>NC_092334.1:512473750-513106875 GCF_046630445.1 Rutidosis leptorrhynchoides
GAAACTCTAATGGTTTCCTTCGAACATCGGCGTAGCTCTTTTGGCGACTACGGGCTGTTTTCAATCTCTCCTTGATTTGCACTATCTTCTCAGTCGTTTCATGTATGATCTCGGGACCAGTTAAATGTCGATCTCCTACTTCATTCCAACAGATAGGAGATCTACACTTCCTTCCGTACAATGCTTCGAATGGCGCAGCTCCAATGCTCGCATGATAACTATTATTATACGAGAATTCTGCTAACGGTAGATATTTATCCCATCCGTTTCCAAAATCGATCACACATGCCCTGAGCATGTCTTCAAGAGTCTGAATTGTTCTTTCACTCTGCCCGTCGGTCTGCGGATGATATGCGGTACTCATATCCAAACGAGTTCCTAGTGCCTCCTGTAGTGATTGCCAAAACTTTGAGGTAAATCTACTATCACGATCGGATATAATGGAAATAGGTATTCCATGCCTTGAAACAACTTCCTTTATATACAATCGTAATAGTTTCTCCATTCTATCTGTTTCCTTTATAGGCAAGAAATGTGCAGACTTGGTGAGACGATCAACAATCACCCAAATGGTGTCGTATCCCCAGGCAGTCTTTGGTAACTTCGTGATGAAATCCATGGTAATACCATCCCATTTCCATTCTGGAATTTCTGGTTGTTGAAGTAACCCTGACGGCTTCTGGTGTTCAGCTTTGACTTTGGAACAAGTTAAACATTCCCCAACATATGTTGCAACGTCTGTCTTTAAATTAGGCCACCAATAATGTGTCTTAAGATCTTGGTACATCTTTCCAACTCCAGGATGTATCGAGTATCTTGTCTTATGTGCCTCATTTAATATCAACTTCCTTAATCCACCCAACTTCGGTACCCAAATACGATTTGCAAAATATCGAATTCCATCTTCCCGCATAACGAGTTGCTTCTCATACTTCTTCATTATTTCATTTCCTATATTTTCTTTAGTAAGTGCTTCTCGTTGAACTTCTTTGATTTGTGAGTTGAGATTCATGCGAATTTTTATGTTCATCGCTCGTACTCGAATTGGTTCTCGTTCCTTTCTGCTTAAAGCGTCAGCCACCACATTCGCTTTCCCGGGATGATAACGAATTTCACAATCATAGTCGTTTATTAACTCGACCCACCTACGTTGCCTCATGTTCAGCTGTTTTTGATCGAAAATATGTTGAAGGCTTTTATGATCAGTAAACACAGTGCATTTAACCCCATACAAGTAGTGTCTCCATATCTTCAATGCAAACACGACTGCTCCCAGTTCTAGATCATGCGTCGTATAATTCCGCTCGTGAATTTTCAATTGTCGGGATGCGTATGCAATAACTTTCTTTCGTTGCATAAGAACACAACCAAAACCTTGTCGCGAAGCGTCACAATATATTTCAAAATCATCATTCCCTTCAGGTAACGATAAAATAGGCGCCGTAGTTAACTTCTTCTTCAGTAATTGAAATGCGTTCTCCTGCTCCGAGGTCCATTCATATTTCTTCCCTTTTTGCGTTAACGCTGTCAACGGCTTAGCTATTCGGGAAAAATCTTGAATAAACCTTCTATAATAACCGGCTAAACCCAAAAATTGGCGTATCTGCGTTGGTGTCTTAGGAGTCTCCCATTTTTCAATAGCTTCAGTTTTTGCTGGATCAACCTGAATTCCTTCGCTATTAACAACATGGCCAAGAAATTGCACTTCTTTCAACCAAAAAGCACACTTGGAAAATTTAGCATATAGCTGTTCTTTTCTTAACAACTCCAATATCAACCTTAAATGCTCTTCATGCTCTTGCTCACTCTTGGAATAGATAAGAATATCATCAATGAAAACGATAACAAACTTATCTAAATACGGACTACAAACTCGATTCATGAGGTCCATAAATACAGCTGGCGCATTCGTCAATCCAAACGGCATAACCAAAAATTCGTAATGACCATAACGTGTCCGAAAAGCAGTTTTCGGAATGTCCTCTTCTTTGACGCGTAGTTGATGATAGCCCGATCTTAAGTCGATTTTCGAATAAATACATGATCCTTGCAGTTGATCAAATAAGTCATCAATTCTCGGTAGTGGATATCGATTCTTGATAGTTAACTTATTTAATTCACGATAGTCTATACACATCCTAAAAGATCCATCTTTCTTCTTAACAAACAAAATTGGAGCTCCCCACGGTGAAGTACTCGGTCGTATGAATCCACGGTCCAGTAATTCTTTTAACTGACTTTGAAGTTCTTTTAACTCAGACGGTGCAAGTCTATATGGAGCACGAGCCACTGGTGCAGCTCCTGGTACTAAATCTATTTGAAATTCTACCGATCTAAATGGAGGTAATCCCGGCAATTCTTCCGGAAAAACTTCGGGAAAATCTCTTGCCACAGGCACGTCATTGATGCACTTCTCTTCCTTTTCGACTTTATTAACATGTGCTAAAATAGCGTAACATCCCTTTTCTAAACACTTTTTGGCTTTCAAACAGCTAATGAGTTTTAGCTTTGAATCACCCTTCTCTCCGTAAATCATCACCGGCATTTTATCCTTACCAGGAATACGAATTGCCTTCTTGGCACAAACAACTTCCGCTCCTACTTTGGACATCCAGTCCATGCCGACTATTACATCAAAACCTCCTAATTCTACGGGTATTAAGTCGATTTTAAACGTTTCTCCGGCTAGATTTATTTCACAACCACGACAAATTTTATCGGCTTTAATTAGTTTACCATTAGCTAACTCAATCATGTACTTAGCATCTAGAGGTAATGATGAACAATTCAATTTAGTGTAAAAATTTCTACACACATAACTTCTATCGGCGCCAGTATCAAATAAAATAGATGCTGATAAGTTATTAATGGTAAACGTACCCGTAACAAGCTCCGGGTCTTCTCGTGCCTCTCTAGCATTAATAACAAACGCTCTTCCACGTGCAGGTCCGCCATTCTGATTCGGGCACTGGCTCTTATAATGACCTTGTTTTCCACACCCAAAACAAGTAATGTTAGCCAAAGCAGTTCTATTTGCGTTGGTGGCAGGAGTCTTGTTACCATTTGCATTTGTAACGAGAGCCTTACAATCTTCAGCAAGATGTCCCTGTCTATTGCATTTAGTGCACAACACACTACAGTAACCAAAATGATGTTTGTGACAACGGTTGCATAAAGGACTTTGTCCTTTGTAACCAAAGCCTGAACCGCTACCCGCACCTTTCGTGGTTTCTTGTTTCTTATAAGGTTGTTGTTGGTTACCTTGATCATAACCTCCATTCCACTTTTTCTTGTTCCCCAATACCTTCACCTCAGTATTGAATGCTTTCTTGTCCAAAATAACCTGATCCATTAGCTCGTTTGCCATGGTTATAGCTTCATGAATTGTCTTAGGTTTCGATGCCGTAACGTTTGCCTTGACCTTCTTGGACAAACCACCTTTGTACATTTCAATCTTCCGTGCTTCGGTTGGAACCAATTCAGGACATAGTAAAACCAATTCCATGAATCGCTGATTGTAGTTGGTGATTTCAGTACCAACCACCTTCAAACTTCGTAACTCATCTTCTAACTTAATAACCTCATTCCTTGGACAATACTCGGTGATTATCATTGCTTTGAATTCTTCCCATGGAGTATCATAAGCTACATCTCCTCCTACCGCCTTCACATAATTCTTCCACCATGTGAGTGCACTATCTTGTAAAGTGCACGATGCAAACTTGGTCATGTCTTTTTCATCACAACCGCTGATTTTGAACACCGTCTCCATCTTTTCTATCCATCGGGTTAATCCGATAGGTCCTTCCGTTCCACTGAATGATGATGGCTTGCAAGCTTGAAACGTCTTGTAGGAGCATCCTACACGAGGATTTGGGTTAACTGCAGCAGCTCTTGCAGCTTCGACCCATAGCATTCTATCGTTCACTCGCTGGTTGATGAGTTCCTCGAGTTCTTGTTCCGTCATTCGATTCAATCGCGCCATTTCCTAATGAAAGAAAATAATTATTCACATGGAATATTATAGATGTAGTGTGTATTTATAGTACATTTATAGCTTGTTAATAATATGAACCAGGTATTATTATAAAAGCCTTTTCTTCTTATTAGCGTTTTATAATTATATCTTGGGTAGTACCTACCCGTTAATGTTCATACTTAATAGCTTAGTACAGAATCAATTACTACAATCTAAATAATACTTAACCATGGAAAATTATTGCATTTCATACTTCGCTATTTTACATATGCTTATCTTACATCAAACTTTAAGCAAACCACACTAATAATATTATACAAAACATTATATGATTCCATGGCTTAATACGGCAGTGCATCGTTCGGTCTATTTTCTAGGGCGTTTAGTTCCAATGAATGGCCTAACGCTTATCCTAGCTGTCTGCCTACGTTTTGGCTGAGGAGCCGAAGAACTAGATGCGGGGATAGCACTAATAGGAATAGCGGGAATAGGGGTGGTAGTGTTGAGTGGAATTGGTGCTACGTCATTCTCACTAAGTTCGGGATTTGAATTTTCTAATTCATTCGCTTTTCGTTTCTTTCCTTGATCGAATTTTTCTTTCGTAATTTCTAGTATTTCTTCCTCGGGTTCACTTTCTTCTTCGGGTTCACTTTCCTCTTCGGGTTCACTTTCCTCCTCGGGTTCACTTTCCGATATTTCTATAGTTGGTTCATCCGGAAATTGTGAGTCTTCCCCAAAAATACCACTTTCGTCATCGGATATGTTAATGACTGAAACACAATCTGAAGGTTCTGATTCGGAGTCGCTGAATGTGATAATAAGTTTCGAGCCCGACATCTATCACACAACAACTAACCCATTAGTACTACATAATATTTACATATAAATTTTAACCAACAGTGATAAGCAATGGTTTTTTTTTTTTTTTTAAATCAGACCCGGTCAAAGTCCAGACTTTACTAATGTATCCTAACGACTTCTTGGTTAGACACACTAATGCAAACCTGGTTCGCTAAGACCAACGCTCAGATACCACAATTTTTGGGTTTAGCCGGTTATTATAGAAGGTTTATTCAAGATTTTTCCCGAATAGCTAAGCCGTTGACAGCGTTAACGCAAAAAGGGAAGAAATATGAATGGACCTCGGAGCAGGAGAACGCATTTCAATTACTGAAGAAGAAGTTAACTACGGCGCCTATTTTATCGTTACCTGAAGGGAATGATGATTTTGAAATATATTGTGACGCTTCGCGACAAGGTTTTGGTTGTGTTCTTATGCAACGAAAGAAAGTTATTGCATACGCATCCCGACAATTGAAAATTCACGAGCGGAATTATACGACGCATGATCTAGAACTGGGAGCAGTCGTGTTTGCATTGAAGATATGGAGACACTACTTGTATGGGGTTAAATGCACTGTGTTTACTGATCATAAAAGCCTTCAACATATTTTCGATCAAAAACAGCTGAACATGAGGCAACGTAGGTGGGTCGAGTTAATAAACGACTATGATTGTGAAATTCGTTATCATCCCGGGAAAGCGAATGTGGTGGCTGACGCTTTAAGCAGAAAGGAACGAGAACCAATTCGAGTACGAGCGATGAACATAAAAATTCGCATGAATCTCAACTCACAAATCAAAGAAGTTCAACGAGAAGCACTTACTAAAGAAAATATAGGAAATGAAATAATGAAGAAGTATGAGAAGCAACTCGTTATGCGGGAAGATGGAATTCGATATTTTGCAAATCGTATTTGGGTACCGAAGTTGGGTGGATTAAGGAAGTTGATATTAAATGAGGCACATAAGACAAGATACTCGATACATCCTGGAGTTGGAAAGATGTACCAAGATCTTAAGACACATTATTGGTGGCCTAATTTAAAGACAGACGTTGCAACATATGTTGGGGAATGTTTAACTTGTTCCAAAGTCAAAGCTGAACACCAGAAGCCGTCAGGGTTACTTCAACAACCAGAAATTCCAGAATGGAAATGGGATGGTATTACCATGGATTTCATCACGAAGTTACCAAAGACTGCCTGGGGATACGACACCATTTGGGTGATTGTTGATCGTCTCACCAAGTCTGCACATTTCTTGCCTATAAAGGAAACAGATAGAATGGAGAAACTATTACGATTGTATATAAAGGAAGTTGTTTCAAGGCATGGAATACCTATTTCCATTATATCCGATCGTGATAGTAGATTTACCTCAAAGTTTTGGCAATCACTACAGGAGGCACTAGGAACTCGTTTGGATATGAGTACCGCATATCATCCGCAGACCGACGGGCAGAGTGAAAGAACAATTCAGACTCTTGAAGACATGCTCAGGGCATGTGTGATCGATTTTGGAAACGGATGGGATAAATATCTACCGTTAGCAGAATTCTCGTATAATAATAGTTATCATGCGAGCATTGGAGCTGCGCCATTCGAAGCATTGTACGGAAGGAAGTGTAGATCTCCTATCTGTTGGAATGAAGTAGGAGATCGACATTTAACTGGTCCCGAGATCATACATGAAACGACTGAGAAGATAGTGCAAATCAAGGAGAGATTGAAAACAGCCCGTAGTCGCCAAAAGAGCTACGCCGATGTTCGAAGGAAACCATTAGAGTTTCAGGTCGGGGACATGGTTATGCTAAAGGTGTCACCTTGGAAAGGTGTAATACGTTTCGGCAAAAGGGGTAAACTGAACCCAAGATACGTAGGCCCGTTTAAGATCATCGAACGCATTGGACCGGTAGCTTATCGACTCGAGTTACCACAACAACTCGCCGGAGTACATAATACCTTTCACGTCTCAAACCTTAAGAAGTGTCTTGCAAAGGAAGACCTCACCATTCCTCTTGAAGAAATCCATGTCGACGAGAAACTACAATTCGTCGAAGAACCAATCGAAATCATGGACCGTGAAGTTAAACAGCTCAAACAGAGTAATATACCGATTGTTAAGGTTCGTTGGAATGCTAGAAGAGGTCCCGAGTTTACGTGGGAACGAGAGGATCAAATGAAACAAAAGTATCCACACTTGTTTCTCGATAACGCAAAATAGGTACAATTTTAAAATTTCGGGACGAAATTTATTTAACGGGGAGGTAATGTAACGACCCGCACTTTTTCGATCGTTCTATACTTATAAGATTAATATTTACATAAATTAAACCTTGCCAACATGATAAGCAATCCAAATTGTTGAGATTTATGTTTCCGAAAAGAGTTTTACATAACGTTTGACCGTCTAGTTTGACCGATGATATCACGAACTATACAATATATGATAATTATACGTTTGTGTATATATATGTATATATACATATTTAACATGATTAAAGAATGTTTTAATACCTCATTTTATATTAATAACAACAAGTTATATGTGTATTTTGAAACTACTAACTTAAGTTTTCAAAACGATAACAATACGTAACGTTATTTGACATATATACTTAAGACTTATAATGTTATACATATATTGTATAAGTAATGTATTTAATTACTTTTAAAGAACTTAAATACATAAAACCATATAAGTGTATTCACAAAAGATAGCTATATTTGAATCCTCATTTCATTTTTCACAAAATTTCTATACGTATACCTAGAGTATTTGTACTCGTATCATACCTAGCTCCTATACGTATTTACTAATAGTAAATACACATCAAAATCACCACCTAACCAGCCATTATTCATGCCCTTAGAGCTAGGTAATTACTTTTGGATGATTACTTGACTAATTAACAAAAATACAAACTAAAATTTTGTCATGTTATCCTTAAAGATCACATTTTTAGGAGTATATATGTATCATCATTTTTGATTCATTTTTACTTCAATCTCTTAACTAAAAACACACACTCTTTCTTACTCTCTAAACTCCATAACAATCCAGCAAAGTTCCATAAAGATCTAGCTTCAAAAACCATACTAAAACACCATACAAAAACCATACAAAAACACTTCAAGAAAACCCTCCAAGAACACCAACTTACTTCCAATCTTTCATCCACCTCTAGTACCCTTTTGATTCTAGCTTCTTACTTCTCTTTTACAGCAACTTCATCCAAGGAACTTGAGGTAGAATTTATGTTCATAACCTTATTCAATTCATATATATATAGCTATCTTATTTTGTGGTACAAAAGTTTAACAACAAGAACATAGTTTGAATGTTTTCAAACTTGTTTGCAAACTAAATAGATCCTTCTAACTTAACTTTTAAAATACTTCAAGACCTGTAATATAACTTATGTATATGCTAATTTAACAAGGTAAAACTTGGTTTTTCAAAGTATAAGTATTTTTAGAAAAATGGTCATTAAATGATTTTGTTGTAACAAAAATGTTTAACTTCATATGTTTCACTAATGTTTCACTTATGCCGTATGATTTTGAATACAAACCAAGGTATTTACAGTTCATAGTCTTAAAGAAGAACTCGATCCAAGAAGATGGCAATTTGAATCAACGAAAACGGATTTGTAACGAAGAAACTATGACCGAAACAAAATTGGTTATCCTAGATCATTTCAACTACGGGATCAATTGGAAAAAAATGATATAAATCACATATTTCTAAGATAACATGATATTTTATATATATGTACTTATAATTCAATTTTATATGGTTCAGGATCACCCGTAAACAACACGAGAAGATTAATCATAAGATCCCATGATTGTACGCAACACGTCATTTGACAACACCGGTACTTTATGTACGCAACACGTCATTTGACAACACCGGTACCATGGGTCAAGATTAATCTCGACCAATACATATACGAGGGGGTTTTATTTATTTCGTTGGGGGTTTTATTTATTTCATTGCGGGTATATTAAACATCTAAAAATGAACCATTAAAATTGAATTACTAACATCGGACTGCTAACTACGGACTAAGGAATTATTCAAAGTATTAAAAGTATAACAAGTATATATTTATAACGTTTGTTTAAAAATGAAAACATATTGATATATTATATGTGGATAGGTTCGTGATATCAACCGGAAGACCGAGTCAAATTATATATATCATCAAGACAAGAGTGAGTATATAGTCCCATTTTTAAACTCTAAATATTTCGGGATGAGAATACATGTATTTTATGTTTTACGATATGGACACAAGTAACTGAAAAATATGTTCTACGTTGAGTTGTACCACTGGCATACTTCCCTGTAGCTTGGTAACTAATATTTACAGCGGTATTGTAAACGCGAATCCTGTTGATAGATCTATCGGGCCTGACAACCCCAACCGGACTGGACGACCAGTATTCAACGGTTGCACAGTACTTCGTTTTGTGACTACACTTGGTACAGTGTAGTAAGATTTCATATTAAAGGGAATATGCGACGTGAAAATGTTAAGTATAGTTACCAAGTGCTCAACCACTTAGAATATTTTTATTGAAATGTTTATATACGAAATCTTGTGGTCTATATATATATATTGCTGCGCACTAAACCTATATCTCACCAACTTTATGTTGATGTTTTTAAACATGTTTATTCTCAGGTGATAATTAAAGCTTCCGCTGCATTATGTTGAATCTAAGCAGGATCATGCGTACTCATATTTGTGTCAAAAATAAAACTGCATATCCTAGGACGTGTGTTGTAAAATATGCTAGAAATCGTGTTGTTATTATCATTTGTAAAGTTTGTAAGTCGAAGATTATCGTTAAACGATAATCATCTTTTTATTGTCTAAAGCTTGTAACAAAAATAATGGTTTGGTTTGTAATGTATAATATATGCAGTTTTCCTTTTTAAAAATGTCGCATATAGAGGTCAATACCTACGAATTTCGAACTATTGATCGCTTGACTCAAGGACGGGAAGAAGAAACGAAGGGACAAAGTCCCAAAATAGAAATTGGGGTATAGATTACAGCAAATAGGAGAGAGTATTAACTATGGATGACAATGATTATGGAAAACAGAAGCAGGAGCATCGAAATATAAGGAAAGATATCAAACCCAATAACCACCCAGAAACTACAAACCGTGTGTATCAATACGTATGGCGACGTAAAGACACGGGAGAATTAGAAACATTATAATTCCAAGAAAATCATAAAAGTGAATAGATTCTTCTAGCGGTAGATGAAAGAGAAGAATGAAAGATATGAAAGTTAGAAGTATAACAAAAATCAGAACGGGATGAAGCATTTTAAAGGATACCTTAAGGTATGAATTAGAGGAGGAAGAGTAAGAGATGTGAGGTATGGAAGTAAGAAAGGGAAGGAGGTGGATTTATAGTGAAATATCCAACAAAGAAATCGAAACAGATTATCGCATTAAATCAAAGGAGATCCTGTTTTCTAAATCATCGAAGAACCAAATCTTATTACATAAGATTTTCTTTAAATCCCTTAAATTCTGGAAATCAATCCTAATCTCGACATCGGTTAAAACAATTCTATATTCACTCATTTCATTCTTTTGTGATAGCTTCACTCGTGCGCTTCACATGACCGAATCATTTTATCCATATCTTCCAATAATGATAAAACTCTATTAATACCTCATATTCGTCATGAAAACATTCCTATTGTTATTTATGACAACCTCTACCAAATTTCGGGACGAAATTTCTTTAACGGGTGGGTACTGTAACGACCCAGATTTTTCCGATCGTTTTACACTTATAAGATTAATATTTACATAAATTAAAACTTACCAACATGATAAGCAATCTAAATTGTTGAGATTTATGATTTTGAAAAGAGTTTTACATAACGTTTAACCGTCTAGTTTGACCGATGATATCACGAACTATACAATATATGTTAATTATACGTTTGTGTATATATATGTATATATACATATTTAACATGATTTAAGGATGTTTAAATATCTCATTTTGTATTAATAACAATAAGTTATAAGTATATTTTGAAACTACTAACTTAAGCTTTCAAAACGATAACTATACGTAACGTTATTTGACATAAATACTTACGACCTATAATGTTTATACATATATCGTATATATAATGTATTTAATCACTTTTAAAGACTTAAATACATAAAACAATATAAGTATATTCACAAAAGATAGCTATATTTGAATCCTCATTCCATTTTTCACAAGATTTCTATACGTATATCTAGAGTATATGTACTCGTATCATACCTAGCTTCTATACATATTTACTATTGGTATATACACATCAAATCACCACCAACCAGCCCTTGTTCATGCCTTATGTATAAGGTAACTACTTTTGTTATTTAGTATGACAATTTCACATGATTAAAAGATCTTTTCACAAAATTACAAATTTATACACCTTTTACACCACCATAAATACATGCATCCATTTTCAATTTTTGGAACATCATTTCTCTAGCTAAACACACACACTTACTAGCCTCATGTCTCTCTAAGAACTCCAGCAAAAATCCTCTCAAGAATCACCTTAAACACCACCATAAAAAGATCAACAAAAACACTACAAAAATACAACTTTCAATTCAAGTTTATGTCTTAAGTTGCTTCCAATCTTTCATCCAATTTCATCACTCTTTTGGTTCTAGGTTTTTACTCCTCTTTTACAGCAATCTTGTCCAAGTAACTTGAGGTAGTAACTTTGTTCATAACCTTATTCGATTCATATATATATAGCTATCTTATTGTATGGTATACAATTTTAACAACAAAAACATAGTTTGAATGATTTCAAACTTGTTTGCAAACTAAATAGATCCTTCTAACTTAACTTTTAAAATACTTCAAGACCTGTAATATAACTTAAATATATGCTAATTTAACAAGGTATAACTTGGTTTTTCAAAGAATACCTTAAAAACTGTTTTTATGACGTCGGAGTGCAACCGGGGGCTGTTTTGGGTTGGATAATTAAAAACCATCTTGAACTTTGAATTGGAGGTTTATATTCTGGAAAAATGATATTTCTTATGAATATGTTAACACATAAAAATTTCATGATTTAATTCATAGTATAAGTATTTTTAGAAAAATGGTCATTAAATGATGTTTTTGTAACAAAAATGATTAACTTCATAAGTTTCACCAAAATTTGACCTATGACCTATGATTTCGAATACAAACTAAGGTATTTACAGTTCATATTCTTAAAGAGGGACTCGATCCAAGGAAGTGGAAAGTTGAATCAACGAAAACGGAGTTGTAACGAAGAAATTATGACCAAAACAAAATCGGATATCCAAGACTAGTTTAGCCACGAAAATAATTGGAGAAAATTAAATAAATCACATCTTCCTAAAGTAACATGATATTTTATACATATATACTCATAATTTAATTTTATATGGTTCAGGATCACCCGTAAACAATACGAGAAGATTAATCATAAGATCCCATGATTGTACGCAACACGTCATTTGACAACACCGGTACTTTATGTACGCAACACGTCATTTGACAACACCGGTACCATGGGTCAAGATTAATCTCGACCAATACATATACGATGGGGGTTTTATTTATTTCATTGGGGGTTTATTAAACAACTAAATATGAACCATTAAAATTGAATTACTAACATCGGACTGCTAACTACGGACTAAGGAATTATTAAAAGTATTAAAAGTATTATAAGTATATATATGTGACGATTGTTTAAAAAGAAAAGGTATTGATATATTATATATGGATAGGTTCGTGATATCAATCGGATACCAAGTCGAAATTACATATCTTCAAGACAAAAGTGAGTATATAGTCCCACTTTTAAACTCTAAATATTTCGGGATGAGAATACATGTATTTTATGTTTTACGCTATGGACACAAGTAACTGAAAAATATATTCTACGTTGAGTTGTACCACTGGCATACTTCCCTGTAGCTTGGTAACTAATATTTACAGCGGTATTGTAAACGCGAATCCTGTTGATAGATCTATCGGGCCTGACAACCCCAACCGGACTGGACGACCAGTATTCAACGGTTGCACAGTACTTCGTTTCGTGACTACACCTTGGTACGGTGTAGTAAGATTTCATAATAAAGGGAATATGCGACGTGATTAAATGTTAAGTATGGTTACCAAGTGCTCAACCACTTAGAATATTTTTATTAAAATATTTATATATGAAATCTTGTGTTCCATTGTTATAACGCTGCTAGCATCAAACCTATATATCTCACCAACTTTATGTTGACGTTTTAAAGCATGTTATTCTCAGGTATGAATTAAGTTTTCCGCTGTGCATTAGCTCATGTTAAGGATACTACTTGGGACCTTTTAAGCCATGATACAAAGACGTTGCATTCGAGTCATTGGAGTTCAATAGAGAATATAAATAAGTAAATGACAGATTAGGTCATTTGGATATTATGAAATGTTAGACGAAAATGTCAAATATTGATGTAATGATATTTTGCCTTTTAAGAATAAATGCAACGTTTGTAAAATGTATCATATAGAGGTCAAGTACCTCTTACGTAATAAGATTTGGTTATTCGGCGATCAGAATCTTCTTTGATTTAATGCGGTAATCTGTTTCGATTTCTCTGTCGGATATTTCACTATAAATCCACCCCTTCGTTTCCTTATTTTTCACAACTCGCATCTTCTACTCTTTCTCCTTAATTCCTACTTTAAGGTATCCTTTGAAATGCTTCATCCCGTTCTGATTTTTGTTATACTTCTAACTTTTATATCTTTCATTCTTCTCTTCCATCTACCGCCAGAAGAATCTATTCACTTTTATGATTTTCTTGGAATTATAATGTTTCTAATTCTCCCGTGTCTTTACGTCGCCATACGTATTGATATACATGGTTTGTAGTTTCTGGGTGGTTGTTGGGTTTGATATCTTTCCTTATACTTCGATGCTCCTGCTTCTGTTTTCCATAATCATTGTCATCCATAGTTAATATTCTCTCCTATTTGCTGTGATCTATACCCCAATTTCTATTTTTGGGACTTTGTCCCTTCGTTTCTTCTTCCCGTCCTTGAGTCAAGCGATCAATAGTTCGGAATTCGTAGGTATAAAATTTGGAATGAACCTAGCTATTGGTTTTAGAATAAAATTGTAATGGCACGATCTTGATTCGTTAAATTACTCGAATATTCCGGGAAAATAGAACTATCAAGGTGATACGTTCTAATATGTTTGGAGACTTGATAGAATGTAAGAGCCGTGTAACATGGCACATGATGACGGTACTGTGAATCATCACATTCCATTAGAAACTTAACATGACTTACTGTAATATAATGAAGTTGATCAAGTTTCATTATATTATACTAATTCATGTATCAGTTCCCAACACTACTTCAAAACATTCCTATTTTAAACTTGAAGGTTTTAGAACTTAGAAACTAACACAGTTTCTTTTATATTGTAACGCAGATATTACGGAGAAATACATGATTTTGGATAAGAACAGTTGTGAGAATATCTCCAGAAATATGGAGGATATGTATAACAAAAGATATGAAGATATCTTATAATATCTAAGATAAGATGATGATGAAGAATATCATCGGGAAAGGTTTAGGATAAAATCAAGTGGCAAAATTGAAGAATTGTTTAGTTTCATATGTTATAATCAACATTTTATTTCATTTTAATTGTCCAATGTTTCTTCTTTATGCCACTTGTTGGATTTGGATAGGTAAAAAAAAATTCAAATATGAAATTTAAATGGAAATGGTTATTCTGGGGTGAACGGATACGTATATCGATGGTTGTAAGTAAAATAACAAATGACCGTTGAATCAGATTCAAGAATGTACAATATAACTTATTAATGTGAATTCTAAATATTCCTCGGGTACTACCCACCCGTTAAAATATTTTCATCATTATTAGTTTGTACGAAGGAATTTTTAATTACTATCTTTATGAAAATATACTTGCATATATATTTTCTTCAGAGATAATCATAGATTTAATGAGTCAATAAGATAATAAACTCATTTGATTTATCGTTAATTCTAGATTACATAATCTCTAAGACTTTAGAAATTACATAATCGTCATACGATACGTAAAGCGAAGATAATCGATGTAGAACGATATATAGAACGAAGATCATACTCGAAGTACAGATATTGAGTCGTGTGATGTTGATATTCGAGATACAGATTGTGATGTTGAGATTTTGGGGGTGACAAGAGTACTGTCGGCGTTGATGATGGTGGTATAGATTATGCTGCTGGTGCTGCTGCTGGTGTTTGTAACCTTCGCACCGTATTTTCTAAAGCCACTACCCGAGCGCGAAGCTCGTTGACTTCTTCTATTATACCGGGATGATTGACGGTTGGAACGAGCGAATGAACAAGATTCGAAATATGGGATAGTATGTAATCATGACGAGATACTCTAGAAATGAGCGAGAAAATGGTGTTTCGAATAGGTTCACCGGTAAGTGCTTCAGGTTCATCGTTAAGAGGACAATTTGGTGGATGGAATGGATCACCTTCTTCTTGCCTCCAGAGATTTAGTATATTACGAACCCATCCCCAATTCATCCAAAATAGATGATGGGAAATTGGTTGATCCATTCTGGTGACGCTGTTCTCGGAGCTCGAATGGAAATCCATATCGGCGTAGCTATCGAAGTCGGAGGAATTCGAACTGGATGAAGAATCCATCTTGTATAGTCGGAGAAGTGAATTTTTGGTTTGGAATAGATTATAGGAGTTGGGTTTGGTACTCTTCAATACATAATTTACATATGTATATATAATATCAAAATCCCATGAATTACGGAGAATCTTTGAAATACGTCAGGCAATGTCTATAGTAACAGATACGCTAAGATATGAATTTTGTCTATACACTATCGATGCACTAAATGCAGTAAGACGTGTCTAGACTTAAGAATGATAAGCAGGCAGTTCCCTAAGGATGATAAGCAGATGATTTCCGACTAGGATTGATAAGCAAAACTTTTGACAGGCAGACACGGTCAAAGTCCAGACTCACTTAATGTATCCTAACAACTACTAGTTAGACACACTAATGCAAGGCCTGGTTCGCTAAGACCAACGCTCTGATACCAACTGAAAGGATCCGAAACTAATCATCCGGACATCGTCCATATAGATTAAAAACGAATTACAATAGTTGATAACATCGCGAGGTACTTGACCTCTATATGATACATTTTACAAACGTTGCATTTATTTCTTAAAGGCAATCTATTATTACATCGAGAGTTGACATATTAGCCTAACATTTTATAACAACCAAATGATCTAATCTGCCATTTTCATAACAATAGTCTTTAATGAACTTCAATGACTCGAATGCAACGTCCTTGTATCATAGCTTAAATGGTCCCAAGTAGTATCCTTAACATGAGCTAATGCACAGCGGAAGACTTAATTCGTACCTGAGAACAACATGCTTTAAAACGTCAACATAAAGTTGGTGAGATATATAGGTTTGATGCTAGCAGCGTTATAACAATGGACCACAAGATTTCGTATATAATCATTTCAATAAAAATATTCTAAGTGGTTGAGCACTTGGTAACCATACTTAACATTTAATCACGTCGCATATTCCCTTTAATATGAAATCTTACTACACCGTACCAAGGTGTAGTCGCAAAACGAAGTACTGTGCAACCGTTGAATACTGGTCGTCCAGTCCGGTTGGGGTTGTCAGGCCCGATAGATCTATCAACAGGATTCGCGTTTACAATACCGCTGTAAATAACAGTTACCAAGCTACAGGGAAGTATGCCAGTGGTACAACTCAACGTAGAATATATTTTTCAGTTACTTGTGTCCATAACGTAAAACATAAAATACATGTATTCTCATCCCGAAATATTTAGAGTTTAAAAGTGGGACTATATACTCACTGTTGTCTCGAAGATATATATATTTTTGACTTGGTCTTCCGGTTGATATCACGAACCTATCCATATATAATATATCAATATATTTTCATTTTAAACAAACATCTCGTATATATATTTATAATACTTTTAATACTTTGAATAATTCCTTAGTCCGTAGTTAGCGTTTCGATGTTAGTAATTCAATTTTAATGGTTCATTTTTAGATGTTTAATATACCCGCAATAAATAAACCCCCAACGAAATAAATAAAACTCCCATAAAACCCCATCGTATATGTGTTGGTCGAGATTAATCTTGACCCATGGTACCGGTGTTGTCAAATGACGTGTTGCGTACATAAAGTACCGGTGTTGTCAAATGACGTGTTGCGTACAATCATGGGATCTTATGATTAATCTTCTCGTGTTGTTTACGGGTGATCCTGAACCATATGAAATTGAATTATGAGTACATATATATAAAA
The DNA here is from genome assembly GCF_046630445.1 of Rutidosis leptorrhynchoides. Classification (NCBI taxonomy): domain Eukaryota; kingdom Viridiplantae; phylum Streptophyta; class Magnoliopsida; order Asterales; family Asteraceae; genus Rutidosis; species Rutidosis leptorrhynchoides. The sequence continues at coordinate 512,491,029 of NC_092334.1, forward strand.
TATCATGTTATCTTAGAAATATGTGATTTATATCTTTTTTTTCCAATTGATCCCGTAGTTGAAATGATCTAGGATAACCAATTTTGTTTCGGTCATAGTTTCTTCGTTACAAGTCCGTTTTCGTTGATTCAAATTGCCATCTTCTTGGATCGAGTTCTTCTTTAAGACTATGAACTGTAAATACCTTGGTTTGTATTCAAAATCATACGGCATAAGTGAAACATTAGTGAAACATATGAAGTTAAACATTTTGTTACAAAAAAAAAAATCATTTAATGACCATTTTTCTAAAAATACTTATACTTTGAAAAACCAAGTTTTACCTTATTAAATTAGCATATATTTAAGTTATATTACAGGTCTTGAAGTATTTTAAAAGTTAAGTTAGAAGGATCTATTTAGTTTGCAAACAAGTTTGAAAACATTCAAACTATGTTCTTGTTGTTAAACTTTTGTACCACAAAATAAGATAGCTATATATATATGAATCGAACAAGGTTATGAACATAGATTCTACCTCAAGTTCCTTGGATAAGTTTGCTGTAAAAGAGGAGTAAGAAGCTAGAATCAAAAGGGTGATAGAAGTGGATGAAAGATTGGAAGTAAGTTGGTGTTCTTGGAAGGTTTTCTTGAAGTGTTTTTGTATGGTTTTCTTATGGTGTTTATGTAAGGTTTTTGAAGCTAGATCTTCTTAGAACTTTACTGAATTGTTGAAGGTGTTTAAGGGTTATAAGTGTGTGTGTTTTAGCTAGGAGATTGAAGTAGTAAATGAATCAAAATGATGATACATATATACTCCTAAAAATGTGATCTTTAAGGATAACATGACAAAATTTTAGTTTGTAATCTTATGTATTTGTCAAACAATAATACAAAAGCAATTACCTTATACCTAGGGTAGTAACAAGGGCTGGTTAGGTGGTGATTTGATGTGTATATACCAATAGTAAATACGTATAGAAGCTAGGTATGATACGAGTACAAATACTCTAGATATACGTATAGAAATTTTGTGAAAAATGGAATGAGGATTCAAATATAGCTATCTTTTGTGAATACACTTATATGATTTTATGTATTTAAGTCTTAAAAGTGAGTAAATACATTACTTATACGATATATGTATAAACATTATAAGTCTTAAGTATTTATGTCAAATAACGTTACGTATAGTTATCGTTTTGAAAACTTAAGTTAGTAGTTTCAAAATATACTTATAACTTATAGTTTTTGATACAAAATAAGATATTAAAACATTCATTAATCATGTTAAATATGTATATATACATATATATACGCAAACGTATAATTATCATATATTGTATAGTTCGTGATATCGTCGGTCAAACTAGACGGTCAAACGTTGTGTAAAACTCTTTTCGGAAATATAAATCTCGACAATTTGGATTACTTATCATGTTGGTAAGTTTTAATTTATGTAAATATTAATCTTATAAGTATAGAACGATCGAAAAAAAAATGCGGGTCAACTTTAGGGTTTTTGCTTATCGTGTCGGAACCATTGAATACTGGTCGTCCAGTCCGGTTGGGGTTGTCAGGCCCGATAGATCTATCAACAGGATTCGCGTTTACAATACCGCTGTAAATATTAGTTACCAAGCTACAGGGAAGTATGCCAGTGGTACAACTCAACGTAGAACATATTTTTCAGTTACTTGTGTCCATATCGTAAAACATAAAATACATGTATTCTCATCCCGAAATATTTAGAGTTTAAAAATGGGACTATATACTCACACTTGTCTTGATGATATATATAATTTGACTCGGTCTTCCGGTTGATATCACGAACCTATCCACATATAATATATCAATATGTTTTCATTTTTAAACAAACGTTATAAATATATACTTGTTATACTTTTAATACTTTGAATAATTCCTTAGTCCGTAGTTAGCAGTCCGATGTTAGTAATTCAATTTTAATGGTTCATTTTTAGATGTTTAATATACCCGCAATGAAATAAATAAAACCCCCAACGAAATAAATAAAACCCCCTCGTATATGTATTGGTCGAGATTAATCTTGACCCATGGTACCGGTGTTGTCAAATGACGTGTTGCGTACATAAAGTACCGGTGTTGTCAAATGACGTGTTGCGTACAATCATGGGATCTTATGATTAATCTTCTCGTGTTGTTTACGGGTGATCCTGAACCATATAAAATTGAATTATAAGTACATATATATAAAATATCATGTTATCTTAGAAATATGTGATTTATATCATTTTTTTCCAATTGATCCCGTAGTTGAAATGATCTAGGATAACCAATTTTGTTTCGGTCATAGTTTCTTCGTTACAAATCCGTTTTCGTTGATTCAAATTGCCATCTTCTTGGATCGAGTTCTTCTTTAAGACTATGAACTGTAAATACCTTGGTTTGTATTCAAAATCATACGGCATAAGTGAAACATTAGTGAAACATATGAAGTTAAACATTTTTGTTACAACAAAATCATTTAATGACCATTTTTCTAAAAATACTTATACTTTGAAAAACCAAGTTTTACCTTGTTAAATTAGTATATACATAAGTTATATTACAGGTCTTGAAGTATTTTAAAAGTTAAGTTAGAAGGATCTATTTAGTTTGCAAACAAGTTTGAAAACATTCAAACTATGTTCTTGTTGTTAAACTTTTGTACCACAAAATAAGATAGCTATATATATATGAATTGAATAAGGTTATGAACATAAATTCTACCTCAAGTTCCTTGGATGAAGTTGCTGTAAAAGAGAAGTAAGAAGCTAGAATCAAAAGGGTACTAGAGGTGGATGAAAGATTGGAAGTAAGTTGGTGTTCTTGGAGGGTTTTCTTGAAGTGTTTTTGTATGGTTTTCTTATGGTGTTTTAGTATGGTTTTTGAAGCTAGATCTTTATGGAACTTTGCTGGATTGTTATGGAGTTTAGAGAGTAAGAAAGAGTGTGTGTTTTTAGTTAAGAGATTGAAGTAAAAATGAATCAAAAATGATGATACATATATACTCCTAAAAATGTGATCTTTAAGGATAACATGACAAAATTTTAGTTTGTATTTTTGTTAATTAGTCAAGTAATCATCCAAAAGTAATTACCTAGCTCTAAGGGCATGAATAATGGCTGGTTAGGTGGTGATTTTGATGTGTATTTACTATTAGTAAATACGTATAGGAGCTAGGTATGATACGAGTACAAATACTCTAGGTATACGTATAGAAATTTTGTGAAAAATGAAATGAGGATTCAAATATAGCTATCTTTTGTGAATACACTTATATGGTTTTATGTATTTAAGTTCTTTAAAAGTAATTAAATACATTACTTATACAATATATGTATAACATTATAAGTCTTAAGTATATATGTCAAATAACGTTACGTATTGTTATCGTTTTGAAAACTTAAGTTAGTAGTTTCAAAATACACATATAACTTGTTGTTATTAATATAAAATGAGGTATTAAAACATTCTTTAATCATGTTAAATATGTATATATACATATATATACACAAACGTATAATTATCATATATTGTATAGTTCGTGATATCATCGGTCAAACTAGACGGTCAAACGTTATGTAAAACTCTTTTCGAAAACATAAATCTCAACAATTTGGATTGCTTATCATGTTGGCAAGGTTTAATTTATGTAAATATTAATCTTATAAGTATAGAACGATCGAAAAAGTGCGGGTCGTTACATTACCTCCCCGTTAAATAAATTTCGTCCCGAAATTTTAAAATTGTACCTATTTTGCGTTATCGAGAAACAAGTGTGGATACTTTTGTTTCATTTGATCCTCTCGTTCCCACGTAAACTCGGGACCTCTTCTAGCATTCCAACGAACCTTAACAATCGGTATATTACTCTGTTTGAGCTGTTTAACTTCACGGTCCATGATTTCGATTGGTTCTTCGACGAATTGTAGTTTCTCGTCGACATGGATTTCTTCAAGAGGAATGGTGAGGTCTTCCTTTGCAAGACACTTCTTAAGGTTTGAGACGTGAAAGGTATTATGTACTCCGGCGAGTTGTTGTGGTAACTCGAGTCGATAAGCTACCGGTCCAATGCGTTCGATGATCTTGAACGGGCCTACGTACCTTGGGTTCAGTTTACCCCTTTTGCCGAAACGTATTACACCTTTCCAAGGTGACACCTTTAGCATAACCATGTCCCCGACCTGAAACTCTAATGGTTTCCTTCGAACATCGGCGTAGCTCTTTTGGCGACTACGGGCTGTTTTCAATCTCTCCTTGATTTGCACTATCTTCTCAGTCGTTTCATGTATGATCTCGGGACCAGTTAAATGTCGATCTCCTACTTCATTCCAACAGATAGGAGATCTACACTTCCTTCCGTACAATGCTTCGAATGGCGCAGCTCCAATGCTCGCATGATAACTATTATTATACGAGAATTCTGCTAACGGTAGGTATTTATCCCATCCGTTTCCAAAATCGATCACACATGCCCTGAGCATGTCTTCGAGAGTCTGAATCGTTCTTTCACTCTGTCCATCGGTTTGTGGATGATATGCGGTACTCATATCCAACCGAGTTCCTAGTGCCTCCTGTAGTGATTGCCAAAACTTTGAGGTAAATCTACTATCACGATCGGATATAATGGAAATAGGTATTCCATGCCTTGAAACAACTTCCTTTATATACAATCGTAATAGTTTCTCCATTCTATCTGTTTCCTTTATAGGCAAGAAATGTGCAGACTTGGTGAGACGATCAACAATCACCCAAATGGTGTCGTACCCCCAGGCAGTCTTTGGTAACTTCGTGATGAAATCCATGGTAATACCATCCCATTTCCATTCTGGGATTTCTGGTTGTTGAAGTAACCCTGACGGCTTTTGATGTTCTGCTTTGACTTTGGAACAAGTTAAACATTCCCCAACATATGTTGCAACGTCTGTCTTCAAATTAGGCCACCAATAATGCGTCTTAAGATCTTGGTACATCTTTCCAACTCCAGGATGTATCGAATATCTTGTCTTATGTGCCTCGTTCAATATCAACTTCCTTAATCCACCCAACTTCGGTACCCAAATACGGTTTGCAAAATATCGAATTCCATCTTCCCGTATAACGAGTTGCTTCTCATACTTTTTCATTATTTCATTTCCTATATTTTCTTTAGTAAGTGCTTCTCGTTGAACTTCTTTGATTTGTGAGTTGAGATTCATGCGAATTTTTATGTTCATCGCTCGTACTCGAATTGGTTCTCGTTCCTTTCTGCTTAAAGCATCGGCCACCACGTTCGCCTTTCCGGGATGATAACGAATTTCACAATCATAGTCGTTTATTAACTCGACCCACCTACGTTGCCTCATGTTCAATTGTTTTTGATCGAAAATATGTTGAAGGCTTTTATGATCAGTAAACACAGTGAATTTAACCCCATACAAGTAGTGTCTCCACATTTTCAATGCAAACACGACTGCTCCCAATTCTAGATCATGCGTCGTATAATTCCGCTCATGAATCTTCAATTGTCGGGATGCAAATGCAATTACTTTCTTTCGTTGCATAAGAACACAACCAAAACCTTGTCGCGAAGCGTCACAATATATTTCAAAATCATCGTTCCCTTCAGGTAATGATAAAATAGGCGCCGTAGTTAACTTCTTTTTCAGTATTTGAAATGCGTTCTCCTGCTCTGAAGTCCATTCATATTTCTTCCCTTTTTGCGTTAATGCTGTCAACGGCTTAGCTATTCGGGAAAAATCTTGAATAAACCTTCTATAATAACCGGCTAAACCCAAAAATTGGCGTATCTGCGTTGGTGTCTTAGGAGTCTCCCATTTTTCAATGGCTTCAGTTTTTGCTGGATCAACCTGAATTCCTTCGTTATTAACAACGTGACCAAGAAATTGCACTTCTTTCAACCAGAAAGCACACTTAGAAAATTTAGCATAAAGTTGTTCTTTTCTCAACAACTCCAGTATCAACCTTAAATGCTCTTCATGCTCTTGCTCACTCTTGGAATAGATAAGAACATCATCAATGAAAACGATAACAAACTTATCTAAATACGGACTACAAACTCGATTCATGAGGTCCATGAATACAGCTGGCGCATTTGTCAATCCAAATGGCATAACCAAAAATTCGTAATGACCATAACGTGTCCGAAAAGCAGTTTTCGGAATGTCCTCTTCTTTGACGCGTAGTTGATGATAGCCCGATCTTAAGTCGATTTTTGAATAAACACATGATCCTTGCAATTGATCAAATAAGTCATCAATTCTCGGTAGTGGATACCGATTCTTGATAGTTAACTTATTTAATTCACGATAGTCTATACACATCCTAAAAGATCCATCTTTCTTCTTAACAAACAAAATTGGAGCTCCCCACGGTGAAGTACTCGGTCGTATGAATCCACGGTCCAGTAATTCTTTTAACTGACTTTGAAGTTCTTTTAACTCGGACGGTGCAAGTCTATATGGAGCACGAGCCACTGGTGCAGCTCCTGGTACTAAATCTATTTGAAATTCTACCGATCTAAATGGAGGTAATCCCGGCAATTCTTCCGGAAAAACTTCGGGAAAATCTCTTGCCACAGGCACGTCATTGATGCACTTCTCTTCCTTTTCGGCTTTATTAACATGTGCTAAAATAGCGTAACATCCCTTTTCTAAACACTTCTTGGCTTTCAAACAGCTAATGAGTTTTAGTTTTGAATTACCCTTCTCTCCATAAATCATCACTGGCATTTTATCCTTACCAGGAATACGAATTGCCTTCTTGGCACAAACAACTTCCGCTCCTATTTTGGACATCCAGTCCATGCCGACTATTACATCAAAACCTCCTAATTCTACGGGTATTAAGTCGATTTTAAACGTTTCTCCGGCTAGATTTATTTCACAACCACGACAAATTTTATCGGCTTTAATTAGTTTACCATTAGCTAACTCAATCATGTACTTAGCATCTAGAGGTAATGATGAACAATTCAATTTAGTGTAAAAATTTCTACACACATAACTTCTATCGGCGCCAGTATCAAATAAAATAGATGCTGATAAGTTATTAATGGTAAACGTACCCGTAACAAGCTCCGGGTCTTCTCGTGCCTCTCTAGCATTAATAACAAACGCTCTTCCACGTGCAGGTCCGCCATTCTGATTCGGGCACTGGCTCTTATAATGACCTTGTTTTCCACACCCAAAACAAGTAATGTTAGCCAAAGCAGTTCTATTTGCGTTGGTGGCAGGAGTCTTGTTACCATTTGCATTTGTAACGAGAGCCTTACAATCTTCAGCAAGATGTCCCTGTCTATTGCATTTAGTGCACAACACACTACAGTAACCAAAATGATGTTTGTGACAACGGTTGCATAAAGGACTTTGTCCTTTGTAACCAAAGCCTGAACCGCTACCCGCACCTTTCGTGGTTTCTTGTTTCTTATAAGGTTGTTGTTGGTTACCTTGATCATAACCTCCATTCCACTTTTTCTTGTTCCCCAATACCTTCACCTCAGTATTGAATGCTTTCTTGTCCAAAATAACCTGATCCATTAGCTCGTTTGCCATGGTTATAGCTTCATGAATTGTCTTAGGTTTCGATGCCGTAACGTTTGCCTTGACCTTCTTGGACAAACCACCTTTGTACATTTCAATCTTCCGTGCTTCGGTTGGAACCAATTCAGGACATAGTAAAACCAATTCCATGAATCGCTGATTGTAGTTGGTGATTTCAGTACCAACCACCTTCAAACTTCGTAACTCATCTTCTAACTTAATAACCTCATTCCTTGGACAATACTCGGTGATTATCATTGCTTTGAATTCTTCCCATGGAGTATCATAAGCTACATCTCCTCCTACCGCCTTCACATAATTCTTCCACCATGTGAGTGCACTATCTTGTAAAGTGCACGATGCAAACTTGGTCATGTCTTTTTCATCACAACCACTGATTTTAAACACCGTCTCCATCTTTTCTATCCATCGGGTTAAACCGATCGGCCCTTCCGTTCCACTGAATGATGAAGGCTTGCAAGCTTGGAACGTCTTGTAGGAGCATCCTACACGAGGATTTGGATTAACTGCAGCAGCTCTTGCAGCCTCAACCCATAACATTCTGTCGTTCACTCGCTGGTTGATGAGTTCCTCGAGTTCTTGTTCCGTCATTCGATTCAATCGCGCCATTTCCTAATGAAAGAAAATAATTATTCACATGGAATATTATAGATGTAGTGTGTATTTATAGTACATTTATAGCTTGTTAATAATATGAACCAGATATTATTATAAAAGCCTTTTCTTCTTATTAGCGTTTTATAATTATATCTTGGGTAGTACCTACCCGTTAATGTTCATACTTAATAGCTTAGTACAGAATCAATTACTACAATCTAAATAATACTTAACCATGGAAAATTATTGCATTTCATACTTCAATATTTTACATATGCTTATCTTACATCGAACATTAAGCAAACCACACTATTAATATTATACAAAACATTATTCGGTTCCATGGTTTGACACAGCAGCGCATCGTTTGATCTATTTTCTAGGACGTTTAGACACAAAGATTTGCTTAACGCTTATCCTAACTGTCTGCCTATATTTTGGCTGTGGGACTGAAGAACTGGATGCCGGGACAGAACGAATAGGAATAGCGGGGATAGGGGTGGTAGTGTTGAGTGGAATTGGTGCCACATCATTCTCATTAAACTCGGGATTTGGATTTTCTAATTCATTAGCCTTTCGTTTCTTTCCTAGTTCGAACTCGTCTTTTGTAATTTCCTGTATTTCTTCCTCGGGTTCACTTTCCTCCTCGGGTTCACTTTCCTCCTCGGGTTCACTTTCCTCCTCGGGTTCACTTTCCTCCTCGGGTTCACTTTCCGGGTTCTTTATAGTTGGTTCATCCGGAATTTGTGAGTCTTCCCCAAGGATATCATTTTCGTCATCGGACAGGTTAATGACTGGAACGCCATCTGAAGATTCTGATTCGGAGTCGTTGATTGTGATAACAATTTTTGAGCTCGACATCTATCACACAACAACTAACCCATTAGTACTTATATAATATTTACATATAAATTTTAACCAACAGTGATAAGCAATAGTTTTTTTTTTTTAAATCAGACCCGGTCAAAGTCCAGACTTTACTAATGTATCCTAACGACTTATCAGTTAGACACACTAATGCAGACCTGGTTCGCTAAGACCAACGCTCTGATACCACATGTCATAACCCGTCCTTAACCATAAGAACGTGTTAGATAACGTATGATTTCATTGCGAGGTATTGACCTCTATATGCGACATTTTTAAAAAGGAAAACTGCATATATTATACATTACAAACCAAACCATTATTTTTGTTACAAGCTTTAGACAATAAAAAGATGATTATCGTTTAACGATAATCTTCGACTTACAAACTTTACAAATGATAATAACAACACGATTTCTAGCATATTTTACAACACACGTCCTAGGATATGCAGTTTTATTTTTGACACAAATATGAGTACGCATGATCCTGCTTAGATTCAACATAATGCAGCGGAAGCTTTAATTATCACCTGAGAATAAACATGTTTAAAAACGTCAACATAAAGTTGGTGAGATATAGGTTTAGTGCGCAGCAATATATATATATAGACCACAAGATTTCGTATATAAACATTTCAATAAAAATATTCTAAGTGGTTGAGCACTTGGTAACCATACTTAACATTTTCACGTCGCATATTCCCTTTAATATGAAATCTTACTACACTGTACCAAGTGTAGTCACAAAACGAAGTACTGTGCAACCGTTGAATACTGGTCGTCCAGTCCGGTTGGGGTTGTCAGGCCCGATAGATCTATCAACAGGATTCGCGTTTACAATACCGCTGTAAATATTAGTTACCAAGCTACAGGGAAGTATGCCAGTGGTACAACTCAACGTAGAACATATTTTTCAGTTACTTGTGTCCATATCGTAAAACATAAAATACATGTATTCTCATCCCGAAATATTTAGAGTTTAAAAATGGGACTATATACTCACACTTGTCTTGATGATATATATATTTTGACTCGGTCTTCCGGTTGATATCACGAACCTATCCACATATAATATATCAATATGTTTTCATTTTTAAACAAACGTTATAAATATATACTTGTTATACTTTTAATACTTTGAATAATTCCTTAGTCCGTAGTTAGCAGTCCGATGTTAGTAATTCAATTTTAATGGTTCATTTTTAGATGTTTAATATACCCGCAATGAAATAAATAAAACCCCCAACGAAATAAATAAAACCCCCTCGTATATGTATTGGTCGAGATTAATCTTGACCCATGGTACCGGTGTTGTCAAATGACGTGTTGCGTACATAAAGTACCGGTGTTGTCAAATGACGTGTTGCGTACAATCATGGGATCTTATGATTAATCTTCTCGTGTTGTTTACGGGTGATCCTGAACCATATAAAATTGAATTATAAGTACATATATATAAAACATAATTTTTGTTACAAGCTTAAGACAATAAAAAGAAGATTAACGTTTAGCGATAATCTTCGACTTACAAACTTTACAAATGATGACAACAACACGGTTTCTAGCATATTTTACAATACAACATCTCGGATATGCAGTTTTATTTTTGACACAAACATGCGTACGCAAGATCCTGGTTAGATCCAACATGATGCAGCGGAAGCTTTAGAAATCACCTGAGAATAGACATGTTTTAAAAAGGTCAACATAAAGTTGGTGAGATATAGGTTTAATGCCGGCAGCAATATATATATATAGACCACAAGATTTCGTATATAAACAGTTTAATAAAAATATTCTAAGTGGTTGAGCACTCGGTAACCATACTTAACATTTTCACGTCGCATATTCCCTTTAATATGAAATCTTACTACACTGTACCAAGTGTAGTCACAAAACGAAGTACTGTGCAACCGTTGAATACTGGTCGTCCAGTCCGGTTGGGGTTGTCAGGCCCGATAGATCTATCAACAGGATTCGCGTTTACATTACCGCTGTAAATATTAGTTACCAAGCTACAGGGAAGTATGCCAGTGGTACAACTCAACGTAGAATATATTTTTCAGTTACTTGTGTCCATAATGTAAAACATAAAATACATGTATTCTCATCCCGAAATATTTAGAGTTTAAAAGTGGGACTATATACTCACACTTGTCTTGATGATATATATATTTTGACTCGGTCTTCCGGTTGATATCACGAACCTATCCACATATAATATATCAATATGTTTTCATTTTTAAACAAACGTTATAAATATATACTTGTTATACTTTTAATACTTTGAATAATTCCTTAGTCCGTAGTTAGCAGTCCGATGTTAGTAATTCAATTTTAATGGTTCATTTTTAGATGTTTAATATACCCGCAATGAAATAAATAAAACCCCCAACGAAATAAATAAAACCCCCTCGTATATGTATTGGTCGAGATTAATCTTGACCCATGGTACCGGTGTTGTCAAATGACGTGTTGCGTACATAAAGTACCGGTGTTGTCAAATGACGTGTTGCGTACAATCATGGGATCTTATGATTAATCTTCTCGTGTTGTTTACGGGTGATCCTGAACCATATAAAATTGAATTATAAGTACATATATATAAAATATCATGTTATCTTAGAAATATGTGATTTATATCATTTTTTTCCAATTGATCCCGTAGTTGAAATGATCTAGGATAACCAATTTTGTTTCGGTCATAGTTTCTTCGTTACAAATCCGTTTTCGTTGATTCAAATTGCCATCTTCTTGGATCGAGTTCTTCTTTAAGACTATGAACTGTAAATACCTTGGTTTGTATTCAAAATCATACGGCATAAGTGAAACATTAGTGAAACATATGAAGTTAAACATTTTTGTTACAACAAAATCATTTAATGACCATTTTTCTAAAAATACTTATACTTTGAAAAACCAAGTTTTACCTTGTTAAATTAGCATATACATAAGTTATATTACAGGTCTTGAAGTATTTTAAAAGTTAAGTTAGAAGGATCTATTTAGTTTGCAAACAAGTTTGAAAACATTCAAACTATGTTCTTGTTGTTAAACTTTTGTACCACAAAATAAGATAGCTATATATATATGAATCGAATAAGGTTATGAACATAGATTCTACCTCAAGTTCCTTGGATAAGTTTGCTGTAAAAGAGAAGTAAAAAGCTAGAATCAAAAGGGTGATGGAAGTGGATGAAAGATTGGAAGTAAGTTGGTGTTCTTGGAAGGTTTTCTTGAAGTGTTTTTGTATGGTTTTCTTATGGTGTTTTAGTATGGTTTTTGAAGCTAGATCTTCTTGGAAACTTTGCTGAATTGATTAAGGGTTTTAAGGCTTCAAAGTATGTGTGTGTTTTGGCTAGAAAGTTGAAGTAAAATGAATGAAGATGATGATACATATAAAGGCCTTAAAAAACGTGGCATTAGGTGTTCATGGACAAAATTCTAGTTTGTAATCTTGCTAATTAGTCAAGTAATCATCCAAAAGTAATTACCTAGCTCTAAGGGCATGAATAATGGCTGGTTAGGTGGTGATTTTGATGTGTATTTACTATTAGTAAATACGTATAGGAGCTAGGTATGATACGAGTACAAATACTCTAGGTATACGTATAGAAATTTTGTGAAAAATGAAATGAGGATTCAAATATAGCTATCTTTTGTGAATACACTTATATGATTTTATGTATTTAAGTTCTTAAAAGTGATTAAATACATTACTTATACAATATATGTATAAACATTATATGTCTTAAGTATTTATGTCAAATAACGTTACGTATAGTTATCGTTTTGAAAACTTAAGTTAGTAGTTTCAAAATACACATATAACTTGTTGTTATTAATATAAAATGAGGTATTAAAACATTCCTTAATCATGTTAAATATGTATATATACATATATATACACAAACGTATAATTATCATATATTGTATGGTTCGTGATATCATCGGTCAAACTAGACGGTCAAACGTTGTGTAAAACTCTTTTCGGAAATATCAGTCTCGACAATTTGGATTGCTTATCATGTTGGTAAGGTTTAATTTATGTAAATATTAATCTTATAAGTATATAACGATCGAAAAAGTGCGGGTCGTTACATTACCTCCCCGTTAAATAAATTTCGTCCCGAAATTTTAAAATTGTACCTATTTTGCGTCATCGAGAAACAAATGCGGATACTTTCGTTTCATCTGATCCTCTCGTTCCCAAGTAAACTCGGGACCTCTTCTAGCATTCCAACGAACCTTAACAATCGGTATATTACTCTGTTTGAGCTGTTTAACTTCACGGTCCATGATTTCGATTGGTTCTTCGACGAATTGTAGTTTCTCGTCGACATGAATTTCTTCAAGAGGAATGGTGAGGTCTTCCTTTGCAAGACACTTCTTCAGGTTTGAGACGTGAAAGGTATTATGTACTCCAGCGAGTTGTTGCGGTAACTCGAGTCGATAAGCTACCGGTCCAATGCGTTCGATGATCTTGAACGGGCCTACGTACCTTGGGTTCAGTTTACCCCTTTTGCCGAAACGTATTACACCTTTCCAAGGTGACACCTTTAGCATAACCATGTCCCCGACCTGAAACTCTAATGGTTTCCTTCGAACATCGGCGTAGCTCTTTTGGCGACTACGGGCTGTTTTCAATCTCTCCTTGATTTGCACTATCTTCTCAGTCGTTTCATGTATGATCTCGGGACCAGTTAAATGTCGATCTCCTACTTCATTCCAACAGATAGGAGATCTACACTTCCTTCCGTACAATGCTTCGAATGGCGCAGCTCCAATGCTCGCATGATAACTATTATTATACGAGAATTCTGCTAACGGTAGGTATTTATCCCATCCGTTTCCAAAATCGATCACACATGCCCTGAGCATGTCTTCGAGAGTCTGAATCGTTCTTTCACTCTGTCCATCGGTTTGTGGATGATATGCGGTACTCATATCCAACCGAGTTCCTAGTGCCTCCTGTAGTGATTGCCAAAACTTTGAGGTAAATCTACTATCACGATCGGATATAATGGAAATAGGTATTCCATGCCTTGAAACAACTTCCTTTATATACAATCGTAATAGTTTCTCCATTCTATCTGTTTCCTTTATAGGCAAGAAATGTGCAGACTTGGTGAGACGATCAACAATCACCCAAATGGTGTCGTACCCCCAGGCAGTCTTTGGTAACTTCGTGATGAAATCCATGGTAATACCATCCCATTTCCATTCTGGGATTTCTGGTTGTTGAAGTAACCCTGACGGCTTTTGATGTTCTGCTTTGACTTTGGAACAAGTTAAACATTCCCCAACATATGTTGCAACGTCTGTCTTCAAATTAGGCCACCAATAATGCGTCTTAAGATCTTGGTACATCTTTCCAACTCCAGGATGTATCGAATATCTTGTCTTATGTGCCTCGTTCAATATCAACTTCCTTAATCCACCCAACTTCGGTACCCAAATACGGTTTGCAAAATATCGAATTCCATCTTCCCGTATAACGAGTTGCTTCTCATACTTTTTCATTATTTCATTTCCTATATTTTCTTTAGTAAGTGCTTCTCGTTGAACTTCTTTGATTTGTGAGTTGAGATTCATGCGAATTTTTATGTTCATCGCTCGTACTCGAATTGGTTCTCGTTCCTTTCTGCTTAAAGCATCGGCCACCACGTTCGCCTTTCCGGGATGATAACGAATTTCACAATCATAGTCGTTTATTAACTCGACCCACCTACGTTGCCTCATGTTCAATTGTTTTTGATCGAAAATATGTTGAAGGCTTTTATGATCAGTAAACACAGTGAATTTAACCCCATACAAGTAGTGTCTCCACATTTTCAATGCAAACACGACTGCTCCCAATTCTAGATCATGCGTCGTATAATTCCGCTCATGAATCTTCAATTGTCGGGATGCAAATGCAATTACTTTCTTTCGTTGCATAAGAACACAACCAAAACCTTGTCGCGAATATACTAAATCTCTGGAGGCAAGAAGAAGGTGATCCATTTCATCCACCAAATTGCCCTCTTAACGATGAACCTGAAGCACTTACCAGCGAACCCATTCGAAACACCATTTTCTCGCTTATTTCTAGAGTATCTCGTCATGATTACATACTATCCCATATTTCGAATCTTGTTCATTCGCTCGTTCCAACCGTCAATCATCCCGGTATAATAGAAGAAGTCAACGAGCTTCGCGCTCGGGTAGTGGCTTTAGAAAATACGGTGCGAAGGTTACAAACACCAGCAGCAGCACCAGCAGCATAATCTATACCACCATCATCAACGCCGACAGTACTCTTGTCACCCCCAAAATCTCAACATCACAATCTGTATCTCGAATATCAACATCACACGACTCAATATCTGTACTTCGAGTATGATCTTCGTTCTATATATCGTTCTACATCGATTATCTTCGCTTTACGTATCGTATGACGATTATGTAATTTCTAAAGTCTTAGAGATTATGTAATCTAGAATTAACGATAAATCAAATGAGTTTATTATCTTATTGACTCATTAAATCTATGATTATCTCTGAAGAAAATATATATGCAAGTATATTTTCATAAAGATAGTAATTAAAAATTCCTTCGTACAAACTAATAATGATGAAAATATTTTAACGGGTGGGTAGTACCCGAGGAATATTTAGAATTCACATTAATAAGTTATATTGTACATTCTTGAATCTGATTCAACGGTCATTTGTTATTTTACTTACAACCATCGATATACGTATCCGTTCACCCCAGAATAACCATTTCCATTTAAATTTCATATTTGAATTTTTTTTTACCTATCCAAATCCAACAAGTGGCATAAAGAAGAAACATTGGACAATTAAAATGAAATAAAATGTTGATTATAACATATGAAACTAAACAATTCTTCAATTTTGCCACTTGATTTCATCCTAAACCTCATTTGTACTTCGACAATTATAATCCTCATTCAAATCTTTTCATGATTCTTGAAAACACCTCGATCGAGAAGTTGAACCAGCCGCACCTCGTTTACGGAAGAAAGATTTATGCATACAGTGATGCACCTGAAAAATTTTCGAAACCGAAGTTATAGTTAAAACGTATCCGCGTCGAATTCCTTATCATTCATTATCAAAAACAATCATACGATTCCTTTTCAAGAAGCTAATTTTGTCACAGCTCCACTTCGACTTCTCAGTGAGACTACTCCTATTATAATCTCGATATTTATACTTTGTCCTTTCGACGTTGTTACCGGAGAACCTTTTTCACAACATCATCAGCAGACGTACCAGCAACTCGTTATCTCTTTGGCGAAACCCGCAATCAGTATTTTGAAAATCTCGTAGAAATTCTCCCAGTTATACCGAGAACGACTATCCCTAAGAATTACATTTTTCGAATGTGAAGTTCTGAAAAACATCCTGGACTATGAAGTAGTTCTTGAAATGCTGAAGAAGCAGAAAAAAAAAAAAAAAAAAAAAAAAAAAAAAAAAAACTGTAAACGACTTGAACAGTCAAAAGTTTAATGATGAAGTACATTGTATTGGTAAAGCTTAGAAAAAGAGGAGAGTTGGAACTGGAAAACGGATTGAGCAAAGTATGAAGGAGGATGTAGATAAATCACAAGAACTGAATCTGCTTTCAAAGGATTCAAACGATTCAGTGCTTGCTGAAACCATTAGTAAAAAAAAAAAAACCTACCCCTTATCCTAAACCTTTCCCGATGATATTCTTCATCATCATCTTATCTTAGATATTATAAGATATCTTCATATCTTTTGTTATACATATCCTCCATATTTCTGGAGATATTCTCACAACTGTTCTTATCCAAAATCATGTATTTCTCCGTAATATCTGCGTTACAATATAAAAGAAACTGTGTTAGTTTCTAAGTTCTAAAACCTTCAAGTTTAAAATAGGAATGTTTTGAAGTAGTGTTGGGAACTGATACATGAATTAGTATAATATAATGAAACTTGATCAACTTCATTATATTACAGTAAGTCATGTTAAGTTTCTAATGGAATGTGATGATTCACAGTACCGTCATCATGTGCCATGTTACACGGCTCTTACATTCTATCAAGTCTCCAAACATATTAGAACGTATCACCTTGATAGTTCTATTTTTCCGGAATATTCGAGTAATTTAACGAATCAAGATCGTGCCATTACAATTTTATTCTAAAACCAATAGCTAGGTTCATTCCAAATTTTATACCTACGAATTCCGAACTATTGATCGCTTGACTCAAGGACGGGAAGAAGAAACGAAGGGACAAAGTCCCAAAATAGAAATTGGGGTATAGATCACAGCAAATAGGAGAGAATATTAACTATGGATGACAATGATTATGGAAAACAGAAGCAGGAGCATCGAAGTATAAGGAAAGATATCAAACCCAACAACCACCCAGAAACTACAAACCATGTATATCAATACGTATGGCGACGTAAAGACACGGGAGAATTAGAAACATTATAATTCCAAGAAAATCATAAAAGTGAATAGATTCTTCTGGCGGTAGATGGAAGAGAAGAATGAAAGATATAAAAGTTAGAAGTATAACAAAAATCAGAACGGGATGAAGCATTTCAAAGGATACCTTAAAGTAGGAATTAAGGAGAAAGAGTAGAAGATGCGAGTTGTGAAAAATAAGGAAACGAAGGGGTGGATTTATAGTGAAATATCCGACAGAGAAATCGAAACAGATTACCGCATTAAATCAAAGAAGATTCTGATCGCCGAATAACCAAATCTTATTACGTAAGATTTTTCCTAAATCCCTTAAATCCCGGAAATCAATTCTAAACCACGTCATCGATTAAAAACGATTCCATATTTACTCATTTCATTTTTTTTTTGTGATAGCTTCGCTCGTGCGTCTCACATAACCAAATCGTTTTATCTAAATTTTTCAATAATGATAAAATTTCATTATTACCTCATATTCGTCATGAAAACATTCCTATGGTTATTTATGACAACCTCTACCAAATTTCGAGGACGAAATTTCTTTAACGGATGGGTACTGTAACGACCCGGAAATTTCCGACCAAATTTAAACTCTAATCTCTATATGGTTCCGACACGATAAGCAAAAACCCTAAAGTTGACCCGCATTTTTTTTCGATCGTTCTATACTTATAAGATTAATATAAATTAAAACTTACCAACATGATAAGTAATCCAAATTGTCGAGATTTATATTTCCGAAAAGAGTTTTACACAACGTTTGACCGTCTAGTTTGACCGACGATATCACGAACTATACAATATATGATAATTATACGTTTGCGTATATATATGTATATATACATATTTAACATGATTAATGAATGTTTTAATATCTTATTTTGTATCAAAAACTATAAGTTATAAGTATATTTTGAAACTACTAACTTAAGTTTTCAAAACGATAACTATACGTAACGTTATTTGACATAAATACTTAAGACTTATAATGTTTATACATATATCGTATAAGTAATGTATTTACTCACTTTTAAGACTTAAATACATAAAATCATATAAGTGTATTCACAAAAGATAGCTATATTTGAATCCTCATTCCATTTTTCACAAAATTTCTATACGTATATCTAGAGTATAAGTACTCGTATCATACCTAGCTTCTATACGTATTTACTAATAGTACATACATGTCAAATCACTACCTAACCAGCCATTGTACATGCCCTTAGGGCTAGGTAATTGTATTTGGATGCAATTATGACTAAATACATAAAATGATTAATTGAAATTTTGTACATATATACACCATAATCACGTTTTTTATGGTGTATATATGTATCATCACTTTGTTTCATTTTACTTCAATATTTTAGCCAAAACACACACATACTTTGAAGCCTTAAAACCCTTAATCAATTCAGCAAAGTTTTCAAGAAGATCTAGCTTCAAAACCCATACTAAAACACCATAAGAAAACCATAAATTAAACCTTACCAACATGATAAGCAATCCAAATTGTCGAGACTGATATTTCCGAAAAGAGTTTTACACAACGTTTGACCGTCTAGTTTGACCGATGATATCACGAACCATACAATATATGATAATTATACGTTTGTGTATATATATGTATATATACATATTTAACATGATTAAGGAATGTTTTAATACCTCATTTTATATTAATAACAACAAGTTATATGTGTATTTTGAAACTACTAACTTAAGTTTTCAAAACGATAACTATACGTAACGTTATTTGACATAAATACTTAAGACATATAATGTTTATACATATATTGTATAAGTAATGTATTTAATCACTTTTAAGAACTTAAATACATAAAATCATATAAGTGTATTCACAAAAGATAGCTATATTTGAATCCTCATTTCATTTTTCACAAAATTTCTATACGTATACCTAGAGTATTTGTACTCGTATCATACCTAGCTCCTATACGTATTTACTAATAGTAAATACACATCAAAATCACCACCTAACCAGCCATTATTCATGCCCTTAGAGCTAGGTAATTACTTTTGGATGATTACTTGACTAATTACAAAAATACAAACTAAAATTTTGTCATGTTATCCTTAAAGATCACATTTTTAGGAGTATATATGTATCATCATTTTTGATTCATTTTTACTTCAATCTCTTAACTAAAAACACACACTCTTTCTTACTCTCTAAACTCCATAACAATCCAGCAAAGTTCCATAAAGATCTAGCTTCAAAAACCATACTAAAACACCATACAAAAACCATACAAAAACACTTCAAGAAAACCCTCCAAGAACACCAACTTACTTCCAATCTTTCATCCACTTCCATCACCCTTTTGATTCTAGCTTTTTACTTCTCTTTTACAGCAAACTTATCCAAGGAACTTGAGGTAGAATCTATGTTCATAACCTTATTCGATTCATATATATATAGCTATCTTATTTTGTGGTACAAAAGTTTAACAACAAGAACATAGTTTGAATGTTTTCAAACTTGTTTGCAAACTAAATAGATCCTTCTAACTTAACTTTTAAAATACTTCAAGACCTGTAATATAACTTATGTATATGCTAATTTAACAAGGTAAAACTTGGTTTTTCAAAGTATAAGTATTTTTAGAAAAATGGTCATTAAATGATTTTGTTGTAACAAAAATGTTTAACTTCATATGTTTCACTAATGTTTCACTTATGCCGTATGATTTTGAATACAAACCAAGGTATTTACAGTTCATAGTCTTAAAGAAGAACTCGATCCAAGAAGATGGCAATTTGAATCAACGAAAACGGATTTGTAACGAAGAAACTATGACCGAAACAAAATTGGTTATCCTAGATCATTTCAACTACGGGATCAATTGGAAAAAAATGATATAAATCACATATTTCTAAGATAACATGATATTTTATATATATGTACTTATAATTCAATTTTATATGGTTCAGGATCACCCGTAAACAACACGAGAAGATTAATCATAAGATCCCATGATTGTACGCAACACGTCATTTGACAACACCGGTACTTTATGTACGCAACACGTCATTTGACAACACCGGTACCATGGGTCAAGATTAATCTCGACCAATACATATACGAGGGGGTTTTATTTATTTCGTTGGGGGTTTTATTTATTTCATTGCGGGTATATTAAACATCTAAAAATGAACCATTAAAATTGAATTACTAACATCGGACTGCTAACTACGGACTAAGGAATTATTCAAAGTATTAAAAGTATAACAAGTATATATTTATAACGTTTGTTTAAAAATGAAAACATATTGATATATTATATGTGGATAGGTTCGTGATATCAACCGGAAGACCGAGTCAAATTATATATATCATCAAGACAAGAGTGAGTATATAGTCCCTTTTAAACTCTAAATATTTTGGGATGAGAATACATGTATTTTATGTTTTACGTTATGGACACAAGTAACTGAAAAATATATTCTACGTTGAGTTGTACCACTGGCATACTTCCCTGTAGCTTGGTAACTATTATTTACAGCGGTATTGTAAACGCGAATCCTGTTGATAGATCTATCGGGCCTGACAACCCCAACCGGACTGGACGACCAGTATTCAACGGTTGCACAGTACTTCGTTTTGTGACTACACTTGGTACAGTGTAGTAAGATTTCATATTAAAGGGAATATGCGACGTGAAAATGTTAAGTATGGTTACCAAGTGCTCAACCACTTAGAATATTTTTATTGAAATGTTTATATACGAAATCTTGTGGTCTATATATATATATTGCTGCGCACTAAACCTATATCTCACCAACTTTATGTTGACGTTTTTAAACATGTTTATTCTCAGGTGATAATTAAAGCTTCCGCTGCATTATGTTGAATCTAAGCAGGATCATGCGTACTCATATTTGTGTCAAAAATAAAACTGCATATCCTAGGACGTGTGTTGTAAAATATGCTAGAAATCGTGTTGTTATTATCATTTGTAAAGTTTGTAAGTCGAAGATTATCGTTAAACGATAATCATCTTTTTATTGTCTAAAGCTTGTAACAAAAATAATGGTTTGGTTTGTAATGTATAATATATGCAGTTTTCCTTTTTAAAAATGTCGCATATAGAGGTCAATACCTCGCAATGAAATCATACGTTATCTAACACGTTCTTATGGTTAAGGACGGGTTATGATACCAACTGAAAGGATCCGAAACTAATCATCCGGACGATGTCCATATTGATTACAAACGAATTACAACAGTTGATAACATCGCGAGGTACTTGACCTCTATATGATACATTTTACAAACGTTGCATTTATTCTTAAAAGGCAATCTATCTTTACATAAAAAAATTAATAAACTCGTCAAACATTTCTCGATATCCAAATGACCTAAACTGTCATTTACTTAATAAATGTCTTTAATGATCTTCAATGACTCGAATGCAACGTTCTTGTATCATGGCTTAAATGGTCCCAACTAGTATACTTAATATGAGCTAACGCACAGCGGAAGTCTTAATTCATACCTGAGAATAACATGCTTTAAAACGTCAACATAAAGTTGGTGAGATATATAGGTTTGATGCTAGCAGCGATATAACGATGGACCACAAGATTTCATATATAAACATTTTAATAAAAATATTCTAAGTGGTTGAGCACTTGGTAACCATACTTAACAATTAATCACGTCGCATATTCCCTTTAATATGAAATCTTACTACACTGTACCAAGTGTAGTCACGAAACGAAGTACTGTGCAACCGTTGAATACTGGTCGTCCAGTCCGGTTGGGGTTGTCAGGCCCGATAGATCTATCAACAGGATTCGCGTTTACAATACCGCTGTAAATATTAGTTACCAAGCTACAGGGAAGTATGCCAGTGGTACAACTCAACGTAGAATATATTTTTCAGTTACTTGTGTCCATAATGTAAAACATAAAATACATGTATTCTCATCCCGAAATATTTAGAGTTTTAAAAGTGGGACTATATACTCACTTTCGTCTTGAAGATATATATATAATTTGACTTGGTCTCCGGTTGATATCACGAACCTATCCATATATAATATATCAATACCTTTTCTTTTTTAAACAAACGTCACATATATATACTTGTTATACTTTTAATACTTTGAATAATTCCTTAGTCCGTAGTTAGCAGTTCGTTGTTAGTAATTCAATTTTAATGGTTCATATTTAGATGTTTAATAAACCCCCAATGAAATAAATAAAACCCTCATCGTATATGTATTGGTCGAGATTAATCTTGACCCACGGTACCGGTGTTGTCAAATGACGTGTTGCGTACATAAAGTACCGGTGTTGTCAAATGACGTGTTGCGTACAATAATGGGATCTTATGATTAATCTTCTCGTATTGTTTACGGGTGATCCTGAACCATATAAAATTGAATTATGAGTACATATATATAAAATATCATGTTATTTTAGAAAGATGTGATTTTATTTAATTTTTCCCAATTAATCCCGAAGTTAAACAAGTCTTGGATAACCAATTTTGTTTCGGTCATAGTTTCTTCGTTACAAATCCGTTTTCGTTGATTCAACTTGCCATCTCCTTGGATCGAGTCCCTCTTTAAGACTATGAACTGAAAATACCTTGGTTTGTATTCAAAATCACACGGCATAGGTGAAACTTTAGTGAAACTTATGAAGTTAAACATTTTCCTTTATTTAAACAACCTTAAATGATTATTTTTCTAATAATACTTATACTTTGAATTAAATCATGAAATTTTTATGTGTTATCATATTCATAGTAAAAATCATTTTTCCAGAACATAAACCTCCAACTCAAAGTTTAAGATAGTTTTTAATTATCCAACCCAAAACAGTCCCCGGTGGCACTCCGACGTCGTAAAAACAGTTTTTAAGATATTCTTTGAAAAACCAAATTATACCTTGTTAAATTAGCATATATTTAAGTTATATTACAGGTCTTGAAGTATTTTAAAAGTTAAGTTAGAAGGATCTATTTAGTTTGCAAACAAGTTTGAAAACATTCAAACTATGTTCTTGTTGTTAAACTTTTATACCACAAAATAAGATAGCTATATATATATGAATCGAATAAGGATATGAACATAGATACTACCTCAAGTTCCTTGGACAAGGTTGCTGTAAAAGAGGAGTAAGAAGCTAGAATCAAAAGGGTGATGGAAGTGGATGAAAGATTGGAAGTAAGTTTGTGTTCTTGGAAGGATTTCTTGAAGTGTTTTTGTATGGTTTTCTTATGGTGTTTAAGTAAGGTTTTTGAAGCTAGATCTTCATGGAACTTTGCTGAATGTTTATGGAGTTTAATGTTCTTGAGAGTGTGGGTGTTTTTAGCTAGAGAATGGAAGTAAAAATGAAACAAAATGAGGATACATATATACTCCTAAAAAAATGTTTATGTAGTAGACATGGACAAATTTTTAGTTTGTATTTTTGTAATTAGTCTTACAATCATTCAAAAGTAATTACCTTATACATAAGGCATGAACAAGGGCTGGTTAGGTGGTGATTTGATGTGTATATACCAAGAGTAAATACGTATAGAAGCTAGGTATGATACGAGTACAAATACTCTAGATATACGTATAGAAATTTTGTGAAAAATGGAATGAGGATTCAAATATAGCTATCTTTTGTGAATACACTTATATGATTTTATGTATTTAAGTCTTTAAAAGTGATTAAATACATTACTTATACGATATATGTATAAACATTATAAGTCTTAAGTATTTATGTCAAATAACGTTACGTATAGTTATCGTTTTGAAAACTTAAGTTAGTAGTTTCAAAATATACTTATAACTTATTGTTATTAATACAAAATGAGATATTAAAACATTCATTAATCATGTTAAATATGTATATATACATATATATACACAAACGTATAATTATCATATATTGTATAGTTCGTGATATCATCGGTCAAACTAGACGGTCAAACGTTGTGTAAAACTCTTTTCGGAAACATAAATCTCAACAATTTGGATTGCTTATCATGTTGGTAAGGTTTAATTTATGTAAATATTAATCTTATAAGTATAGAATGATCGAAAAAGTGCGGGTCAACTTTAGGGTTTTTGCTTATCGTGTCGGAACCATATAGAGATTAGAGTTTAAATTTGGTCGGAAATTTCCGGGTCGTTACAGTACCCATCCGTTAAAGAAATTTCGTCCTCGAAATTTGGTAGAGGTTGTCATAAACAACAATAGGAATGTTTTCATGACGAATATGAGGTAATAATGAAATTTTATCATTATTGAAAGATTTAGATAAAACGATTTGGTTATGTGAGACGCACGAGCGAAGCTATCACAAAAGAGTGAAATGAGTAAATATAGAATTGTTGTAACCGATGACGTGATTATGATCGATTTCCGGGATTTAAGGGTTTTAAAGAAAATCTTATGTAATAAGATTTAGTTTTGCGGCGATCAGGATCTTCTTTGATTTAACGCGGCAATCTGTTTTGATTTCTTTGTCGAATATTTCACTATAAATTTACCTCATTCCCTTTCTTTCTTCCCACATCTTCTATTCTTTCTCTTTAGTTCCTACTTTAAGACATTCGCTAATATGCTCCATCCCATTCTAACCCTTGTTATATTTCTAACTTTCATATCTTTCATTCTTCTTTTTCATCTATCACCAGAAGAATCTATTCTCTTTTATCCTTTCCTTGGAATTATAATGTTTTTAATTCTCCCGTGCCTTTATGTTGCAATACGTATTGATATGCACGGTTTGTAGTTTCGGGGTTGTTGTTAGGTTTTATACCTTCCCTTATATTTCGATGTTCCTACTCCCGTCCCTTAAAATCATTGTCATCCACAGTTAATGCTCTCTCTTATTTGATGTGGTTTATGTTCCTATTTCTATTCTGAAGTTTTGTCCCTTCATTTCTTCTTCCCGTCCTCGAGCCAAGCGAACAATGGTCCGAAATTCGTAGGTAGGAAATTTGGAATGAACCTTGCTATTGGTTTTAGAATGAAATTGTAATGGCACGATCTTGATTCGTTAAATTACTCGAATATTCCGGAAAAAAAATAGAACTATCAAGGTGATACGTTCTAATATGTTTGAAGACTTGATAGAATGTAAGAGCCGTGTAACATGGCACATGATGACGGTACTGTGAATCATCACATTCCATTAGAAACTTAACATGACTTACTGTAATATAATGAAGTTGATCAAGTTTCATTATATTATACTAATTCATGTATCAGTTCCCAACACTACTTCAAAACATTCATATTTTTAAACTTAGAGATTTCAGAATTTAGAAACTAACACAGTTTCTTTTATATTGTAGCGCAGATGTTACGGAGAGTTAAATGATCGCAGATAGGAATAGTTGTAAAAATATCTCCAGAAATATGAAAAATATGTATAACGAATGAAGATATCTTATAATATCTAAGATAAAATGATGGTGAAGAATATCATCTTGAAAAGTTTAGAATAAGGAGCAGTGTTCTTACTAACGGTTTCAGCAGGCACTGGATCATTTGGATCCTTTGAAGGCAGGTTCTGTTTTCATGATTTGTTCACGGCCTCCTTCATACTTTGCTCAATCCGTTTTCCAGTTCCAAACCTTCTCTTTTTCTCAGCTTTACCACCATACCATTCTTTATCATCAATCTTTTGATTGTTAAAGTCGTTTACAGTTTTTGCTGCTTCATCAGCATTTCAAGAGCTACTTCATAGTTCAGGGTGTTTTCAGAAATCATGAAAGGATTTGAATGCGAATTGTAATCGTCAAGTTACGAATGAGGTTTAAGATAAAATCAAGTGGCAAACTTGAAGAATTGTTTAGTTTCATATGTTACAATCAACATTTTAATTCATTTTAATTGTCCAATGTTTTCTTCTTTATGCCACTTGTTGGATTCTGGTAGGTCAAAATCCGAATATGAAATTTGATTGAAAATGGTTATTCTGGGGTGAGCGGATACGAATATCGGTGGTTGTAAGTAAGATAATAGATAACCGTTGAATCAGATTCAAGAATGTACAATATAACTTATTAATGTGAATTCTAAATATTCCTCGGGTACTACCCACCCGTTAAAATATTTTCATCATTAATAGTTTGTACGAAGGAATTTTTAATTACTATCTTTATGAAAATATACTTGCATATATATTTTCTTCAGAGATAATCATAGATTTAATGAGTCAATAAGATATTAAACTCATTTGATTTATCGTTAATTCTAGATTACATAATCTCTAAGACTTTAGAAATTACATAATCGTCATACGATACGTAAAGCGAAGATAATCGATGTAGAACGATATATAGAACGAAGATCATACTTGAAGTACAGATATTGAGTCGTGTGATGTTGATATTCGAGATACAGATTGTGATGTTGAGATTGTGATTGGGGTGATAAAGGTACTGTCGGCGTTGACGATGGTAGTACGGATTATGCTGCTGGTGCTGCTGTTGGTGTTTGTAACCTTCGCACCATATTCTCCAAAACCACTACCCGAGCACGGAGTTCGTTGACTTCTTCTATTATACCGGGATGATTGACGGTTGGAACGAGCGAATGAACAAGATTTGAAATATGGGATAGTATGTAATCATGACGAGATACTCTAGAAATGAGCGAGAAAATGGTGTTTCGAATGGGTTCGCCGGTAAGTGCTTCAGGTTCATCGTTAAGAGGGCAATTTGGTGGATGAAATGGATCACCTTCTTCTTGCCTCCAGAAATTTAGTATATTACGAACCCATCCCCAGTTCATCCAGAATAGATGATGGGAAATTGGTTGATCCATTCCGGTGACACTGTTCTCGGAGCTCGAATGGAAATCCATGTCGGCGTAGCTATCGAAGTCGGAGGAATTCGAACTGGATGAAGAATTCATCTTGTATAGTTGGAGAAATGAATTTTTTTGGTTTGGAATAGATTATAGGAGTTGGGTTTGGTACTCTTCAATACATAATTTTCATATGTATATATAATACCGAAATCCCGTGAATTACGGAGAATCTTTGAAATTCGTCGGGCAATGTTTATAGTAATAGATACGCTAGGATATGAATTTTGTCTATACACTATCGATGCACTAGATGCAGTAAGACGTGTCTAGACTAAAGAATGATAAGCAGGCAACTCCCTAAGGATGATAAGCAGATGGTTTCCGACTAGAAATGATAAGCAAAACTTTTTAGCAGGTAGATACGGTCAAAGTCCAGACTCACTAATGTATCCTAACAACTACCAGTTAGACACACTAATGCAAGGCCTGGTTCGCTAAGACCAACGCTCTGATACCAACTGAAAGGATCCGAAACTAATCATCCGGACGATGTCCATATTGATTACAAACGAATTACAACAGTTGATAACATCGCGAGGTACTTGACCTCTATATGATACATTTTACAAACGTTGCATTTATTCTTAAAAGGCAATCTATCTTTACATAAAAAAATTAATAAACTCGTCAAACATTTCTCGATATCCAAATGACCTAAACTGTCATTTACTTAATAAATGTCTTTAATGATCTTCAATGACTCGAATGCAACGTTCTTGTATCATGGCTTAAATGGTCCCAACTAGTATACTTAATATGAGCTAACGCACAGCGGAAGTCTTAATTCATACCTGAGAATAACATGCTTTAAAACGTCAACATAAAGTTGGTGAGATATATAGGTTTGATGCTAGCAGCGATATAACGATGGACCACAAGATTTCATATATAAACATTTTAATAAAAATATTCTAAGTGGTTGAGCACTTGGTAACCATACTTAACAATTAATCACGTCGCATATTCCCTTTAATATGAAATCTTACTACACTGTACCAAGTGTAGTCACGAAACGAAGTACTGTGCAACCGTTGAATACTGGTCGTCCAGTCCGGTTGGGGTTGTCAGGCCCGATAGATCTATCAACAGGATTCGCGTTTACAATACCGCTGTAAATATTAGTTACCAAGCTACAGGGAAGTATGCCAGTGGTACAACTCAACGTAGAATATATTTTTCAGTTACTTGTGTCCATAATGTAAAACATAAAATACATGTATTCTCATCCCGAAATATTTAGAGTTTAAAAGTGGGACTATATACTCACTTTCGTCTTGAAGATATATATATAATTTGACTTGGTCTCCGGTTGATATCACGAACCTATCCATATATAATATATCAATACCTTTTCTTTTTAAACAATCGTCACATATATATACTTATAATACTTTTAATACTTTTAATAATTCCTTAGTCCGTAGTTAGCAGTCCGATGTTAGTAATTCAATTTTAATGGTTCATATTTAGTTGTTTAATAAACCCCCAATGAAATAAATAAAACCCCCATCGTATATGTATTGGTCGAGATTAATCTTGACCCATGGTACCGGTGTTGTCAAATGACGTGTTGCGTACATAAAGTACCGGTGTTGTCAAATGACGTGTTGCGTACAATCATGGGATCTTATGATTAATCTTCTCGTATTGTTTACGGGTGATCCTGAACCATATAAAATTAAATTATGAGTATATATGTATAAAATATCATGTTACTTTAGGAAGATGTGATTTATTTAATTTTCTCCAATTATTTTCGTGGCTAAACTAGTCTTGGATATCCGATTTTGTTTTGGTCATAATTTCTTCGTTACAACTCCGTTTTCGTTGATTCAACTTTCCACTTCCTTGGATCGAGTCCCTCTTTAAGAATATGAACTGTAAATACCTTAGTTTGTATTCGAAATCATAGGTCATAGGTCAAATTTTGGTGAAACTTATGAAGTTAATCATTTTTGTTACAAAAACATCATTTAATGACCATTTTTCTAAAAATACTTATACTATGAATTAAATCATGAAATTTTTATGTGTTAACATATTCATAAGAAATATCATTTTTCCAGAATATAAACCTCCAATTCAAAGTTCAAGATGGTTTTTAATTATCCAACCCAAAACAGCCCCCGGTTGCACTCCGACGTCATAAAAACAGTTTTTAAGGTATTCTTTGAAAAACCAAGTTATACCTTGTTAAATTAGCATATATTTAAGTTATATTACAGGTCTTGAAGTATTTTAAAAGTTAAGTTAGAAGGATCTATTTAGTTTGCAAACAAGTTTGAAATCATTCAAACTATGTTTTTGTTGTTAAAATTGTATACCATACAATAAGATAGCTATATATATATGAATCGAATAAGGTTATGAACAAAGTTACTACCTCAAGTTACTTGGACAAGATTGCTGTAAAAGAGGAGTAAAAACCTAGAACCAAAAGAGTGATGAAATTGGATGAAAGATTGGAAGCAACTTAAGACATAAACTTGAATTGAAAGTTGTATTTTTGTAGTGTTTTTGTTGATCTTTTTATGGTGGTGTTTAAGGTGATTCTTGAGAGGATTTTTGCTGGAGTTCTTAGAGAGACATGAGGCTAGTAAGTGTGTGTGTTTAGCTAGAGAAATGATGTTCCAAAAATTGAAAATGGATGCATGTATTTATGGTGGTGTAAAAGGTGTATAAATTTGTAATTTTGTGAAAAGATCTTTTAATCATGTGAAATTGTCATACTAAATAACAAAAGTAGTTACCTAGCTTCTATACGTATTTACTATTGGTATATACACATCAAATCACCACCTAACCAGCCCTTGTTACTACCCTAGGTATAAGGTAATTGCTTTTGTATTATTGTTTGACAAATACATAAGATTACAAACTAAAATTTTGTCATGTTATCCTTAAAGATCACATTTTTAGGAGTATATATGTATCATCATTTTGATTCATTTACTACTTCAATCTCCTAGCTAAAACACACACACTTATAACCCTTAAACACCTTCAACAATTCAGTAAAGTTCTAAGAAGATCTAGCTTCAAAAACCTTACATAAACACCATAAGAAAACCATACAAAAACACTTCAAGAAAACCTTCCAAGAACACCAACTTACTTCCAATCTTTCATCCACTTCTATCACCCTTTTGATTCTAGCTTCTTACTCCTCTTTTACAGCAAACTTATCCAAGGAACTTGAGGTAGAATCTATGTTCATAACCTTGTTCGATTCATATATATATAGCTATCTTATTTTGTGGTACAAAAGTTTAACAACAAGAACATAGTTTGAATGTTTTCAAACTTGTTTGCAAACTAAATAGATCCTTCTAACTTAACTTTTAAAATACTTCAAGACCTGTAATATAACTTAAATATATGCTAATTTAATAAGGTAAAACTTGGTTTTTCAAAGTATAAGTATTTTTAGAAAAATGGTCATTAAATGATTTTTTTTGTAACAAAATGTTTAACTTCATATGTTTCACTAATGTTTCACTTATGCCGTATGATTTTGAATACAAACCAAGGTATTTACAGTTCATAGTCTTAAAGAAGAACTCGATCCAAGAAGATGGCAATTTGAATCAACGAAAACGGACTTGTAACGAAGAAACTATGACCGAAACAAAATTGGTTATCCTAGATCATTTCAACTACGGGATCAATTGGAAAAAAAAGATATAAATCACATATTTCTAAGATAACATGATATTTTATATATATGTACTCATAATTCAATTTCATATGGTTCAGGATCACCCGTAAACAACACGAGAAGATTAATCATAAGATCCCATGATTGTACGCAACACGTCATTTGACAACACCGGTACTTTATGTACGCAACACGTCATTTGACAACACCGGTACCATGGGTCAAGATTAATCTCGACCAACACATATACGATGGGGTTTTATGGGAGTTTTATTTATTTCGTTGGGGGTTTATTTATTGCGGGTATATTAAACATCTAAAAATGAACCATTAAAATTGAATTACTAACATCGAAACGCTAACTACGGACTAAGGAATTATTCAAAGTATTAAAAGTATTATAAATATATATACGAGATGTTTGTTTAAAATGAAAATATATTGATATATTATATATGGATAGGTTCGTGATATCAACCGGAAGACCAAGTCAAAAATATATATATCTTCGAGACAACAGTGAGTATATAGTCCCACTTTTAAACTCTAAATATTTCGGGATGAGAATACATGTATTTTATGTTTTACGTTATGGACACAAGTAACTGAAAAATATATTCTACGTTGAGTTGTACCACTGGCATACTTCCCTGTAGCTTGGTAACTGTTATTTACAGCGGTATTGTAAACGCGAATCCTGTTGATAGATCTATCGGGCCTGACAACCCCAACCGGACTGGACGACCAGTATTCAACGGTTGCACAGTACTTCGTTTTGCGACTACACCTTGGTACGGTGTAGTAAGATTTCATATTAAAGGGAATATGCGACGTGATTAAATGTTAAGTATGGTTACCAAGTGCTCAACCACTTAGAATATTTTTATTGAAATGATTATATACGAAATCTTGTGGTCCATTGTTATAACGCTGCTAGCATCAAACCTATATATCTCACCAACTTTATGTTGACGTTTTAAAGCATGTTGTTCTCAGGTACGAATTAAGTCTTCCGCTGTGCATTAGCTCATGTTAAGAATACTACTTGGGACCATTTAAGCTATGATACAAGGACGTTGCATTCGAGTCATTGAAGTTCATTAAAGACTATTGTTATGAAAATGGCAGATTAGATCATTTGGTTGTTATAAAATGTTAGGCTAATATGTCAACTCTCGATGTAATAATAGATTGCCTTTAAGAAATAAATGCAACGTTTGTAAAATGTATCATATAGAGGTCAAGTACCTCGCGATGTTATCAACTATTGTAATTCGTTTTTAATCTATATGGACGATGTCCGGATGATTAGTTTCGGATCCTTTCAGTTGGTATCAGAGCGTTGGTCTTAGCGAACCAGGCCTTGCATTAGTGTGTCTAACTAGTAGTTGTTAGGATACATTAAGTGAGTCTGGACTTTGACCGTGTCTGCCTGTCAAAAGTTTTGCTTATCAATCCTAGTCGGAAATCATCTGCTTATCATCCTTAGGGAACTGCTTGCTTATCATTCTTAAGTCTAGACACGTCTTACTGCATTTAGTGCATCGATAGTGTATAGACAAAATTCATATCTTAGCGTATCTGTTACTATAGACATTGCCTGACGTATTTCAAAGATTCTCCGTAATTCACGGGATTTTGAGTATTATAAATACATATGTAAATTATGTATTGAAGAGTACCAAACCCAACTCCTATAATCTATTCCAAACCAAAAATTCACTTCTCCGACTATACAAGATGGATTCTTCATCCAGTTCGAATTCCTCCGACTTCGATAGCTACGCCGATATGGATTTCCATTCGAGCTCCGAGAACAGCGTCACCGGAATGGATCAACCAATTTCCCATCATCTATTTTGGATGAATTATGGATGGGTTCGTAATATACTAAATCTCTGGAGGCAAGAAGAAGGTGATCCATTCCATCCACCAAATTGTCCTCTTAACGATGAACCTGAAGCACTTACCGGTGAACCTATTCGAAACACCATTTTCTCGCTCATTTCTAGAGTATCTCGTCATGATTACATACTATCCCATATTTCGAATCTTGTTCATTCGCTCGTTCCAACCGTCAATCATCCCGGTATAATAGAAGAAGTCAACGAGCTTCGCGCTCGGGTAGTGGCTTTAGAAAATACGGTGCGAAGGTTACAAACACCAGCAGCAGCACCAGCAGCATAATCTATACCACCATCATCAACGCCGACAGTACTCTTGTCACCCCCAAAATCTCAACATCACAATCTGTATCTCGAATATCAACATCACACGACTCAATATCTGTACTTCGAGTATGATCTTCGTTCTATATATCGTTCTACATCGATTATCTTCGCTTTACGTATCGTATGACGATTATGTAATTTCTAAAGTCTTAGAGATTATGTAATCTAGAATTAACGATAAATCAAATGAGTTTATTATCTTATTGACTCATTAAATCTATGATTATCTCTGAAGAAAATATATATGCAAGTATATTTTCATAAAGATAGTAATTAAAAATTCCTTCGTACAAACTAATAATGATGAAAATATTTTAACGGGTGGGTAGTACCCGAGGAATATTTAGAATTCACATTAATAAGTTATATTGTACATTCTTGAATCTGATTCAACGGTCATTTGTTATTTTACTTACAACCATCGATATACGTATCCGTTCACCCCAGAATAACCATTTCCATTTAAATTTCATATTTGAATTTTTTTTTACCTATCCAAATCCAACAAGTGGCATAAAGAAGAAACATTGGACAATTAAAATGAAATAAAATGTTGATTATAACATATGAAACTAAACAATTCTTCAATTTTGCCACTTGATTTCATCCTAAACCTCATTTGTACTTCGACAATTATAATCCTCATTCAAATCTTTTCATGATTCTTGAAAACACCTCGATCGAGAAGTTGAACCAGCCGCACCTCGTTTACGGAAGAAAGATTTATGCATACAGTGATGCACCTGAAAAATTTTCGAAACCGAAGTTATAGTTAAAACGTATCCGCGTCGAATTCCTTATCATTCATTATCAAAAACAATCATACGATTCCTTTTCAAGAAGCTAATTTTGTCACAGCTCCACTTCGACTTCTCAGTGAGACTACTCCTATTATAATCTCGATATTTATACTTTGTCCTTTCGACGTTGTTACCGGAGAACCTTTTTCACAACATCATCAGCAGACGTACCAGCAACTCGTTATCTCTTTGGCGAAACCCGCAATCAGTATTTTGAAAATCTCGTAGAAATTCTCCCAGTTATACCGAGAACGACTATCCCTAAGAATTACATTTTTCGAATGTGAAGTTCTGAAAAACATCCTGGACTATGAAGTAGTTCTTGAAATGCTGAAGAAGCAGAAAAAAAAAAAAAAAAAAAAAAAAAAAAAAAAAAAAAACTGTAAACGACTTGAACAGTCAAAAGTTTAATGATGAAGTACATTGTATTGGTAAAGCTTAGAAAAAGAGGAGAGTTGGAACTGGAAAACGGATTGAGCAAAGTATGAAGGAGGATGTAGATAAATCACAAGAACTGAATCTGCTTTCAAAGGATTCAAACGATTCAGTGCTTGCTGAAACCATTAGTAAAAAAAAAAAACCTACCCCTTATCCTAAACCTTTCCCGATGATATTCTTCATCATCATCTTATCTTAGATATTATAAGATATCTTCATATCTTTTGTTATACATATCCTCCATATTTCTGGAGATATTCTCACAACTGTTCTTATCCAAAATCATGTATTTCTCCGTAATATCTGCGTTACAATATAAAAGAAACTGTGTTAGTTTCTAAGTTCTAAAACCTTCAAGTTTAAAATAGGAATGTTTTGAAGTAGTGTTGGGAACTGATACATGAATTAGTATAATATAATGAAACTTGATCAACTTCATTATATTACAGTAAGTCATGTTAAGTTTCTAATGGAATGTGATGATTCACAGTACCGTCATCATGTGCCATGTTACACGGCTCTTACATTCTATCAAGTCTCCAAACATATTAGAACGTATCACCTTGATAGTTCTATTTTTCCGGAATATTCGAGTAATTTAACGAATCAAGATCGTGCCATTACAATTTTATTCTAAAACCAATAGCTAGGTTCATTCCAAATTTTATACCTACGAATTCCGAACTATTGATCGCTTGACTCAA
The DNA here is from genome assembly GCF_046630445.1 of Rutidosis leptorrhynchoides. Lineage (NCBI taxonomy): Eukaryota > Viridiplantae > Streptophyta > Magnoliopsida > Asterales > Asteraceae > Rutidosis > Rutidosis leptorrhynchoides. Next base: position 512,526,224 of record NC_092334.1, read on the forward strand.
GGACGGGAAGAAGAAACGAAGGGACAAAGTCCCAAAAATAGAAATTGGGGTATAGATCACAGCAAATAGGAGAGAATATTAACTATGGATGACAATGATTATGGAAAACAGAAGCAGGAGCATCGAAGTATAAGGAAAGATATCAAACCCAACAACCACCCAGAAACTACAAACCATGTATATCAATACGTATGGCGACGTAAAGACACGGGAGAATTAGAAACATTATAATTCCAAGAAAATCATAAAAGTGAATAGATTCTTCTGGCGGTAGATGGAAGAGAAGAATGAAAGATATAAAAGTTAGAAGTATAACAAAAATCAGAACGGGATGAAGCATTTCAAAGGATACCTTAAAGTAGGAATTAAGGAGAAAGAGTAGAAGATGCGAGTTGTGAAAAATAAGGAAACGAAGGGGTGGATTTATAGTGAAATATCCGACAGAGAAATCGAAACAGATTACCGCATTAAATCAAAGAAGATTCTGATCGCCGAATAACCAAATCTTATTACGTAAGATTTTTCCTAAATCCCTTAAATCCCGGAAATCAATTCTAAACCACGTCATCGATTAAAAACGATTCCATATTTACTCATTTCATTTTTTTTTGTGATAGCTTCGCTCGTGCGTCTCACATAACCAAATCGTTTTATCTAAATCTTTCAATAATGATAAAATTTCATTATTACCTCATATTCGTCATGAAAACATTCCTATGGTTATTTATGACAACCTCTACCAAATTTCGAGGACGAAATTTCTTTAACGGATGGGTACTGTAACGACCCGGAAATTTCCGACCAAATTTAAACTCTAATCTCTATATGGTTCCGACACGATAAGCAAAAACCCTAAAGTTGACCCGCATTTTTTTTCGATCGTTCTATACTTATAAGATTAATATAAATTAAAACTTACCAACATGATAAGTAATCCAAATTGTCGAGATTTATATTTCCGAAAAGAGTTTTACACAACGTTTGACCGTCTAGTTTGACCGACGATATCACGAACTATACAATATATGATAATTATACGTTTGCGTATATATATGTATATATACATATTTAACATGATTAATGAATGTTTTAATATCTTATTTTGTATCAAAAACTATAAGTTATAAGTATATTTTGAAACTACTAACTTAAGTTTTCAAAACGATAACTATACGTAACGTTATTTGACATAAATACTTAAGACTTATAATGTTTATACATATATCGTATAAGTAATGTATTTACTCACTTTTAAGACTTAAATACATAAAATCATATAAGTGTATTCACAAAAGATAGCTATATTTGAATCCTCATTCCATTTTTCACAAAATTTCTATACGTATATCTAGAGTATTTGTACTCGTATCATACCTAGCTTCTATACGTATTTACTATTGGTATATACACATCAAATCACCACCTAACCAGCCCTTGTTACTACCCTAGGTATAAGGTAATTGCTTTTGTATTATTGTTTGACAAATACATAAGATTACAAACTAAAATTTTGTCATGTTATCCTTAAAGATCACATTTTTAGGAGTATATATGTATCATCATTTTGATTCATTTACTACTTCAATCTCCTAGCTAAAACACACACACTTATAACCCTTAAACACCTTCAACAATTCAGTAAAGTTCTAAGAAGATCTAGCTTCAAAAACCTTACATAAACACCATAAGAAAACCATACAAAAACACTTCAAGAAAACCTTCCAAGAACACCAACTTACTTCCAATCTTTCATCCACTTCTATCACCCTTTTGATTCTAGCTTCTTACTCCTCTTTTACAGCAAACTTATCCAAGGAACTTGAGGTAGAATCTATGTTCATAACCTTGTTCGATTCATATATATATAGCTATCTTATTTTGTGGTACAAAAGTTTAACAACAAGAACATAGTTTGAATGTTTTCAAACTTGTTTGCAAACTAAATAGATCCTTCTAACTTAACTTTTAAAATACTTCAAGACCTGTAATATAACTTAAATATATGCTAATTTAATAAGGTAAAACTTGGTTTTTCAAAGTATAAGTATTTTTAGAAAAATGGTCATTAAATGATTTTTTTTGTAACAAAATGTTTAACTTCATATGTTTCACTAATGTTTCACTTATGCCGTATGATTTTGAATACAAACCAAGGTATTTACAGTTCATAGTCTTAAAGAAGAACTCGATCCAAGAAGATGGCAATTTGAATCAACGAAAACGGACTTGTAACGAAGAAACTATGACCGAAACAAAATTGGTTATCCTAGATCATTTCAACTACGGGATCAATTGGAAAAAAAAGATATAAATCACATATTTCTAAACATTTCAATAAAAATATTCTAAGTGGTTGAGCACTTGGTAACCATACTTAACATTTTCACGTCGCATATTCCCTTTAATATGAAATCTTACTACACCGTACCAAGTGTAGTCACAAAACGAAGTACTGTGCAACCGTTGAATACTGGTCGTCCAGTCCGGTTGGGGTTGTCAGGCCCGATAGATCTATCAACAGGATTCGCGTTTACAATACCGCTGTAAATATTAGTTACCAAGCTACAGGGAAGTATGCCAGTGGTACAACTCAACGTAGAACATATTTTTCAGTTACTTGTGTCCATATCGTAAAACATAAAATACATGTATTCTCATCCCGAAATATTTAGAGTTTAAAAGTGGGACTATATACTCACTCTTGTCTTGATGATATAAATAATTTGACTCGGTCTTCCGGTTGATATCACGAACCTATCCATATATAATATATCAATACCTTTTCTTTTTAAACAAACGTCACATATATATACTTGTTATACTTTTAATATTTTGAATATTTCCTTAGTCCGTAGTTAGCATTCCGATGTTAGTAATTCAATTTTTAATGGTTCATTTTTAGATGTTTAATATACCCGCAATAAACAAAACCCCCAACGAAATAAATAAAACCCCATCGTATATGTATTGGTCGAGATTAATCTTGACCCATGGTACCGGTGTTGTCAAATGACGTGTTGCGTACAATCATGGGATCTTATGATTAATCTTCTCGTGTTGTTTACGGGTGATCCTGAACCATATAAAATTGAATTATAAGTACATATATATAAAATATCATGTTATCTTAGAAATATGTGATTTATATCATTTTTTTCCAATTGATCCCGTAGTTGAAATGATCTAGGATAACCAATTTTGTTTCGGTCATAGTTTCTTCGTTACAAATCCGTTTTCGTTGATTCAAATTGCCATCTTCTTGGATCGAGTTCTTCTTTAAGACTATGAACTGTAAATACCTTGGTTTGTATTCAAAATCATACGGCATAAGTGAAACATTAGTGAAACATATGAAGTTAAACATTTTTGTTACAACAAAATCATTTAATGACCATTTTTCTAAAAATACTTATACTTTGAAAAACCAAGTTTTACCTTGTTAAATTAGCATATACATAAGTTATATTACAGGTCTTGAAGTATTTTAAAAGTTAAGTTAGAAGGATCTATTTAGTTTGCAAACAAGTTTGAAAACATTCAAACTATGTTCTTGTTGTTAAACTTTTGTACCACAAAATAATATAGCTATATATATATGAATCGAATAAGGTTATGAACATAGATTCTACCTCAAGTTCCTTGGATAAGTTTGCTGTAAAAGAGGAGTAAGAAGCTAGAATCAAAAGGGTACTAGAGGTGAATGAAAGATTGGAAGTAAGTTGGTGTTCTTGGAGGGTTTTCTTGAAGTGTTTTTGTATGGTTTTCTTATGGTGTTTTAGTATGGTTTTTGAAGCTAGATCTTTATGGAACTTTGCTGGATTGTTATGGAGTTTAGAGAGTAAGAAAGAGTGTGTGTTTTTAGTTAAGAGATTGAAGTAAAAATGAATCAAAAATGATGATACATATATACTCCTAAAAATGTGATCTTTAAGGATAACATGACAAAATTTTAGTTTGTATTTTTGTAATTAGTCAAGTAATCATCCAAAAGTAATTACCTAGCTCTAAGGGCATGAATAATGGCTGGTTAGGTGGTGATTTTGATGTGTATTTACTATTAGTAAATACGTATAGGAGCTAGGTATGATACGAGTACAAATACTCTAGGTATACGTATAGAAATTTTGTGAAAAATGAAATGAGGATTCAAATATAGCTATCTTTTGTGAATACACTTATATGATTTTATGTATTTAAGTTCTTAAAAGTGATTAAATACATTACTTATACAATATATGTATAAACATTATATGTCTTAAGTATTTATGTCAAATAACGTTACGTATAGTTATCGTTTTGAAAACTTAAGTTAGTAGTTTCAAAATACACATATAACTTGTTGTTATTAATATAAAATGAGGTATTAAAACATTCCTTAATCATGTTAAATATGTATATATACATATATATACCCAAACGTATAATTATCATATATTGTATGGTTCGTGATATCATCGGTCAAACTAGACGGTCAAACGTTGTGTAAAACTCTTTTCGGAAATATCAGTCTCGACAATTTGGATTGCTTATCATGTTGGTAAGGTTTAATTTATGTAAATATTAATCTTATAAGTATATAACGATCGAAAAAGTGCGGGTCGTTACATTACCTCCCCGTTAAATAAATTTCGTCCCGAAATTTTAAAATTGTACCTATTTTGCGTCATCGAGAAACAAATGCGGATACTTTCGTTTCATCTGATCCTCTCGTTCCCAAGTAAACTCGGGACCTCTTCTAGCATTCCAACGAACCTTAACAATCGGTATATTACTCTGTTTGAGCTGTTTAACTTCACGGTCCATGATTTCGATTGGTTCTTCGACGAATTGTAGTTTCTCGTCGACATGAATTTCTTCAAGAGGAATGGTGAGGTCTTCCTTTGCAAGACACTTCTTAAGGTTTGAGACGTGAAAGGTATTATGTACTCCGGCGAGTTGTTGCGGTAACTCGAGTCGATAAGCTACCGGTCCAATGCGTTCGATGATCTTAAACGGGCCTACGTATCTTGGGTTCAGTTTACCCCTTTTGCCGAAACGTATTACACCTTTCCAAGGTGACACCTTTAGCATAACCATGTCCCCGACCTGAAACTCTAATGGTTTCCTTCGAACATCGGCGTAGCTCTTTTGGCGACTACGGGCTGTTTTCAATCTCTCCTTGATTTGCACTATCTTCTCAGTCGTTTCATGTATGATCTCGGGACCTGTTAAATGTCGATCTCCTACTTCATTCCAACAGATAGGAGATCAACTTCATTATATTACAGTAAGTCATGTTAAGTTTCTAATGGAATGTGATGATTCACAGTACCGTCATCATGTGCCATGTTACACGGCTCTTACATTCTATCAAGTCTCCAAACATATTAGAACGTATCACCTTGATAGTTCTATTTTTCCGGAATATTCGAGTAATTTAACGAATCAAGATCGTGCCATTACAATTTTATTCTAAAACCAATAGCTAGGTTCATTCCAAATTTTATACCTACGAATTCCGAACTATTGATCGCTTGACTCAAGGACGGGAAGAAGAAACGAAGGGACAAAGTCCCAAAATAGAAATTGGGGTATAGATCACAGCAAATAGGAGAGAATATTAACTATGGATGACAATGATTATGGAAAACAGAAGCAGGAGCATCGAAGTATAAGGAAAGATATCAAACCCAACAACCACCCAGAAACTACAAACCATGTATATCAATACGTATGGCGACGTAAAGACACGGGAGAATTAGAAACATTATAATTCCAAGAAAATCATAAAAGTGAATAGATTCTTCTGGCGGTAGATGGAAGAGAAGAATGAAAGATATAAAAGTTAGAAGTATAACAAAAATCAGAACGGGATGAAGCATTTCAAAGGATACCTTAAAGTAGGAATTAAGGAGAAAGAGTAGAAGATGCGAGTTGTGAAAAATAAGGAAACGAAGGGGTGGATTTATAGTGAAATATCCGACAGAGAAATCGAAACAGATTACCGCATTAAATCAAAGAAGATTCTGATCGCCGAATAACCAAATCTTATTACGTAAGATTTTTCCTAAATCCCTTAAATCCCGGAAATCAATTCTAAACCACGTCATCGATTAAAAACGATTCCATATTTACTCATTTCATTTTTTTTTTGTGATAGCTTCGCTCGTGCGTCTCACATAACCAAATCGTTTTATCTAAATCTTTCAATAATGATAAAATTTCATTATTACCTCATATTCGTCATGAAAACATTCCTATGGTTATTTATGACAACCTCTACCAAATTTCGAGGACGAAATTTCTTTAACGGATGGGTACTGTAACGACCCGGAAATTTCCGACCAAATTTAAACTCTAATCTCTATATGGTTCCGACACGATAAGCAAAAACCCTAAAGTTGACCCGCATTTTTTTTCGATCGTTCTATACTTATAAGATTAATATAAATTAAAACTTACCAACATGATAAGTAATCCAAATTGTCGAGATTTATATTTCCGAAAAGAGTTTTACACAACGTTTGACCGTCTAGTTTGACCGACGATATCACGAACTATACAATATATGATAATTATACGTTTGCGTATATATATGTATATATACATATTTAACATGATTAATGAATGTTTTAATATCTTATTTTGTATCAAAAACTATAAGTTATAAGTATATTTTGAAACTACTAACTTAAGTTTTCAAAACGATAACTATACGTAACGTTATTTGACATAAATACTTAAGACTTATAATGTTTATACATATATCGTATAAGTAATGTATTTACTCACTTTTAAGACTTAAATACATAAAATCATATAAGTGTATTCACAAAAGATAGCTATATTTGAATCCTCATTCCATTTTTCACAAAATTTCTATACGTATATCTAGAGTATAAGTACTCGTATCATACCTAGCTTCTATACGTATTTACTAATAGTACATACATGTCAAATCACTACCTAACCAGCCATTGTACATGCCCTTAGGGCTAGGTAATTGTATTTGGATGCAATTATGACTAAATACATAAAATGATTAATTGAAATTTTGTACATATATACACCATAATCACGTTTTTTATGGTGTATATATGTATCATCACTTTGTTTCATTTTACTTCAATATTTTAGCCAAAACACACACATACTTTGAAGCCTTAAAACCCTTAATCAATTCAGCAAAGTTTTCAAGAAGATCTAGCTTCAAAAACCATACTAAAACACCATAAGAAAACCATACAAAAACACTTCAAGAAAACCCTCCAAGAACACCAACTTACTTCCAATCTTTCATCCACTTCTATCATCCTTTTGATTCTAGCTTCTTACTCCTCTTTTACAGCAAACTTATCCAAGGAACTTGAGGTAGAAACTATGTTCATAACCTTATTCGATTCATATATATATAGCTATCTTATTTTGTGGTACAAAAGTTTAACAACAAGAACATAGTTTGAATGTTTTCAAACATGTTTGCAAACTAAATAGATCCTTCTAACTTAACTTTTAAAATACTTCAAGACCTGTAATATAACTTAAATATATGCTAATTTAATAAGGTAAAACTTGGTTTTTCAAAGTATAAGTATTTTTAGAAAAATGGTCATTAAATGATTTTTTTTGTAACAAAATGTTTAACTTCATATGTTTCACTAATGTTTCACTTATGCCGTATGATTTTGAATACAAACCAAGGTATTTACAGTTCATAGTCTTAAAGAAGAACTCGATCCAAGAAGATGGCAATTTGAATCAACGAAAACGGACTTGTAACGAAGAAACTATGACCGAAACAAAATTGGTTATCCTAGATCATTTCAACTACGGGATCAATTGGAAAAAAAAGATATAAATCACATATTTCTAAGATAACATGATATTTTATATATATGTACTCATAATTCAATTTCATATGGTTCAGGATCACCCGTAAACAACACGAGAAGATTAATCATAAGATCCCATGATTGTACGCAACACGTCATTTGACAACACCGGTACTTTATGTACGCAACACGTCATTTGACAACACCGGTACCATGGGTCAAGATTAATCTCGACCAACACATATACGATGGGGTTTTATGGGAGTTTTATTTATTTCGTTGGGGGTTTATTTATTGCGGGTATATTAAACATCTAAAAATGAACCATTAAAATTGAATTACTAACATCGAAACGCTAACTACGGACTAAGGAATTATTCAAAGTATTAAAAGTATTATAAATATATATACGAGATGTTTGTTTAAAATGAAAATATATTGATATATTATATATGGATAGGTTCGTGATATCAACCGGAAGACCAAGTCAAAAATATATATATCTTCGAGACAACAGTGAGTATATAGTCCCACTTTTAAACTCTAAATATTTCGGGATGAGAATACATGTATTTTATGTTTTACGTTATGGACACAAGTAACTGAAAAATATATTCTACGTTGAGTTGTACCACTGGCATACTTCCCTGTAGCTTGGTAACTGTTATTTACAGCGGTATTGTAAACGCGAATCCTGTTGATAGATCTATCGGGCCTGACAACCCCAACCGGACTGGACGACCAGTATTCAACGGTTGCACAGTACTTCGTTTTGTGACTACACTTGGTACAGTGTAGTAAGATTTCATATTAAAGGGAATATGCGACGTGATTAATTGTTAAGTATGGTTACCAAGTGCTCAACCACTTAGAATATTTTTATTGAAATGTTTATATACGAAATCTTGTGGTCCATTGTTATAACGCTGCTAGCATCAAACCTATATATCTCACCAACTTTATGTTGACGTTTTAAAGCATGTTATTCTCAGGTACGAATTAAGTCTTCCGCTGTGCATTAGCTCATGTTAAGAATACTACTTGGGACCATTTAAGCTATGATACAAGGACGTTGCATTCGAGTCATTGAAGTTCATTAAAGACTATTGTTATGAAAATGGCAGATTAGATCATTTGGTTGTTATAAAATGTTAGGCTAATATGTCAACTCTCGATGTAATAATAGATTGCCTTTAAGAAATAAATGCAACGTTTGTAAAATGTATCATATAGAGGCAGTTACTTGTGTCCATAACGTAAAACATAAAATACATGTATTCTCATCCCGAAATATTTAGAGTTTAAAAGTGGGACTATATACTCACTGTTGTCTCGAAGATATATATATTTTTGACTTGGTCTTCCGGTTGATATCACGAACCTATCCATATATAATATATCAATATATTTTCATTTTAAACAAACATCTCGTATATATATTTATAATACTTTTAATACTTTGAATAATTCCTTAGTCCGTAGTTAGCGTTTCGATGTTAGTAATTCAATTTTAATGGTTCATTTTTAGATGTTTAATATACCCGCAATAAATAAACCCCCAACGAAATAAATAAAACTCCCATAAAACCCCATCGTATATGTGTTGGTCGAGATTAATCTTGACCCATGGTACCGGTGTTGTCAAATGACGTGTTGCGTACATAAAGTACCGGTGTTGTCAAATGACGTGTTGCGTACAATCATGGGATCTTATGATTAATCTTCTCGTGTTGTTTACGGGTGATCCTGAACCATATGAAATTGAATTATGAGTATATATATATAAAATATCATGTTATCTTAGAAATATGTGATTTATATCTTTTTTTTCCAATTGATCCCGTAGTTGAAATGATCTAGGATAACCAATTTTGTTTCGGTCATAGTTTCTTCGTTACAAGTCCGTTTTCGTTGATTCAAATTGCCATCTTCTTGGATCGAGTTCTTCTTTAAGACTATGAACTGTAAATACCTTGGTTTGTATTCAAAATCATACGGCATAAGTGAAACATTAGTGAAACATATGAAGTTAAACATTTTGTTACAAAAAAAATCATTTAATGACCATTTTTCTAAAAATACTTATACTTTGAAAAACCAAGTTTTACCTTATTAAATTAGCATATATTTAAGTTATATTACAGGTCTTGAAGTATTTTAAAAGTTAAGTTAGAAGGATCTATTTAGTTTGCAAACATGTTTGAAAACATTCAAACTATGTTCTTGTTGTTAAACTTTTGTACCACAAAATAAGATAGCTATATATATATGAATCGAATAAGGTTATGAACATAGTTTCTACCTCAAGTTCCTTGGATAAGTTTGCTGTAAAAGAGGAGTAAGAAGCTAGAATCAAAAGGATGATAGAAGTGGATGAAAGATTGGAAGTAAGTTGGTGTTCTTGGAGGGTTTTCTTGAAGTGTTTTTGTATGGTTTTCTTATGGTGTTTTAGTATGGTTTTTGAAGCTAGATCTTCTTGAAAACTTTGCTGAATTGATTAAGGGTTTTAAGGCTTCAAAGTATGTGTGTGTTTTGGCTAAAATATTGAAGTAAAATGAAACAAAGTGATGATACATATATACACCATAAAAAACGTGATTATGGTGTATATATGTACAAAATTTCAATTAATCATTTTATGTATTTAGTCATAATTGCATCCAAATACAATTACCTAGCCCTAAGGGCATGTACAATGGCTGGTTAGGTAGTGATTTGACATGTATGTACTATTAGTAAATACGTATAGAAGCTAGGTATGATACGAGTACTTATACTCTAGATATACGTATAGAAATTTTGTGAAAAATGGAATGAGGATTCAAATATAGCTATCTTTTGTGAATACACTTATATGATTTTATGTATTTAAGTCTTAAAAGTGAGTAAATACATTACTTATACGATATATGTATAAACATTATAAGTCTTAAGTATTTATGTCAAATAACGTTACGTATAGTTATCGTTTTGAAAACTTAAGTTAGTAGTTTCAAAATATACTTATAACTTATAGTTTTTGATACAAAATAAGATATTAAAACATTCATTAATCATGTTAAATATGTATATATACATATATATACGCAAACGTATAATTATCATATATTGTATAGTTCGTGATATCGTCGGTCAAACTAGACGGTCAAACGTTGTGTAAAACTCTTTTCGGAAATATAAATCTCGACAATTTGGATTACTTATCATGTTGGTAAGTTTTAATTTATATTAATCTTATAAGTATAGAACGATCGAAAAAAAATGCGGGTCAACTTTAGGGTTTTTGCTTATCGTGTCGGAACCATATAGAGATTAGAGTTTAAATTTGGTCGGAAATTTCCGGGTCGTTACAGTACCCATCCGTTAAAGAAATTTCGTCCTCGAAATTTGGTAGAGGTTGTCATAAATAACCATAGGAATGTTTTCATGACGAATATGAGGTAATAATGAAATTTTATCATTATTGAAAGATTTAGATAAAACGATTTGGTTATGTGAGACGCACGAGCGAAGCTATCACAAAAAAAAAATGAAATGAGTAAATATGGAATCGTTTTTAATCGATGACGTGGTTTAGAATTGATTTCCGGGATTTAAGGGATTTAGGAAAAATCTTACGTAATAAGATTTGGTTATTCGGCGATCAGAATCTTCTTTGATTTAATGCGGTAATCTGTTTCGATTTCTCTGTCGGATATTTCACTATAAATCCACCCCTTCGTTTCCTTATTTTTCACAACTCGCATCTTCTACTCTTTCTCCTTAATTCCTACTTTAAGGTATCCTTTGAAATGCTTCATCCCGTTCTGATTTTTGTTATACTTCTAACTTTTATATCTTTCATTCTTCTCTTCCATCTACCGCCAGAAGAATCTATTCACTTTTATGATTTTCTTGGAATTATAATGTTTCTAATTCTCCCGTGTCTTTACGTCGCCATACGTATTGATATACATGGTTTGTAGTTTCTGGGTGGTTGTTGGGTTTGATATCTTTCCTTATACTTCGATGCTCCTGCTTCTGTTTTCCATAATCATTGTCATCCATAGTTAATATTCTCTCCTATTTGCTGTGATCTATACCCCAATTTCTATTTTGGGACTTTGTCCCTTCGTTTCTTCTTCCCGTCCTTGAGTCAAGCGATCAATAGTTCGGAATTCGTAGGTATAAAATTTGGAATGAACCTAGCTATTGGTTTTAGAATAAAATTGTAATGGCACGATCTTGATTCGTTAAATTACTCGAATATTCCGGAAAAATAGAACTATCAAGGTGATACGTTCTAATATGTTTGGAGACTTGATAGAATGTAAGAGCCGTGTAACATGGCACATGATGACGGTACTGTGAATCATCACATTCCATTAGAAACTTAACATGACTTACTGTAATATAATGAAGTTGATCAAGTTTCATTATATTATACTAATTCATGTATCAGTTCCCAACACTACTTCAAAACATTCCTATTTTAAACTTGAAGGTTTTAGAACTTAGAAACTAACACAGTTTCTTTTATATTGTAACGCAGATATTACGGAGAAATACATGATTTTGGATAAGAACAGTTGTGAGAATATCTCCAGAAATATGGAGGATATGTATAACAAAAGATATGAAGATATCTTATAATATCTAAGATAAGATGATGATGAAGAATATCATCGGGAAAGGTTTAGGATAAGGGGTAGGTTTTTTTTTTTTTACTAATGGTTTCAGCAAGCACTGAATCGTTTGAATCCTTTGAAAGCAGATTCAGTTCTTGTGATTTATCTACATCCTCCTTCATACTTTGCTCAATCCGTTTTCCAGTTCCAACTCTCCTCTTTTTCTAAGCTTTACCAATACAATGTACTTCATCATTAAACTTTTGACTGTTCAAGTCGTTTACAGTTTTTTTTTTTTTTTTTTTTTTTTTTTTTTTTTTTCTGCTTCTTCAGCATTTCAAGAACTACTTCATAGTCCAGGATGTTTTTCAGAACTTCACATTCGAAAAATGTAATTCTTAGGGATAGTCGTTCTCGGTATAACTGGGAGAATTTCTACGAGATTTTCAAAATACTGATTGCGGGTTTCGCCAAAGAGATAACGAGTTGCTGGTACGTCTGCTGATGATGTTGTGAAAAAGGTTCTCCGGTAACAACGTCGAAAGGACAAAGTATAAATATCGAGATTATAATAGGAGTAGTCTCACTGAGAAGTCGAAGTGGAGCTGTGACAAAATTAGCTTCTTGAAAAGGAATCGTATGATTGTTTTTGATAATGAATGATAAGGAATTCGACGCGGATACGTTTTAACTATAACTTCGGTTTCGAAAATTTTTCAGGTGCATCACTGTATGCATAAATCTTTCTTCCGTAAACGAGGTGCGGCTGATTCAACTTCTCGATCGAGGTGTTTTCAAGAATCATGAAAAGATTTGAATGAGGATTATAATTGTCGAAGTACAAATGAGGTTTAGGATGAAATCAAGTGGCAAAATTGAAGAATTGTTTAGTTTCATATGTTATAATCAACATTTTATTTCATTTTAATTGTCCAATGTTTCTTCTTTATGCCACTTGTTGGATTTGGATAGGTAAAAAAAAATTCAAATATGAAATTTAAATGGAAATGGTTATTCTGGGGTGAACGGATACGTATATCGATGGTTGTAAGTAAAATAACAAATGACCGTTGAATCAGATTCAAGAATGTACAATATAACTTATTAATGTGAATTCTAAATATTCCTCGGGTACTACCCACCCGTTAAAATATTTTCATCATTATTAGTTTGTACGAAGGAATTTTTAATTACTATCTTTATGAAAATATACTTGCATATATATTTTCTTCAGAGATAATCATAGATTTAATGAGTCAATAAGATAATAAACTCATTTGATTTATCGTTAATTCTAGATTACATAATCTCTAAGACTTTAGAAATTACATAATCGTCATACGATACGTAAAGCGAAGATAATCGATGTAGAACGATATATAGAACGAAGATCATACTCGAAGTACAGATATTGAGTCGTGTGATGTTGATATTCGAGATACAGATTGTGATGTTGAGATTTTGGGGGTGACAAGAGTACTGTCGGCGTTGATGATGGTGGTATAGATTATGCTGCTGGTGCTGCTGCTGGTGTTTGTAACCTTCGCACCGTATTTTCTAAAGCCACTACCCGAGCGCGAAGCTCGTTGACTTCTTCTATTATACCGGGATGATTGACGGTTGGAACGAGCGAATGAACAAGATTCGAAATATGGGATAGTATGTAATCATGACGAGATACTCTAGAAATGAGCGAGAAAATGGTGTTTCGAATGGGTTCGCTGGTAAGTGCTTCAGGTTCATCGTTAAGAGGGCAATTTGGTGGATGAAATGGATCACCTTCTTCTTGCCTCCAGAGATTTAGTATATTACGAACCCATCCCCAGTTCATCCAGAATAGATGATGGGAAATTGGTTGATCCATTCCGGTGACGCTGTTCTCGGAGCTCGAATGGAAATCCATGTCGGCGTAGCTATCGAAGTTGGAGGAATTCGAACTGGATGAAGAATCCATCTTGTATGGTCGGAGAAATGAATTTTTGGTTTGGAATAGATTATAGGAGTTGGGTTTGGTATTCTTCAATACATAATTTACATATGTATTTATAATACTCAAAATCCCGTGAATTACGGAGAATCTTTGAAATTCGTCAGGCAATGTCTATTGCAACAGATACGCTAGGATACGAATTTTGTCTATACACTATCGATGCACTAAATGCAGTAAGACGTGTTTAGACTTAAGAATGATAAGCAGACAGTTCCCTAAGGATGATAAGCAGATGATTTCCGACTAGGATTGATAAGCAAAACTTTTGACAGGCAGACACGGTCAAAGTCCAGACTCACTTAATGTATCCTAACAACTACTAGTTAGACACACTAATGCAAGGCCTGGTTCGCTAAGACCAACGCTCTGATACCAACTGAAAGGATCCGAAACTAATCATCCGGACATCGTCCATATAGATTAAAAACGAATTACAATAGTTGATAACATCGCGAGGTACTTGACCTCTATATGATACATTTTACAAACGTTGCATTTATTTCTTAAAGGCAATCTATTATTACATCGAGAGTTGACATATTAGCCTAACATTTTATAACAACCAAATGATCTAATCTGCCATTTTCATAACAATAGTCTTTAATGAACTTCAATGACTCGAATGCAACGTCCTTGTATCATAGCTTAAATGGTCCCAAGTAGTATTCTTAACATGAGCTAATGCACAGCGGAAGACTTAATTCGTACCTGAGAATAACATGCTTTAAAACGTCAACATAAAGTTGGTGAGATATATAGGTTTGATGCTAGCAGCGTTATAACAATGGACCACAAGATTTCGTATATAAACATTTCAATAAAAATATTCTAAGTGGTTGAGCACTTGGTAACCATACTTAACAATTAATCACGTCGCATATTCCCTTTAATATGAAATCTTACTACACTGTACCAAGTGTAGTCACAAAACGAAGTACTGTGCAACCGTTGAATACTGGTCGTCCAGTCCGGTTGGGGTTGTCAGGCCCGATAGATCTATCAACAGGATTCGCGTTTACAATACCGCTGTAAATAACAGTTACCAAGCTACAGGGAAGTATGCCAGTGGTACAACTCAACGTAGAATATATTTTTCAGTTACTTGTGTCCATAACGTAAAACATAAAATACATGTATTCTCATCCCGAAATATTTAGAGTTTAAAAGTGGGACTATATACTCACTGTTGTCTCGAAGATATATATATTTTTGACTTGGTCTTCCGGTTGATATCACGAACCTATCCATATATAATATATCAATATATTTTCATTTTAAACAAACATCTCGTATATATATTTATAATACTTTTAATACTTTGAATAATTCCTTAGTCCGTAGTTAGCGTTTCGATGTTAGTAATTCAATTTTAATGGTTCATTTTTAGATGTTTAATATACCCGCAATAAATAAACCCCCAACGAAATAAATAAAACTCCCATAAAACCCCATCGTATATGTGTTGGTCGAGATTAATCTTGACCCATGGTACCGGTGTTGTCAAATGACGTGTTGCGTACATAAAGTACCGGTGTTGTCAAATGACGTGTTGCGTACAATCATGGGATCTTATGATTAATCTTCTCGTGTTGTTTACGGGTGATCCTGAACCATATGAAATTGAATTATGAGTACATATATATAAAATATCATGTTATCTTAGAAATATGTGATTTATATCTTTTTTTTCCAATTGATCCCGTAGTTGAAATGATCTAGGATAACCAATTTTGTTTCGGTCATAGTTTCTTCGTTACAAGTCCGTTTTCGTTGATTCAAATTGCCATCTTCTTGGATCGAGTTCTTCTTTAAGACTATGAACTGTAAATACCTTGGTTTGTATTCAAAATCATACGGCATAAGTGAAACATTAGTGAAACATATGAAGTTAAACATTTTGTTACAAAAAAAATCATTTAATGACCATTTTTCTAAAAATACTTATACTTTGAAAAACCAAGTTTTACCTTATTAAATTAGCATATATTTAAGTTATATTACAGGTCTTGAAGTATTTTAAAAGTTAAGTTAGAAGGATCTATTTAGTTTGCAAACATGTTTGAAAACATTCAAACTATGTTCTTGTTGTTAAACTTTTGTACCACAAAATAAGATAGCTATATATATATGAATCGAATAAGGTTATGAACATAGTTTCTACCTCAAGTTCCTTGGATAAGTTTGCTGTAAAAGAGGAGTAAGAAGCTAGAATCAAAAGGATGATAGAAGTGGATGAAAGATTGGAAGTAAGTTGGTGTTCTTGGAGGGTTTTCTTGAAGTGTTTTTGTATGGTTTTCTTATGGTGTTTTAGTATGGTTTTTGAAGCTAGATCTTCTTGAAAACTTTGCTGAATTGATTAAGGGTTTTAAGGCTTCAAAGTATGTGTGTGTTTTGGCTAAAATATTGAAGTAAAATGAAACAAAGTGATGATACATATATACACCATAAAAAACGTGATTATGGTGTATATATGTACAAAATTTCAATTAATCATTTTATGTATTTAGTCATAATTGCATCCAAATACAATTACCTAGCCCTAAGGGCATGTACAATGGCTGGTTAGGTAGTGATTTGACATGTATGTACTATTAGTAAATACGTATAGAAGCTAGGTATGATACGAGTACTTATACTCTAGATATACGTATAGAAATTTTGTGAAAAATGGAATGAGGATTCAAATATAGCTATCTTTTGTGAATACACTTATATGATTTTATGTATTTAAGTCTTAAAAGTGAGTAAATACATTACTTATACGATATATGTATAAACATTATAAGTCTTAAGTATTTATGTCAAATAACGTTACGTATAGTTATCGTTTTGAAAACTTAAGTTAGTAGTTTCAAAATATACTTATAACTTATAGTTTTTGATACAAAATAAGATATTAAAACATTCATTAATCATGTTAAATATGTATATATACATATATATACGCAAACGTATAATTATCATATATTGTATAGTTCGTGATATCGTCGGTCAAACTAGACGGTCAAACGTTGTGTAAAACTCTTTTCGGAAATATAAATCTCGACAATTTGGATTACTTATCATGTTGGTAAGTTTTAATTTATATTAATCTTATAAGTATAGAACGATCGAAAAAAAATGCGGGTCAACTTTAGGGTTTTTGCTTATCGTGTCGGAACCATATAGAGATTAGAGTTTAAATTTGGTCGGAAATTTCCGGGTCGTTACAGTACTGAAAGGATCCGAAACTAATCATCCGGACATCGTCCATATAGATTAAAAACGAATTACAATAGTTGATAACATCGCGAGGTACTTGACCTCTATATGATACATTTTACAAACGTTGCATTTATTTCTTAAAGGCAATCTATTATTACATCGAGAGTTGACATATTAGCCTAACATTTTATAACAACCAAATGATCTAATCTGCCATTTTCATAACAATAGTCTTTAATGAACTTCAATGACTCGAATGCAACGTCCTTGTATCATAGCTTAAATGGTCCCAAGTAGTATTCTTAACATGAGCTAATGCACAGCGGAAGACTTAATTCGTACCTGAGAATAACATGCTTTAAAACGTCAACATAAAGTTGGTGAGATATATAGGTTTGATGCTAGCAGCGTTATAACAATGGACCACAAGATTTCGTATATAAACATTTCAATAAAAATATTCTAAGTGGTTGAGCACTTGGTAACCATACTTAACAATTAATCACGTCGCATATTCCCTTTAATATGAAATCTTACTACACTGTACCAAGTGTAGTCACAAAACGAAGTACTGTGCAACCGTTGAATACTGGTCGTCCAGTCCGGTTGGGGTTGTCAGGCCCGATAGATCTATCAACAGGATTCGCGTTTACAATACCGCTGTAAATAACAGTTACCAAGCTACAGGGAAGTATGCCAGTGGTACAACTCAACGTAGAATATATTTTTCAGTTACTTGTGTCCATAACGTAAAACATAAAATACATGTATTCTCATCCCGAAATATTTAGAGTTTAAAAGTGGGACTATATACTCACTGTTGTCTCGAAGATATATATATTTTTGACTTGGTCTTCCGGTTGATATCACGAACCTATCCATATATAATATATCAATATATTTTCATTTTAAACAAACATCTCGTATATATATTTATAATACTTTTAATACTTTGAATAATTCCTTAGTCCGTAGTTAGCGTTTCGATGTTAGTAATTCAATTTTAATGGTTCATTTTTAGATGTTTAATATACCCGCAATAAATAAACCCCCAACGAAATAAATAAAACTCCCATAAAACCCCATCGTATATGTGTTGGTCGAGATTAATCTTGACCCATGGTACCGGTGTTGTCAAATGACGTGTTGCGTACATAAAGTACCGGTGTTGTCAAATGACGTGTTGCGTACAATCATGGGATCTTATGATTAATCTTCTCGTGTTGTTTACGGGTGATCCTGAACCATATGAAATTGAATTATGAGTACATATATATAAAATATCATGTTATCTTAGAAATATGTGATTTATATCTTTTTTTTCCAATTGATCCCGTAGTTGAAATGATCTAGGATAACCAATTTTGTTTCGGTCATAGTTTCTTCGTTACAAGTCCGTTTTCATTGATTCAAATTGCCATCTTCTTGGATCGAGTTCTTCTTTAAGACTATGAACTGTAAATACCTTGGTTTGTATTCAAAATCATACGGCATAAGTGAAACATTAGTGAAACATATGAAGTTAAACATTTTGTTACAAAAAAAATCATTTAATGACCATTTTTCTAAAAATACTTATACTTTGAAAAACCAAGTTTTACCTTATTAAATTAGCATATATTTAAGTTATATTACAGGTCTTGAAGTATTTTAAAAGTTAAGTTAGAAGGATCTATTTAGTTTGCAAACATGTTTGAAAACATTCAAACTATGTTCTTGTTGTTAAACTTTTGTACCACAAAATAAGATAGCTATATATATATGAATCGAATAAGGTTATGAACATAGTTTCTACCTCAAGTTCCTTGGATAAGTTTGCTGTAAAAGAGGAGTAAGAAGCTAGAATCAAAAGGATGATAGAAGTGGATGAAAGATTGGAAGTAAGTTGGTGTTCTTGGAGGGTTTTCTTGAAGTGTTTTTGTATGGTTTTCTTATGGTGTTTTAGTATGGTTTTTGAAGCTAGATCTTCTTGAAAACTTTGCTGAATTGATTAAGGGTTTTAAGGCTTCAAAGTATGTGTGTGTTTTGGCTAAAATATTGAAGTAAAATGAAACAAAGTGATGATACATATATACACCATAAAAAACGTGATTATGGTGTATATATGTACAAAATTTCAATTAATCATTTTATGTATTTAGTCATAATTGCATCCAAATACAATTACCTAGCCCTAAGGGCATGTACAATGGCTGGTTAGGTAGTGATTTGACATGTATGTACTATTAGTAAATACGTATAGAAGCTAGGTATGATACGAGTACTTATACTCTAGATATACGTATAGAAATTTTGTGAAAAATGGAATGAGGATTCAAATATAGCTATCTTTTGTGAATACACTTATATGATTTTATGTATTTAAGTCTTAAAAGTGAGTAAATACATTACTTATACGATATATGTATAAACATTATAAGTCTTAAGTATTTATGTCAAATAACGTTACGTATAGTTATCGTTTTGAAAACTTAAGTTAGTAGTTTCAAAATATACTTATAACTTATAGTTTTTGATACAAAATAAGATATTAAAACATTCATTAATCATGTTAAATATGTATATATACATATATATACGCAAACGTATAATTATCATATATTGTATAGTTCGTGATATCGTCGGTCAAACTAGACGGTCAAACGTTGTGTAAAACTCTTTTCGGAAATATAAATCTCGACAATTTGGATTACTTATCATGTTGGTAAGTTTTAATTTATATTAATCTTATAAGTATAGAACGATCGAAAAAAAATGCGGGTCAACTTTAGGGTTTTTGCTTATCGTGTCGGAACCATATAGAGATTAGAGTTTAAATTTGGTCGGAAATTTCCGGGTCGTTACAGTACCCATCCGTTAAAGAAATTTCGTCCTCGAAATTTGGTAGAGGTTGTCATAAATAACCATAGGAATGTTTTCATGACGAATATGAGGTAATAATGAAATTTTATCATTATTGAAAGATTTAGATAAAACGATTTGGTTATGTGAGATGCACGAGCGAAGCTATCACAAAAAAAAAATGAAATGAGTAAATATGGAATCGTTTTTAATCGATGACGTGGTTTAGAATTGATTTCCGGGATTTAAGGGATTTAGGAAAAATCTTACGTAATAAGATTTGGTTATTCGGCGATCAGAATCTTCTTTGATTTAATGCGGTAATCTGTTTCGATTTCTCTGTCGGATATTTCACTATAAATCCACCCCTTCGTTTCCTTATTTTTCACAACTCGCATCTTCTACTCTTTCTCCTTAATTCCTACTTTAAGGTATCCTTTGAAATGCTTCATCCCGTTCTGATTTTTGTTATACTTCTAACTTTTATATCTTTCATTCTTCTCTT
This sequence comes from Rutidosis leptorrhynchoides, assembly GCF_046630445.1. NCBI lineage: Eukaryota > Viridiplantae > Streptophyta > Magnoliopsida > Asterales > Asteraceae > Rutidosis > Rutidosis leptorrhynchoides. Next base: position 512,547,182 of record NC_092334.1, read on the forward strand.
CCATCTACCGCCAGAAGAATCTATTCACTTTTATGATTTTCTTGGAATTATAATGTTTCTAATTCTCCCGTGTCTTTACGTCGCCATACGTATTGATATACATGGTTTGTAGTTTCTGGGTGGTTGTTGGGTTTGATATCTTTCCTTATACTTCGATGCTCCTGCTTCTGTTTTCCATAATCATTGTCATCCATAGTTAATATTCTCTCCTATTTGCTGTGATCTATACCCCAATTTCTATTTTGGGACTTTGTCCCTTCGTTTCTTCTTCCCGTCCTTGAGTCAAGCGATCAATAGTTCGGAATTCGTAGGTATAAAATTTGGAATGAACCTAGCTATTGGTTTTAGAATAAAATTGTAATGGCACGATCTTGATTCGTTAAATTACTCGAATATTCCGGAAAAATAGAACTATCAAGGTGATACGTTCTAATATGTTTGGAGACTTGATAGAATGTAAGAGCCGTGTAACATGGCACATGATGACGGTACTGTGAATCATCACATTCCATTAGAAACTTAACATGACTTACTGTAATATAATGAAGTTGATCAAGTTTCATTATATTATACTAATTCATGTATCAGTTCCCAACACTACTTCAAAACATTCCTATTTTAAACTTGAAGGTTTTAGAACTTAGAAACTAACACAGTTTCTTTTATATTGTAACGCAGATATTACGGAGAAATACATGATTTTGGATAAGAACAGTTGTGAGAATATCTCCAGAAATATGGAGGATATGTATAACAAAAGATATGAAGATATCTTATAATATCTAAGATAAGATGATGATGAAGAATATCATCGGGAAAGGTTTAGGATAAGGGGTAGGTTTTTTTTTTTTACTAATGGTTTCAGCAAGCACTGAATCGTTTGAATCCTTTGAAAGCAGATTCAGTTCTTGTGATTTATCTACATCCTCCTTCATACTTTGCTCAATCCGTTTTCCAGTTCCAACTCTCCTCTTTTTCTAAGCTTTACCAATACAATGTACTTCATCATTAAACTTTTGACTGTTCAAGTCGTTTACAGTTTTTTTTTTTTTTTTTTTTTTTTTTTTTTTTTTTTTTTCTGCTTCTTCAGCATTTCAAGAACTACTTCATAGTCCAGGATGTTTTTCAGAACTTCACATTCGAAAAATGTAATTCTTAGGGATAGTCGTTCTCGGTATAACTGGGAGAATTTCTACGAGATTTTCAAAATACTGATTGCGGGTTTCGCCAAAGAGATAACGAGTTGCTGGTACGTCTGCTGATGATGTTGTGAAAAAGGTTCTCCGGTAACAACGTCGAAAGGACAAAGTATAAATATCGAGATTATAATAGGAGTAGTCTCACTGAGAAGTCGAAGTGGAGCTGTGACAAAATTAGCTTCTTGAAAAGGAATCGTATGATTGTTTTTGATAATGAATGATAAGGAATTCGACGCGGATACGTTTTAACTATAACTTCGGTTTCGAAAATTTTTCAGGTGCATCACTGTATGCATAAATCTTTCTTCCGTAAACGAGGTGCGGCTGGTTCAACTTCTCGATCGAGGTGTTTTCAAGAATCATGAAAAGATTTGAATGAGGATTATAATTGTCGAAGTACAAATGAGGTTTAGGATGAAATCAAGTGGCAAAATTGAAGAATTGTTTAGTTTCATATGTTATAATCAACATTTTATTTCATTTTAATTGTCCAATGTTTCTTCTTTATGCCACTTGTTGGATTTGGATAGGTAAAAAAAAAATTCAAATATGAAATTTAAATGGAAATGGTTATTCTGGGGTGAACGGATACGTATATCGATGGTTGTAAGTAAAATAACAAATGACCGTTGAATCAGATTCAAGAATGTACAATATAACTTATTAATGTGAATTCTAAATATTCCTCGGGTACTACCCACCCGTTAAAATATTTTCATCATTATTAGTTTGTACGAAGGAATTTTTAATTACTATCTTTATGAAAATATACTTGCATATATATTTTCTTCAGAGATAATCATAGATTTAATGAGTCAATAAGATAATAAACTCATTTGATTTATCGTTAATTCTAGATTACATAATCTCTAAGACTTTAGAAATTACATAATCGTCATACGATACGTAAAGCGAAGATAATCGATGTAGAACGATATATAGAACGAAGATCATACTCGAAGTACAGATATTGAGTCGTGTGATGTTGATATTCGAGATACAGATTGTGATGTTGAGATTTTGGGGGTGACAAGAGTACTGTCGGCGTTGATGATGGTGGTATAGATTATGCTGCTGGTGCTGCTGCTGGTGTTTGTAACCTTCGCACCGTATTTTCTAAAGCCACTACCCGAGCGCGAAGCTCGTTGACTTCTTCTATTATACCGGGATGATTGACGGTTGGAACGAGCGAATGAACAAGATTCGAAATATGGGATAGTATGTAATCATGACGAGATACTCTAGAAATGAGCGAGAAAATGGTGTTTCGAATGGGTTCGCTGGTAAGTGCTTCAGGTTCATCGTTAAGAGGGCAATTTGGTGGATGAAATGGATCACCTTCTTCTTGCCTCCAGAGATTTAGTATATTACGAACCCATCCCCAGTTCATCCAGAATAGATGATGGGAAATTGGTTGATCCATTCCGGTGACGCTGTTCTCGGAGCTCGAATGGAAATCCATGTCGGCGTAGCTATCGAAGTTGGAGGAATTCGAACTGGATGAAGAATCCATCTTGTATGGTCGGAGAAATGAATTTTTGGTTTGGAATAGATTATAGGAGTTGGGTTTGGTATTCTTCAATACATAATTTACATATGTATTTATAATACTCAAAATCCCGTGAATTACGGAGAATCTTTGAAATTCGTCAGGCAATGTCTATTGCAACAGATACGCTAGGATACGAATTTTGTCTATACACTATCGATGCACTAAATGCAGTAAGACGTGTTTAGACTTAAGAATGATAAGCAGACAGTTCCCTAAGGATGATAAGCAGATGATTTCCGACTAGGATTGATAAGCAAAACTTTTGACAGGCAGACACGGTCAAAGTCCAGACTCACTTAATGTATCCTAACAACTACTAGTTAGACACACTAATGCAAGGCCTGGTTCGCTAAGACCAACGCTCTGATACCAACTGAAAGGATCCGAAACTAATCATCCGGACATCGTCCATATAGATTAAAAACGAATTACAATAGTTGATAACATCGCGAGGTACTTGACCTCTATATGATACATTTTACAAACGTTGCATTTATTTCTTAAAGGCAATCTATTATTACATCGAGAGTTGACATATTAGCCTAACATTTTATAACAACCAAATGATCTAATCTGCCATTTTCATAACAATAGTCTTTAATGAACTTCAATGACTCGAATGCAACGTCCTTGTATCATAGCTTAAATGGTCCCAAGTAGTATTCTTAACATGAGCTAATGCACAGCGGAAGACTTAATTCGTACCTGAGAATAACATGCTTTAAAACGTCAACATAAAGTTGGTGAGATATATAGGTTTGATGCTAGCAGCGTTATAACAATGGACCACAAGATTTCGTATATAAACATTTCAATAAAAATATTCTAAGTGGTTGAGCACTTGGTAACCATACTTAACAATTAATCACGTCGCATATTCCCTTTAATATGAAATCTTACTACACTGTACCAAGTGTAGTCACAAAACGAAGTACTGTGCAACCGTTGAATACTGGTCGTCCAGTCCGGTTGGGGTTGTCAGGCCCGATAGATCTATCAACAGGATTCGCGTTTACAATACCGCTGTAAATAACAGTTACCAAGCTACAGGGAAGTATGCCAGTGGTACAACTCAACGTAGAATATATTTTTCAGTTACTTGTGTCCATAACGTAAAACATAAAATACATGTATTCTGATCCCGAAATATTTAGAGTTTAAAAGTGGGACTATATACTCACTGTTGTCTCGAAGATATATATATTTTTGACTTGGTCTTCCGGTTGATATCACGAACCTATCCATATATAATATATCAATATATTTTCATTTTAAACAAACATCTCGTATATATATTTATAATACTTTTAATACTTTGAATAATTCCTTAGTCCGTAGTTAGCGTTTCGATGTTAGTAATTCAATTTTAATGGTTCATTTTTAGATGTTTAATATACCCGCAATAAATAAACCCGACGACCCGACCCAATCCATAGGGACGAATACAATAACATATGATAACATTGCGAGGTACTTGACCTCTATATGATACATTTTACAAACGTTGCATTTATTCTTAAAAGGCAAACTATCATTACATCAATATTTGACATTTTCGTCTAACATTTCATAATATCCAAATGACCTAATCTGTCATTTACTTATTTATATTCTCTATTGAACTCCAATGACTCGAATGCAACGTCTTTGTATCATGGCTTAAAAGGTCCCAAGTAGTATCCTTAACATGAGCTAATGCACAGCGGAAGACTTAATTCATACCTGAGAATAACATGCTTTAAAACGTCAACATAAAGTTGGTGAGATATATAGGTTTGATGCTAGCAGCGTTATAACAATGGAACACAAGATTTCATATATAAACATTTTAATAAAAATATTCTAAGTGGTTGAGCACTTGGTAACCATACTTAACATTTAATCACGTCGCATATTCCCTTTATTATGAAATCTTACTACACCGTACCAAGGTGTAGTCACGAAACGAAGTACTGTGCAACCGTTGAATACTGGTCGTCCAGTCCGGTTGGGGTTGTCAGGCCCGATAGATCTATCTTTAGGATTCGCGCCTACCGTACATAGACAGGTAGTTTAATATTACCAAGCTAAGGGTATATTTCTGGTTTAAACCCACATAGAATTAGTTTTAGTACTTGTGCCTATTTCGTAAAACATTTATAAAACAGCGCATGTATTCTCAGCCCAAAAATATATATTGCAAAAGCAATTATAAAGGGAGCAAATGAAACTCACTTTTGTCTTGAAGATATGTAATTTCGACTTGGTATCCGATTGATATCACGAACCTATCCATATATAATATATCAATACCTTTTCTTTTTAAACAATCGTCACATATATATACTTATAATACTTTTAATACTTTTAATAATTCCTTAGTCCGTAGTTAGCAGTCCGATGTTAGTAATTCAATTTTAATGGTTCATATTTAGTTGTTTAATAAACCCCCAATGAAATAAATAAAACCCCCATCGTATATGTATTGGTCGAGATTAATCTTGACCCATGGTACCGGTGTTGTCAAATGACGTGTTGCGTACATAAAGTACCGGTGTTGTCAAATGACGTGTTGCGTACAATCATGGGATCTTATGATTAATCTTCTCGTATTGTTTACGGGTGATCCTGAACCATATAAAATTAAATTATGAGTATATATGTATAAAATATCATGTTACTTTAGGAAGATGTGATTTATTTAATTTTCTCCAATTATTTTCGTGGCTAAACTAGTCTTGGATATCCGATTTTGTTTTGGTCATAATTTCTTCGTTACAACTCCGTTTTCGTTGATTCAACTTTCCACTTCCTTGGATCGAGTCCCTCTTTAAGAATATGAACTGTAAATACCTTAGTTTGTATTCGAAATCATAGGTCATAGGTCAAATTTTGGTGAAACTTATGAAGTTAATCATTTTTGTTACAAAAACATCATTTAATGACCATTTTTCTAAAAATACTTATACTATGAATTAAATCATGAAATTTTTATGTGTTAACATATTCATAAGAAATATCTTTTTTCCAGAATATAAACCTCCAATTCAAAGTTCAAGATGGTTTTTAATTATCCAACCCAAAACAGCCCCCGGTTGCACTCCGACGTCATAAAAACAGTTTTTAAGGTATTCTTTGAAAAACCAAGTTATACCTTGTTAAATTAGCATATATTTAAGTTATATTACAGGTCTTGAAGTATTTTAAAAGTTAAGTTAGAAGGATCTATTTAGTTTGCAAACAAGTTTGAAATCATTCAAACTATGTTTTTGTTGTTAAAATTGTATACCATACAATAAGATAGCTATATATATATGAATCGAATAAGGTTATGAACAAAGTTACTACCTCAAGTTACTTGGACAAGATTGCTGTAAAAGAGGAGTAAAAACCTAGAACCAAAAGAGTGATGAAATTGGATGAAAGATTGGAAGCAACTTAAGACATAAACTTGAATTGAAAGTTGTATTTTTGTAGTGTTTTTGTTGATCTTTTTATGGTGGTGTTTAAGGTGATTCTTGAGAGGATTTTTGCTGGAGTTCTTAGAGAGACATGAGGCTAGTAAGTGTGTGTGTTTAGCTAGAGAAATGATGTTCCAAAAATTGAAAATGGATGCATGTATTTATGGTGGTGTAAAAGGTGTATAAATTTGTAATTTTGTGAAAAGATCTTTTAATCATGTGAAATTGTCATACTAAATAACAAAAGTAGTTACCTTATACATAAGGCATGAACAAGGGCTGGTTGGTGGTGATTTGATGTGTATATACCAATAGTAAATATGTATAGAAGCTAGGTATGATACGAGTACATATACTCTAGATATACGTATAGAAATCTTGTGAAAAATGGAATGAGGATTCAAATATAGCTATCTTTTGTGAATATACTTATATTGTTTTATGTATTTAAGTCTTTAAAAGTGATTAAATACATTATATATACGATATATGTATAAACATTATAGGTCGTAAGTATTTATGTCAAATAACGTTACGTATAGTTATCGTTTTGAAAGCTTAAGTTAGTAGTTTCAAAATATACTTATAACTTATTGTTATTAATACAAAATGAGATATTTAAACATCCTTAAATCATGTTAAATATGTATATATACATATATATACACAAACGTATAATTAACATATATTGTATAAACACCATTTTCTCGCTCATTTCTAGAGTATCTCGTCATGATTACATACTATCCCATATTTCGAATCTTGTTCATTCGCTCGTTCCAACCGTCAATCATCCCGGTATAATAGAAGAAGTCAACGAGCTTCGCGCTCGGGTAGTGGCTTTAGAAAATACGGTGCGAAGGTTACAAACACCAGCAGCAGCACCAGCAGCATAATCTATACCACCATCATCAACGCCGACAGTACTCTTGTCACCCCCAAAATCTCAACATCACAATCTGTATCTCGAATATCAACATCACACGACTCAATATCTGTACTTCGAGTATGATCTTCGTTCTATATATCGTTCTACATCGATTATCTTCGCTTTACGTATCGTATGACGATTATGTAATTTCTAAAGTCTTAGAGATTATGTAATCTAGAATTAACGATAAATCAAATGAGTTTATTATCTTATTGACTCATTAAATCTATGATTATCTCTGAAGAAAATATATATGCAAGTATATTTTCATAAAGATAGTAATTAAAAATTCCTTCGTACAAACTAATAATGATGAAAATATTTTAACGGGTGGGTAGTACCCGAGGAATATTTAGAATTCACATTAATAAGTTATATTGTACATTCTTGAATCTGATTCAACGGTCATTTGTTATTTTACTTACAACCATCGATATACGTATCCGTTCACCCCAGAATAACCATTTCCATTTAAATTTCATATTTGAATTTTTTTTTACCTATCCAAATCCAACAAGTGGCATAAAGAAGAAACATTGGACAATTAAAATGAAATAAAATGTTGATTATAACATATGAAACTAAACAATTCTTCAATTTTGCCACTTGATTTCATCCTAAACCTCATTTGTACTTCGACAATTATAATCCTCATTCAAATCTTTTCATGATTCTTGAAAACACCTCGATCGAGAAGTTGAACCAGCCGCACCTCGTTTACGGAAGAAAGATTTATGCATACAGTGATGCACCTGAAAAATTTTCGAAACCGAAGTTATAGTTAAAACGTATCCGCGTCGAATTCCTTATCATTCATTATCAAAAACAATCATACGATTCCTTTTCAAGAAGCTAATTTTGTCACAGCTCCACTTCGACTTCTCAGTGAGACTACTCCTATTATAATCTCGATATTTATACTTTGTCCTTTCGACGTTGTTACCGGAGAACCTTTTTCACAACATCATCAGCAGACGTACCAGCAACTCGTTATCTCTTTGGCGAAACCCGCAATCAGTATTTTGAAAATCTCGTAGAAATTCTCCCAGTTATACCGAGAACGACTATCCCTAAGAATTACATTTTTCGAATGTGAAGTTCTGAAAAACATCCTGGACTATGAAGTAGTTCTTGAAATGCTGAAGAAGCAGAAAAAAAAAAAAAAAAAAAAAAAAAAAAAAAAAAAAAAAAAAACTGTAAACGACTTTAACAGTCAAAAGTTTAATGATGAAGTACATTGTATTGGTAAAGCTTAGAAAAAGAGGAGAGTTGGAACTGGAAAACGGATTGAGCAAAGTATGAAGGAGGATGTAGATAAATCACAAGAACTGAATCTGCTTTCAAAGGATTCAAACGATTCAGTGCTTGCTGAAACCATTAGTAAAAAAAAAAAACCTACCCCTTATCCTAAACCTTTCCCGATGATATTCTTCATCATCATCTTATCTTAGATATTATAAGATATCTTCATATCTTTTGTTATACATATCCTCCATATTTCTGGAGATATTCTCACAACTGTTCTTATCCAAAATCATGTATTTCTCCGTAATATCTGCGTTACAATATAAAAGAAACTGTGTTAGTTTCTAAGTTCTAAAACCTTCAAGTTTAAAATAGGAATGTTTTGAAGTAGTGTTGGGAACTGATACATGAATTAGTATAATATAATGAAACTTGATCAACTTCATTATATTACAGTAAGTCATGTTAAGTTTCTAATGGAATGTGATGATTCACAGTACCGTCATCATGTGCCATGTTACACGGCTCTTACATTCTATCAAGTCTCCAAACATATTAGAACGTATCACCTTGATAGTTCTATTTTCCCGGAATATTCGAGTAATTTAACGAATCAAGATCGTGCCATTACAATTTTATTCTAAAACCAATAGCTAGGTTCATTCCAAATTTTATACCTACGAATTCCGAACTATTGATCGCTTGACTCAAGGACGGGAAGAAGAAACGAAGGGACAAAGTCCCAAAAATAGAAATTGGGGTATAGATCACAGCAAATAGGAGAGAATATTAACTATGGATGACAATGATTATGGAAAACAGAAGCAGGAGCATCGAAGTATAAGGAAAGATATCAAACCCAACAACCACCCAGAAACTACAAACCATGTATATCAATACGTATGGCGACGTAAAGACACGGGAGAATTAGAAACATTATAATTCCAAGAAAATCATAAAAGTGAATAGATTCTTCTGGCGGTAGATGGAAGAGAAGAATGAAAGATATAAAAGTTAGAAGTATAACAAAAATCAGAACGGGATGAAGCATTTCAAAGGATACCTTAAAGTAGGAATTAAGGAGAAAGAGTAGAAGATGCGAGTTGTGAAAAATAAGGAAACGAAGGGGTGGATTTATAGTGAAATATCCGACAGAGAAATCGAAACAGATTACCGCATTAAATCAAAGAAGATTCTGATCGCCGAATAACCAAATCTTATTACGTAAGATTTTTCCTAAATCCCTTAAATCCCGGAAATCAATTCTAAACCACGTCATCGATTAAAAACGATTCCATATTTACTCATTTCATTTTTTTTTTGTGATAGCTTCGCTCGTGCGTCTCACATAACCAAATCGTTTTATCTAAATCTTTCAATAATGATAAAATTTCATTATTACCTCATATTCGTCATGAAAACATTCCTATGGTTATTTATGACAACCTCTACCAAATTTCGAGGACGAAATTTCTTTAACGGATGGGTACTGTAACGACCCGGAAATTTCCGACCAAATTTAAACTCTAATCTCTATATGGTTCCGACACGATAAGCAAAAACCCTAAAGTTGACCCGCATTTTTTTTTCGATCGTTCTATACTTATAAGATTAATATTTACATAAATTAAAACTTACCAACATGATAAGTAATCCAAATTGTCGAGATTTATATTTCCGAAAAGAGTTTTACACAACGTTTGACCGTCTAGTTTGACCGACGATATCACGAACTATACAATATATGATAATTATACGTTTGCGTATATATATGTATATATACATATTTAACATGATTAATGAATGTTTTAATATCTTATTTTGTATCAAAAACTATAAGTTATAAGTATATTTTGAAACTACTAACTTAAGTTTTCAAAACGATAACTATACGTAACGTTATTTGACATAAATACTTAAGACTTATAATGTTTATACATATATCGTATAAGTAATGTATTTACTCACTTTTAAGACTTAAATACATAAAATCATATAAGTGTATTCACAAAAGATAGCTATATTTGAATCCTCATTCCATTTTTCACAAAATTTCTATACGTATATCTAGAGTATTTGTACTCGTATCATACCTAGCTTCTATACGTATTTACTATTGGGGTATACACATCAAATCACCACCAACCAGCCCTTGTTCATGCCTTATGTATAAGGTAACTACTTTTGTTATTTAGTATGACAATTTCACATGATTAAAAGATCTTTTCACAAAATTACAAATTTATACACCTTTTACACCACCATAAATACATGCATCCATTTTCAATTTTTGGAACATCATTTCTCTAGCTAAACACACACACTTACTAGCCTCATGTCTCTCTAAGAACTCCAGCAAAAATCCTCTCAAGAATCACCTTAAACACCACCATAAAAAGATCAACAAAAACACTACAAAAATACAACTTTCAATTCAAGTTTATGTCTTAAGTTGCTTCCAATCTTTCATCCAATTTCATCACTCTTTTGGTTCTAGGTTTTTACTCCTCTTTTACAGCAATCTTGTCCAAGTAACTTGAGGTAGTAACTTTGTTCATAACCTTATTCGATTCATATATATATAGCTATCTTATTGTATGGTATACAATTTTAACAACAAAAACATAGTTTGAATGATTTCAAACTTGTTTGCAAACTAAATAGATCCTTCTAACTTAACTTTTAAAATACTTCAAGACCTGTAATATAACTTAAATATATGCTAATTTAACAAGGTATAACTTGGTTTTTCAAAGAATACCTTAAAAACTGTTTTTATGACGTCGGAGTGCAACCGGGGGCTGTTTTGGGTTGGATAATTAAAAACCATCTTGAACTTTGAATTGGAGGTTTATATTCTGGAAAAAAGATATTTCTTATGAATATGTTAACACATAAAAATTTCATGATTTAATTCATAGTATAAGTATTTTTAGAAAAATGGTCATTAAATGATGTTTTTGTAACAAAAATGATTAACTTCATAAGTTTCACCAAAATTTGACCTATGACCTATGATTTCGAATACAAACTAAGGTATTTACAGTTCATATTCTTAAAGAGGGACTCGATCCAAGGAAGTGGAAAGTTGAATCAACGAAAACGGAGTTGTAACGAAGAAATTATGACCAAAACAAAATCGGATATCCAAGACTAGTTTAGCCACGAAAATAATTGGAGAAAATTAAATAAATCACATCTTCCTAAAGTAACATGATATTTTATACATATATACTCATAATTTAATTTTATATGGTTCAGGATCACCCGTAAACAATACGAGAAGATTAATCATAAGATCCCATGATTGTACGCAACACGTCATTTGACAACACCGGTACTTTATGTACGCAACACGTCATTTGACAACACCGGTACCATGGGTCAAGATTAATCTCGACCAATACATATACGATGGGGGTTTTATTTATTTCATTGGGGGTTTATTAAACAACTAAATATGAACCATTAAAATTGAATTACTAACATCGGACTGCTAACTACGGACTAAGGAATTATTAAAAGTATTAAAAGTATTATAAGTATATATATGTGACGATTGTTTAAAAAGAAAAGGTATTGATATATTATATATGGATAGGTTCGTGATATCAATCGGATACCAAGTCGAAATTACATATCTTCAAGACAAAAGTGAGTATATAGTCCCACTTTTAAACTCTAAATATTTCGGGATGAGAATACATGTATTTTATGTTTTACGCTATGGACACAAGTAACTGAAAAATATATTCTACGTTGAGTTGTACCACTGGCATACTTCCCTGTAGCTTGGTAACTAATATTTACAGCGGTATTGTAAACGCGAATCCTGTTGATAGATCTATCGGGCCTGACAACCCCAACCGGACTGGACGACCAGTATTCAACGGTTGCACAGTACTTCGTTTCGTGACTACACCTTGGTACGGTGTAGTAAGATTTCATAATAAAGGGAATATGCGACGTGATTAAATGTTAAGTATGGTTACCAAGTGCTCAACCACTTAGAATATTTTTATTAAAATGTTTATATATGAAATCTTGTGTTCCATTGTTATAACGCTGCTAGCATCAAACCTATATATCTCACCAACTTTATGTTGACGTTTTAAAGCATGTTATTCTCAGGTATGAATTAAGTCTTCCGCTGTGCATTAGCTCATGTTAAGGATACTACTTGGGACCTTTTAAGCCATGATACAAAGACGTTGCATTCGAGTCATTGGAGTTCAATAGAGAATATAAATAAGTAAATGACAGATTAGGTCATTTGGATATTATGAAATGTTAGACGAAAATGTCAAATATTGATGTAATGATAGTTTGCCTTTTAAGAATAAATGCAACGTTTGTAAAATGTATCATATAGAGGTCAAGTACCTCGCAATGTTATCATATGTTATTGTATTCGTCCCTATGGATTGGGTCGGGTCGTCTCATGTGGTATCAGAGCGTTGGTCTTAGCGAACCAGGCCTTGCATTAGTGTGTTTAACTGGTAGTTGTTAGGATGCATTAGTGAGTCTGGACTTTGACCGTGTCTACATGTCAAAAGTTTTGCTTATCATATCTAGTCGAAAATCATCTGCTTATCATCCTTAAGAATTGCCTGCTTAGTATTCTTAAGTCTAGACACGTCTTACTGCATTTGGTGCATCGATAGTGTATAGACAAAATTCGTATCCTAGCGTATCTGTTGCGATAGACATTGCCTGACGAATTTCAAAGATTCTCCGTAATTCACGGGATTTTGAGTATTATAAATACATATGTAAATTATGTATTGAAGAATACCAAACCCAACTCCTATAATCTATTCCAAACCAAAAATTCATTTCCCCGACTGTACAAGATGAACTCTGCGTCCAGTTCGAATTCCTCCGACTCCGACAGCTACGCTGATATGGATTTCCATTCGGGCTCCGAAGGCAGCGTCACTGGAATGGATCAACCAATTTCTCATCATCTATTCTGGATGAATTGGGGATGGGTTCGTAGTATACTAAATTATTGGAGACAAGAAGAAGGTGATCCCTTTCACCCACCGAATTGCCCCATTGGCGACGAACCTGAAGCACTTACCGGCGAACCTGTTTGAGAAACCATTTTCTCTCTCATTTCTAGAGTATCTCGTCACGATTATATCCTATCCCATATTTCGGATCTTGTTCATTCGCTCACTCCAACCACCAATCATCCTGGTGTACTAGCAGAAATTAACGAACTTCGCGCTCGTGTGACGGCTTTGGAGAACACGGTGCGAAGGTTACAAACACCAGCAGCAGCACCAGCAGCATAACCAGTACCGTTAACAACATCAACCTCGCAATCTTCAGTACCAGTAGCATCATCGACGTCAACGACATCATCAGCATCAACACCAACCGTATCATTACCACCACCAATAATCACATCCGCACCACGTACCTCAACATCATCATCTGAACTTCGAATATGATCTTTGTTCTACATATCATTCTACACCGATTACCTCTTCTTTACGTATCGTTCTTCGTTCGACATGACGATTATGTAATCTCTAATGTTTTGGAGATTATGTAATCTAGTAATAACGATAAATCAAATGAGTTGAATATTTTATTGACTCATTAAATTCATAGTTACCTCCGAAGAAAATATATATGCAAATATATTTTCATAAAGATTGTAATTAAAAATTTCATTCGTACAAACTGTTAATGATGAAAATATTTTAACGGGTGGGTAGTACCCAAGGAATATTTAGAATTCACATTAACAAGTTACACTGTACATTCTTCGAATCTGATTCAACGATCATTTATTATCCTACTTACAATTACCGATATACGTATCCGTTCACCCCAGATTAACCATTTCCATTTAAATTTCATATTTGGATTTTTACCTATCCGAATCCAACAAGTGGCATAATGAAGAAACATTGGCAAAATAAAAATTGTTAGAAACAGATGAATTAATTAATTGAAATTGTGATAGGATTACACGCTAACTGTTCCAGCTAACTGTTCCCAGCTAACTGATTAATATTTAATTTATCGCAATTTACATTCTTGCAATTTTAATTTCTGTACTTTACATACCGTCGGGACACATGTACAACAACACGTCGGATTAATTCTGAGACAACACGTTGTATAATGGGTCATGATATATATTTATTTATTTTACGCATTTTAAATAACGGGACACGTGTACAAGGTTTCGACTTATCATATTGATCCATCTATATATATATTTCGGAACAACCATAGACACTCTATATGTGAAGGTGGGAGTTGGCTATACAGGGTCGGAGTTGATTCCAAAATATATATATACTTTGAGTTGTGATCGACACCGAGACCAGTACACGGGTCACGATACGTATTAAGTAATTCGAATATTATATATTTAGTTCATATATGAATTTATTGAACCATTGGACAATCGGACTATTGGACTGCTAACTTTGGACAATTAAAAATGAGTTAAAATGATGATTATTACATATGAAACTAAAAAATCCTTCAAGTTTGCCACTTGATTCTATTTTAAACCTCATTTGTATCTTGACGATTACAATTCGCATTCACAACTTTTCATGATTCTTGAAAACATCTCGATCGAGAAGTTCAACCAGCCGCACCTCGTCTACGGAATAAAGATTTATGCATACAGTTATGCACCTAAAAATTTTTGAACTCGAAGTTATAGTTAAAACGTATCCGCATCGAATTCCTTATCATCCATTAGCAAAAACAATCACGCGATTCCTTTTCAATTAACTAATTTTGTCACAGCTCCACTTCGATATCTCAGTAAGACTACTCTTATTACAATCTCGATATATATATATACGTTGTTCTTTCGCCATCGTTACCGGAGAACCTTTTATATTCCATCATATTACCATCAGCGTTTAATCATCTAAAAATACAATTCTCCTTAAACCATCTTGGTTTGATAACCAATGACCCAGATCCGATAACTTTGAAAATACTGACGAAGCAGCATGTTGTAGAAGGTCTTAATGACCAAATGTTGATGATAAAAGAAGGAAGTGTTAGGAACGCTCGATAGAAAATTGGTACTGAAAACCGGATTGAACAAACCATGAAGGAGACTCTGAACAAGTTACAAGGACTAAACTTGTACATAAAGAATTATGACGATTCTGTAGCAAACACCTTGCTTCTGAATCTAAACCCTTACGGGTCAATCTTCATCATCATCCTTCGACATTAGAAATTCCAAGATATTATCATATCTTTCATTATAAATATCCTCAATATTTCTGAAGATATTTTCACCACTATCCTTATCTGAAATCATTTATCTCTCTGTAATATCTGCGTTACAATATAAAGGAAACTGTGTTAGTTTCTAAATCCTTCAAGTTTAAAATAGGAATGTTCTGAAGCAGTGTTGGGAACTGATGCATGAACTAGTATAATATAATGAAACTTGATCAACTTCATTATATTACAGTAAGTCATGTTAAGTTTCTAATGGAATATGATGATTCACAGTACCGTCATCATGTGCCATGTTACACGACTTTTACATTCTATCCAATTCCGAAACATATTAAGAACAAATCATCTTGATAGTTCTATTTTCCTGGATATTCTGGTAATTTGACAAATCAAAATCGTGCCATTACCATTCCTTTCTTAGAGCATTAGCTATGTTCATTCCGAATTTTATACCTACGAATTTCGAACTATTGATCGCTTGACTCAAGGACGGGAAGAAGAAACGAAGGGACAAAGTCCCAAAATAGAAATTGGGGTATAGATTACAGCAAATAGGAGAGAGTATTAACTATGGATGACAATGATTATGGAAAACAGAAGCAGGAGCATCGAAATATAAGGAAAGATATCAAACCCAATAACCACCCAGAAACTACAAACCGTGTGTATCAATACGTATGGCGACGTAAAGACACGGGAGAATTAGAAACATTATAATTCCAAGAAAATCATAAAAGTGAATAGATTCTTCTAGCGGTAGATGAAAGAGAAGAATGAAAGATATGAAAGTTAGAAGTATAACAAAAATCAGAACGGGATGAAGCATTTTAAAGGATACCTTAAGGTATGAATTAGAGGAGGAAGAGTAAGAGATGTGAGGTATGGAAGTAAGAAAGGGAAGGAGGTGGATTTATAGTGAAATATCCAACAAAGAAATCGAAACAGATTATCGCATTAAATCAAAGGAGATCCTGTTTTCTAAATCATCGAAGAACCAAATCTTATTACATAAGATTTTCTTTAAATCCCTTAAATTCTGGAAATCAATCCTAATCTCGACATCGGTTAAAACAATTCTATATTCACTCATTTCATTCTTTTGTGATAGCTTCACTCGTGCGCTTCACATGACCGAATCATTTTATCCATATCTTCCAATAATGATAAAACTCTATTAATACCTCATATTCGTCATGAAAACATTCCTATTGTTATTTATGACAACCTCTACCAAATTTCGGGACGAAATTTCTTTAACGGGTGGGTACTGTAACGACCCAGATTTTTCCGATCGTTTTACACTTATAAGATTAATATTTACATAAATTAAAACTTACCAACATGATAAGCAATCTAAATTGTTGAGATTTATGATTTTGAAAAGAGTTTTACATAACGTTTAACCGTCTAGTTTGACCGATGATATCACGAACTATACAATATATGTTAATTATACGTTTGTGTATATATATGTATATATACATATTTAACATGATTTAAGGATGTTTAAATATCTCATTTTGTATTAATAACAATAAGTTATAAGTATATTTTGAAACTACTAACTTAAGCTTTCAAAACGATAACTATACGTAACGTTATTTGACATAAATACTTACGACCTATAATGTTTATACATATATCGTATATATAATGTATTTAATCACTTTTAAAGACTTAAATACATAAAACAATATAAGTATATTCACAAAAGATAGCTATATTTGAATCCTCATTCCATTTTTCACAAGATTTCTATACGTATATCTAGAGTATATGTACTCGTATCATACCTAGCTTCTATACATATTTACTATTGGTATATACACATCAAATCACCACCAACCAGCCCTTGTTCATGCCTTATGTATAAGGTAACTACTTTTGTTATTTAGTATGACAATTTCACATGATTAAAAGATCTTTTCACAAAATTACAAATTTATACACCTTTTACACCACCATAAATACATGCATCCATTTTCAATTTTTGGAACATCATTTCTCTAGCTAAACACACACACTTACTAGCCTCATGTCTCTCTAAGAACTCCAGCAAAAATCCTCTCAAGAATCACCTTAAACACCACCATAAAAAGATCAACAAAAACACTACAAAAATACAACTTTCAATTCAAGTTTATGTCTTAAGTTGCTTCCAATCTTTCATCCAATTTCATCACTCTTTTGGTTCTAGGTTTTTACTCCTCTTTTACAGCAATCTTGTCCAAGTAACTTGAGGTAGTAACTTTGTTCATAACCTTATTCGATTCATATATATATAGCTATCTTATTGTATGGTATACAATTTTAACAACAAAAACATAGTTTGAATGATTTCAAACTTGTTTGCAAACTAAATAGATCCTTCTAACTTAACTTTTAAAATACTTCAAGACCTGTAATATAACTTAAATATATGCTAATTTAACAAGGTATAACTTGGTTTTTCAAAGAATACCTTAAAAACTGTTTTTATGACGTCGGAGTGCAACCGGGGGCTGTTTTGGGTTGGATAATTAAAAACCATCTTGAACTTTGAATTGGAGGTTTATATTCTGGAAAAAAGATATTTCTTATGAATATGTTAACACATAAAAATTTCATGCTTTAATTCATAGTATAAGTATTTTTAGAAAAATGGTCATTAAATGATGTTTTTGTAACAAAAATGATTAACTTCATAAGTTTCACCAAAATTTGACCTATGACCTATGATTTCGAATACAAACTAAGGTATTTACAGTTCATATTCTTAAAGAGGGACTCGATCCAAGGAAGTGGAAAGTTGAATCAACGAAAACGGAGTTGTAACGAAGAAATTATGACCAAAACAAAATCGGATATCCAAGACTAGTTTAGCCACGAAAATAATTGGAGAAAATTAAATAAATCACATCTTCCTAAAGTAACATGATATTTTATACATATATACTCATAATTTAATTTTATATGGTTCAGGATCACCCGTAAACAATACGAGAAGATTAATCATAAGATCCCATGATTGTACGCAACACGTCATTTGACAACACCGGTACTTTATGTACGCAACACGTCATTTGACAACACCGGTACCATGGGTCAAGATTAATCTCGACCAATACATATACGATGGGGGTTTTATTTATTTCATTGGGGGTTTATTAAACAACTAAATATGAACCATTAAAATTGAATTACTAACATCGGACTGCTAACTACGGACTAAGGAATTATTAAAAGTATTAAAAGTATTATAAGTATATATATGTGACGATTGTTTAAAAAGAAAAGGTATTGATATATTATATATGGATAGGTTCGTGATATCAATCGGATACCAAGTCGAAATTACATATCTTCAAGACAAAAGTGAGTATATAGTCCCACTTTTAAACTCTAAATATTTCGGGATGAGAATACTATCCCATATTTCGAATCTTGTTCATTCGCTCGTTCCAACCATCAATCATCCCGGTATAATAGAAGAAGTCAACGAGCTTCGCGCTCGGGTAGTGGCTTTAGAAAATACGGTGCGAAGGTTACAAACACCAGCAGCAGCACCAGCAGCATAATCTATACCACCATCATCAACGCCGACAGTACTCTTGTCACCCCCAAAATCTCAACATCACAATCTGTATCTCGAATATCAACATCACACGACTCAATATCTGTACTTCGAGTATGATCTTCGTTCTATATATCGTTCTACATCGATTATCTTCGCTTTACGTATCGTATGACGATTATGTAATTTCTAAAGTCTTAGTGATTATGTAATCTAGAATTAACGATAAATCAAATGAGTTTATTATCTTATTGACTCATTAAATCTATGATTATCTCTGAAGAAAATATATATGCAAGTATATTTTCATAAAGATAGTAATTAAAAATTCCTTCGTACAAACTAATAATGATGAAAATATTTTAACGGGTGGGTAGTACCCGAGGAATATTTAGAATTCACATTAATAAGTTATATTGTACATTCTTGAATCTGATTCAACGGTCATTTGTTATTTTACTTACAACCATCGATATACGTATCCGTTCACCCCAGAATAACCATTTCCATTTAAATTTCATATTTGAATTTTTTTTTACCTATCCAAATCCAACAAGTGGCATAAAGAAGAAACATTGGACAATTAAAATGAAATAAAATGTTGATTATAACATATGAAACTAAACAATTCTTCAATTTTGCCACTTGATTTCATCCTAAACCTCATTTGTACTTCGACAATTATAATCCTCATTCAAATCTTTTCATGATTCTTGAAAACACCTCGATCGAGAAGTTGAACCAGCCGCACCTCGTTTACGGAAGAAAGATTTATGCATACAGTGATGCACCTGAAAAATTTTCGAAACCGAAGTTATAGTTAAAACGTATCCGCGTCGAATTCCTTATCATTCATTATCAAAAACAATCATACGATTCCTTTTCAAGAAGCTAATTTTGTCACAGCTCCACTTCGACTTCTCAGTGAGACTACTCCTATTATAATCTCGATATTTATACTTTGTCCTTTCGACGTTGTTACCGGAGAACCTTTTTCACAACATCATCAGCAGACGTACCAGCAACTCGTTATCTCTTTGGCGAAACCCGCAATCAGTATTTTGAAAATCTCGTAGAAATTCTCCCAGTTATACCGAGAACGACTATCCCTAAGAATTACATTTTTCGAATGTGAAGTTCTGAAAAACATCCTGGACTATGAAGTAGTTCTTGAAATGCTGAAGAAGCAGAAAAAAAAAAAAAAAAAAAAAAAAAAAAAAAAAAAAACTGTAAACGACTTGAACAGTCAAAAGTTTAATGATGAAGTACATTGTATTGGTAAAGCTTAGAAAAAGAGGAGAGTTGGAACTGGAAAACGGATTGAGCAAAGTATGAAGGAGGATGTAGATAAATCACAAGAACTGAATCTGCTTTCAAAGGATTCAAACGATTCAGTGCTTGCTGAAACCATTAGTAAAAAAAAAAAAACCTACCCCTTATCCTAAACCTTTCCCGATGATATTCTTCATCATCATCTTATCTTAGATATTATAAGATATCTTCATATCTTTTGTTATACATATCCTCCATATTTCTGGAGATATTCTCACAACTGTTCTTATCCAAAATCATGTATTTCTCCGTAATATCTGCGTTACAATATAAAAGAAACTGTGTTAGTTTCTAAGTTCTAAAACCTTCAAGTTTAAAATAGGAATGTTTTGAAGTAGTGTTGGGAACTGATACATGAATTAGTATAATATAATGAAACTTGATCAACTTCATTATATTACAGTAAGTCATGTTAAGTTTCTAATGGAATGTGATGATTCACAGTACCGTCATCATGTGCCATGTTACACGGCTCTTACATTCTATCAAGTCTCCAAACATATTAGAACGTATCACCTTGATAGTTCTATTTTTCCGGAATATTCGAGTAATTTAACGAATCAAGATCGTGCCATTACAATTTTATTCTAAAACCAATAGCTAGGTTCATTCCAAATTTTATACCTACGAATTCCGAACTATTGATCGCTTGACTCAAGGACGGGAAGAAGAAACGAAGGGACAAAGTCCCAAAATAGAAATTGGGGTATAGATCACAGCAAATAGGAGAGAATATTAACTATGGATGACAATGATTATGGAAAACAGAAGCAGGAGCATCGAAGTATAAGGAAAGATATCAAACCCAACAACCACCCAGAAACTACAAACCATGTATATCAATACGTATGGCGACGTAAAGACACGGGAGAATTAGAAACATTATAATTCCAAGAAAATCATAAAAGTGAATAGATTCTTCTGGCGGTAGATGGAAGAGAAGAATGAAAGATATAAAAGTTAGAAGTATAACAAAAATCAGAACGGGATGAAGCATTTCAAAGGATACCTTAAAGTAGGAATTAAGGAGAAAGAGTAGAAGATGCGAGTTGTGAAAAATAAGGAAACGAAGGGGTGGATTTATAGTGAAATATCCGACAGAGAAATCGAAACAGATTACCGCATTAAATCAAAGAAGATTCTGATCGCCGAATAACCAAATCTTATTACGTAAGATTTTTCCTAAATCCCTTAAATCCCGGAAATCAATTCTAAACCACGTCATCGATTAAAAACGATTCCATATTTACTCATTTCATTTTTTTTTTGTGATAGCTTCGCTCGTGCGTCTCACATAACCAAATCGTTTTATCTAAATCTTTCAATAATGATAAAATTTCATTATTACCTCATATTCGTCATGAAAACATTCCTATGGTTATTTATGACAACCTCTACCAAATTTCGAGGACGAAATTTCTTTAACGGATGGGTACTGTAACGACCCGGAAATTTCCGACCAAATTTAAACTCTAATCTCTATATGGTTCCGACACGATAAGCAAAAACCCTAAAGTTGACCCGCATTTTTTTTCGATCGTTCTATACTTATAAGATTAATATAAATTAAAACTTACCAACATGATAAGTAATCCAAATTGTCGAGATTTATATTTCCGAAAAGAGTTTTACACAACGTTTGACCGTCTAGTTTGACCGACGATATCACGAACTATACAATATATGATAATTATACGTTTGCGTATATATATGTATATATACATATTTAACATGATTAATGAATGTTTTAATATCTTATTTTGTATCAAAAACTATAAGTTATAAGTATATTTTGAAACTACTAACTTAAGTTTTCAAAACGATAACTATACGTAACGTTATTTGACATAAATACTTAAGACTTATAATGTTTATACATATATCGTATAAGTAATGTATTTACTCACTTTTAAGACTTAAATACATAAAATCATATAAGTGTATTCACAAAAGATAGCTATATTTGAATCCTCATTCCATTTTTCACAAAATTTCTATACGTATATCTAGAGTATAAGTACTCGTATCATACCTAGCTTCTATACGTATTTACTAATAGTACATACATGTCAAATCACTACCTAACCAGCCATTGTACATGCCCTTAGGGCTAGGTAATTGTATTTGGATGCAATTATGACTAAATACATAAAATGATTAATTGAAATTTTGTACATATATACACCATAATCACGTTTTTTATGGTGTATATATGTATCATCACTTTGTTTCATTTTACTTCAATATTTTAGCCAAAACACACACATACTTTGAAGCCTTAAAACCCTTAATCAATTCAGCAAAGTTTTCAAGAAGATCTAGCTTCAAAAACCATACTAAAACACCATAAGAAAACCATACAAAAACACTTCAAGAAAACCCTCCAAGAACACCAACTTACTTCCAATCTTTCATCCACTTCTATCATCCTTTTGATTCTAGCTTCTTACTCCTCTTTTACAGCAAACTTATCCAAGGAACTTGAGGTAGAAACTATGTTCATAACCTTATTCGATTCATATATATATAGCTATCTTATTTTGTGGTACAAAAGTTTAACAACAAGAACATAGTTTGAATGTTTTCAAACATGTTTGCAAACTAAATAGATCCTTCTAACTTAACTTTTAAAATACTTCAAGACCTGTAATATAACTTAAATATATGCTAATTTAATAAGGTAAAACTTGGTTTTTCAAAGTATAAGTATTTTTAGAAAAATGGTCATTAAATGATTTTTTTTGTAACAAAATGTTTAACTTCATATGTTTCACTAATGTTTCACTTATGCCGTATGATTTTGAATACAAACCAAGGTATTTACAGTTCATAGTCTTAAAGAAGAACTCGATCCAAGAAGATGGCAATTTGAATCAACGAAAACGGACTTGTAACGAAGAAACTATGACCGAAACAAAATTGGTTATCCTAGATCATTTCAACTACGGGATCAATTGGAAAAAAAAGATATAAATCACATATTTCTAAGATAACATGATATTTTATATATATGTACTCATAATTCAATTTCATATGGTTCAGGATCACCCGTAAACAACACGAGAAGATTAATCATAAGATCCCATGATTGTACGCAACACGTCATTTGACAACACCGGTACTTTATGTACGCAACACGTCATTTGACAACACCGGTACCATGGGTCAAGATTAATCTCGACCAACACATATACGATGGGGTTTTATGGGAGTTTTATTTATTTCGTTGGGGGTTTATTTATTGCGGGTATATTAAACATCTAAAAATGAACCATTAAAATTGAATTACTAACATCGAAACGCTAACTACGGACTAAGGAATTATTCAAAGTATTAAAAGTATTATAAATATATATACGAGATGTTTGTTTAAAATGAAAATATATTGATATATTATATATGGATAGGTTCGTGATATCAACCGGAAGACCAAGTCAAAAATATATATATCTTCGAGACAACAGTGAGTATATAGTCCCACTTTTAAACTCTAAATATTTCGGGATGAGAATACATGTATTTTATGTTTTACGTTATGGACACAAGTAACTGAAAAATATATTCTACGTTGAGTTGTACCACTGGCATACTTCCCTGTAGCTTGGTAACTGTTATTTACAGCGGTATTGTAAACGCGAATCCTGTTGATAGATCTATCGGGCCTGACAACCCCAACCGGACTGGACGACCAGTATTCAACGGTTGCACAGTACTTCGTTTTGTGACTACACTTGGTACAGTGTAGTAAGATTTCATATTAAAGGGAATATGCGACGTGATTAATTGTTAAGTATGGTTACCAAGTGCTCAACCACTTAGAATATTTTTATTGAAATGTTTATATACGAAATCTTGTGGTCCATTGTTATAACGCTGCTAGCATCAAACCTATATATCTCACCAACTTTATGTTGACGTTTTAAAGCATGTTATTCTCAGGTACGAATTAAGTCTTCCGCTGTGCATTAGCTCATGTTAAGAATACTACTTGGGACCATTTAAGCTATGATACAAGGACGTTGCATTCGAGTCATTGAAGTTCATTAAAGACTATTGTTATGAAAATGGCAGATTAGATCATTTGGTTGTTATAAAATGTTAGGCTAATATGTCAACTCTCGATGTAATAATAGATTGCCTTTAAGAAATAAATGCAACGTTTGTAAAATGTATCATATAGAGGTCAAGTACCTCGCGATGTTATCAACTATTGTAATTCGTTTTTAATCTATATGGACGATGTCCGGATGATTAGTTTCGGATCCTTTCAGTTGGTATCAGAGCGTTGGTCTTAGCGAACCAGGCCTTGCATTAGTGTGTCTAACTAGTAGTTGTTAGGATACATTAAGTGAGTCTGGACTTTGACCGTGTCTGCCTGTCAAAAGTTTTGCTTATCAATCCTAGTCGGAAATCATCTGCTTATCATCCTTAGGGAACTGTCTGCTTATCATTCTTAAGTCTAAACACGTCTTACTGCATTTAGTGCATCGATAGTGTATAGACAAAATTCGTATCCTAGCGTATCTGTTGCAATAGACATTGCCTGACGAATTTCAAAGATTCTCCGTAATTCACGGGATTTTGAGTATTATAAATACATATGTAAATTATGTATTGAAGAATACCAAACCCAACTCCTATAATCTATTCCAAACCAAAAATTCATTTCTCCGACCATACAAGATGGATTCTTCATCCAGTTCGAATTCCTCCAACTTCGATAGCTACGCCGACATGGATTTCCATTCGAGCTCCGAGAACAGCGTCACCGGAATGGATCAACCAATTTCCCATCATCTATTCTGGATGAACTGGGGATGGGTTCGTAATATACTAAATCTCTGGAGGCAAGAAGAAGGTGATCCATTTCATCCACCAAATTGCCCTCTTAACGATGAACCTGAAGCACTTACCAGCGAACCCATTCGAAACACCATTTTCTCGCTCATTTCTAGAGTATCTCGTCATGATTACATACTATCCCATATTTCGAATCTTGTTCATTCGCTCGTTCCAACCGTCAATCATCCCGGTATAATAGAAGAAGTCAACGAGCTTCGCGCTCGGGTAGTGGCTTTAGAAAATACGGTGCGAAGGTTACAAACACCAGCAGCAGCACCAGCAGCATAATCTATACCACCATCATCAACGCCGACAGTACTCTTGTCACCCCCAAAATCTCAACATCACAATCTGTATCTCGAATATCAACATCACACGACTCAATATCTGTACTTCGAGTATGATCTTCGTTCTATATATCGTTCTACATCGATTATCTTCGCTTTACGTATCGTATGACGATTATGTAATTTCTAAAGTCTTAGAGATTATGTAATCTAGAATTAACGATAAATCAAATGAGTTTATTATCTTATTGACTCATTAAATCTATGATTATCTCTGAAGAAAATATATATGCAAGTATATTTTCATAAAGATAGTAATTAAAAATTCCTTCGTACAAACTAATAATGATGAAAATATTTTAACGGGTGGGTAGTACCCGAGGAATATTTAGAATTCACATTAATAAGTTATATTGTACATTCTTGAATCTGATTCAACGGTCATTTGTTATTTTACTTACAACCATCGATATACGTATCCGTTCACCCCAGAATAACCATTTCCATTTAAATTTCATATTTGAATTTTTTTTTACCTATCCAAATCCAACAAGTGGCATAAAGAAGAAACATTGGACAATTAAAATGAAATAAAATGTTGATTATAACATATGAAACTAAACAATTCTTCAATTTTGCCACTTGATTTCATCCTAAACCTCATTTGTACTTCGACAATTATAATCCTCATTCAAATCTTTTCATGATTCTTGAAAACACCTCGATCGAGAAGTTGAACCAGCCGCACCTCGTTTACGGAAGAAAGATTTATGCATACAGTGATGCACCTGAAAAATTTTCGAAACCGAAGTTATAGTTAAAACGTATCCGCGTCGAATTCCTTATCATTCATTATCAAAAACAATCATACGATTCCTTTTCAAGAAGCTAATTTTGTCACAGCTCCACTTCGACTTCTCAGTGAGACTACTCCTATTATAATCTCGATATTTATACTTTGTCCTTTCGACGTTGTTACCGGAGAACCTTTTTCACAACATCATCAGCAGACGTACCAGCAACTCGTTATCTCTTTGGCGAAACCCGCAATCAGTATTTTGAAAATCTCGTAGAAATTCTCCCAGTTATACCGAGAACGACTATCCCTAAGAATTACATTTTTCGAATGTGAAGTTCTGAAAAACATCCTGGACTATGAAGTAGTTCTTGAAATGCTGAAGAAGCAGAAAAAAAAAAAAAAAAAAAAAAAAAAAAAAAAAAACTGTAAACGACTTGAACAGTCAAAAGTTTAATGATGAAGTACATTGTATTGGTAAAGCTTAGAAAAAGAGGAGAGTTGGAACTGGAAAACGGATTGAGCAAAGTATGAAGGAGGATGTAGATAAATCACAAGAACTGAATCTGCTTTCAAAGGATTCAAACGATTCAGTGCTTGCTGAAACCATTAGTAAAAAAAAAAAAACCTACCCCTTATCCTAAACCTTTCCCGATGATATTCTTCATCATCATCTTATCTTAGATATTATAAGATATCTTCATATCTTTTGTTATACATATCCTCCATATTTCTGGAGATATTCTCACAACTGTTCTTATCCAAAATCATGTATTTCTCCGTAATATCTGCGTTACAATATAAAAGAAACTGTGTTAGTTTCTAAGTTCTAAAACCTTCAAGTTTAAAATAGGAATGTTTTGAAGTAGTGTTGGGAACTGATACATGAATTAGTATAATATAATGAAACTTGATCAACTTCATTATATTACAGTAAGTCATGTTAAGTTTCTAATGGAATGTGATGATTCACAGTACCGTCATCATGTGCCATGTTACACGGCTCTTACATTCTATCAAGTCTCCAAACATATTAGAACGTATCACCTTGATAGTTCTATTTTTCCGGAATATTCGAGTAATTTAACGAATCAAGATCGTGCCATTACAATTTTATTCTAAAACCAATAGCTAGGTTCATTCCAAATTTTATACCTACGAATTCCGAACTATTGATCGCTTGACTCAAGGACGGGAAGAAGAAACGAAGGGACAAAGTCCCAAAATAGAAATTGGGGTATAGATCACAGCAAATAGGAGAGAATATTAACTATGGATGACAATGATTATGGAAAACAGAAGCAGGAGCATCGAAGTATAAGGAAAGATATCAAACCCAACAACCACCCAGAAACTACAAACCATGTATATCAATACGTATGGCGACGTAAAGACACGGGAGAATTAGAAACATTATAATTCCAAGAAAATCATAAAAGTGAATAGATTCTTCTGGCGGTAGATGGAAGAGAAGAATGAAAGATATAAAAGTTAGAAGTATAACAAAAATCAGAACGGGATGAAGCATTTCAAAGGATACCTTAAAGTAGGAATTAAGGAGAAAGAGTAGAAGATGCGAGTTGTGAAAAATAAGGAAACGAAGGGGTGGATTTATAGTGAAATATCCGACAGAGAAATCGAAACAGATTACCGCATTAAATCAAAGAAGATTCTGATCGCCGAATAACCAAATCTTATTACGTAAGATTTTTCCTAAATCCCTTAAATCCCGGAAATCAATTCTAAACCACGTCATCGATTAAAAACGATTCCATATTTACTCATTTCATTTTTTTTTTGTGATAGCTTCGCTCGTGCGTCTCACATAACCAAATCGTTTTATCTAAATCTTTCAATAATGATAAAATTTCATTATTACCTCATATTCGTCATGAAAACATTCCTATGGTTATTTATGACAACCTCTACCAAATTTCGAGGACGGAATTTCTTTAACGGATGGGTACTGTAACGATCCGGAAATTTCCGACCAAATTTAAACTCTAATCTCTATATGGTTCCGACACGATAAGCAAAAACCCTAAAGTTGACCCGCATTTTTTTTCGATCGTTCTATACTTATAAGATTAATATAAATTAAAACTTACCAACATGATAAGTAATCCAAATTGTCGAGATTTATATTTCCGAAAAGAGTTTTACACAACGTTTGACCGTCTAGTTTGACCGACGATATCACGAACTATACAATATATGATAATTATACGTTTGCGTATATATATGTATATATACATATTTAACATGATTAATGAATGTTTTAATATCTTATTTTGTATCAAAAACTATAAGTTATAAGTATATTTTGAAACTACTAACTTAAGTTTTCAAAACGATAACTATACGTAACGTTATTTGACATAAATACTTAAGACTTATAATGTTTATACATATATCGTATAAGTAATGTATTTACTCACTTTTAAGACTTAAATACATAAAATCATATAAGTGTATTCACAAAAGATAGCTATATTTGAATCCTCATTCCATTTTTCACAAAATTTCTATACGTATATCTAGAGTATAAGTACTCGTATCATACCTAGCTTCTATACGTATTTACTAATAGTACATACATGTCAAATCACTACCTAACCAGCCATTGTACATGCCCTTAGGGCTAGGTAATTGTATTTGGATGCAATTATGACTAAATACATAAAATGATTAATTGAAATTTTGTACATATATACACCATAATCACGTTTTTTATGGTGTATATATGTATCATCACTTTGTTTCATTTTACTTCAATATTTTAGCCAAAACACACACATACTTTGAAGCCTTAAAACCCTTAATCAATTCAGCAAAGTTTTCAAGAAGATCTAGCTTCAAAAACCATACTAAAACACCATAAGAAAACCATACAAAAACACTTCAAGAAAACCCTCCAAGAACACCAACTTACTTCCAATCTTTCATCCACTTCTATCATCCTTTTGATTCTAGCTTCTTACTCCTCTTTTACAGCAAACTTATCCAAGGAACTTGAGGTAGAAACTATGTTCATAACCTTATTCGATTCATATATATATAGCTATCTTATTTTGTGGTACAAAAGTTTAACAACAAGAACATAGTTTGAATGTTTTCAAACTTGTTTGCAAACTAAATAGATCCTTCTAACTTAACTTTTAAAATACTTCAAGACCTGTAATATAACTTAAATATATGCTAATTTAATAAGGTAAAACTTGGTTTTTCAAAGTATAAGTATTTTTAGAAAAATGGTCATTAAATGATTTTTTTTTTTTTTGTAACAAAATGTTTAACTTCATATGTTTCACTAATGTTTCACTTATGCCGTATGATTTTGAATACAAACCAAGGTATTTACAGTTCATAGTCTTAAAGAAGAACTCGATCCAAGAAGATGGCAATTTGAATCAACGAAAACGGACTTGTAACGAAGAAACTATGACCGAAACAAAATTGGTTATCCTAGATCATTTCAACTACGGGATCAATTGGAAAAAAAAGATATAAATCACATATTTCTAAGATAACATGATATTTTATATATATGTACTCATAATTCAATTTCATATGGTTCAGGATCACCCGTAAACAACACGAGAAGATTAATCATAAGATCCCATGATTGTACGCAACACGTCATTTGACAACACCGGTACTTTATGTACGCAACACGTCATTTGACAACACCGGTACCATGGGTCAAGATTAATCTCGACCAACACATATACGATGGGGTTTTATGGGAGTTTTATTTATTTCGTTGGGGGTTTATTTATTGCGGGTATATTAAACATCTAAAAATGAACCATTAAAATTGAATTACTAACATCGAAACGCTAACTACGGACTAAGGAATTATTCAAAGTATTAAAAGTATTATAAATATATATACGAGATGTTTGTTTAAAATGAAAATATATTGATATATTATATATGGATAGGTTCGTGATATCAACCGGAAGACCAAGTCAAAAATATATATATCTTCGAGACAACAGTGAGTATATAGTCCCACTTTTAAACTCTAAATATTTCGGGATGAGAATACATGTATTTTATGTTTTACGTTATGGACACAAGTAACTGAAAAATATATTCTACGTTGAGTTGTACCACTGGCATACTTCCCTGTAGCTTGGTAACTGTTATTTACAGCGGTATTGTAAACGCGAATCCTGTTGATAGATCTATCGGGCCTGACAACCCCAACCGGACTGGACGACCAGTATTCAACGGTTGCACAGTACTTCGTTTTGCGACTACACCTTGGTACGGTGTAGTAAGATTTCATATTAAAGGGAATATGCGACGTGATTAAATGTTAAGTATGGTTACCAAGTGCTCAACCACTTAGAATATTTTTATTGAAATGATTATATACGAAATCTTGTGGTCCATTGTTATAACGCTGCTAGCATCAAACCTATATATCTCACCAACTTTATGTTGACGTTTTAAAGCATGTTGTTCTCAGGTACGAATTAAGTCTTCCGCTGTGCATTAGCTCATGTTAAGGATACTACTTGGGACCATTTAAGCTATGATACAAGGACGTTGCATTCGAGTCATTGAAGTTCATTAAAGACTATTGTTATGAAAATGGCAGATTAGATCATTTGGTTGTTATAAAATGTTAGGCTAATATGTCAACTCTCGATGTAATAATAGATTGCCTTTAAGAAATAAATGCAACGTTTGTAAAATGTATCATATAGAGGTCAAGTACCTCGCGATGTTATCAACTATTGTAATTCGTTTTTAATCTATATGGACGATGTCCGGATGATTAGTTTCGGATCCTTTCAGTTGGTATCAGAGCGTTGGTCTTAGCGAACCAGGCCTTGCATTAGTGTGTCTAACTAGTAGTTGTTAGGATACATTAAGTGAGTCTGGACTTTGACCGTGTCTGCCTGTCAAAAGTTTTGCTTATCAATCCTAGTCGGAAATCATCTGCTTATCATCCTTAGGGAACTGTCTGCTTATCATTCTTAAGTCTAAACACGTCTTACTGCATTTAGTGCATCGATAGTGTATAGACAAAATTCGTATCCTAGCGTATCTGTTGCAATAGACATTGCCTGACGAATTTCAAAGATTCTCCGTAATTCACGGGATTTTGAGTATTATAAATACATATGTAAATTATGTATTGAAGAATACCAAACCCAACTCCTATAATCTATTCCAAACCAAAAATTCATTTCTCCGACCATACAAGATGGATTCTTCATCCAGTTCGAATTCCTCCAACTTCGATAGCTACGCCGACATGGATTTCCATTCGAGCTCCGAGAACAGCGTCACCGGAATGGATCAACCAATTTCCCATCATCTATTCTGGATGAACTGGGGATGGGTTCGTAATATACTAAATCTCTGGAGGCAAGAAGAAGGTGATCCATTTCATCCACCAAATTGCCCTCTTAACGATGAACCTGAAGCACTTACCAGCGAACCCATTCGAAACACCATTTTCTCGCTCATTTCTAGAGTATCTCGTCATGATTACATACTATCCCATATTTCGAATCTTGTTCATTCGCTCGTTCCAACCGTCAATCATCCCGGTATAATAGAAGAAGTCAACGAGCTTCGCGCTCGGGTAGTGGCTTTAGAAAATACGGTGCGAAGGTTACAAACACCAGCAGCAGCACCAGCAGCATAATCTATACCACCATCATCAACGCCGACAGTACTCTTGTCACCCCCAAAATCTCAACATCACAATCTGTATCTCGAATATCAACATCACACGACTCAATATCTGTACTTCGAGTATGATCTTCGTTCTATATATCGTTCTACATCGATTATCTTCGCTTTACGTATCGTATGACGATTATGTAATTTCTAAAGTCTTAGAGATTATGTAATCTAGAATTAACGATAAATCAAATGAGTTTATTATCTTATTGACTCATTAAATCTATGATTATCTCTGAAGAAAATATATATGCAAGTATATTTTCATAAAGATAGTAATTAAAAATTCCTTCGTACAAACTAATAATGATGAAAATATTTTAACGGGTGGGTAGTACCCGAGGAATATTTAGAATTCACATTAATAAGTTATATTGTACATTCTTGAATCTGATTCAACGGTCATTTGTTATTTTACTTACAACCATCGATATACGTATCCGTTCACCCCAGAATAACCATTTCCATTTAAATTTCATATTTGAATTTTTTTTTACCTATCCAAATCCAACAAGTGGCATAAAGAAGAAACATTGGACAATTAAAATGAAATAAAATGTTGATTATAACATATGAAACTAAACAATTCTTCAATTTTGCCACTTGATTTCATCCTAAACCTCATTTGTACTTCGACAATTATAATCCTCATTCAAATCTTTTCATGATTCTTGAAAACACCTCGATCGAGAAGTTGAACCAGCCGCACCTCGTTTACGGAAGAAAGATTTATGCATACAGTGATGCACCTGAAAAATTTTCGAAACCGAAGTTATAGTTAAAACGTATCCGCGTCGAATTCCTTATCATTCATTATCAAAAACAATCATACGATTCCTTTTCAAGAAGCTAATTTTGTCACAGCTCCACTTCGACTTCTCAGTGAGACTACTCCTATTATAATCTCGATATTTATACTTTGTCCTTTCGACGTTGTTACCGGAGAACCTTTTTCACAACATCATCAGCAGACGTACCAGCAACTCGTTAACTCTTTGGCGAAACCCGCAATCAGTATTTTGAAAATCTCGTAGAAATTCTCCCAGTTATACCGAGAACGACTATCCCTAAGAATTACATTTTTCGAATGTGAAGTTCTGAAAAACATCCTGGACTATGAAGTAGTTCTTGAAATGCTGAAGAAGCAGAAAAAAAAAAAAAAAAAAAAAAAAAAAAAAAAAAAAAAACTGTAAACGACTTGAACAGTCAAAAGTTTAATGATGAAGTACATTGTATTGGTAAAGCTTAGAAAAAGAGGAGAGTTGGAACTGGAAAACGGATTGAGCAAAGTATGAAGGAGGATGTAGATAAATCACAAGAACTGAATCTGCTTTCAAAGGATTCAAACGATTCAGTGCTTGCTGAAACCATTAGTAAAAAAAAAAAACCTACCCCTTATCCTAAACCTTTCCCGATGATATTCTTCATCATCATCTTATCTTAGATATTATAAGATATCTTCATATCTTTTGTTATACATATCCTCCATATTTCTGGAGATATTCTCACAACTGTTCTTATCCAAAATCATGTATTTCTCCGTAATATCTGCGTTACAATATAAAAGAAACTGTGTTAGTTTCTAAGTTCTAAAACCTTCAAGTTTAAAATAGGAATGTTTTGAAGTAGTGTTGGGAACTGATACATGAATTAGTATAATATAATGAAACTTGATCAACTTCATTATATTACAGTAAGTCATGTTAAGTTTCTAATGGAATGTGATGATTCACAGTACCGTCATCATGTGCCATGTTACACGGCTCTTACATTCTATCAAGTCTCCAAACATATTAGAACGTATCACCTTGATAGTTCTATTTTTCCGGAATATTCGAGTAATTTAACGAATCAAGATCGTGCCATTACAATTTTATTCTAAAACCAATAGCTAGGTTCATTCCAAATTTTATACCTACGAATTCCGAACTATTGATCGCTTGACTCAAGGACGGGAAGAAGAAACGAAGGGACAAAGTCCCAAAATAGAAATTGGGGTATAGATCACAGCAAATAGGAGAGAATATTAACTATGGATGACAATGATTATGGAAAACAGAAGCAGGAGCATCGAAGTATAAGGAAAGATATCAAACCCAACAACCACCCAGAAACTACAAACCATGTATATCAATACGTATGGCGACGTAAAGACACGGGAGAATTAGAAACATTATAATTCCA
The DNA here is from genome assembly GCF_046630445.1 of Rutidosis leptorrhynchoides. Lineage (NCBI taxonomy): Eukaryota > Viridiplantae > Streptophyta > Magnoliopsida > Asterales > Asteraceae > Rutidosis > Rutidosis leptorrhynchoides. The sequence goes on from NC_092334.1 coordinate 512,581,488, forward strand.
AGAAAATCATAAAAGTGAATAGATTCTTCTGGCGGTAGATGGAAGAGAAGAATGAAAGATATAAAAGTTAGAAGTATAACAAAAATCAGAACGGGATGAAGCATTTCAAAGGATACCTTAAAGTAGGAATTAAGGAGAAAGAGTAGAAGATGCGAGTTGTGAAAAATAAGGAAACGAAGGGGTGGATTTATAGTGAAATATCCGACAGAGAAATCGAAACAGATTACCGCATTAAATCAAAGAAGATTCTGATCGCCGAATAACCAAATCTTATTACGTAAGATTTTTCCTAAATCCCTTAAATCCCGGAAATCAATTCTAAACCACGTCATCGATTAAAAACGATTCCATATTTACTCATTTCATTTTTTTTTTGTGATAGCTTCGCTCGTGCGTCTCACATAACCAAATCGTTTTATCTAAATCTTTCAATAATGATAAAATTTCATTATTACCTCATATTCGTCATGAAAACATTCCTATGGTTATTTATGACAACCTCTACCAAATTTCGAGGACGAAATTTCTTTAACGGATGGGTACTGTAACGACCCGGAAATTTCCGACCAAATTTAAACTCTAATCTCTATATGGTTCCGACACGATAAGCAAAAACCCTAAAGTTGACCCGCATTTTTTTTCGATCGTTCTATACTTATAAGATTAATATAAATTAAAACTTACCAACATGATAAGTAATCCAAATTGTCGAGATTTATATTTCCGAAAAGAGTTTTACACAACGTTTGACCGTCTAGTTTGACCGACGATATCACGAACTATACAATATATGATAATTATACGTTTGCGTATATATATGTATATATACATATTTAACATGATTAATGAATGTTTTAATATCTTATTTTGTATCAAAAACTATAAGTTATAAGTATATTTTGAAACTACTAACTTAAGTTTTCAAAACGATAACTATACGTAACGTTATTTGACATAAATACTTAAGACTTATAATGTTTATACATATATCGTATAAGTAATGTATTTACTCACTTTTAAGACTTAAATACATAAAATCATATAAGTGTATTCACAAAAGATAGCTATATTTGAATCCTCATTCCATTTTTCACAAAATTTCTATACGTATATCTAGAGTATAAGTACTCGTATCATACCTAGCTTCTATACGTATTTACTAATAGTACATACATGTCAAATCACTACCTAACCAGCCATTGTACATGCCCTTAGGGCTAGGTAATTGTATTTGGATGCAATTATGACTAAATACATAAAATGATTAATTGAAATTTTGTACATATATACACCATAATCACGTTTTTTATGGTGTATATATGTATCATCACTTTGTTTCATTTTACTTCAATATTTTAGCCAAAACACACACATACTTTGAAGCCTTAAAACCCTTAATCAATTCAGCAAAGTTTTCAAGAAGATCTAGCTTCAAAAACCATACTAAAACACCATAAGAAAACCATACAAAAACACTTCAAGAAAACCCTCCAAGAACACCAACTTACTTCCAATCTTTCATCCACTTCTATCATCCTTTTGATTCTAGCTTCTTACTCCTCTTTTACAGCAAACTTATCCAAGGAACTTGAGGTAGAAACTATGTTCATAACCTTATTCGATTCATATATATATAGCTATCTTATTTTGTGGTACAAAAGTTTAACAACAAGAACATAGTTTGAATGTTTTCAAACATGTTTGCAAACTAAATAGATCCTTCTAACTTAACTTTTAAAATACTTCAAGACCTGTAATATAACTTAAATATATGCTAATTTAATAAGGTAAAACTTGGTTTTTCAAAGTATAAGTATTTTTAGAAAAATGGTCATTAAATGATTTTTTTTGTAACAAAATGTTTAACTTCATATGTTTCACTAATGTTTCACTTATGCCGTATGATTTTGAATACAAACCAAGGTATTTACAGTTCATAGTCTTAAAGAAGAACTCGATCCAAGAAGATGGCAATTTGAATCAACGAAAACGGACTTGTAACGAAGAAACTATGACCGAAACAAAATTGGTTATCCTAGATCATTTCAACTACGGGATCAATTGGAAAAAAAAGATATAAATCACATATTTCTAAGATAACATGATATTTTATATATATGTACTCATAATTCAATTTCATATGGTTCAGGATCACCCGTAAACAACACGAGAAGATTAATCATAAGATCCCATGATTGTACGCAACACGTCATTTGACAACACCGGTACTTTATGTACGCAACACGTCATTTGACAACACCGGTACCATGGGTCAAGATTAATCTCGACCAACACATATACGATGGGGTTTTATGGGAGTTTTATTTATTTCGTTGGGGGTTTATTTATTGCGGGTATATTAAACATCTAAAAATGAACCATTAAAATTGAATTACTAACATCGAAACGCTAACTACGGACTAAGGAATTATTCAAAGTATTAAAAGTATTATAAATATATATACGAGATGTTTGTTTAAAATGAAAATATATTGATATATTATATATGGATAGGTTCGTGATATCAACCGGAAGACCAAGTCAAAAATATATATATCTTCGAGACAACAGTGAGTATATAGTCCCACTTTTAAACTCTAAATATTTCGGGATGAGAATACATGTATTTTATGTTTTACGTTATGGACACAAGTAACTGAAAAATATATTCTACGTTGAGTTGTACCACTGGCATACTTCCCTGTAGCTTGGTAACTGTTATTTACAGCGGTATTGTAAACGCGAATCCTGTTGATAGATCTATCGGGCCTGACAACCCCAACCGGACTGGACGACCAGTATTCAACGGTTGCACAGTACTTCGTTTTGTGACTACACTTGGTACAGTGTAGTAAGATTTCATATTAAAGGGAATATGCGACGTGATTAATTGTTAAGTATGGTTACCAAGTGCTCAACCACTTAGAATATTTTTATTGAAATGTTTATATACGAAATCTTGTGGTCCATTGTTATAACGCTGCTAGCATCAAACCTATATATCTCACCAACTTTATGTTGACGTTTTAAAGCATGTTATTCTCAGGTACGAATTAAGTCTTCCGCTGTGCATTAGCTCATGTTAAGAATACTACTTGGGACCATTTAAGCTATGATACAAGGACGTTGCATTCGAGTCATTGAAGTTCATTAAAGACTATTGTTATGAAAATGGCAGATTAGATCATTTGGTTGTTATAAAATGTTAGGCTAATATGTCAACTCTCGATGTAATAATAGATTGCCTTTAAGAAATAAATGCAACGTTTGTAAAATGTATCATATAGAGGTCAAGTACCTCGCGATGTTATCAACTATTGTAATTCGTTTTTAATCTATATGGACGATGTCCGGATGATTAGTTTCGGATCCTTTCAGTTCATTCAGTGGAACGGAAGGACCTATCGGTTTAACCCGATGGATAGAAAAGATGGAGACGGTGTTCAAAATCAGCGGTTGTGATGAAAAAGACATGACCAAGTTTGCATCGTGCACTTTACAAGATAGTGCACTCACATGGTGGAAGAATTATGTGAAGGCGGTAGGAGGAGATGTAGCTTATGATACTCCATGGGAAGAATTCAAAGCAATGATAATCACCGAGTATTGTCCAAGGAATGAGGTTATTAAGTTAGAAGATGAGTTACGAAGTTTGAAGGTGGTTGGTACTGAAATCACCAACTACAATCAGCGATTCATGGAATTGGTTTTACTATGTCCTGAATTGGTTCCAACCGAAGCACGGAAGATTGAAATGTACAAAGGTGGTTTGCCCAAAAAGGTCAAGGCAAACGTTACGGCGTCGAAACCTAAGACAATTCATGAAGCTATAACCATGGCAAACGAGCTAATGGATCAGGTCATCATGGATAAGAAAGTATCCAATACTGATGTGAAGGTATCAGGTAACAAAAGAAAGTGGAATGGAAATTATGATCGAGGTAACCAACAACAATCTTTTAAGAAACAAGAAAACACGCAAGGTGCGGGTAGTGGTTTAAGCTTTGGTTATAAAGGACAAAATCCTTTATGCAACCGTTGCCACAAACATCACTTTGGTTACTGTAGTGTGTTATGCACCAAGTGTAATCGACAAGGTCATCTTGCGGAAGATTGTAAGGCTCTCGTTACAAATGGCAACAAGACTCCTGCCACCAACGCAAATAGAACTGCTTTGGCTACCATTACTTGTTTTGGTTGTGGAAAACAAGGTCACTATAAGAGTCAGTGCCCGAATCAGAATGGCGGACCTGCACGTGGAAGAGCGTTTGTTATTAATGCTAGAGAGGCACGAGAAGACCCGGAGCTTGTTACGGGTACGTTTACCATTAATAACTTATCAGCATCTATTTTATTTGATACTGGCGCCGATAGAAGTTACGTGTGTATAAATTTTTACACTAAATTGAATTGTTCATCATTACCTCTAGATGCTAAGTACATGATTGAGTTAGCTAATGGTAAACTAATTAAAGCCGATAAAATTTGTCGTGATTGTAAGATAAATTTAGCCGGAGAAACATTTAAGATTGATTTGATACCCGTAGAATTAGGAAGTTTTGATGTAATAGTCGGCATGGACTGGATGTCCAAAGTAGGAGCGGAAGTTGTTTATGCCAAGAAGGCAATTCGTATTCCTGGTAAGGATAAAATGCCGGTGATGATTTACGGAGAGAAGGGTGATTCAAAGCTAAAACTCATTAGCTGTTTGAAAGCCAAAAAGTGTTTAGAAAAGGGATGTTACGCTATTTTAGCACATGTTAATAAAGTCGAAAAGGAAGAGAAGTGCATCAATGACGTGCCTGTGGCAAGAGATTTTCCCGAAGTTTTTCCGGAAGAATTGCCGGGATTACCTCCATTTAGATCGGTAGAATTTCAAATAGATTTAGTACCAGGAGCTGCACCAGTGGCTCGTGCTCCATATAGACTTGCACCGTCTGAGTTAAAAGAACTTCAAAGTCAGTTAAAAGAATTACTGGACCGTGGATTCATACGACCGAGTACTTCACCGTGGGGAGCTCCAATTTTGTTTGTTAAGAAGAAAGATGGATCTTTTAGGATGTGTATAGACTATCGTGAATTAAATAAGTTAACTATCAAGAATCGATATCCACTACCGAGAATTGATGACTTATTTGATCAACTGCAAGGATCATGTATTTATTCGAAAATCGACTTAAGATCGGGCTATCATCAACTACGCGTCAAAGAAGAGGACATTCCGAAAACTGCTTTTCGGATACGTTATGGTCATTACGAATTTTTGGTTATGCCGTTTGGATTGACGAATGCGCCAGCTGTATTTATGGACCTCATGAATCGAGTTTGTAGTCCGTATTTAGATAAGTTTGTTATCGTTTTCATTGATGATATTCTTATCTATTCCAAGAGTGAGCAAGAGCATGAAGAGCATTTAAGGTTGATATTGGAGTTGTTAAGAAAAGAACAGCTATATGCTAAATTTTCCAAGTGTGCTTTTTGGTTGAAAGAAGTGCAATTTCTTGGCCATGTTGTTAATAGCGAAGGAATTCAGGTTGATCCAGCAAAAACTGAAGCTATTGAAAAATGGGAGACTCCTAAGACACCAACGCAGATACGCCAATTTTTGGGTTTAGCCGGTTATTATAGAAGGTTTATTCAAGATTTTTCCCGAATAGCTAAGCCGTTGACAGCATTAACGCAAAAAGGGAAGAAATATGAATGGACTTCAGAGCAGGAGAACGCATTTCAAATACTGAAAAAGAAGTTAACTACGGCGCCTATTTTATCATTACCTGAAGGGAACGATGATTTTGAAATATATTGTGACGCTTCGCGACAAGGTTTTGGTTGTGTTCTTATGCAACGAAAGAAAGTAATTGCATTTGCATCCCGACAATTGAAGATTCATGAGCGGAATTATACGACGCATGATCTAGAATTGGGAGCAGTCGTGTTTGCATTGAAAATGTGGAGACACTACTTGTATGGGGTTAAATTCACTGTGTTTACTGATCATAAAAGCCTTCAACATATTTTCGATCAAAAACAATTGAACATGAGGCAACGTAGGTGGGTCGAGTTAATAAACGACTATGATTGTGAAATTCGTTATCATCCCGGAAAGGCGAACGTGGTGGCCGATGCTTTAAGCAGAAAGGAACGAGAACCAATTCGAGTACGAGCGATGAACATAAAAATTCGCATGAATCTCAACTCACAAATCAAAGAAGTTCAACGAGAAGCACTTACTAAAGAAAATATAGGAAATGAAATAATGAAAAAGTATGAGAAGCAACTCGTTATACGGGAAGATGGAATTCGATATTTTGCAAACCGTATTTGGGTACCGAAGTTGGGTGGATTAAGGAAGTTGATATTGAACGAGGCACATAAGACAAGATATTCGATACATCCTGGAGTTGGAAAGATGTACCAAGATCTTAAGACGCATTATTGGTGGCCTAATTTGAAGACAGACGTTGCAACATATGTTGGGGAATGTTTAACTTGTTCCAAAGTCAAAGCAGAACATCAAAAGCCGTCAGGGTTACTTCAACAACCAGAAATCCCAGAATGGAAATGGGATGGTATTACCATGGATTTCATCACGAAGTTACCAAAGACTGCCTGGGGGTACGACACCATTTGGGTGATTGTTGATCGTCTCACCAAGTCTGCACATTTCTTGCCTATAAAGGAAACAGATAGAATGGAGAAACTATTACGATTGTATATAAAGGAAGTTGTTTCAAGGCATGGAATACCTATTTCCATTATATCCGATCGTGATAGTAGATTTACCTCAAAGTTTTGGCAATCACTACAGGAGGCACTAGGAACTCGGTTGGATATGAGTACCGCATATCATCCACAAACCGATGGACAGAGTGAAAGAACGATTCAGACTCTCGAAGACATGCTCAGGGCATGTGTGATCGATTTTGGAAACGGATGGGATAAATACCTACCGTTAGCAGAATTCTCGTATAATAATAGTTATCATGCGAGCATTGGAGCTGCGCCATTCGAAGCATTGTACGGAAGGAAGTGTAGATCTCCTATCTGTTGGAATGAAGTAGGAGATCGACATTTAACTGGTCCCGAGATCATACATGAAACGACTGAGAAGATAGTGCAAATCAAGGAGAGATTGAAAACAGCCCGTAGTCGCCAAAAGAGCTACGCCGATGTTCGAAGGAAACCATTAGAGTTTCAGGTCGGGGACATGGTTATGCTAAAGGTGTCACCTTGGAAAGGTGTAATACGTTTCGGCAAAACGGGTAAACTGAACCCAAGGTACGTAGGCCCGTTCAAGATCATCGAACGCATTGGACCGGTAGCTTATCGACTCGAGTTACCGCAACAACTCGCTGGAGTACATAATACCTTTCACGTCTCAAACCTGAAGAAGTGTCTTGCAAAGGAAGACCTCACCATTCCTCTTGAAGAAATTCATGTCGACGAGAAACTACAATTCGTCGAAGAACCAATCGAAATCATGGACCGTGAAGTTAAACAGCTCAAACAGAGTAATATACCGATTGTTAAGGTTCGTTGGAATGCTAGAAGAGGTCCCGAGTTTACTTGGGAACGAGAGGATCAGATGAAACGAAAGTATCCGCATTTGTTTCTCGATGACGCAAAATAGGTACAATTTTAAAATTTCGGGACGAAATTTATTTAACGGGGAGGTAATGTAACGACCCGCACTTTTTCGATCGTTATATACTTATAAGATTAATATTTACATAAATTAAACCTTACCAACATGATAAGCAATCCAAATTGTCGAGACTGATATTTCCGAAAAGAGTTTTACACAACGTTTGACCGTCTAGTTTGACCGATGATATCACGAACCATACAATATATGATAATTATACGTTTGTGTATATATATGTATATATACATATTTAACATGATTAAAGAATGTTTTAATACCTCATTTTATATTAATAACAACAAGTTATATGTGTATTTTGAAACTACTAACTTAAGTTTTCAAAACGATAACAATACGTAACGTTATTTGACATATATACTTAAGACTTATAATGTTATACATATATTGTATAAGTAATGTATTTAATTACTTTTAAAGAACTTAAATACATAAAACCATATAAGTGTATTCACAAAAGATAGCTATATTTGAATCCTCATTTCATTTTTCACAAAATTTCTATACGTATACCTAGAGTATTTGTACTCGTATCATACCTAGCTCCTATACGTATTTACTAATAGTAAATACACATCAAAATCACCACCTAACCAGCCATTATTCATGCCCTTAGAGCTAGGTAATTACTTTTGGATGATTACTTGACTAATTAACAAAAATACAAACTAAAATTTTGTCATGTTATCCTTAAAGATCACATTTTTAGGAGTATATATGTATCATCATTTTTGATTCATTTTTACTTCAATCTCTTAACTAAAAACACACACTCTTTCTTACTCTCTAAACTCCATAACAATCCAGCAAAGTTCCATAAAGATCTAGCTTCAAAAACCATACTAAAACACCATACAAAAACCATACAAAAACACTTCAAGAAAACCCTCCAAGAACACCAACTTACTTCCAATCTTTCATCCACTTCCATCACCCTTTTGATTCTAGCTTTTTACTTCTCTTTTACAGCAAACTTATCCAAGGAACTTGAGGTAGAATCTATGTTCATAACCTTATTCGATTCATATATATATAGCTATCTTATTTTGTGGTACAAAAGTTTAACAACAAGAACATAGTTTGAATGTTTTCAAACTTGTTTGCAAACTAAATAGATCCTTCTAACTTAACTTTTAAAATACTTCAAGACCTGTAATATAACTTATGTATATGCTAATTTAACAAGGTAAAACTTGGTTTTTCAAAGTATAAGTATTTTTAGAAAAATGGTCATTAAATGATTTTGTTGTAACAAAAATGTTTAACTTCATATGTTTCACTAATGTTTCACTTATGCCGTATGATTTTGAATACAAACCAAGGTATTTACAGTTCATAGTCTTAAAGAAGAACTCGATCCAAGAAGATGGCAATTTGAATCAACGAAAACGGATTTGTAACGAAGAAACTATGACCGAAACAAAATTGGTTATCCTAGATCATTTCAACTACGGGATCAATTGGAAAAAAATGATATAAATCACATATTTCTAAGATAACATGATATTTTATATATATGTACTTATAATTCAATTTTATATGGTTCAGGATCACCCGTAAACAACACGAGAAGATTAATCATAAGATCCCATGATTGTACGCAACACGTCATTTGACAACACCGGTACTTTATGTACGCAACACGTCATTTGACAACACCGGTACCATGGGTCAAGATTAATCTCGACCAATACATATACGAGGGGGTTTTATTTATTTCGTTGGGGGTTTTATTTATTTCATTGCGGGTATATTAAACATCTAAAAATGAACCATTAAAATTGAATTACTAACATCGGACTGCTAACTACGGACTAAGGAATTATTCAAAGTATTAAAAGTATAACAAGTATATATTTATAACGTTTGTTTAAAAATGAAAACATATTGATATATTATATGTGGATAGGTTCGTGATATCAACCGGAAGACCGAGTCAAATTATATATATCATCAAGACAAGAGTGAGTATATAGTCCCACTTTTAAACTCTAAATATTTCGGGATGAGAATACATGTATTTTATGTTTTACGCTATGGACACAAGTAACTGAAAAATATATTCTACGTTGAGTTGTACCACTGGCATACTTCCCTGTAGCTTGGTAACTAATATTTACAGCGGTATTGTAAACGCGAATCCTGTTGATAGATCTATCGGGCCTGACAACCCCAACCGGACTGGACGACCAGTATTCAACGGTTGCACAGTACTTCGTTTTGTGACTACACTTGGTACAGTGTAGTAAGATTTCATATTAAAGGGAATATGCGACGTGAAAATGTTAAGTATGGTTACCAAGTGCTCAACCACTTAGAATATTTTTATTGAAATGTTTATATACGAAATCTTGTGGTCTATATATATATATTGCTGCGCACTAAACCTATATCTCACCAACTTTATGTTGACGTTTTTAAACATGTTTATTCTCAGGTGATAATTAAAGCTTCCGCTGCATTATGTTGAATCTAAGCAGGATCATGCGTACTCATATTTGTGTCAAAAATAAAACTGCATATCCTAGGACGTGTGTTGTAAAATATGCTAGAAATCGTGTTGTTATTATCATTTGTAAAGTTTGTAAGTCGAAGATTATCGTTAAACGATAATCATCTTTTTATTGTCTAAAGCTTGTAACAAAAATAATGGTTTGGTTTGTAATGTATAATATATGCAGTTTTCCTTTTTAAAAATGTCGCATATAGAGGTCAATACCTCGCAATGAAATCATACGTTATCTAACACGTTCTTATGGTTAAGGACGGGTTATGACATGTGGTATTTCGTACCTGAGAATAACATGCTTTAAAACGTCAACATAAAGTTGGTGAGATATATAGGTTTGATGCTAGCAGCGTTATAACAATGGACCACAAGATTTCGTATATAAACATTTCAATAAAAATATTCTAAGTGGTTGAGCACTTGGTAACCATACTTAACAATTAATCACGTCGCATATTCCCTTTAATATGAAATCTTACTACACTGTACCAAGTGTAGTCACAAAACGAAGTACTGTGCAACCGTTGAATACTGGTCGTCCAGTCCGGTTGGGGTTGTCAGGCCCGATAGATCTATCAACAGGATTCGCGTTTACAATACCGCTGTAAATAACAGTTACCAAGCTACAGGGAAGTATGCCAGTGGTACAACTCAACGTAGAATATATTTTTCAGTTACTTGTGTCCATAACGTAAAACATAAAATACATGTATTCTCATCCCGAAATATTTAGAGTTTAAAAGTGGGACTATATACTCACTGTTGTCTCGAAGATATATATATTTTTGACTTGGTCTTCCGGTTGATATCACGAACCTATCCATATATAATATATCAATATATTTTCATTTTAAACAAACATCTCGTATATATATTTATAATACTTTTAATACTTTGAATAATTCCTTAGTCCGTAGTTAGCGTTTCGATGTTAGTAATTCAATTTTAATGGTTCATTTTTAGATGTTTAATATACCCGCAATAAATAAACCCCCAACGAAATAAATAAAACTCCCATAAAACCCCATCGTATATGTGTTGGTCGAGATTAATCTTGACCCATGGTACCGGTGTTGTCAAATGACGTGTTGCGTACATAAAGTACCGGTGTTGTCAAATGACGTGTTGCGTACAATCATGGGATCTTATGATTAATCTTCTCGTGTTGTTTACGGGTGATCCTGAACCATATGAAATTGAATTATGAGTACATATATATAAAATATCATGTTATCTTAGAAATATGTGATTTATATCTTTTTTTTCCAATTGATCCCGTAGTTGAAATGATCTAGGATAACCAATTTTGTTTCGGTCATAGTTTCTTCGTTACAAGTCCGTTTTCGTTGATTCAAATTGCCATCTTCTTGGATCGAGTTCTTCTTTAAGACTATGAACTGTAAATACCTTGGTTTGTATTCAAAATCATACGGCATAAGTGAAACATTAGTGAAACATATGAAGTTAAACATTTTGTTACAAAAAAAATCATTTAATGACCATTTTTCTAAAAATACTTATACTTTGAAAAACCAAGTTTTACCTTATTAAATTAGCATATATTTAAGTTATATTACAGGTCTTGAAGTATTTTAAAAGTTAAGTTAGAAGGATCTATTTAGTTTGCAAACATGTTTGAAAACATTCAAACTATGTTCTTGTTGTTAAACTTTTGTACCACAAAATAAGATAGCTATATATATATGAATCGAATAAGGTTATGAACATAGTTTCTACCTCAAGTTCCTTGGATAAGTTTGCTGTAAAAGAGGAGTAAGAAGCTAGAATCAAAAGGATGATAGAAGTGGATGAAAGATTGGAAGTAAGTTGGTGTTCTTGGAGGGTTTTCTTGAAGTGTTTTTGTATGGTTTTCTTATGGTGTTTTAGTATGGTTTTTGAAGCTAGATCTTCTTGAAAACTTTGCTGAATTGATTAAGGGTTTTAAGGCTTCAAAGTATGTGTGTGTTTTGGCTAAAATATTGAAGTAAAATGAAACAAAGTGATGATACATATATACACCATAAAAAACGTGATTATGGTGTATATATGTACAAAATTTCAATTAATCATTTTATGTATTTAGTCATAATTGCATCCAAATACAATTACCTAGCCCTAAGGGCATGTACAATGGCTGGTTAGGTAGTGATTTGACATGTATGTACTATTAGTAAATACGTATAGAAGCTAGGTATGATACAAGTACTTATACTCTAGATATACGTATAGAAATTTTGTGAAAAATGGAATGAGGATTCAAATATAGCTATTTTTTGTGAATACACTTATATGATTTTATGTATTTAAGTCTTAAAAGTGAGTAAATACATTACTTATACGATATATGTATAAACATTATAAGTCTTAAGTATTTATGTCAAATAACGTTACGTATAGTTATCGTTTTGAAAACTTAAGTTAGTAGTTTCAAAATATACTTATAACTTATAGTTTTTGATACAAAATAAGATATTAAAACATTCATTAATCATGTTAAATATGTATATATACATATATATACGCAAACGTATAATTATCATATATTGTATAGTTCGTGATATCGTCGGTCAAACTAGACGGTCAAACGTTGTGTAAAACTCTTTTCGGAAATATAAATCTCGACAATTTGGATTACTTATCATGTTGGTAAGTTTTAATTTATATTAATCTTATAAGTATAGAACGATCGAAAAAAAATGCGGGTCAACTTTAGGGTTTTTGCTTATCGTGTCGGAACCATATAGAGATTAGAGTTTAAATTTGGTCGGAAATTTCCGGGTCGTTACAGTACCCATCCGTTAAAGAAATTTCGTCCTCGAAATTTGGTAGAGGTTGTCATAAATAACCATAGGAATGTTTTCATGACGAATATGAGGTAATAATGAAATTTTATCATTATTGAAAGATTTAGATAAAACGATTTGGTTATGTGAGACGCACGAGCGAAGCTATCACAAAAAAAAAATGAAATGAGTAAATATGGAATCGTTTTTAATCGATGACGTGGTTTAGAATTGATTTCCGGGATTTAAGGGATTTAGGAAAAATCTTACGTAATAAGATTTGGTTATTCGGCGATCAGAATCTTCTTTGATTTAATGCGGTAATCTGTTTCGATTTCTCTGTCGGATATTTCACTATAAATCCACCCCTTCGTTTCCTTATTTTTCACAACTCGCATCTTCTACTCTTTCTCCTTAATTCCTACTTTAAGGTATCCTTTGAAATGCTTCATCCCGTTCTGATTTTTGTTATACTTCTAACTTTTATATCTTTCATTCTTCTCTTCCATCTACCGCCAGAAGAATCTATTCACTTTTATGATTTTCTTGGAATTATAATGTTTCTAATTCTCCCGTGTCTTTACGTCGCCATACGTATTGATATACATGGTTTGTAGTTTCTGGGTGGTTGTTGGGTTTGATATCTTTCCTTATACTTCGATGCTCCTGCTTCTGTTTTCCATAATCATTGTCATCCATAGTTAATATTCTCTCCTATTTGCTGTGATCTATACCCCAATTTCTATTTTGGGACTTTGTCCCTTCGTTTCTTCTTCCCGTCCTTGAGTCAAGCGATCAATAGTTCGGAATTCGTAGGTATAAAATTTGGAATGAACCTAGCTATTGGTTTTAGAATAAAATTGTAATGGCACGATCTTGATTCGTTAAATTACTCGAATATTCCGGAAAAATAGAACTATCAAGGTGATACGTTCTAATATGTTTGGAGACTTGATAGAATGTAAGAGCCGTGTAACATGGCACATGATGACGGTACTGTGAATCATCACATTCCATTAGAAACTTAACATGACTTACTGTAATATAATGAAGTTGATCAAGTTTCATTATATTATACTAATTCATGTATCAGTTCCCAACACTACTTCAAAACATTCCTATTTTAAACTTGAAGGTTTTAGAACTTAGAAACTAACACAGTTTCTTTTATATTGTAACGCAGATATTACGGAGAAATACATGATTTTGGATAAGAACAGTTGTGAGAATATCTCCAGAAATATGGAGGATATGTATAACAAAAGATATGAAGATATCTTATAATATCTAAGATAAGATGATGATGAAGAATATCATCGGGAAAGGTTTAGGATAAGGGGTAGGTTTTTTTTTTTTACTAATGGTTTCAGCAAGCACTGAATCGTTTGAATCCTTTGAAAGCAGATTCAGTTCTTGTGATTTATCTACATCCTCCTTCATACTTTGCTCAATCCGTTTTCCAGTTCCAACTCTCCTCTTTTTCTAAGCTTTACCAATACAATGTACTTCATCATTAAACTTTTGACTGTTCAAGTCGTTTACAGTTTTTTTTTTTTTTTTTTTTCTGCTTCTTCAGCATTTCAAGAACTACTTCATAGTCCAGGATGTTTTTCAGAACTTCACATTCGAAAAATGTAATTCTTAGGGATAGTCGTTCTCGGTATAACTGGGAGAATTTCTACGAGATTTTCAAAATACTGATTGCGGGTTTCGCCAAAGAGATAACGAGTTGCTGGTACGTCTGCTGATGATGTTGTGAAAAAGGTTCTCCGGTAACAACGTCGAAAGGACAAAGTATAAATATCGAGATTATAATAGGAGTAGTCTCACTGAGAAGTCGAAGTGGAGCTGTGACAAAATTAGCTTCTTGAAAAGGAATCGTATGATTGTTTTTGATAATGAATGATAAGGAATTCGACGCGGATACGTTTTAACTATAACTTCGGTTTCGAAAATTTTTCAGGTGCATCACTGTATGCATAAATCTTTCTTCCGTAAACGAGGTGCGGCTGGTTCAACTTCTCGATCGAGGTGTTTTCAAGAATCATGAAAAGATTTGAATGAGGATTATAATTGTCGAAGTACAAATGAGGTTTAGGATGAAATCAAGTGGCAAAATTGAAGAATTGTTTAGTTTCATATGTTATAATCAACATTTTATTTCATTTTAATTGTCCAATGTTTCTTCTTTATGCCACTTGTTGGATTTGGATAGGTAAAAAAAAATTCAAATATGAAATTTAAATGGAAATGGTTATTCTGGGGTGAACGGATACGTATATCGATGGTTGTAAGTAAAATAACAAATGACCGTTGAATCAGATTCAAGAATGTACAATATAACTTATTAATGTGAATTCTAAATATTCCTCGGGTACTACCCACCCGTTAAAATATTTTCATCATTATTAGTTTGTACGAAGGAATTTTTAATTACTATCTTTATGAAAATATACTTGCATATATATTTTCTTCAGAGATAATCATAGATTTAATGAGTCAATAAGATAATAAACTCATTTGATTTATCGTTAATTCTAGATTACATAATCTCTAAGACTTTAGAAATTACATAATCGTCATACGATACGTAAAGCGAAGATAATCGATGTAGAACGATATATAGAACGAAGATCATACTCGAAGTACAGATATTGAGTCGTGTGATGTTGATATTCGAGATACAGATTGTGATGTTGAGATTTTGGGGGTGACAAGAGTACTGTCGGCGTTGATGATGGTGGTATAGATTATGCTGCTGGTGCTGCTGCTGGTGTTTGTAACCTTCGCACCGTATTTTCTAAAGCCACTACCCGAGCGCGAAGCTCGTTGACTTCTTCTATTATACCGGGATGATTGACGGTTGGAACGAGCGAATGAACAAGATTCGAAATATGGGATAGTATGTAATCATGACGAGATACTCTAGAAATGAGCGAGAAAATGGTGTTTCGAATGGGTTCGCTGGTAAGTGCTTCAGGTTCATCGTTAAGAGGGCAATTTGGTGGATGAAATGGATCACCTTCTTCTTGCCTCCAGAGATTTAGTATATTACGAACCCATCCCCAGTTCATCCAGAATAGATGATGGGAAATTGGTTGATCCATTCCGGTGACGCTGTTCTCGGAGCTCGAATGGAAATCCATGTCGGCGTAGCTATCGAAGTTGGAGGAATTCGAACTGGATGAAGAATCCATCTTGTATGGTCGGAGAAATGAATTTTTGGTTTGGAATAGATTATAGGAGTTGGGTTTGGTATTCTTCAATACATAATTTACATATGTATTTATAATACTCAAAATCCCGTGAATTACGGAGAATCTTTGAAATTCGTCAGGCAATGTCTATTGCAACAGATACGCTAGGATACGAATTTTGTCTATACACTATCGATGCACTAAATGCAGTAAGACGTGTTTAGACTTAAGAATGATAAGCAGACAGTTCCCTAAGGATGATAAGCAAATGATTTCCGACTAGGATTGATAAGCAAAACTTTTGACAGGCAGACACGGTCAAAGTCCAGACTCACTTAATGTATCCTAACAACTACTAGTTAGACACACTAATGCAAGGCCTGGTTCGCTAAGACCAACGCTCTGATACCAACTGAAAGGATCCGAAACTAATCATCCGGACATCGTCCATATAGATTAAAAACGAATTACAATAGTTGATAACATCGCGAGGTACTTGACCTCTATATGATACATTTTACAAACGTTGCATTTATTTCTTAAAGGCAATCTATTATTACATCGAGAGTTGACATATTAGCCTAACATTTTATAACAACCAAATGATCTAATCTGCCATTTTCATAACAATAGTCTTTAATGAACTTCAATGACTCGAATGCAACGTCCTTGTATCATAGCTTAAATGGTCCCAAGTAGTATTCTTAACATGAGCTAATGCACAGCGGAAGACTTAATTCGTACCTGAGAATAACATGCTTTAAAACGTCAACATAAAGTTGGTGAGATATATAGGTTTGATGCTAGCAGCGTTATAACAATGGACCACAAGATTTCGTATATAAACATTTCAATAAAAATATTCTAAGTGGTTGAGCACTTGGTAACCATACTTAACAATTAATCACGTCGCATATTCCCTTTAATATGAAATCTTACTACACTGTACCAAGTGTAGTCACAAAACGAAGTACTGTGCAACCGTTGAATACTGGTCGTCCAGTCCGGTTGGGGTTGTCAGGCCCGATAGATCTATCAACAGGATTCGCGTTTACAATACCGCTGTAAATAACAGTTACCAAGCTACAGGGAAGTATGCCAGTGGTACAACTCAACGTAGAATATATTTTTCAGTTACTTGTGTCCATAACGTAAAACATAAAATACATGTATTCTCATCCCGAAATATTTAGAGTTTAAAAGTGGGACTATATACTCACTGTTGTCTCGAAGATATATATATTTTTGACTTGGTCTTCCGGTTGATATCACGAACCTATCCATATATAATATATCAATATATTTTCATTTTAAACAAACATCTCGTATATATATTTATAATACTTTTAATACTTTGAATAATTCCTTAGTCCGTAGTTAGCGTTTCGATGTTAGTAATTCAATTTTAATGGTTCATTTTTAGATGTTTAATATACCCGCAATAAATAAACCCCCAACGAAATAAATAAAACTCCCATAAAACCCCATCGTATATGTGTTGGTCGAGATTAATCTTGACCCATGGTACCGGTGTTGTCAAATGACGTGTTGCGTACATAAAGTACCGGTGTTGTCAAATGACGTGTTGCGTACAATCATGGGATCTTATGATTAATCTTCTCGTGTTGTTTACGGGTGATCCTGAACCATATGAAATTGAATTATGAGTACATATATATAAAATATCATGTTATCTTAGAAATATGTGATTTATATCTTTTTTTTCCAATTGATCCCGTAGTTGAAATGATCTAGGATAACCAATTTTGTTTCGGTCATAGTTTCTTCGTTACAAGTCCGTTTTCGTTGATTCAAATTGCCATCTTCTTGGATCGAGTTCTTCTTTAAGACTATGAACTGTAAATACCTTGGTTTGTATTCAAAATCATACGGCATAAGTGAAACATTAGTGAAACATATGAAGTTAAACATTTTGTTACAAAAAAAATCATTTAATGACCATTTTTCTAAAAATACTTATACTTTGAAAAACCAAGTTTTACCTTATTAAATTAGCATATATTTAAGTTATATTACAGGTCTTGAAGTATTTTAAAAGTTAAGTTAGAAGGATCTATTTAGTTTGCAAACATGTTTGAAAACATTCAAACTATGTTCTTGTTGTTAAACTTTTGTACCACAAAATAAGATAGCTATATATATATGAATCGAATAAGGTTATGAACATAGTTTCTACCTCAAGTTCCTTGGATAAGTTTGCTGTAAAAGAGGAGTAAGAAGCTAGAATCAAAAGGATGATAGAAGTGGATGAAAGATTGGAAGTAAGTTGGTGTTCTTGGAGGGTTTTCTTGAAGTGTTTTTGTATGGTTTTCTTATGGTGTTTTAGTATGGTTTTTGAAGCTAGATCTTCTTGAAAACTTTGCTGAATTGATTAAGGGTTTTAAGGCTTCAAAGTATGTGTGTGTTTTGGCTAAAATATTGAAGTAAAATGAAACAAAGTGATGATACATATATACACCATAAAAAACGTGATTATGGTGTATATATGTACAAAATTTCAATTAATCATTTTATGTATTTAGTCATAATTGCATCCAAATACAATTACCTAGCCCTAAGGGCATGTACAATGGCTGGTTAGGTAGTGATTTGACATGTATGTACTATTAGTAAATACGTATAGAAGCTAGGTATGATACGAGTACTTATACTCTAGATATACGTATAGAAATTTTGTGAAAAATGGAATGAGGATTCAAATATAGCTATCTTTTGTGAATACACTTATATGATTTTATGTATTTAAGTCTTAAAAGTGAGTAAATACATTACTTATACGATATATGTATAAACATTATAAGTCTTAAGTATTTATGTCAAATAACGTTACGTATAGTTATCGTTTTGAAAACTTAAGTTAGTAGTTTCAAAATATACTTATAACTTATAGTTTTTGATACAAAATAAGATATTAAAACATTCATTAATCATGTTAAATATGTATATATACATATATATACGCAAACGTATAATTATCATATATTGTATAGTTCGTGATATCGTCGGTCAAACTAGACGGTCAAACGTTGTGTAAAACTCTTTTCGGAAATATAAATCTCGACAATTTGGATTACTTATCATGTTGGTAAGTTTTAATTTATATTAATCTTATAAGTATAGAACGATCGAAAAAAAATGCGGGTCAACTTTAGGGTTTTTGCTTATCGTGTCGGAACCATATAGAGATTAGAGTTTAAATTTGGTCGGAAATTTCCGGGTCGTTACAGTTTATGTTTCCGAAAAGAGTTTTACATAACGTTTGACCGTCTAGTTTGACCGATGATATCACGAACTATACAATATATGATAATTATACGTTTGTGTATATATATGTATATATACATATTTAACATGATTAAAGAATGTTTTAATACCTCATTTTATATTAATAACAACAAGTTATATGTGTATTTTGAAACTACTAACTTAAGTTTTCAAAACGATAACAATACGTAACGTTATTTGACATATATACTTAAGACTTATAATGTTATACATATATTGTATAAGTAATGTATTTAATTACTTTTAAAGAACTTAAATACATAAAACCATATAAGTGTATTCACAAAAGATAGCTATATTTGAATCCTCATTTCATTTTTCACAAAATTTCTATACGTATACCTAGAGTATTTGTACTCGTATCATACCTAGCTCCTATACGTATTTACTAATAGTAAATACACATCAAAATCACCACCTAACCAGCCATTATTCATGCCCTTAGAGCTAGGTAATTACTTTTGGATGATTACTTGACTAATTAACAAAAATACAAACTAAAATTTTGTCATGTTATCCTTAAAGATCACATTTTTAGGAGTATATATGTATCATCATTTTTGATTCATTTTTACTTCAATCTCTTAACTAAAAACACACACTCTTTCTTACTCTCTAAACTCCATAACAATCCAGCAAAGTTCCATAAAGATCTAGCTTCAAAAACCATACTAAAACACCATACAAAAACCATACAAAAACACTTCAAGAAAACCCTCCAAGAACACCAACTTACTTCCAATCTTTCATCCACTTCCATCACCCTTTTGATTCTAGCTTTTTACTTCTCTTTTACAGCAAACTTATCCAAGGAACTTGAGGTAGAATCTATGTTCATAACCTTATTCGATTCATATATATATAGCTATCTTATTTTGTGGTACAAAAGTTTAACAACAAGAACATAGTTTGAATGTTTTCAAACTTGTTTGCAAACTAAATAGATCCTTCTAACTTAACTTTTAAAATACTTCAAGACCTGTAATATAACTTATGTATATGCTAATTTAACAAGGTAAAACTTGGTTTTTCAAAGTATAAGTATTTTTAGAAAAATGGTCATTAAATGATTTTGTTGTAACAAAAATGTTTAACTTCATATGTTTCACTAATGTTTCACTTATGCCGTATGATTTTGAATACAAACCAAGGTATTTACAGTTCATAGTCTTAAAGAAGAACTCGATCCAAGAAGATGGCAATTTGAATCAACGAAAACGGATTTGTAACGAAGAAACTATGACCGAAACAAAATTGGTTATCCTAGATCATTTCAACTACGGGATCAATTGGAAAAAAATGATATAAATCACATATTTCTAAGATAACATGATATTTTATATATATGTACTTATAATTCAATTTTATATGGTTCAGGATCACCCGTAAACAACACGAGAAGATTAATCATAAGATCCCATGATTGTACGCAACACGTCATTTGACAACACCGGTACTTTATGTACGCAACACGTCATTTGACAACACCGGTACCATGGGTCAAGATTAATCTCGACCAATACATATACGAGGGGGTTTTATTTATTTCGTTGGGGGTTTTATTTATTTCATTGCGGGTATATTAAACATCTAAAAATGAACCATTAAAATTGAATTACTAACATCGGACTGCTAACTACGGACTAAGGAATTATTCAAAGTATTAAAAGTATAACAAGTATATATTTATAACGTTTGTTTAAAAATGAAAACATATTGATATATTATATGTGGATAGGTTCGTGATATCAACCGGAAGACCGAGTCAAATTATATATATCATCAAGACAAGAGTGAGTATATAGTCCCACTTTTAAACTCTAAATATTTCGGGATGAGAATACATGTATTTTATGTTTTACGCTATGGACGCAAGTAACTGAAAAATATATTCTACGTTGAGTTGTACCACTGGCATACTTCCCTGTAGCTTGGTAACTAATATTTACAGCGGTATTGTAAACGCGAATCCTGTTGATAGATCTATCGGGCCTGACAACCCCAACCGGACTGGACGACCAGTATTCAACGGTTGCACAGTACTTCGTTTTGTGACTACACTTGGTACAGTGTAGTAAGATTTCATATTAAAGGGAATATGCGACGTGAAAATGTTAAGTATGGTTACCAAGTGCTCAACCACTTAGAATATTTTTATTGAAATGTTTATATACGAAATCTTGTGGTCTATATATATATATTGCTGCGCACTAAACCTATATCTCACCAACTTTATGTTGACGTTTTTAAACATGTTTATTCTCAGGTGATAATTAAAGCTTCCGCTGCATTATGTTGAATCTAAGCAGGATCATGCGTACTCATATTTGTGTCAAAAATAAAACTGCATATCCTAGGACGTGTGTTGTAAAATATGCTAGAAATCGTGTTGTTATTATCATTTGTAAAGTTTGTAAGTCGAAGATTATCGTTAAACGATAATCATCTTTTTATTGTCTAAAGCTTGTAACAAAAATAATGGTTTGGTTTGTAATGTATAATATATGCAGTTTTCCTTTTTAAAAATGTCGCATATAGAGGTCAATACCTCGCAATGAAATCATACGTTATCTAACACGTTCTTATGGTTAAGGACGGGTTATGACATGTGGTATCAGAGCGGTGGTCTTAGCGAACCAGGTTTGCATTAGTGTGTCTAACTGATAAGTCGTTAGGATACATTAGTAAAGTCTGGACTTTGACCGGGTCTGATTTAAAAAAAAAAAACTATTGCTTATCACTGTTGGTTAAAATTTATATGTAAATATTATATAAGTACTAATGGGTTAGTTGTTGTGTGATAGATGTCGAGCTCAAAAATTGTTATCACAATCAACGACTCCGAATCAGAATCTTCAGATGGCGTTCCAGTCATTAACCTGTCCGATGACGAAAATGATATCCTTGGGGAAGACTCACAAATTCCGGATGAACCAACTATAAAGAACCCGGAAAGTGAACCCGAGGAGGAAAGTGAACCCGAGGAGGAAAGTGAACCCGAGGAGGAAAGTGAACCCGAGGAGGAAAGTGAACCCGAGGAGGAAAGTGAACCCGAGGAAGAAATACAGGAAATTACAAAAGACGAGTTCGAACTAGGAAAGAAACGAAAGGCTAATGAATTAGAAAATCCAAATCCCGAGTTTAATGAGAATGATGTGGCACCAATTTCCACTCAACACTACCACCCCTATCCCCGCTATTCCTATTCGTTCTGTCCCGGCATCCAGTTCTTCAGTCCCACAGCCAAAATATAGGCAGACAGTTAGGATAAGCGTTAAGCAAATCTTTGTGTCTAAACGTCCTAGAAAATAGATCAAACGATGCGCTGCTGTGTCAAACCATGGAACCGAATAATGTTTTGTATAATATTAATAGTGTGGTTTGCTTAATGTTCGATGTAAGATAAGCATATGTAAAATATTGAAGTATGAAATGCAATAATTTTCCATGGTTAAGTATTATTTAGATTGTAGTAATTGATTCTGTACTAAGCTATTAAGTATGAACATTAACGGGTAGGTACTACCCAAGATATAATTATAAAACGCTAATAAGAAGAAAAGGCTTTTATAATAATATCTGGTTCATATTATTAACAAGCTATAAATGTACTATAAATACACACTACATCTATAATATTCCATGTGAATAATTATTTTCTTTCATTAGGAAATGGCGCGATTGAATCGAATGACGGAACAAGAACTCGAGGAACTCATCAACCAGCGAGTGAACGACAGAATGTTATGGGTTGAGGCTGCAAGAGCTGCTGCAGTTAATCCAAATCCTCGTGTAGGATGCTCCTACAAGACGTTCCAAGCTTGCAAGCCTTCATCATTCAGTGGAACGGAAGGGCCGATCGGTTTAACCCGATGGATAGAAAAGATGGAGACGGTGTTCAAAATCAGCGGTTGTGATGAAAAAGACATGACCAAGTTTGCATCGTGCACTTTACAAGATAGTGCACTCACATGGTGGAAGAATTATGTGAAGGCGGTAGGAGGAGATGTAGCTTATGATACTCCATGGGAAGAATTCAAAGCAATGATAATCACCGAGTATTGTCCAAGGAATGAGGTTATTAAGTTAGAAGATGAGTTACGAAGTTTGAAGGTGGTTGGTACTGAAATCACCAACTACAATCAGCGATTCATGGAATTGGTTTTACTATGTCCTGAATTGGTTCCAACCGAAGCACGGAAGATTGAAATGTACAAAGGTGGTTTGCCCAAAAAGGTCAAGGCAAACGTTACGGCGTCGAAACCTAAGACAATTCATGAAGCTATAACCATGGCAAACGAGCTAATGGATCAGGTCATCATGGATAAGAAAGTATCCAATACTGATGTGAAGGTATCAGGTAACAAAAGAAAGTGGAATGGAAATTATGATCGAGGTAACCAACAACAATCTTTTAAGAAACAAGAAAACACGCAAGGTGCGGGTAGTGGTTTAAGCTTTGGTTATAAAGGACAAAATCCTTTATGCAACCGTTGCCACAAACATCACTTTGGTTACTGTAGTGTGTTATGCACCAAGTGTAATCGACAAGGTCATCTTGCGGAAGATTGTAAGGCTCTCGTTACAAATGGCAACAAGACTCCTGCCACCAACGCAAATAGAACTGCTTTGGCTACCATTACTTGTTTTGGTTGTGGAAAACAAGGTCACTATAAGAGTCAGTGCCCGAATCAGAATGGCGGACCTGCACGTGGAAGAGCGTTTGTTATTAATGCTAGAGAGGCACGAGAAGACCCGGAGCTTGTTACGGGTACGTTTACCATTAATAACTTATCAGCATCTATTTTATTTGATACTGGCGCCGATAGAAGTTACGTGTGTATAAATTTTTACACTAAATTGAATTGTTCATCATTACCTCTAGATGCTAAGTACATGATTGAGTTAGCTAATGGTAAACTAATTAAAGCCGATAAAATTTGTCGTGATTGTAAGATAAATTTAGCCGGAGAAACATTTAAGATTGATTTGATACCCGTAGAATTAGGAAGTTTTGATGTAATAGTCGGCATGGACTGGATGTCCAAAGTAGGAGCGGAAGTTGTTTGTGCCAAGAAGGCAATTCGTATTCCTGGTAAGGATAAAATGCCGGTGATGATTTACGGAGAGAAGGGTGATTCAAAGCTAAAACTCATTAGCTGTTTGAAAGCCAAAAAGTGTTTAGAAAAGGGATGTTACGCTATTTTAGCACATGTTAATAAAGTCGAAAAGGAAGAGAAGTGCATCAATGACGTGCCTGTGGCAAGAGATTTTCCCGAAGTTTTTCCGGAAGAATTGCCGGGATTACCTCCATTTAGATCGGTAGAATTTCAAATAGATTTAGTACCAGGAGCTGCACCAGTGGCTCGTGCTCCATATAGACTTGCACCGTCTGAGTTAAAAGAACTTCAAAGTCAGTTAAAAGAATTACTGGACCGTGGATTCATACGACCGAGTACTTCACCGTGGGGAGCTCCAATTTTGTTTGTTAAGAAGAAAGATGGATCTTTTAGGATGTGTATAGACTATCGTGAATTAAATAAGTTAACTATCAAGAATCGATATCCACTACCGAGAATTGATGACTTATTTGATCAACTGCAAGGATCATGTATTTATTCGAAAATCGACTTAAGATCGGGCTATCATCAACTACGCGTCAAAGAAGAGGACATTCCGAAAACTGCTTTTCGGACACGTTATGGTCATTACGAATTTTTGGTTATGCCGTTTGGATTGACGAATGCGCCAGCTGTATTTATGGACCTCATGAATCGAGTTTGTAGTCCGTATTTAGATAAGTTTGTTATCGTTTTCATTGATGATATTCTTATCTATTCCAAGAGTGAGCAAGAGCATGAAGAGCATTTAAGGTTGATATTGGAGTTGTTAAGAAAAGAACAGCTATATGCTAAATTTTCCAAGTGTGCTTTTTGGTTGAAAGAAGTGCAATTTCTTGGCCATGTTGTTAATAGCGAAGGAATTCAGGTTGATCCAGCAAAAACTGAAGCTATTGAAAAATGGGAGACTCCTAAGACACCAACGCAGATACGCCAATTTTTGGGTTTAGCCGGTTATTATAGAAGGTTTATTCAAGATTTTTCCCGAATAGCTAAGCCGTTGACAGCATTAACGCAAAAAGGGAAGAAATATGAATGGACTTCAGAGCAGGAGAACGCATTTCAAATACTGAAAAAGAAGTTAACTACGGCGCCTATTTTATCATTACCTGAAGGGAACGATGATTTTGAAATATATTGTGACGCTTCGCGACAAGGTTTTGGTTGTGTTCTTATGCAACGAAAGAAAGTAATTGCATTTGCATCCCGACAATTGAAGATTCATGAGCGGAATTATACGACGCATGATCTAGAATTGGGAGCAGTCGTGTTTGCATTGAAAATGTGGAGACACTACTTGTATGGGGTTAAATTCACTGTGTTTACTGATCATAAAAGCCTTCAACATATTTTCGATCAAAAACAATTGAACATGAGGCAACGTAGGTGGGTCGAGTTAATAAACGACTATGATTGTGAAATTCGTTATCATCCCGGAAAGGCGAACGTGGTGGCCGATGCTTTAAGCAGAAAGGAACGAGAACCAATTCGAGTACGAGCGATGAACATAAAAATTCGCATGAATCTCAACTCACAAATCAAAGAAGTTCAACGAGAAGCACTTACTAAAGAAAATATAGGAAATGAAATAATGAAAAAGTATGAGAAGCAACTCGTTATACGGGAAGATGGAATTCGATATTTTGCAAACCGTATTTGGGTACCGAAGTTGGGTGGATTAAGGAAGTTGATATTGAACGAGGCACATAAGACAAGATATTCGATACATCCTGGAGTTGGAAAGATGTACCAAGATCTTAAGACGCATTATTGGTGGCCTAATTTGAAGACAGACGTTGCAACATATGTTGGGGAATGTTTAACTTGTTCCAAAGTCAAAGCAGAACATCAAAAGCCGTCAGGGTTACTTCAACAACCAGAAATCCCAGAATGGAAATGGGATGGTATTACCATGGATTTCATCACGAAGTTACCAAAGACTGCCTGGGGGTACGACACCATTTGGGTGATTGTTGATCGTCTCACCAAGTCTGCACATTTCTTGCCTATAAAGGAAACAGATAGAATGGAGAAACTATTACGATTGTATATAAAGGAAGTTGTTTCAAGGCATGGAATACCTATTTCCATTATATCCGATCGTGATAGTAGATTTACCTCAAAGTTTTGGCAATCACTACAGGAGGCACTAGGAACTCGGTTGGATATGAGTACCGCATATCATCCACAAACCGATGGACAGAGTGAAAGAACGATTCAGACTCTCGAAGACATGCTCAGGGCATGTGTGATCGATTTTGGAAACGGATGGGATAAATACCTACCGTTAGCAGAATTCTCGTATAATAATAGTTATCATGCGAGCATTGGAGCTGCGCCATTCGAAGCATTGTACGGAAGGAAGTGTAGATCTCCTATCTGTTGGAATGAAGTAGGAGATCGACATTTAACTGGTCCCGAGATCATACATGAAACGACTGAGAAGATAGTGCAAATCAAGGAGAGATTGAAAACAGCCCGTAGTCGCCAAAAGAGCTACGCCGATGTTCGAAGGAAACCATTAGAGTTTCAGGTCGGGGACATGGTTATGCTAAAGGTGTCACCTTGGAAAGGTGTAATACGTTTCGGCAAAAGGGGTAAACTGAACCCAAGGTACGTAGGCTCGTTCAAGATCATCGAACGCATTGGACCGGTAGCTTATCGACTCGAGTTACCGCAACAACTCGCTGGAGTACATAATACCTTTCACGTCTCAAACCTGAAGAAGTGTCTTGCAAAGGAAGACCTCACCATTCCTCTTGAAGAAATTCATGTCGACGAGAAACTACAATTCGTCGAAGAACCAATCGAAATCATGGACCGTGAAGTTAAACAGCTCAAACAGAGTAATATACCGATTGTTAAGGTTCGTTGGAATGCTAGAAGAGGTCCCGAGTTTACTTGGGAACGAGAGGATCAGATGAAACGAAAGTATCCGCATTTGTTTCTCGATGACGCAAAATAGGTACAATTTTAAAATTTCGGGACGAAATTTATTTAACGGGGAGGTAATGTAACGACCCGCACTTTTTCGATCGTTATATACTTATAAGATTAATATTTACATAAATTAAACCTTACCAACATGATAAGCAATCCAAATTGTCGAGACTGATATTTCCGAAAAGAGTTTTACACAACGTTTGACCGTCTAGTTTGACCGATGATATCACGAACCATACAATATATGATAATTATACGTTTGTGTATATATATGTATATATACATATTTAACATGATTAAAGAATGTTTTAATACCTCATTTTATATTAATAACAACAAGTTATATGTGTATTTTGAAACTACTAACTTAAGTTTTCAAAACGATAACAATACGTAACGTTATTTGACATATATACTTAAGACTTATAATGTTATACATATATTGTATAAGTAATGTATTTAATTACTTTTAAAGAACTTAAATACATAAAACCATATAAGTGTATTCACAAAAGATAGCTATATTTGAATCCTCATTTCATTTTTCACAAAATTTCTATACGTATACCTAGAGTATTTGTACTCGTATCATACCTAGCTCCTATACGTATTTACTAATAGTAAATACACATCAAAATCACCACCTAACCAGCCATTATTCATGCCCTTAGAGCTAGGTAATTACTTTTGGATGATTACTTGACTAATTAACAAAAATACAAACTAAAATTTTGTCATGTTATCCTTAAAGATCACATTTTTAGGAGTATATATGTATCATCATTTTTGATTCATTTTTACTTCAATCTCTTAACTAAAAACACACACTCTTTCTTACTCTCTAAACTCCATAACAATCCAGCAAAGTTCCATAAAGATCTAGCTTCAAAAACCATACTAAAACACCATACAAAAACCATACAAAAACACTTCAAGAAAACCCTCCAAGAACACCAACTTACTTCCAATCTTTCATCCACTTCCATCACCCTTTTGATTCTAGCTTTTTACTTCTCTTTTACAGCAAACTTATCCAAGGAACTTGAGGTAGAATCTATGTTCATAACCTTATTCGATTCATATATATATAGCTATCTTATTTTGTGGTACAAAAGTTTAACAACAAGAACATAGTTTGAATGTTTTCAAACTTGTTTGCAAACTAAATAGATCCTTCTAACTTAACTTTTAAAATACTTCAAGACCTGTAATATAACTTATGTATATGCTAATTTAACAAGGTAAAACTTGGTTTTTCAAAGTATAAGTATTTTTAGAAAAATGGTCATTAAATGATTTTGTTGTAACAAAAATGTTTAACTTCATATGTTTCACTAATGTTTCACTTATGCCGTATGATTTTGAATACAAACCAAGGTATTTACAGTTCATAGTCTTAAAGAAGAACTCGATCCAAGAAGATGGCAATTTGAATCAACGAAAACGGATTTGTAACGAAGAAACTATGACCGAAACAAAATTGGTTATCCTAGATCATTTCAACTACGGGATCAATTGGAAAAAAATGATATAAATCACATATTTCTAAGATAACATGATATTTTATATATATGTACTTATAATTCAATTTTATATGGTTCAGGATCACCCGTAAACAACACGAGAAGATTAATCATAAGATCCCATGATTGTACGCAACACGTCATTTGACAACACCGGTACTTTATGTACGCAACACGTCATTTGACAACACCGGTACCATGGGTCAAGATTAATCTCGACCAATACATATACGAGGGGGTTTTATTTATTTCGTTGGGGGTTTTATTTATTTCATTGCGGGTATATTAAACATCTAAAAATGAACCATTAAAATTGAATTACTAACATCGGACTGCTAACTACGGACTAAGGAATTATTCAAAGTATTAAAAGTATAACAAGTATATATTTATAACGTTTGTTTAAAAATGAAAACATATTGATATATTATATGTGGATAGGTTCGTGATATCAACCGGAAGACCGAGTCAAATTATATATATCATCAAGACAAGAGTGAGTATATAGTCCCACTTTTAAACTCTAAATATTTCGGGATGAGAATACATGTATTTTATGTTTTACGCTATGGACGCAAGTAACTGAAAAATATATTCTACGTTGAGTTGTACCACTGGCATACTTCCCTGTAGCTTGGTAACTAATATTTACAGCGGTATTGTAAACGCGAATCCTGTTGATAGATCTATCGGGCCTGACAACCCCAACCGGACTGGACGACCAGTATTCAACGGTTGCACAGTACTTCGTTTTGTGACTACACTTGGTACAGTGTAGTAAGATTTCATATTAAAGGGAATATGCGACGTGAAATCCATATATAATATATCAATACCTTTTCTTTTTAAACAATCGTCACATATATATACTTATAATACTTTTAATACTTTTAATAATTCCTTAGTCCGTAGTTAGCAGTCCGATGTTAGTAATTCAATTTTAATGGTTCATATTTAGTTGTTTAATAAACCCCCAATGAAATAAATAAAACCCCCATCGTATATGTATTGGTCGAGATTAATCTTGACCCATGGTACCGGTGTTGTCAAATGACGTGTTGCGTACATAAAGTACCGGTGTTGTCAAATGACGTGTTGCGTACAATCATGGGATCTTATGATTAATCTTCTCGTATTGTTTACGGGTGATCCTGAACCATATAAAATTAAATTATGAGTATATATGTATAAAATATCATGTTACTTTAGGAAGATGTGATTTATTTAATTTTCTCCAATTATTTTCGTGGCTAAACTAGTCTTGGATATCCGATTTTGTTTTGGTCATAATTTCTTCGTTACAACTCCGTTTTCGTTGATTCAACTTTCCACTTCCTTGGATCGAGTCCCTCTTTAAGAATATGAACTGTAAATACCTTAGTTTGTATTCGAAATCATAGGTCATAGGTCAAATTTTGGTGAAACTTATGAAGTTAATCATTTTTGTTACAAAAACATCATTTAATGACCATTTTTCTAAAAATACTTATACTATGAATTAAATCATGAAATTTTTATGTGTTAACATATTCATAAGAAATATCATTTTTCCAGAATATAAACCTCCAATTCAAAGTTCAAGATGGTTTTTAATTATCCAACCCAAAACAGCCCCCGGTTGCACTCCGACGTCATAAAAACAGTTTTTAAGGTATTCTTTGAAAAACCAAGTTATACCTTGTTAAATTAGCATATATTTAAGTTATATTACAGGTCTTGAAGTATTTTAAAAGTTAAGTTAGAAGGATCTATTTAGTTTGCAAACAAGTTTGAAATCATTCAAACTATGTTTTTGTTGTTAAAATTGTATACCATACAATAAGATAGCTATATATATATGAATCGAATAAGGTTATGAACAAAGTTACTACCTCAAGTTACTTGGACAAGATTGCTGTAAAAGAGGAGTAAAAACCTAGAACCAAAAGAGTGATGAAATTGGATGAAAGATTGGAAGCAACTTAAGACATAAACTTGAATTGAAAGTTGTATTTTTGTAGTGTTTTTGTTGATCTTTTTATGGTGGTGTTTAAGGTGATTCTTGAGAGGATTTTTGCTGGAGTTCTTAGAGAGACATGAGGCTAGTAAGTGTGTGTGTTTAGCTAGAGAAATGATGTTCCAAAAATTGAAAATGGATGCATGTATTTATGGTGGTGTAAAAGGTGTATAAATTTGTAATTTTGTGAAAAGATCTTTTAATCATGTGAAATTGTCATACTAAATAACAAAAGTAGTTACCTTATACATAAGGCATGAACAAGGGCTGGTTGGTGGTGATTTGATGTGTATATACCAATAGTAAATATGTATAGAAGCTAGGTATGATACGAGTACATATACTCTAGATATACGTATAGAAATCTTGTGAAAAATGGAATGAGGATTCAAATATAGCTATCTTTTGTGAATATACTTATATTGTTTTATGTATTTAAGTCTTTAAAAGTGATTAAATACATTATATATACGATATATGTATAAACATTATAGGTCGTAAGTATTTATGTCAAATAACGTTACGTATAGTTATCGTTTTGAAAGCTTAAGTTAGTAGTTTCAAAATATACTTATAACTTATTGTTATTAATACAAAATGAGATATTTAAACATCCTTAAATCATGTTAAATATGTATATATACATATATATACACAAACGTATAATTAACATATATTGTATAGTTCGTGATATCATCGGTCAAACTAGACGGTTAAACGTTATGTAAAACTCTTTTCAAAATCATAAATCTCAACAATTTAGATTGCTTATCATGTTGGTAAGTTTTAATTTATGTAAATATTAATCTTATAAGTGTAAAACGATCGGAAAAATCTGGGTCGTTACAGTACCCACCCGTTAAAGAAATTTCGTCCCGAAATTTGGTAGAGGTTGTCATAAATAACAATAGGAATGTTTTCATGACGAATATGAGGTATTAATAGAGTTTTATCATTATTGGAAGATATGGATAAAATGATTCGGTCATGTGAAGCGCACGAGTGAAGCTATCACAAAAGAATGAAATGAGTGAATATAGAATTGTTTTAACCGATGTCGAGATTAGGATTGATTTCCAGAATTTAAGGGATTTAAAGAAAATCTTATGTAATAAGATTTGGTTCTTCGATGATTTAGAAAACAGGATCTCCTTTGATTTAATGCGATAATCTGTTTCGATTTCTTTGTTGGATATTTCACTATAAATCCACCTCCTTCCCTTTCTTACTTCCATACCTCACATCTCTTACTCTTCCTCCTCTAATTCATACCTTAAGGTATCCTTTAAAATGCTTCATCCCGTTCTGATTTTTGTTATACTTCTAACTTTCATATCTTTCATTCTTCTCTTTCATCTACCGCTAGAAGAATCTATTCACTTTTATGATTTTCTTGGAATTATAATGTTTCTAATTCTCCCGTGTCTTTACGTCGCCATACGTATTGATACACACGGTTTGTAGTTTCTGGGTGGTTATTGGGTTTGATATCTTTCCTTATATTTCGATGCTCCTGCTTCTGTTTTCCATAATCATTGTCATCCATAGTTAATACTCTCTCCTATTTGCTGTAATCTATACCCCAATTTCTATTTTGGGACTTTGTCCCTTCGTTTCTTCTTCCCGTCCTTGAGTCAAGCGATCAATAGTTCGAAATTCGTAGGTATAAAATTCGGAATGAACATAGCTAATGCTCTAAGAAAGGAATGGTAATGGCACGATTTTGATTTGTCAAATTACCAGAATATCCAGGAAAATAGAACTATCAAGATGATTTGTTCTTAATATGTTTCGGAATTGGATAGAATGTAAAAGTCGTGTAACATGGCACATGATGACGGTACTGTGAATCATCATATTCCATTAGAAACTTAACATGACTTACTGTAATATAATGAAGTTGATCAAGTTTCATTATATTATACTAGTTCATGCATCAGTTCCCAACACTGCTTCAGAACATTCCTATTTTAAACTTGAAGGATTTAGAAACTAACACAGTTTCCTTTATATTGTAACGCAGATATTACAGAGAGATAAATGATTTCAGATAAGGATAGTGGTGAAAATATCTTCAGAAATATTGAGGATATTTATAATGAAAGATATGATAATATCTTGGAATTTCTAATGTCGAAGGATGATGATGAAGATTGACCCGTAAGGGTTTAGATTCAGAAGCAAGGTGTTTGCTACAGAATCGTCATAATTCTTTATGTACAAGTTTAGTCCTTGTAACTTGTTCAGAGTCTCCTTCATGGTTTGTTCAATCCGGTTTTCAGTACCAATTTTCTATCGAGCGTTCCTAACACTTCCTTCTTTTATCATCAACATTTGGTCATTAAGACCTTCTACAACATGCTGCTTCGTCAGTATTTTCAAAGTTATCGGATCTGGGTCATTGGTTATCAAACCAAGATGGTTTAAGGAGAATT
This sequence comes from Rutidosis leptorrhynchoides, assembly GCF_046630445.1. NCBI lineage: Eukaryota > Viridiplantae > Streptophyta > Magnoliopsida > Asterales > Asteraceae > Rutidosis > Rutidosis leptorrhynchoides. The sequence continues at coordinate 512,614,963 of NC_092334.1, forward strand.
GTATTTTTAGATGATTAAACGCTGATGGTAATATGATGGAATATAAAAGGTTCTCCGGTAACGATGGCGAAAGAACAACGTATATATATATATCGAGATTGTAATAAGAGTAGTCTTACTGAGATATCGAAGTGGAGCTGTGACAAAATTAGTTAATTGAAAAGGAATCGCGTGATTGTTTTTGCTAATGGATGATAAGGAATTCGATGCGGATACGTTTTAACTATAACTTCGAGTTCAAAAATTTTTAGGTGCATAACTGTATGCATAAATCTTTATTCCGTAGACGAGGTGCGGCTGGTTGAACTTCTCGATCGAGATGTTTTCAAGAATCATGAAAAGTTGTGAATGCGAATTGTAATCGTCAAGATACAAATGAGGTTTAAAATAGAATCAAGTGGCAAACTTGAAGGATTGTTTAGTTTCATATGTAATAATCATCATTTTAACTCATTTTTAATTGTCCAAAGTTAGCAGTCCAATAGTCCGATTGTCCAATGGTTCAATAAATTCATATATGAACTAAATATATAATATTCGAATTACTTAATACGTATCGTGACCCGTGTACTGGTCTCGGTGTCGATCACAACTCAAAGTATATATATATTTTGGAATCAACTCCGACCCTGTATAGCCAACTCCCACCTTCACATATAGAGTGTCTATGGTTGTTCCGAAATATATATATAGATGGATCAATATGATAAGTCGAAACCTTGTACACGTGTCCCGTTATTTAAAATGCGTAAAATAAATAAATATATATCATGACCCATTATACAACGTGTTGTCTCAGAATTAATCCGACGTGTTGTTGTACATGTGTCCCGACGGTATGTAAAGTACAGAAATTAAAATTGCAAGAATGTAAATTGCGATAAATTAAATATTAATCAGTTAGCTGGGAACAGTTAGCTGGAACAGTTAGCGTGTAATCCTATCACAATTTCAATTAATTAATTCATCTGTTTCTAACAATTTTTATTTTGCCAATGTTTCTTCATTATGCCACTTGTTGGATTCGGATAGGTAAAAATCCAAATATGAAATTTAAATGGAAATGGTTAATCTGGGGTGAACGGATACGTATATCGGTAATTGTAAGTAGGATAATAAATGATCGTTGAATCAGATTCGAAGAATGTACAGTGTAACTTGTTAATGTGAATTCTAAATATTCCTTGGGTACTACCCACCCGTTAAAATATTTTCATCATTAACAGTTTGTACGAATGAAATTTTTAATTACAATCTTTATGAAAATATATTTGCATATATATTTTCTTCGGAGGTAACTATGAATTTAATGAGTCAATAAAATATTCAACTCATTTGATTTATCGTTATTACTAGATTACATAATCTCCAAAACATTAGAGATTACATAATCGTCATGTCGAACGAAGAACGATACGTAAAGAAGAGGTAATCGGTGTAGAATGATATGTAGAACAAAGATCATATTCGAAGTTCAGATGATGATGTTGAGGTACGTGGTGCGGATGTGATTATTGGTGGTGGTAATGATACGGTTGGTGTTGATGCTGATGATGTCGTTGACGTCGATGATGCTACTGGTACTGAAGATTGCGAGGTTGATGTTGTTAACGGTACTGGTTATGCTGCTGGTGCTGCTGCTGGTGTTTGTAACCTTCGCACCGTGTTCTCCAAAGCCGTCACACGAGCGCGAAGTTCGTTAATTTCTGCTAGTACACCAGGATGATTGGTGGTTGGAGTGAGCGAATGAACAAGATCCGAAATATGGGATAGGATATAATCGTGATGAGATACTCTAGAAATGAGAGAGAAAATGGTTTCTCAAACAGGTTCGCCGGTAAGTGCTTCAGGTTCGTCGCCAATGGGGCAATTCGGTGGGTGAAAGGGATCACCTTCTTCTTGTCTCCAATAATTTAGTATACTACGAACCCATCCCCAATTCATCCAGAATAGATGATGAGAAATTGGTTGATCCATTCCAGTGACGCTGCCTTCGGAGCCCGAATGGAAATCCATATCAGCGTAGCTGTCGGAGTCGGAGGAATTTGAACTGGACGCAGAGTTCATCTTGTACAGTCGGGGAAATGAATTTTTGGTTTGGAATAGATTATAGGAGTTGGGTTTGGTATTCTTCAATACATAATTTACATATGTATTTATAATACTCAAAATCCCGTGAATTACGGAGAATCTTTGAAATTCGTCAGGCAATGTCTATCGCAACAGATACGCTAGGATACGAATTTTGTCTATACACTATCGATGCACCAAATGCAGTAAGACGTGTCTAGACTTAAGAATACTAAGCAGGCAATTCTTAAGGATGATAAGCAGATGATTTTCGACTAGATATGATAAGCAAAACTTTTGACATGTAGACACGGTCAAAGTCCAGACTCACTAATGCATCCTAACAACTACCAGTTAAACACACTAATGCAAGGCCTGGTTCGCTAAGACCAACGCTCTGATACCACATGAGACGACCCGACCCAATCCATAGGGACGAATACAATAACATATGATAACATTGCGAGGTACTTGACCTCTATATGATACATTTTACAAACGTTGCATTTATTCTTAAAAGGCAAACTATCATTACATCAATATTTGACATTTTCGTCTAACATTTCATAATATCCAAATGACCTAATCTGTCATTTACTTATTTATATTCTCTATTGAACTCCAATGACTCGAATGCAACGTCTTTGTATCATGGCTTAAAAGGTCCCAAGTAGTATCCTTAACATGAGCTAATGCACAGCGGAAGACTTAATTCATACCTGAGAATAACATGCTTTAAAACGTCAACATAAAGTTGGTGAGATATATAGGTTTGATGCTAGCAGCGTTATAACAATGGAACACAAGATTTCATATATAAACATTTTAATAAAAATATTCTAAGTGGTTGAGCACTTGGTAACCATACTTAACATTTAATCACGTCGCATATTCCCTTTATTATGAAATCTTACTACACCGTACCAAGGTGTAGTCACGAAACGAAGTACTGTGCAACCGTTGAATACTGGTCGTCCAGTCCGGTTGGGGTTGTCAGGCCCGATAGATCTATCAACAGGATTCGCGTTTACAATACCGCTGTAAATATTAGTTACCAAGCTACAGGGAAGTATGCCAGTGGTACAACTCAACGTAGAACATATTTTTCAGTTACTTGTGTCCATATCGTAAAACATAAAATACATGTATTCTCATCCCGAAATATTTAGAGTTTAAAAATGGGACTATATACTCACACTTGTCTTGATGATATATATATTTTGACTCGGTCTTCCGGTTGATATCACGAACCTATCCACATATAATATATCAATATGTTTTCATTTTTAAACAAACGTTATAAATATATACTTGTTATACTTTTAATACTTTGAATAATTCCTTAGTCCGTAGTTAGCAGTCCGATGTTAGTAATTCAATTTTAATGGTTCATTTTTAGATGTTTAATATACCCGCAATGAAATAAATAAAACCCCCAACGAAATAAATAAAACCCCCTCGTATATGTATTGGTCGAGATTAATCTTGACCCATGGTACCGGTGTTGTCAAATGACGTGTTGCGTACATAAAGTACCGGTGTTGTCAAATGACGTGTTGCGTACAATCATGGGATCTTATGATTAATCTTCTCGTGTTGTTTACGGGTGATCCTGAACCATATAAAATTGAATTATAAGTACATATATATAAAATATCATGTTATCTTAGAAATATGTGATTTATATCATTTTTTTCCAATTGATCCCGTAGTTGAAATGATCTAGGATAACCAATTTTGTTTCGGTCATAGTTTCTTCGTTACAAATCCGTTTTCGTTGATTCAAATTGCCATCTTCTTGGATCGAGTTCTTCTTTAAGACTATGAACTGTAAATACCTTGGTTTGTATTCAAAATCATACGGCATAAGTGAAACATTAGTGAAACATATGAAGTTAAACATTTTTGTTACATCAAAATCACCACCTAACCAGCCATTATTCATGCCCTTAGAGCTAGGTAATTACTTTTGGATGATTACTTGACTAATTACAAAAATACAAACTAAAATTTTGTCATGTTATCCTTAAAGATCACATTTTTAGGAGTATATATGTATCATCATTTTTGATTCATTTTTACTTCAATCTCTTAACTAAAAACACACACTCTTTCTTACTCTCTAAACTCCATAACAATCCAGCAAAGTTCCATAAAGATCTAGCTTCAAAAACCATACTAAAACACCATACAAAAACCATACAAAAACACTTCAAGAAAACCCTCCAAGAACACCAACTTACTTCCAATCTTTCATCCACTTCCATCACCCTTTTGATTCTAGCTTTTTACTTCTCTTTTACAGCAAACTTATCCAAGGAACTTGAGGTAGAATCTATGTTCATAACCTTATTCGATTCATATATATATAGCTATCTTATTTTGTGGTACAAAAGTTTAACAACAAGAACATAGTTTGAATGTTTTCAAACTTGTTTGCAAACTAAATAGATCCTTCTAACTTAACTTTTAAAATACTTCAAGACCTGTAATATAACTTATGTATATGCTAATTTAACAAGGTAAAACTTGGTTTTTCAAAGTATAAGTATTTTTAGAAAATCTCGACCAATACATATACGATGGGGTTTTATTTATTTCGTTGGGGGTTTTGTTTATTGCGGGTATATTAAACATCTAAAAATGAACCATTAAAAATTGAATTACTAACATCGGAATGCTAACTACGGACTAAGGAAATATTCAAAATATTAAAAGTATAACAAGTATATATATATATATAACGTTTGTTTTAAAATGAAAACATATTGATATATTATATATGGATAGGTTCGTGATATCAACCGGAAGACCGAGTCAAATTATATATATCATCAAGACAAGAGTGAGTATATAGTCCCATTTTTAAACTCTAAATATTTCGGGATGAGAATACATGTATTTTATGTTTTACGATATGGACACAAGTAACTGAAAAATATGTTCTACGTTGAGTTGTACCACTGGCATACTTCCCTGTAGCTTGGTAACTAATATTTACAGCGGTATTGTAAACGCGAATCCTGTTGATAGATCTATCGGGCCTGACAACCCCAACCGGACTGGACGACCAGTATTCAACGGTTGCACAGTACTTCGTTTTGTGACTACACTTGGTACAGTGTAGTAAGATTTCATATTAAAGGGAATATGCGACGTGAAAATGTTAAGTATGGTTACCAAGTGCTCAACCACTTAGAATATTTTTATTGAAATGTTTATATACGAAATCTTGTGGTCTATATATATATATTGCTGCGCACTAAACCTATATCTCACCAACTTTATGTTGACGTTTTTAAACATGTTTATTCTCAGGTGATAATTAAAGCTTCCGCTGCATTATGTTGAATCTAAGCAGGATCATGCGTACTCATATTTGTGTCAAAAATAAAACTGCATATCCTAGGACGTGTGTTGTAAAATATGCTAGAAATCGTGTTGTTATTATCATTTGTAAAGTTTGTAAGTCGAAGATTATCGTTAAACGATAATCATCTTTTTATTGTCTAAAGCTTGTAACAAAAATAGTTGGTTTGGTTTGTAATGTATAATATATGCAGTTTTCCTTTTTAAAAATGTCGCATATAGAGGTCAATACCTCGCAATGAAATCATACGTTATCTAACACGTTCTTATGGTTAAGGACGGGTTATGACATGTGGTATCATGTAACGACCCGGAAATTTCCGACCAAATTTAAACTCTAATCTCTATATGGTTCCGACACGATAAGCAAAAACCCTAAAGTTGACCCGCATTTTTTTTCGATCGTTCTATACTTATAAGATTAATATTTACATAAATTAAAACTTACCAACATGATAAGTAATCCAAATTGTCGAGATTTATATTTCCGAAAAGAGTTTTACACAACGTTTGACCGTCTAGTTTGACCGACGATATCACGAACTATACAATATATGATAATTATACGTTTGCGTATATATATGTATATATACATATTTAACATGATTAATGAATGTTTTAATATCTTATTTTGTATCAAAAACTATAAGTTATAAGTATATTTTGAAACTACTAACTTAAGTTTTCAAAACGATAACTATACGTAACGTTATTTGACATAAATACTTAAGACTTATAATGTTTATACATATATCGTATAAGTAATGTATTTACTCACTTTTAAGACTTAAATACATAAAATCATATAAGTGTATTCACAAAAGATAGCTATATTTGAATCCTCATTCCATTTTTCACAAAATTTCTATACGTATATCTAGAGTATTTGTACTCGTATCATACCTAGCTTCTATACGTATTTACTATTGGTATATACACATCAAATCACCACCTAACCAGCCCTTGTTACTACCCTAGGTATAAGGTAATTGCTTTTGTATTATTGTTTGACAAATACATAAGATTACAAACTAAAATTTTGTCATGTTATCCTTAAAGATCACATTTTTAGGAGTATATATGTATCATCATTTTGATTCATTTACTACTTCAATCTCCTAGCTAAAACACACACACTTATAACCCTTAAACACCTTCAACAATTCAGTAAAGTTCTAAGAAGATCTAGCTTCAAAAACCTTACATAAACACCATAAGAAAACCATACAAAAACACTTCAAGAAAACCTTCCAAGAACACCAACTTACTTCCAATCTTTCATCCACTTCTATCACCCTTTTGATTCTAGCTTCTTACTCCTCTTTTACAGCAAACTTATCCAAGGAACTTGAGGTAGAATCTATGTTCATAACCTTGTTCGATTCATATATATATAGCTATCTTATTTTGTGGTACAAAAGTTTAACAACAAGAACATAGTTTGAATGTTTTCAAACTTGTTTGCAAACTAAATAGATCCTTCTAACTTAACTTTTAAAATACTTCAAGACCTGTAATATAACTTAAATATATGCTAATTTAATAAGGTAAAACTTGGTTTTTCAAAGTATAAGTATTTTTAGAAAAATGGTCATTAAATGATTTTTTTTTTTGTAACAAAATGTTTAACTTCATATGTTTCACTAATGTTTCACTTATGCCGTATGATTTTGAATACAAACCAAGGTATTTACAGTTCATAGTCTTAAAGAAGAACTCGATCCAAGAAGATGGCAATTTGAATCAACGAAAACGGACTTGTAACGAAGAAACTATGACCGAAACAAAATTGGTTATCCTAGATCATTTCAACTACGGGATCAATTGGAAAAAAAAGATATAAATCACATATTTCTAAGATAACATGATATTTTATATATATGTACTCATAATTCAATTTCATATGGTTCAGGATCACCCGTAAACAACACGAGAAGATTAATCATAAGATCCCATGATTGTACGCAACACGTCATTTGACAACACCGGTACTTTATGTACGCAACACGTCATTTGACAACACCGGTACCATGGGTCAAGATTAATCTCGACCAACACATATACGATGGGGTTTTATGGGAGTTTTATTTATTTCGTTGGGGGTTTATTTATTGCGGGTATATTAAACATCTAAAAATGAACCATTAAAATTGAATTACTAACATCGAAACGCTAACTACGGACTAAGGAATTATTCAAAGTATTAAAAGTATTATAAATATATATACGAGATGTTTGTTTAAAATGAAAATATATTGATATATTATATATGGATAGGTTCGTGATATCAACCGGAAGACCAAGTCAAAAATATATATATCTTCGAGACAACAGTGAGTATATAGTCCCACTTTTAAACTCTAAATATTTCGGGATGAGAATACATGTATTTTATGTTTTACGTTATGGACACAAGTAACTGAAAAATATATTCTACGTTGAGTTGTACCACTGGCATACTTCCCTGTAGCTTGGTAACTGTTATTTACAGCGGTATTGTAAACGCGAATCCTGTTGATAGATCTATCGGGCCTGACAACCCCAACCGGACTGGACGACCAGTATTCAACGGTTGCACAGTACTTCGTTTTGCGACTACACCTTGGTACGGTGTAGTAAGATTTCATATTAAAGGGAATATGCGACGTGATTAAATGTTAAGTATGGTTACCAAGTGCTCAACCACTTAGAATATTTTTATTGAAATGATTATATACGAAATCTTGTGGTCCATTGTTATAACGCTGCTAGCATCAAACCTATATATCTCACCAACTTTATGTTGACGTTTTAAAGCATGTTGTTCTCAGGTACGAATTAAGTCTTCCGCTGTGCATTAGCTCATGTTAAGGATACTACTTGGGACCATTTAAGCTATGATACAAGGACGTTGCATTCGAGTCATTGAAGTTCATTAAAGACTATTGTTATGAAAATGGCAGATTAGATCATTTGGTTGTTATAAAATGTTAGGCTAATATGTCAACTCTCGATGTAATAATAGATTGCCTTTAAGAAATAAATGCAACGTTTGTAAAATGTATCATATAGAGGTCAAGTACCTCGCGATGTTATCAACTATTGTAATTCGTTTTTAATCTATATGGACGATGTCCGGATGATTAGTTTCGGATCCTTTCAGTTGGTATCAGAGCGTTGGTCTTAGCGAACCAGGCCTTGCATTAGTGTGTCTAACTAGTAGTTGTTAGGATACATTAAGTGAGTCTGGACTTTGACCGTGTCTGCCTGTCAAAAGTTTTGCTTATCAATCCTAGTCGGAAATCATCTGCTTATCATCCTTAGGGAACTGCCTGCTTATCATTCTTAAGTCTAGACACGTCTTACTGCATTTAGTGCATCGATAGTGTATAGACAAAATTCATATCTTAGCGTATCTGTTACTATAGACATTGCCTGACGTATTTCAAAGATTCTCCGTAATTCATGGGATTTTGATATTATATATACATATGTAAATTATGTATTGAAGAGTACCAAACCCAACTCCTATAATCTATTCCAAACCAAAAATTCACTTCTCCGACTATACAAGATGGATTCTTCATCCAGTTCGAATTCCTCCGACTTCGATAGCTACGCCGATATGGATTTCCATTCGAGCTCCGAGAACAGCGTCACCGGAATGGATCAACCAATTTCCCATCATCTATTTTGGATGAATTGGGGATGGGTTCGTAATATACTAAATCTCTGGAGGCAAGAAGAAGGTGATCCATTCCATCCACCAAATTGTCCTCTTAACGATGAACCTGAAGCACTTACCGGTGAACCTATTCGAAACACCATTTTCTCGCTCATTTCTAGAGTATCTCGTCATGATTACATACTATCCCATATTTCGAATCTTGTTCATTCGCTCGTTCCAACCGTCAATCATCCCGGTATAATAGAAGAAGTCAACGAGCTTCGCGCTCGGGTAGTGGCTTTAGAAAATACGGTGCGAAGGTTACAAACACCAGCAGCAGCACCAGCAGCATAATCTATACCACCATCATCAACGCCGACAGTACTCTTGTCACCCCCAAAATCTCAACATCACAATCTGTATCTCGAATATCAACATCACACGACTCAATATCTGTACTTCGAGTATGATCTTCGTTCTATATATCGTTCTACATCGATTATCTTCGCTTTACGTATCGTATGACGATTATGTAATTTCTAAAGTCTTAGAGATTATGTAATCTAGAATTAACGATAAATCAAATGAGTTTATTATCTTATTGACTCATTAAATCTATGATTATCTCTGAAGAAAATATATATGCAAGTATATTTTCATAAAGATAGTAATTAAAAATTCCTTCGTACAAACTAATAATGATGAAAATATTTTAACGGGTGGGTAGTACCCGAGGAATATTTAGAATTCACATTAATAAGTTATATTGTACATTCTTGAATCTGATTCAACGGTCATTTGTTATTTTACTTACAACCATCGATATACGTATCCGTTCACCCCAGAATAACCATTTCCATTTAAATTTCATATTTGAATTTTTTTTTACCTATCCAAATCCAACAAGTGGCATAAAGAAGAAACATTGGACAATTAAAATGAAATAAAATGTTGATTATAACATATGAAACTAAACAATTCTTCAATTTTGCCACTTGATTTCATCCTAAACCTCATTTGTACTTCGACAATTATAATCCTCATTCAAATCTTTTCATGATTCTTGAAAACACCTCGATCGAGAAGTTGAACCAGCCGCACCTCGTTTACGGAAGAAAGATTTATGCATACAGTGATGCACCTGAAAAATTTTCGAAACCGAAGTTATAGTTAAAACGTATCCGCGTCGAATTCCTTATCATTCATTATCAAAAACAATCATACGATTCCTTTTCAAGAAGCTAATTTTGTCACAGCTCCACTTCGACTTCTCAGTGAGACTACTCCTATTATAATCTCGATATTTATACTTTGTCCTTTCGACGTTGTTACCGGAGAACCTTTTTCACAACATCATCAGCAGACGTACCAGCAACTCGTTATCTCTTTGGCGAAACCCGCAATCAGTATTTTGAAAATCTCGTAGAAATTCTCCCAGTTATACCGAGAACGACTATCCCTAAGAATTACATTTTTCGAATGTGAAGTTCTGAAAAACATCCTGGACTATGAAGTAGTTCTTGAAATGCTGAAGAAGCAGAAAAAAAAAAAAAAAAAAAAAAAAAAAAAAAAAAAAAAAAACTGTAAACGACTTTAACAGTCAAAAGTTTAATGATGAAGTACATTGTATTGGTAAAGCTTAGAAAAAGAGGAGAGTTGGAACTGGAAAACGGATTGAGCAAAGTATGAAGGAGGATGTAGATAAATCACAAGAACTGAATCTGCTTTCAAAGGATTCAAACGATTCAGTGCTTGCTGAAACCATTAGTAAAAAAAAAAAACCTACCCCTTATCCTAAACCTTTCCCGATGATATTCTTCATCATCATCTTATCTTAGATATTATAAGATATCTTCATATCTTTTGTTATACATATCCTCCATATTTCTGGAGATATTCTCACAACTGTTCTTATCCAAAATCATGTATTTCTCCGTAATATCTGCGTTACAATATAAAAGAAACTGTGTTAGTTTCTAAGTTCTAAAACCTTCAAGTTTAAAATAGGAATGTTTTGAAGTAGTGTTGGGAACTGATACATGAATTAGTATAATATAATGAAACTTGATCAACTTCATTATATTACAGTAAGTCATGTTAAGTTTCTAATGGAATGTGATGATTCACAGTACCGTCATCATGTGCCATGTTACACGGCTCTTACATTCTATCAAGTCTCCAAACATATTAGAACGTATCACCTTGATAGTTCTATTTTCCCGGAATATTCGAGTAATTTAACGAATCAAGATCGTGCCATTACAATTTTATTCTAAAACCAATAGCTAGGTTCATTCCAAATTTTATACCTACGAATTCCGAACTATTGATCGCTTGACTCAAGGACGGGAAGAAGAAACGAAGGGACAAAGTCCCAAAAATAGAAATTGGGGTATAGATCACAGCAAATAGGAGAGAATATTAACTATGGATGACAATGATTATGGAAAACAGAAGCAGGAGCATCGAAGTATAAGGAAAGATATCAAACCCAACAACCACCCAGAAACTACAAACCATGTATATCAATACGTATGGCGACGTAAAGACACGGGAGAATTAGAAACATTATAATTCCAAGAAAATCATAAAAGTGAATAGATTCTTCTGGCGGTAGATGGAAGAGAAGAATGAAAGATATAAAAGTTAGAAGTATAACAAAAATCAGAACGGGATGAAGCATTTCAAAGGATACCTTAAAGTAGGAATTAAGGAGAAAGAGTAGAAGATGCGAGTTGTGAAAAATAAGGAAACGAAGGGGTGGATTTATAGTGAAATATCCGACAGAGAAATCGAAACAGATTACCGCATTAAATCAAAGAAGATTCTGATCGCCGAATAACCAAATCTTATTACGTAAGATTTTTCCTAAATCCCTTAAATCCCGGAAATCAATTCTAAACCACGTCATCGATTAAAAACGATTCCATATTTACTCATTTCATTTTTTTTTTGTGATAGCTTCGCTCGTGCGTCTCACATAACCAAATCGTTTTATCTAAATCTTTCAATAATGATAAAATTTCATTATTACCTCATATTCGTCATGAAAACATTCCTATGGTTATTTATGACAACCTCTACCAAATTTCGAGGACGAAATTTCTTTAACGGATGGGTACTGTAACGACCCGGAAATTTCCGACCAAATTTAAACTCTAATCTCTATATGGTTCCGACACGATAAGCAAAAACCCTAAAGTTGACCCGCATTTTTTTTCGATCGTTCTATACTTATAAGATTAATATTTACATAAATTAAAACTTACCAACATGATAAGTAATCCAAATTGTCGAGATTTATATTTCCGAAAAGAGTTTTACACAACGTTTGACCGTCTAGTTTGACCGACGATATCACGAACTATACAATATATGATAATTATACGTTTGCGTATATATATGTATATATACATATTTAACATGATTAATGAATGTTTTAATATCTTATTTTGTATCAAAAACTATAAGTTATAAGTATATTTTGAAACTACTAACTTAAGTTTTCAAAACGATAACTATACGTAACGTTATTTGACATAAATACTTAAGACTTATAATGTTTATACATATATCGTATAAGTAATGTATTTACTCACTTTTAAGACTTAAATACATAAAATCATATAAGTGTATTCACAAAAGATAGCTATATTTGAATCCTCATTCCATTTTTCACAAAATTTCTATACGTATATCTAGAGTATTTGTACTCGTATCATACCTAGCTTCTATACGTATTTACTATTGGTATATACACATCAAATCACCACCTAACCAGCCCTTGTTACTACCCTAGGTATAAGGTAATTGCTTTTGTATTATTGTTTGACAAATACATAAGATTACAAACTAAAATTTTGTCATGTTATCCTTAAAGATCACATTTTTAGGAGTATATATGTATCATCATTTTGATTCATTTACTACTTCAATCTCCTAGCTAAAACACACACACTTATAACCCTTAAACACCTTCAACAATTCAGTAAAGTTCTAAGAAGATCTAGCTTCAAAAACCTTACATAAACACCATAAGAAAACCATACAAAAACACTTCAAGAAAACCTTCCAAGAACACCAACTTACTTCCAATCTTTCATCCACTTCTATCACCCTTTTGATTCTAGCTTCTTACTCCTCTTTTACAGCAAACTTATCCAAGGAACTTGAGGTAGAATCTATGTTCATAACCTTGTTCGATTCATATATATATAGCTATCTTATTTTGTGGTACAAAAGTTTAACAACAAGAACATAGTTTGAATGTTTTCAAACTTGTTTGCAAACTAAATAGATCCTTCTAACTTAACTTTTAAAATACTTCAAGACCTGTAATATAACTTAAATATATGCTAATTTAATAAGGTAAAACTTGGTTTTTCAAAGTATAAGTATTTTTAGAAAAATGGTCATTAAATGATTTTTTTTTTTGTAACAAAATGTTTAACTTCATATGTTTCACTAATGTTTCACTTATGCCGTATGATTTTGAATACAAACCAAGGTATTTACAGTTCATAGTCTTAAAGAAGAACTCGATCCAAGAAGATGGCAATTTGAATCAACGAAAACGGACTTGTAACGAAGAAACTATGACCGAAACAAAATTGGTTATCCTAGATCATTTCAACTACGGGATCAATTGGAAAAAAAAGATATAAATCACATATTTCTAAGATAACATGATATTTTATATATATGTACTCATAATTCAATTTCATATGGTTCAGGATCACCCGTAAACAACACGAGAAGATTAATCATAAGATCCCATGATTGTACGCAACACGTCATTTGACAACACCGGTACTTTATGTACGCAACACGTCATTTGACAACACCGGTACCATGGGTCAAGATTAATCTCGACCAACACATATACGATGGGGTTTTATGGGAGTTTTATTTATTTCGTTGGGGGTTTATTTATTGCGGGTATATTAAACATCTAAAAATGAACCATTAAAATTGAATTACTAACATCGAAACGCTAACTACGGACTAAGGAATTATTCAAAGTATTAAAAGTATTATAAATATATATACGAGATGTTTGTTTAAAATGAAAATATATTGATATATTATATATGGATAGGTTCGTGATATCAACCGGAAGACCAAGTCAAAAATATATATATCTTCGAGACAACAGTGAGTATATAGTCCCACTTTTAAACTCTAAATATTTCGGGATGAGAATACATGTATTTTATGTTTTACGTTATGGACACAAGTAACTGAAAAATATATTCTACGTTGAGTTGTACCACTGGCATACTTCCCTGTAGCTTGGTAACTGTTATTTACAGCGGTATTGTAAACGCGAATCCTGTTGATAGATCTATCGGGCCTGACAACCCCAACCGGACTGGACGACCAGTATTCAACGGTTGCACAGTACTTCGTTTTGCGACTACACCTTGGTACGGTGTAGTAAGATTTCATATTAAAGGGAATATGCGACGTGATTAAATGTTAAGTATGGTTACCAAGTGCTCAACCACTTAGAATATTTTTATTGAAATGATTATATACGAAATCTTGTGGTCCATTGTTATAACGCTGCTAGCATCAAACCTATATATCTCACCAACTTTATGTTGACGTTTTAAAGCATGTTGTTCTCAGGTACGAATTAAGTCTTCCGCTGTGCATTAGCTCATGTTAAGGATACTACTTGGGACCATTTAAGCTATGATACAAGGACGTTGCATTCGAGTCATTGAAGTTCATTAAAGACTATTGTTATGAAAATGGCAGATTAGATCATTTGGTTGTTATAAAATGTTAGGCTAATATGTCAACTCTCGATGTAATAATAGATTGCCTTTAAGAAATAAATGCAACGTTTGTAAAATGTATCATATAGAGGTCAAGTACCTCGCGATGTTATCAACTATTGTAATTCGTTTTTAATCTATATGGACGATGTCCGGATGATTAGTTTCGGATCCTTTCAGTCGACCCAATCTATAGGGACGAATACAATAACATATGATAACATTGCGAGGTACTTGACCTCTATATGATACATTTTACAAACGTTGCATTTATTCTTAAAAGGCAAACTATCATTACATCAATATTTGACATTTTCGTCTAACATTTCATAATATCCAAATGACCTAATCTGTCATTTACTTATTTATATTCTCTATTGAACTCCAATGACTTGAATGCAACGTCTTTGTATCATGGCTTAAAAGGTCCCAAGTAGTATCCTTAACATGAGCTAATGCACAGCGGAAGACTTAATTCATACCTGAGAATAACATGCTTTAAAACGTCAACATAAAGTTGGTGAGATATATAGGTTTGATGCTAGCAGCGTTATAACAATGGAACACAAGATTTCATATATAAACATTTTAATAAAAATATTCTAAGTGGTTGAGCACTTGGTAACCATACTTAACATTTTCACGTCGCATATTCCCTTTAATATGAAATCTTACTACACCGTACCAAGTGTAGTCACAAAACGAAGTACTGTGCAACCGTTGAATACTGGTCGTCCAGTCCGATTGGGGTTGTCAGGCCCGATAGATCTATCAACAGGATTCGCGTTTACAATACCGCTGTAAATATTAGTTACCAAGCTACAGGGAAGTATGCCAGTGGTACAACTCAACGTAGAATATATTTTTCAGTTACTTGTGTCCATAATGTAAAACATAAAATACATGTATTCTCATCCCGAAATATTTAGAGTTTAAAAGTGGGACTATATACTCACTTTTGTCTTGAAGATATGTAATTTCGACTTGGTATCCGATTGATATCACGAACCTATCCATATATAATATATCAATACCTTTTCTTTTTAAACAATCGTCACATATATATACTTATAATACTTTTAATACTTTTAATAATTCCTTAGTCCGTAGTTAGCAGTCCGATGTTAGTAATTCAATTTTAATGGTTCATATTTAGTTGTTTAATAAACCCCCAATGAAATAAATAAAACCCCCATCGTATATGTATTGGTCGAGATTAATCTTGACCCATGGTACCGGTGTTGTCAAATGACGTGTTGCGTACATAAAGTACCGGTGTTGTCAAATGACGTGTTGCGTACAATCATGGGATCTTATGATTAATCTTCTCGTATTGTTTACGGGTGATCCTGAACCATATAAAATTAAATTATGAGTATATATGTATAAAATATCATGTTACTTTAGGAAGATGTGATTTATTTAATTTTCTCCAATTATTTTCGTGGCTAAACTAGTCTTGGATATCCGATTTTGTTTTGGTCATAATTTCTTCGTTACAACTCCGTTTTCGTTGATTCAACTTTCCACTTCCTTGGATCGAGTCCCTCTTTAAGAATATGAACTGTAAATACCTTAGTTTGTATTCGAAATCATAGGTCATAGGTCAAATTTTGGTGAAACTTATGAAGTTAATCATTTTTGTTACAAAAACATCATTTAATGACCATTTTTCTAAAAATACTTATACTATGAATTAAATCATGAAATTTTTATGTGTTAACATATTCATAAGAAATATCTTTTTTCCAGAATATAAACCTCCAATTCAAAGTTCAAGATGGTTTTTAATTATCCAACCCAAAACAGCCCCCGGTTGCACTCCGACGTCATAAAAACAGTTTTTAAGGTATTCTTTGAAAAACCAAGTTATACCTTGTTAAATTAGCATATATTTAAGTTATATTACAGGTCTTGAAGTATTTTAAAAGTTAAGTTAGAAGGATCTATTTAGTTTGCAAACAAGTTTGAAATCATTCAAACTATGTTTTTGTTGTTAAAATTGTATACCATACAATAAGATAGCTATATATATATGAATCGAATAAGGTTATGAACAAAGTTACTACCTCAAGTTACTTGGACAAGATTGCTGTAAAAGAGGAGTAAAAACCTAGAACCAAAAGAGTGATGAAATTGGATGAAAGATTGGAAGCAACTTAAGACATAAACTTGAATTGAAAGTTGTATTTTTGTAGTGTTTTTGTTGATCTTTTTATGGTGGTGTTTAAGGTGATTCTTGAGAGGATTTTTGCTGGAGTTCTTAGAGAGACATGAGGCTAGTAAGTGTGTGTGTTTAGCTAGAGAAATGATGTTCCAAAAATTGAAAATGGATGCATGTATTTATGGTGGTGTAAAAGGTGTATAAATTTGTAATTTTGTGAAAAGATCTTTTAATCATGTGAAATTGTCATACTAAATAACAAAAGTAGTTACCTTATACATAAGGCATGAACAAGGGCTGGTTGGTGGTGATTTGATGTGTATATACCAATAGTAAATATGTATAGAAGCTAGGTATGATACGAGTACATATACTCTAGATATACGTATAGAAATCTTGTGAAAAATGGAATGAGGATTCAAATATAGCTATCTTTTGTGAATATACTTATATTGTTTTATGTATTTAAGTCTTTAAAAGTGATTAAATACATTATATATACGATATATGTATAAACATTATAGGTCGTAAGTATTTATGTCAAATAACGTTACGTATAGTTATCGTTTTGAAAGCTTAAGTTAGTAGTTTCAAAATATACTTATAACTTATTGTTATTAATACAAAATGAGATATTTAAACATCCTTAAATCATGTTAAATATGTATATATACATATATATACACAAACGTATAATTAACATATATTGTATAGTTCGTGATATCATCGGTCAAACTAGACGGTTAAACGTTATGTAAAACTCTTTTCAAAATCATAAATCTCAACAATTTAGATTGCTTATCATGTTGGTAAGTTTTAATTTATGTAAATATTAATCTTATAAGTGTAAAACGATCGGAAAAATCTGGGTCGTTACAGTACCCACCCGTTAAAGAAATTTCGTCCCGAAATTTGGTAGAGGTTGTCATAAATAACAATAGGAATGTTTTCATGACGAATATGAGGTATTAATAGAGTTTTATCATTATTGGAAGATATGGATAAAATGATTCGGTCATGTGAAGCGCACGAGTGAAGCTATCACAAAAGAATGAAATGAGTGAATATAGAATTGTTTTAACCGATGTCGAGATTAGGATTGATTTCCAGAATTTAAGGGATTTAAAGAAAATCTTATGTAATAAGATTTGGTTCTTCGATGATTTAGAAAACAGGATCTCCTTTGATTTAATGCGATAATCTGTTTCGATTTCTTTGTTGGATATTTCACTATAAATCCACCTCCTTCCCTTTCTTACTTCCATACCTCACATCTCTTACTCTTCCTCCTCTAATTCATACCTTAAGGTATCCTTTAAAATGCTTCATCCCGTTCTGATTTTTGTTATACTTCTAACTTTCATATCTTTCATTCTTCTCTTTCATCTACCGCTAGAAGAATCTATTCACTTTTATGATTTTCTTGGAATTATAATGTTTCTAATTCTCCCGTGTCTTTACGTCGCCATACGTATTGATACACACGGTTTGTAGTTTCTGGGTGGTTATTGGGTTTGATATCTTTCCTTATATTTCGATGCTCCTGCTTCTGTTTTCCATAATCATTGTCATCCATAGTTAATACTCTCTCCTATTTGCTGTAATCTATACCCCAATTTCTATTTTGGGACTTTGTCCCTTCGTTTCTTCTTCCCGTCCTTGAGTCAAGCGATCAATAGTTCGAAATTCGTAGGTATAAAATTCGGAATGAACATAGCTAATGCTCTAAGAAAGGAATGGTAATGGCACGATTTTGATTTGTCAAATTACCAGAATATCCAGGAAAATAGAACTATCAAGATGATTTGTTCTTAATATGTTTCGGAATTGGATAGAATGTAAAAGTCGTGTAACATGGCACATGATGACGGTACTGTGAATCATCATATTCCATTAGAAACTTAACATGACTTACTGTAATATAATGAAGTTGATCAAGTTTCATTATATTATACTAGTTCATGCATCAGTTCCCAACACTGCTTCAGAACATTCCTATTTTAAACTTGAAGGATTTAGAAACTAACACAGTTTCCTTTATATTGTAACGCAGATATTACAGAGAGATAAATGATTTCAGATAAGGATAGTGGTGAAAATATCTTCAGAAATATTGAGGATATTTATAATGAAAGATATGATAATATCTTGGAATTTCTAATGTCGAAGGATGATGATGAAGATTGACCCGTAAGGGTTTAGATTCAGAAGCAAGGTGTTTGCTACAGAATCGTCATAATTCTTTATGTACAAGTTTAGTCCTTGTAACTTGTTCAGAGTCTCCTTCATGGTTTGTTCAATCCGGTTTTCAGTACCAATTTTCTATCGAGCGTTCCTAACACTTCCTTCTTTTATCATCAACATTTGGTCATTAAGACCTTCTACAACATGCTGCTTCGTCAGTATTTTCAAAGTTATCGGATCTGGGTCATTGGTTATCAAACCAAGATGGTTTAAGGAGAATTGTATTTTTAGATGATTAAACGCTGATGGTAATATGATGGAATATAAAAGGTTCTCCGGTAACGATGGCGAAAGAACAACGTATATATATATATCGAGATTGTAATAAGAGTAGTCTTACTGAGATATCGAAGTGGAGCTGTGACAAAATTAGTTAATTGAAAAGGAATCGCGTGATTGTTTTTGCTAATGGATGATAAGGAATTCGATGCGGATACGTTTTAACTATAACTTCGAGTTCAAAAATTTTTAGGTGCATAACTGTATGCATAAATCTTTATTCCGTAGACGAGGTGCGGCTGGTTGAACTTCTCGATCGAGATGTTTTCAAGAATCATGAAAAGTTGTGAATGCGAATTGTAATCGTCAAGATACAAATGAGGTTTAAAATAGAATCAAGTGGCAAACTTGAAGGATTGTTTAGTTTCATATGTAATAATCATCATTTTAACTCATTTTTAATTGTCCAAAGTTAGCAGTCCAATAGTCCGATTGTCCAATGGTTCAATAAATTCATATATGAACTAAATATATAATATTCGAATTACTTAATACGTATCGTGACCCGTGTACTGGTCTCGGTGTCGATCACAACTCAAAGTATATATATATTTTGGAATCAACTCCGACCCTGTATAGCCAACTCCCACCTTCACATATAGAGTGTCTATGGTTGTTCCGAAATATATATATAGATGGATCAATATGATAAGTCGAAACCTTGTACACGTGTCCCGTTATTTAAAATGCGTAAAATAAATAAATATATATCATGACCCATTATACAACGTGTTGTCTCAGAATTAATCCGACGTGTTGTTGTACATGTGTCCCGACGGTATGTAAAGTACAGAAATTAAAATTGCAAGAATGTAAATTGCGATAAATTAAATATTAATCAGTTAGCTGGGAACAGTTAGCTGGAACAGTTAGCGTGTAATCCTATCACAATTTCAATTAATTAATTCATCTGTTTCTAACAATTTTTATTTTGCCAATGTTTCTTCATTATGCCACTTGTTGGATTCGGATAGGTAAAAATCCAAATATGAAATTTAAATGGAAATGGTTAATCTGGGGTGAACGGATACGTATATCGGTAATTGTAAGTAGGATAATAAATGATCGTTGAATCAGATTCGAAGAATGTACAGTGTAACTTGTTAATGTGAATTCTAAATATTCCTTGGGTACTACCCACCCGTTAAAATATTTTCATCATTAACAGTTTGTACGAATGAAATTTTTAATTACAATCTTTATGAAAATATATTTGCATATATATTTTCTTCGGAGGTAACTATGAATTTAATGAGTCAATAAAATATTCAACTCATTTGATTTATCGTTATTACTAGATTACATAATCTCCAAAACATTAGAGATTACATAATCGTCATGTCGAACGAAGAACGATACGTAAAGAAGAGGTAATCGGTGTAGAATGATATGTAGAACAAAGATCATATTCGAAGTTCAGATGATGATGTTGAGGTACGTGGTGCGGATGTGATTATTGGTGGTGGTAATGATACGGTTGGTGTTGATGCTGATGATGTCGTTGACGTCGATGATGCTACTGGTACTGAAGATTGCGAGGTTGATGTTGTTAACGGTACTGGTTATGCTGCTGGTGCTGCTGCTGGTGTTTGTAACCTTCGCACCGTGTTCTCCAAAGCCGTCACACGAGCGCGAAGTTCGTTAATTTCTGCTAGTACACCAGGATGATTGGTGGTTGGAGTGAGCGAATGAACAAGATCCGAAATATGGGATAGGATATAATCGTGACGAGATACTCTAGAAATGAGAGAGAAAATGGTTTCTCAAACAGGTTCGCCGGTAAGTGCTTCAGGTTCGTCGCCAATGGGGCAATTCGGTGGGTGAAAGGGATCACCTTCTTCTTGTCTCCAATAATTTAGTATACTACGAACCCATCCCCAATTCATCCAGAATAGATGATGAGAAATTGGTTGATCCATTCCAGTGACGCTGCCTTCGGAGCCCGAATGGAAATCCATATCAGCGTAGCTGTCGGAGTCGGAGGAATTCGAACTGGACGCAGAGTTCATCTTGTACAGTCGGGGAAATGAATTTTTGGTTTGGAATAGATTATAGGAGTTGGGTTTGGTATTCTTCAATACATAATTTACATATGTATTTATAATACTCAAAATCCCGTGAATTACGGAGAATCTTTGAAATTCGTCAGGCAATGTCTATCGCAACAGATACGCTAGGATACGAATTTTGTCTATACACTATCGATGCACCAAATGCAGTAAGACGTGTCTAGACTTAAGAATACTAAGCAGGCAATTCTTAAGGATGATAAGCAGATGATTTTCGACTAGATATGATAAGCAAAACTTTTGACATGTAGACACGGTCAAAGTCCAGACTCACTAATGCATCCTAACAACTACCAGTTAAACACACTAATGCAAGGCCTGGTTCGCTAAGACCAACGCTCTGATACCATATGAGACGACCCGACCCAATCCATAGGGACGAATACAATAACATATGATAACATTGCGAGGTACTTGACCTCTATATGATACATTTTACAAACGTTGCATTTATTCTTAAAAGGCAAACTATCATTACATCAATATTTGACATTTTCGTCTAACATTTCATAATATCCAAATGACCTAATCTGTTAGACGAAAATGTCAAATATTGATGTAATGATAGTTTGCCTTTTAAGAATAAATGCAACGTTTGTAAAATGTATCATATAGAGGTCAAGTACCTCGCAATGTTATCATATGTTATTGTATTCGTCCCTATGGATTGGGTCGGGTCGTCTCATGTGGTATCAGAGCGTTGGTCTTAGCGAACCAGGCCTTGCATTAGTGTGTTTAACTGGTAGTTGTTAGGATGCATTAGTGAGTCTGGACTTTGACCGTGTCTACATGTCAAAAGTTTTGCTTATCATATCTAGTCGAAAATCATCTGCTTATCATCCTTAAGAATTGCCTGCTTAGTATTCTTAAGTCTAGACACGTCTTACTGCATTTGGTGCATCGATAGTGTATAGACAAAATTCGTATCCTAGCGTATCTGTTGCGATAGACATTGCCTGACGAATTTCAAAGATTCTCCGTAATTCACGGGATTTTGAGTATTATAAATACATATGTAAATTATGTATTGAAGAATACCAAACCCAACTCCTATAATCTATTCCAAACCAAAAATTCATTTCCCCGACTGTACAAGATGAACTCTGCGTCCAGTTCGAATTCCTCCGACTCCGACAGCTACGCTGATATGGATTTCCATTCGGGCTCCGAAGGCAGCGTCACTGGAATGGATCAACCAATTTCTCATCATCTATTCTGGATGAATTGGGGATGGGTTCGTAGTATACTAAATTATTGGAGACAAGAAGAAGGTGATCCCTTTCACCCACCGAATTGCCCCATTGGCGACGAACCTGAAGCACTTACCGGCGAACCTGTTTGAGAAACCATTTTCTCTCTCATTTCTAGAGTATCTCGTCACGATTATATCCTATCCCATATTTCGGATCTTGTTCATTCGCTCACTCCAACCACCAATCATCCTGGTGTACTAGCAGAAATTAACGAACTTCGCGCTCGTGTGACGGCTTTGGAGAACACGGTGCGAAGGTTACAAACACCAGCAGCAGCACCAGCAGCATAACCAGTACCGTTAACAACATCAACCTCGCAATCTTCAGTACCAGTAGCATCATCGACGTCAACGACATCATCAGCATCAACACCAACCGTATCATTACCACCACCAATAATCACATCCGCACCACGTACCTCAACATCATCATCTGAACTTCGAATATGATCTTTGTTCTACATATCATTCTACACCGATTACCTCTTCTTTACGTATCGTTCTTCGTTCGACATGACGATTATGTAATCTCTAATGTTTTGGAGATTATGTAATCTAGTAATAACGATAAATCAAATGAGTTGAATATTTTATTGACTCATTAAATTCATAGTTACCTCCGAAGAAAATATATATGCAAATATATTTTCATAAAGATTGTAATTAAAAATTTCATTCGTACAAACTGTTAATGATGAAAATATTTTAACGGGTGGGTAGTACCCAAGGAATATTTAGAATTCACATTAACAAGTTACACTGTACATTCTTCGAATCTGATTCAACGATCATTTATTATCCTACTTACAATTACCGATATACGTATCCGTTCACCCCAGATTAACCATTTCCATTTAAATTTCATATTTGGATTTTTACCTATCCGAATCCAACAAGTGGCATAATGAAGAAACATTGGCAAAATAAAAATTGTTAGAAACAGATGAATTAATTAATTGAAATTGTGATAGGATTACACGCTAACTGTTCCAGCTAACTGTTCCCAGCTAACTGATTAATATTTAATTTATCGCAATTTACATTCTTGCAATTTTAATTTCTGTACTTTACATACCGTCGGGACACATGTACAACAACACGTCGGATTAATTCTGAGACAACACGTTGTATAATGGGTCATGATATATATTTATTTATTTTACGCATTTTAAATAACGGGACACGTGTACAAGGTTTCGACTTATCATATTGATCCATCTATATATATATTTCGGAACAACCATAGACACTCTATATGTGAAGGTGGGAGTTGGCTATACAGGGTCGGAGTTGATTCCAAAATATATATATACTTTGAGTTGTGATCGACACCGAGACCAGTACACGGGTCACGATACGTATTAAGTAATTCGAATATTATATATTTAGTTCATATATGAATTTATTGAACCATTGGACAATCGGACTATTGGACTGCTAACTTTGGACAATTAAAAATGAGTTAAAATGATGATTATTACATATGAAACTAAACAATCCTTCAAGTTTGCCACTTGATTCTATTTTAAACCTCATTTGTATCTTGACGATTACAATTCGCATTCACAACTTTTCATGATTCTTGAAAACATCTCGATCGAGAAGTTCAACCAGCCGCACCTCGTCTACGGAATAAAGATTTATGCATACAGTTATGCACCTAAAAATTTTTGAACTCGAAGTTATAGTTAAAACGTATCCGCATCGAATTCCTTATCATCCATTAGCAAAAACAATCACGCGATTCCTTTTCAATTAACTAATTTTGTCACAGCTCCACTTCGATATCTCAGTAAGACTACTCTTATTACAATCTCGATATATATATATACGTTGTTCTTTCGCCATCGTTACCGGAGAACCTTTTATATTCCATCATATTACCATCAGCGTTTAATCATCTAAAAATACAATTCTCCTTAAACCATCTTGGTTTGATAACCAATGACCCAGATCCGATAACTTTGAAAATACTGACGAAGCAGCATGTTGTAGAAGGTCTTAATGACCAAATGTTGATGATAAAAGAAGGAAGTGTTAGGAACGCTCGATAGAAAATTGGTACTGAAAACCGGATTGAACAAACCATGAAGGAGACTCTGAACAAGTTACAAGGACTAAACTTGTACATAAAGAATTATGACGATTCTGTAGCAAACACCTTGCTTCTGAATCTAAACCCTTACGGGTCAATCTTCATCATCATCCTTCGACATTAGAAATTCCAAGATATTATCATATCTTTCATTATAAATATCCTCAATATTTCTGAAGATATTTTCACCACTATCCTTATCTGAAATCATTTATCTCTCTGTAATATCTGCGTTACAATATAAAGGAAACTGTGTTAGTTTCTAAATCCTTCAAGTTTAAAATAGGAATGTTCTGAAGCAGTGTTGGGAACTGATGCATGAACTAGTATAATATAATGAAACTTGATCAACTTCATTATATTACAGTAAGTCATGTTAAGTTTCTAATGGAATATGATGATTCACAGTACCGTCATCATGTGCCATGTTACACGACTTTTACATTCTATCCAATTCCGAAACATATTAAGAACAAATCATCTTGATAGTTCTATTTTCCTGGATATTCTGGTAATTTGACAAATCAAAATCGTGCCATTACCATTCCTTTCTTAGAGCATTAGCTATGTTCATTCCGAATTTTATACCTACGAATTTCGAACTATTGATCGCTTGACTCAAGGACGGGAAGAAGAAACGAAGGGACAAAGTCCCAAAATAGAAATTGGGGTATAGATTACAGCAAATAGGAGAGAGTATTAACTATGGATGACAATGATTATGGAAAACAGAAGCAGGAGCATCGAAATATAAGGAAAGATATCAAACCCAATAACC
This sequence comes from Rutidosis leptorrhynchoides, assembly GCF_046630445.1. Classification (NCBI taxonomy): domain Eukaryota; kingdom Viridiplantae; phylum Streptophyta; class Magnoliopsida; order Asterales; family Asteraceae; genus Rutidosis; species Rutidosis leptorrhynchoides. The sequence continues at coordinate 512,640,712 of NC_092334.1, forward strand.
ACCCAGAAACTACAAACCGTGTGTATCAATACGTATGGCGACGTAAAGACACGGGAGAATTAGAAACATTATAATTCCAAGAAAATCATAAAAGTGAATAGATTCTTCTAGCGGTAGATGAAAGAGAAGAATGAAAGATATGAAAGTTAGAAGTATAACAAAAATCAGAACGGGATGAAGCATTTTAAAGGATACCTTAAGGTATGAATTAGAGGAGGAAGAGTAAGAGATGTGAGGTATGGAAGTAAGAAAGGGAAGGAGGTGGATTTATAGTGAAATATCCAACAAAGAAATCGAAACAGATTATCGCATTAAATCAAAGGAGATCCTGTTTTCTAAATCATCGAAGAACCAAATCTTATTACATAAGATTTTCTTTAAATCCCTTAAATTCTGGAAATCAATCCTAATCTCGACATCGGTTAAAACAATTCTATATTCACTCATTTCATTCTTTTGTGATAGCTTCACTCGTGCGCTTCACATGACCGAATCATTTTACCCATATCTTCCAATAATGATAAAACTCTATTAATACCTCATATTCGTCATGAAAACATTCCTATTGTTATTTATGACAACCTCTACCAAATTTCGGGACGAAATTTCTTTAACGGGTGGGTACTGTAACGACCCAGATTTTTCCGATCGTTTTACACTTATAAGATTAATATTTACATAAATTAAAACTTACCAACATGATAAGCAATCTAAATTGTTGAGATTTATGATTTTGAAAAGAGTTTTACATAACGTTTAACCGTCTAGTTTGACCGATGATATCACGAACTATACAATATATGTTAATTATACGTTTGTGTATATATATGTATATATACATATTTAACATGATTTAAGGATGTTTAAATATCTCATTTTGTATTAATAACAATAAGTTATAAGTATATTTTGAAACTACTAACTTAAGCTTTCAAAACGATAACTATACGTAACGTTATTTGACATAAATACTTACGACCTATAATGTTTATACATATATCGTATATATAATGTATTTAATCACTTTTAAAGACTTAAATACATAAAACAATATAAGTATATTCACAAAAGATAGCTATATTTGAATCCTCATTCCATTTTTCACAAGATTTCTATACGTATATCTAGAGTATATGTACTCGTATCATACCTAGCTTCTATACATATTTACTATTGGTATATACACATCAAATCACCACCAACCAGCCCTTGTTCATGCCTTATGTATAAGGTAACTACTTTTGTTATTTAGTATGACAATTTCACATGATTAAAAGATCTTTTCACAAAATTACAAATTTATACACCTTTTACACCACCATAAATACATGCATCCATTTTCAATTTTTGGAACATCATTTCTCTAGCTAAACACACACACTTACTAGCCTCATGTCTCTCTAAGAACTCCAGCAAAAATCCTCTCAAGAATCACCTTAAACACCACCATAAAAAGATCAACAAAAACACTACAAAAATACAACTTTCAATTCAAGTTTATGTCTTAAGTTGCTTCCAATCTTTCATCCAATTTCATCACTCTTTTGGTTCTAGGTTTTTACTCCTCTTTTACAGCAATCTTGTCCAAGTAACTTGAGGTAGTAACTTTGTTCATAACCTTATTCGATTCATATATATATAGCTATCTTATTGTATGGTATACAATTTTAACAACAAAAACATAGTTTGAATGATTTCAAACTTGTTTGCAAACTAAATAGATCCTTCTAACTTAACTTTTAAAATACTTCAAGACCTGTAATATAACTTAAATATATGCTAATTTAACAAGGTATAACTTGGTTTTTCAAAGAATACCTTAAAAACTGTTTTTATGACGTCGGAGTGCAACCGGGGGCTGTTTTGGGTTGGATAATTAAAAACCATCTTGAACTTTGAATTGGAGGTTTATATTCTGGAAAAAAGATATTTCTTATGAATATGTTAACACATAAAAATTTCATGATTTAATTCATAGTATAAGTATTTTTAGAAAAATGGTCATTAAATGATGTTTTTGTAACAAAAATGATTAACTTCATAAGTTTCACCAAAATTTGACCTATGACCTATGATTTCGAATACAAACTAAGGTATTTACAGTTCATATTCTTAAAGAGGGACTCGATCCAAGGAAGTGGAAAGTTGAATCAACGAAAACGGAGTTGTAACGAAGAAATTATGACCAAAACAAAATCGGATATCCAAGACTAGTTTAGCCACGAAAATAATTGGAGAAAATTAAATAAATCACATCTTCCTAAAGTAACATGATATTTTATACATATATACTCATAATTTAATTTTATATGGTTCAGGATCACCCGTAAACAATACGAGAAGATTAATCATAAGATCCCATGATTGTACGCAACACGTCATTTGACAACACCGGTACTTTATGTACGCAACACGTCATTTGACAACACCGGTACCATGGGTCAAGATTAATCTCGACCAATACATATACGATGGGGGTTTTATTTATTTCATTGGGGGTTTATTAAACAACTAAATATGAACCATTAAAATTGAATTACTAACATCGGACTGCTAACTACGGACTAAGGAATTATTAAAAGTATTAAAAGTATTATAAGTATATATATGTGACGATTGTTTAAAAAGAAAAGGTATTGATATATTATATATGGATAGGTTCGTGATATCAATCGGATACCAAGTCGAAATTACATATCTTCAAGACAAAAGTGAGTATATAGTCCCACTTTTAAACTCTAAATATTTCGGGATGAGAATACATGTATTTTATGTTTTACGCTATGGACACAAGTAACTGAAAAATATATTCTACGTTGAGTTGTACCACTGGCATACTTCCCTGTAGCTTGGTAACTAATATTTACAGCGGTATTGTAAACGCGAATCCTGTTGATAGATCTATCGGGCCTGACAACCCCAACCGGACTGGACGACCAGTATTCAACGGTTGCACAGTACTTCGTTTCGTGACTACACCTTGGTACGGTGTAGTAAGATTTCATAATAAAGGGAATATGCGACGTGATTAAATGTTAAGTATGGTTACCAAGTGCTCAACCACTTAGAATATTTTTATTAAAATGTTTATATATGAAATCTTGTGTTCCATTGTTATAACGCTGCTAGCATCAAACCTATATATCTCACCAACTTTATGTTGACGTTTTAAAGCATGTTATTCTCAGGTATGAATTAAGTCTTCCGCTGTGCATTAGCTCATGTTAAGGATACTACTTGGGACCTTTTAAGCCATGATACAAAGACGTTGCATTCGAGTCATTGGAGTTCAATAGAGAATATAAATAAGTAAATGACAGATTAGGTCATTTGGATATTATGAAATGTTAGACGAAAATGTCAAATATTGATGTAATGATAGTTTGCCTTTTAAGAATAAATGCAACGTTTGTAAAATGTATCATATAGAGGTCAAGTACCTCGCAATGTTATCATATGTTATTGTATTCGTCCCTATGGATTGGGTCGGGTCGTCTCATGTGGTATCAGAGCGTTGGTCTTAGCGAACCAGGCCTTGCATTAGTGTGTTTAACTGGTAGTTGTTAGGATGCATTAGTGAGTCTGGACTTTGACCGTGTCTACATGTCAAAAGTTTTGCTTATCATATCTAGTCGAAAATCATCTGCTTATCATCCTTAAGAATTGCCTGCTTAGTATTCTTAAGTCTAGACACGTCTTACTGCATTTGGTGCATCGATAGTGTATAGACAAAATTCGTATCCTAGCGTATCTGTTGCGATAGACATTGCCTGACGAATTTCAAAGATTCTCCGTAATTCACGGGATTTTGAGTATTATAAATACATATGTAAATTATGTATTAAAGAATACCAAACCCAACTCCTATAATCTATTCCAAACCAAAAATTCATTTCCCCGACTGTACAAGATGAACTCTGCGTCCAGTTCGAATTCCTCCGACTCCGACAGCTACGCTGATATGGATTTCCATTCGGGCTCCGAAGGCAGCGTCACTGGAATGGATCAACCAATTTCTCATCATCTATTCTGGATGAATTGGGGATGGGTTCGTAGTATACTAAATTATTGGAGACAAGAAGAAGGTGATCCCTTTCACCCACCGAATTGCCCCATTGGCGACGAACCTGAAGCACTTACCGGCGAACCTGTTTGAGAAACCATTTTCTCTCTCATTTCTAGAGTATCTCGTCACGATTATATCCTATCCCATATTTCGGATCTTGTTCATTCGCTCACTCCAACCACCAATCATCCTGGTGTACTAGCAGAAATTAACGAACTTCGCGCTCGTGTGACGGCTTTGGAGAACACGGTGCGAAGGTTACAAACACCAGCAGCAGCACCAGCAGCATAACCAGTACCGTTAACAACATCAACCTCGCAATCTTCAGTACCAGTAGCATCATCGACGTCAACGACATCATCAGCATCAACACCAACCGTATCATTACCACCACCAATAATCACATCCGCACCACGTACCTCAACATCATCATCTGAACTTCGAATATGATCTTTGTTCTACATATCATTCTACACCGATTACCTCTTCTTTACGTATCGTTCTTCGTTCGACATGACGATTATGTAATCTCTAATGTTTTGGAGATTATGTAATCTAGTAATAACGATAAATCAAATGAGTTGAATATTTTATTGACTCATTAAATTCATAGTTACCTCCGAAGAAAATATATATGCAAATATATTTTCATAAAGATTGTAATTAAAAATTTCATTCGTACAAACTGTTAATGATGAAAATATTTTAACGGGTGGGTAGTACCCAAGGAATATTTAGAATTCACATTAACAAGTTACACTGTACATTCTTCGAATCTGATTCAACGATCATTTATTATCCTACTTACAATTACCGATATACGTATCCGTTCACCCCAGATTAACCATTTCCATTTAAATTTCATATTTGGATTTTTACCTATCCGAATCCAACAAGTGGCATAATGAAGAAACATTGGCAAAATAAAAATTGTTAGAAACAGATGAATTAATTAATTGAAATTGTGATAGGATTACACGCTAACTGTTCCAGCTAACTGTTCCCAGCTAACTGATTAATATTTAATTTATCGCAATTTACATTCTTGCAATTTTAATTTCTGTACTTTACATACCGTCGGGACACATGTACAACAACACGTCGGATTAATTCTGAGACAACACGTTGTATAATGGGTCATGATATATATTTATTTATTTTACGCATTTTAAATAACGGGACACGTGTACAAGGTTTCGACTTATCATATTGATCCATCTATATATATATTTCGGAACAACCATAGACACTCTATATGTGAAGGTGGGAGTTGGCTATACAGGGTCGGAGTTGATTCCAAAATATATATATACTTTGAGTTGTGATCGACACCGAGACCAGTACACGGGTCACGATACGTATTAAGTAATTCGAATATTATATATTTAGTTCATATATGAATTTATTGAACCATTGGACAATCGGACTATTGGACTGCTAACTTTGGACAATTAAAAATGAGTTAAAATGATGATTATTACATATGAAACTAAACAATCCTTCAAGTTTGCCACTTGATTCTATTTTAAACCTCATTTGTATCTTGACGATTACAATTCGCATTCACAACTTTTCATGATTCTTGAAAACATCTCGATCGAGAAGTTCAACCAGCCGCACCTCGTCTACGGAATAAAGATTTATGCATACAGTTATGCACCTAAAAATTTTTGAACTCGAAGTTATAGTTAAAACGTATCCGCATCGAATTCCTTATCATCCATTAGCAAAAACAATCACGCGATTCCTTTTCAATTAACTAATTTTGTCACAGCTCCACTTCGATATCTCAGTAAGACTACTCTTATTACAATCTCGATATATATATATACGTTGTTCTTTCGCCATCGTTACCGGAGAACCTTTTATATTCCATCATATTACCATCAGCGTTTAATCATCTAAAAATACAATTCTCCTTAAACCATCTTGGTTTGATAACCAATGACCCAGATCCGATAACTTTGAAAATACTGACGAAGCAGCATGTTGTAGAAGGTCTTAATGACCAAATGTTGATGATAAAAGAAGGAAGTGTTAGGAACGCTCGATAGAAAATTGGTACTGAAAACCGGATTGAACAAACCATGAAGGAGACTCTGAACAAGTTACAAGGACTAAACTTGTACATAAAGAATTATGACGATTCTGTAGCAAACACCTTGCTTCTGAATCTAAACCCTTACGGGTCAATCTTCATCATCATCCTTCGACATTATAAATTCCAAGATATTATCATATCTTTCATTATAAATATCCTCAATATTTCTGAAGATATTTTCACCACTATCCTTATCTGAAATCATTTATCTCTCTGTAATATCTGCGTTACAATATAAAGGAAACTGTGTTAGTTTCTAAATCCTTCAAGTTTAAAATAGGAATGTTCTGAAGCAGTGTTGGGAACTGATGCATGAACTAGTATAATATAATGAAACTTGATCAACTTCATTATATTACAGTAAGTCATGTTAAGTTTCTAATGGAATATGATGATTCACAGTACCGTCATCATGTGCCATGTTACACGACTTTTACATTCTATCTAATTCCGAAACATATTAAGAACAAATCATCTTGATAGTTCTATTTTCCTGGATATTCTGGTAATTTGACAAATCAAAATCGTGCCATTACCATTCCTTTCTTAGAGCATTAGCTATGTTCATTCCGAATTTTATACCTACGAATTTCGAACTATTGATCGCTTGACTCAAGGACGGGAAGAAGAAACGAAGGGACAAAGTCCCAAAATAGAAATTGGGGTATAGATTACAGCAAATAGGAGAGAGTATTAACTATGGATGACAATGATTATGGAAAACAGAAGCAGGAGCATCGAAATATAAGGAAAGATATCAAACCCAATAACCACCCAGAAACTACAAACCGTGTGTATCAATACGTATGGCGACGTAAAGACACGGGAGAATTAGAAACATTATAATTCCAAGAAAATCATAAAAGTGAATAGATTCTTCTAGCGGTAGATGAAAGAGAAGAATGAAAGATATGAAAGTTAGAAGTATAACAAAAATCAGAACGGGATGAAGCATTTTAAAGGATACCTTAAGGTATGAATTAGAGGAGGAAGAGTAAGAGATGTGAGGTATGGAAGTAAGAAAGGGAAGGAGGTGGATTTATAGTGAAATATCCAACAAAGAAATCGAAACAGATTATCGCATTAAATCAAAGGAGATCCTGTTTTCTAAATCATCGAAGAACCAAATCTTATTACATAAGATTTTCTTTAAATCCCTTAAATTCTGGAAATCAATCCTAATCTCGACATCGGTTAAAACAATTCTATATTCACTCATTTCATTCTTTTGTGATAGCTTCACTCGTGCGCTTCACATGACCGAATCATTTTATCCATATCTTCCAATAATGATAAAACTCTATTAATACCTCATATTCGTCATGAAAACATTCCTATTGTTATTTATGACAACCTCTACCAAATTTCGGGACGAAATTTCTTTAACGGGTGGGTACTGTAACGACCCAGATTTTTCCGATCGTTTTACACTTATAAGATTAATATTTACATAAATTAAAACTTACCAACATGATAAGCAATCTAAATTGTTGAGATTTATGATTTTGAAAAGAGTTTTACATAACGTTTAACCGTCTAGTTTGACCGATGATATCACGAACTATACAATATATGTTAATTATACGTTTGTGTATATATATGTATATATACATATTTAACATGATTTAAGGATGTTTAAATATCTCATTTTGTATTAATAACAATAAGTTATAAGTATATTTTGAAACTACTAACTTAAGCTTTCAAAACGATAACTATACGTAACGTTATTTGACATAAATACTTACGACCTATAATGTTTATACATATATCGTATATATAATGTATTTAATCACTTTTAAAGACTTAAATACATAAAACAATATAAGTATATTCACAAAAGATAGCTATATTTGAATCCTCATTCCATTTTTCACAAGATTTCTATACGTATATCTAGAGTATATGTACTCGTATCATACCTAGCTTCTATACATATTTACTATTGGTATATACACATCAAATCACCACCAACCAGCCCTTGTTCATGCCTTATGTATAAGGTAACTACTTTTGTTATTTAGTATGACAATTTCACATGATTAAAAGATCTTTTCACAAAATTACAAATTTATACACCTTTTACACCACCATAAATACATGCATCCATTTTCAATTTTTGGAACATCATTTCTCTAGCTAAACACACACACTTACTAGCCTCATGTCTCTCTAAGAACTCCAGCAAAAATCCTCTCAAGAATCACCTTAAACACCACCATAAAAAGATCAACAAAAACACTACAAAAATACAACTTTCAATTCAAGTTTATGTCTTAAGTTGCTTCCAATCTTTCATCCAATTTCATCACTCTTTTGGTTCTAGGTTTTTACTCCTCTTTTACAGCAATCTTGTCCAAGTAACTTGAGGTAGTAACTTTGTTCATAACCTTATTCGATTCATATATATATAGCTATCTTATTGTATGGTATACAATTTTAACAACAAAAACATAGTTTGAATGATTTCAAACTTGTTTGCAAACTAAATAGATCCTTCTAACTTAACTTTTAAAATACTTCAAGACCTGTAATATAACTTAAATATATGCTAATTTAACAAGGTATAACTTGGTTTTTCAAAGAATACCTTAAAAACTGTTTTTATGACGTCGGAGTGCAACCGGGGGCTGTTTTGGGTTGGATAATTGAAAACCATCTTGAACTTTGAATTGGAGGTTTATATTCTGGAAAAAAGATATTTCTTATGAATATGTTAACACATAAAAATTTCATGATTTAATTCATAGTATAAGTATTTTTAGAAAAATGGTCATTAAATGATTTTGTTGTAACAAAAATGTTTAACTTCATATGTTTCACTAATGTTTCACTTATGCCGTATGATTTTGAATACAAACCAAGGTATTTACAGTTCATAGTCTTAAAGAAGAACTCGATCCAAGAAGATGGCAATTTGAATCAACGAAAACGGATTTGTAACGAAGAAACTATGACCGAAACAAAATTGGTTATCCTAGATCATTTCAACTACGGGATCAATTGGAAAAAAATGATATAAATCACATATTTCTAAGATAACATGATATTTTATATATATGTACTTATAATTCAATTTTATATGGTTCAGGATCACCCGTAAACAACACGAGAAGATTAATCATAAGATCCCATGATTGTACGCAACACGTCATTTGACAACACCGGTACTTTATGTACGCAACACGTCATTTGACAACACCGGTACCATGGGTCAAGATTAATCTCGACCAATACATATACGAGGGGGTTTTATTTATTTCGTTGGGGGTTTTATTTATTTCATTGCGGGTATATTAAACATCTAAAAATGAACCATTAAAATTGAATTACTAACATCGGACTGCTAACTACGGACTAAGGAATTATTCAAAGTATTAAAAGTATAACAAGTATATATTTATAACGTTTGTTTAAAAATGAAAACATATTGATATATTATATGTGGATAGGTTCGTGATATCAACCGGAAGACCGAGTCAAATTATATATATCATCAAGACAAGAGTGAGTATATAGTCCCATTTTTAAACTCTAAATATTTCGGGATGAGAATACATGTATTTTATGTTTTACGATATGGACACAAGTAACTGAAAAATATGTTCTACGTTGAGTTGTACCACTGGCATACTTCCCTGTAGCTTGGTAACTAATATTTACAGCGGTATTGTAAACGCGAATCCTGTTGATAGATCTATCGGGCCTGACAACCCCAACCGGACTGGACGACCAGTATTCAACGGTTGCACAGTACTTCGTTTTGTGACTACACTTGGTACAGTGTAGTAAGATTTCATATTAAAGGGAATATGCGACGTGAAAATGTTAAGTATGGTTACCAAGTGCTCAACCACTTAGAATATTTTTATTGAAATGTTTATATACGAAATCTTGTGGTCTATATATATATATTGCTGCGCACTAAACCTATATCTCACCAACTTTATGTTGACGTTTTTAAACATGTTTATTCTCAGGTGATAATTAAAGCTTCCGCTGCATTATGTTGAATCTAAGCAGGATCATGCGTACTCATATTTGTGTCAAAAATAAAACTGCATATCCTAGGACGTGTGTTGTAAAATATGCTAGAAATCGTGTTGTTATTATCATTTGTAAAGTTTGTAAGTCGAAGATTATCGTTAAACGATAATCATCTTTTTATTGTCTAAAGCTTGTAACAAAAATAATGGTTTGGTTTGTAATGTATAATATATGCAGTTTTCCTTTTTAAAAATGTCGCATATAGAGGTCAATACCTCGCAATGAAATCATACGTTATCTAACACGTTCTTATGGTTAAGGACGGGTTATGACATGTGGTATCAGAGCGTTGGTCTTAGCGAACCAGGTCTGCATTAGTGTGTCTAACTGATAAGTCGTTAGGATACATTAGTAAAGTCTGGACTTTGACCGGGTCTGATTTAAAAAAAAAAAACTATTGCTTATCACTGTTGGTTAAAATTTATATGTAAATATTATATAAGTACTAATGGGTTAGTTGTTGTGTGATAGATGTCGAGCTCAAAAATTGTTATCACAATCAACGACTCCGAATCAGAATCTTCAGATGGCGTTCCAGTCATTAACCTGTCCGATGACGAAAATGATATCCTTGGGGAAGACTCACAAATTCCGGATGAACCAACTATAAAGAACCCGGAAAGTGAACCCGAGGAGGAAAGTGAACCCGAGGAGGAAAGTGAACCCGAGGAGGAAAGTGAACCCGAGGAGGAAAGTGAACCCGAGGAAGAAATACAGGAAATTACAAAAGACGAGTTCGAACTAGGAAAGAAACGAAAGGCTAATGAATTAGAAAATCCAAATCCCGAGTTTAATGAGAATGATGTGGCACCAATTCCACTCAACACTACCACCCCTATCCCCGCTATTCCTATTCGTTCTGTCCCGGCATCCAGTTCTTCAGTCCCACAGCCAAAATATAGGCAGACAGTTAGGATAAGCGTTAAGCAAATCTTTGTGTCTAAACGTCCTAGAAAATAGATCAAACGATGCGCTGCTGTGTCAAACCATGGAACCGAATAATGTTTTGTATAATATTAATAGTGTGGTTTGCTTAATGTTCGATGTAAGATAAGCATATGTAAAATATTGAAGTATGAAATGCAATAATTTTCCATGGTTAAGTATTATTTAGATTGTAGTAATTGATTCTGTACTAAGCTATTAAGTATGAACATTAACGGGTAGGTACTACCCAAGATATAATTATAAAACGCTAATAAGAAGAAAAGGCTTTTATAATAATATCTGGTTCATATTATTAACAAGCTATAAATGTACTATAAATACACACTACATCTATAATATTCCATGTGAATAATTATTTTCTTTCATTAGGAAATGGCGCGATTGAATCGAATGACGGAACAAGAACTCGAGGAACTCATCAACCAGCGAGTGAACGACAGAATGTTATGGGTTGAGGCTGCAAGAGCTGCTGCAGTTAATCCAAATCCTCGTGTAGGATGCTCCTACAAGACGTTTCAAGCTTGCAAGCCATCATCATTCAGTGGAACGGAAGGGCCGATCGGTTTAACCCGATGGATAGAAAAGATGGAGACGGTGTTCAAAATCAGCGGTTGTGATGAAAAAGACATGACCAAGTTTGCATCGTGCACTTTACAAGATAGTGCACTCACATGGTGGAAGAATTATGTGAAGGCGGTAGGAGGAGATGTAGCTTATGATACTCCATGGGAAGAATTCAAAGCAATGATAATCACCGAGTATTGTCCAAGGAATGAGGTTATTAAGTTAGAAGATGAGTTACGAAGTTTGAAGGTGGTTGGTACTGAAATCACCAACTACAATCAGCGATTCATGGAATTGGTTTTACTATGTCCTGAATTGGTTCCAACCGAAGCACGGAAGATTGAAATGTACAAAGGTGGTTTGCCCAAAAAGGTCAAGGCAAACGTTACGGCGTCGAAACCTAAGACAATTCATGAAGCTATAACCATGGCAAACGAGCTAATGGATCAGGTCATCATGGATAAGAAAGTATCCAATACTGATGTGAAGGTATCAGGTAACAAAAGAAAGTGGAATGGAAATTATGATCGAGGTAACCAACAACAATCTTTTAAGAAACAAGAAAACACGCAAGGTGCGGGTAGTGGTTTAAGCTTTGGTTATAAAGGACAAAATCCTTTATGCAACCGTTGTCACAAACATCATTTTGGTTACTGTAGTGTGTTGTGCACTAAATGCAATAGACAGGGACATCTTGCTGAAGATTGTAAGGCTCTCGTTACAAATGCAAATGGTAACAAGACTCCTGCCACCAACGCAAATAGAACTGCTTTGGCTAACATTACTTGTTTTGGGTGTGGAAAACAAGGTCATTATAAGAGTCAGTGCCCGAATCAGAATGGCGGACCTGCACGTGGAAGAGCGTTTGTTATTAATGCTAGAGAGGCACGAGAAGACCCGGAGCTTGTTACGGGTACGTTTACCATTAATAACTTATCAGCATCTATTTTATTTGATACTGGCGCCGATAGAAGTTACGTGTGTATAAATTTTTACACTAAATTGAATTGTTCATCATTACCTCTAGATGCTAAGTACATGATTGAGTTAGCTAATGGTAAACTAATTAAAGCCGATAAAATTTGTCGTGATTGTAAGATAAATTTAGCCGGAGAAACATTTAAGATTGATTTGATACCCGTAGAATTAGGAAGTTTTGATGTAATAGTCGGCATGGACTGGATGTCCAAAATAGGAGCGGAAGTTGTTTGTGCCAAGAAGGCAATTCGTATTCCTGGTAAGGATAAAATGCCAGTGATGATTTATGAAGAGAAGGGTAATTCAAAACTAAAACTCATTAGCTGTTTGAAAGCCAAGAAGTGTTTAGAAAAGGGATGTTACGCTATTTTAGCACATGTTAATAAAGTCGAAAAGAAAGAAAAGTGCATCAACGACGTGCCTGTGGCAAGAGATTTTCCTGAAGTTTTTCCGGAAGAATTGCCGGGATTACCTCCATTTAGATCGGTAGAATTTCAAATAGATTTAGTACCAGGAGCTGCACCAGTGGCTCGTGCTCCATATAGACTTGCACCGTCCGAGTTAAAAGAACTTCAAAGTCAGTTAAAAGAATTACTGGACCGTGGATTCATACGACCGAGTACTTCACCGTGGGGAGCTCCAATTTTGTTTGTTAAGAAGAAAGATGGATCTTTTAGGATGTGTATAGACTATCGTGAATTAAATAAGTTAACTATCAAGAATCGATATCCACTACCGAGAATTGATGACTTATTTGATCAACTGCAAGGATCATGTATTTATTCGAAAATCGACTTAAGATCGGGCTATCATCAACTACGCGTCAAAGAAGAGGACATTCCGAAAACTGCTTTTCGGACACGTTATGGTCATTACGAATTTTTGGTTATGCCGTTTGGATTGACGAATGCGCCAGCTGTATTTATGGACCTCATGAATCGAGTTTGTAGTCCGTATTTAGATAAGTTTGTTATCGTTTTCATTGATGATATTCTTATCTATTCCAAGAGTGAGCAAGAGCATGAAGAGCATTTAAGGTTGATATTGGAGTTGTTAAGAAAAGAACAGCTATATGCTAAATTTTCCAAGTGTGCTTTTTGGTTGAAAGAAGTGCAATTTCTTGGCCATGTTGTTAATAGCGAAGGAATTCAGGTTGATCCAGCAAAAACTGAAGCTATTGAAAAATGGGAGACTCCTAAGACACCAACGCAGATACGCCAATTTTTGGGTTTAGCCGGTTATTATAGAAGGTTTATTCAAGATTTTTCCCGAATAGCTAAGCCGTTGACAGCATTAACGCAAAAAGGGAAGAAATATGAATGGACTTCAGAGCAGGAGAACGCATTTCAAATACTGAAAAAGAAGTTAACTACGGCGCCTATTTTATCATTACCTGAAGGGAACGATGATTTTGAAATATATTGTGACGCTTCGCGACAAGGTTTTGGTTGTGTTCTTATGCAACGAAAGAAAGTAATTGCATTTGCATCCCGACAATTGAAGATTCATGAGCGGAATTATACGACGCATGATCTAGAATTGGGAGCAGTCGTGTTTGCACATGTCATAACCCGTCCTTAACCATAAGAACGTGTTAGATAACGTATGATTTCATTGCGAGGTATTGACCTCTATATGCGACATTTTTAAAAAGGAAAACTGCATATATTATACATTACAAACCAAACCATTATTTTTGTTACAAGCTTTAGACAATAAAAAGATGATTATCGTTTAACGATAATCTTCGACTTACAAACTTTACAAATGATAATAACAACACGATTTCTAGCATATTTTACAACACACGTCCTAGGATATGCAGTTTTATTTTTGACACAAATATGAGTACGCATGATCCTGCTTAGATTCAACATAATGCAGCGGAAGCTTTAATTATCACCTGAGAATAAACATGTTTAAAAACGTCAACATAAAGTTGGTGAGATATAGGTTTAGTGCGCAGCAATATATATATATAGACCACAAGATTTCGTATATAAACATTTCAATAAAAATATTCTAAGTGGTTGAGCACTTGGTAACCATACTTAACATTTTCACGTCGCATATTCCCTTTAATATGAAATCTTACTACACCGTACCAAGTGTAGTCACAAAACGAAGTACTGTGCAACCGTTGAATACTGGTCGTCCAGTCCGGTTGGGGTTGTCAGGCCCGATAGATCTATCAACAGGATTCGCGTTTACAATACCGCTGTAAATATTAGTTACCAAGCTACAGGGAAGTATGCCAGTGGTACAACTCAACGTAGAATATATTTTCAGTTACTTGTGTCCATTACGTAAAACATAAAATACATGTATTCTCATCCCGAAATATTTAGAGTTTAAAAGTGGGACTATATACTCACTCTTGTCTTGATGATATATATAATTTGACTCGGTCTTTCGGTTGATATCACGAACCTATCCACATATAATATATCAATATGTTTTCATTTTTAAACAAACGTTATAAATATATACTTGTTATACTTTTAATACTTTGAATAATTCCTTAGTCCGTAGTTAGCAGTCCGATGTTAGTAATTCAATTTTAATGGTTCATTTTTAGATGTTTAATATACCCGCAATGAAATAAATAAAACCCCCAACGAAATAAATAAAACCCCCTCGTATATGTATTGGTCGAGATTAATCTTGACCCATGGTACCGGTGTTGTCAAATGACGTGTTGCGTACATAAAGTACCGGTGTTGTCAAATGACGTGTTGCGTACAATCATGGGATCTTATGATTAATCTTCTCGTGTTGTTTACGGGTGATCCTGAACCATATAAAATTGAATTATAAGTACATATATATAAAATATCATGTTATCTTAGAAATATGTGATTTATATCATTTTTTTCCAATTGATCCCGTAGTTGAAATGATCTAGGATAACCAATTTTGTTTCGGTCATAGTTTCTTCGTTACAAATCCGTTTTCGTTGATTCAAATTGCCATCTTCTTGGATCGAGTTCTTCTTTAAGACTATGAACTGTAAATACCTTGGTTTGTATTCAAAATCATACGGCATAAGTGAAACATTAGTGAAACATATGAAGTTAAACATTTTTGTTACAACAAAATCATTTAATGACCATTTTTCTAAAAATACTTATACTTTGAAAAACCAAGTTTTACCTTGTTAAATTAGCATATACATAAGTTATATTACAGGTCTTGAAGTATTTTAAAAGTTAAGTTAGAAGGATCTATTTAGTTTGCAAACAAGTTTGAAAACATTCAAACTATGTTCTTGTTGTTAAACTTTTGTACCACAAAATAAGATAGCTATATATATATGAATCGAATAAGGTTATGAACATAGATTCTACCTCAAGTTCCTTGGATAAGTTTGCTGTAAAAGAGAAGTAAAAAGCTAGAATCAAAAGGGTGATGGAAGTGGATGAAAGATTGGAAGTAAGTTGGTGTTCTTGGAGGGTTTTCTTGAAGTGTTTTTGTATGGTTTTTGTATGGTGTTTTAGTATGGTTTTTGAAGCTAGATCTTTATGGAACTTTGCTGGATTGTTATGGAGTTTAGAGAGTAAGAAAGAGTGTGTGTTTTTAGTTAAGAGATTGAAGTAAAAATGAATCAAAAATGATGATACATATATACTCCTAAAAATGTGATCTTTAAGGATAACATGACAAAATTTTAGTTTGTATTTTTGTTAATTAGTCAAGTAATCATCCAAAAGTAATTACCTAGCTCTAAGGGCATGAATAATGGCTGGTTAGGTGGTGATTTTGATGTGTATTTACTATTAGTAAATACGTATAGGAGCTAGGTATGATACGAGTACAAATACTCTAGGTATACGTATAGAAATTTTGTGAAAAATGAAATGAGGATTCAAATATAGCTATCTTTTGTGAATACACTTATATGGTTTTATGTATTTAAGTTCTTTAAAAGTAATTAAATACATTACTTATACAATATATGTATAACATTATAAGTCTTAAGTATATATGTCAAATAACGTTACGTATTGTTATCGTTTTGAAAACTTAAGTTAGTAGTTTCAAAATACACATATAACTTGTTGTTATTAATATAAAATGAGGTATTAAAACATTCTTTAATCATGTTAAATATGTATATATACATATATATACACAAACGTATAATTATCATATATTGTATGGTTCGTGATATCATCGGTCAAACTAGACGGTCAAACGTTGTGTAAAACTCTTTTCGGAAATATCAGTCTCGACAATTTGGATTCCTTATCATGTTGGTAAGGTTTAATTTATGTAAATATTAATCTTATAAGTATATAACGATCGAAAAAGTGCGGGTCGTTACATTACCTCCCCGTTAAATAAATTTCGTCCCGAAATTTTAAAATTGTACCTATTTTGCGTCATCGAGAAACAAATGCGGATACTTTCGTTTCATCTGATCCTCTCGTTCCCAAGTAAACTCGGGACCTCTTCTAGCATTCCAACGAACCTTAACAATCGGTATATTACTCTGTTTGAGCTGTTTAACTTCACGGTCCATGATTTCGATTGGTTCTTCGACGAATTGTAGTTTCTCGTCGACATGAATTTCTTCAAGAGGAATGGTGAGGTCTTCCTTTGCAAGACACTTCTTCAGGTTTGAGACGTGAAAGGTATTATGTACTCCAGCGAGTTGTTGCGGTAACTCGAGTCGATAAGCTACCGGTCCAATGCGTTCGATGATCTTGAACGGGCCTACGTACCTTGGGTTCAGTTTACCCCTTTTGCCGAAACGTATTACACCTTTCCAAGGTGACACCTTTAGCATAACCATGTCCCCGACCTGAAACTCTAATGGTTTCCTTCGAACATCGGCGTAGCTCTTTTGGCGACTACGGGCTGTTTTCAATCTCTCCTTGATTTGCACTATCTTCTCAGTCGTTTCATGTATGATCTCGGGACCAGTTAAATGTCGATCTCCTACTTCATTCCAACAGATAGGAGATCTACACTTCCTTCCGTACAATGCTTCGAATGGCGCAGCTCCAATGCTCGCATGATAACTATTATTATACGAGAATTCTGCTAACGGTAGGTATTTATCCCATCCGTTTCCAAAATCGATCACACATGCCCTGAGCATGTCTTCGAGAGTCTGAATCGTTCTTTCACTCTGTCCATCGGTTTGTGGATGATATGCGGTACTCATATCCAACCGAGTTCCTAGTGCCTCCTGTAGTGATTGCCAAAACTTTGAGGTAAATCTACTATCACGATCGGATATAATGGAAATAGGTATTCCATGCCTTGAAACAACTTCCTTTATATACAATCGTAATAGTTTCTCCATTCTATCTGTTTCCTTTATAGGCAAGAAATGTGCAGACTTGGTGAGACGATCAACAATCACCCAAATGGTGTCGTACCCCCAGGCAGTCTTTGGTAACTTCGTGATGAAATCCATGGTAATACCATCCCATTTCCATTCTGGGATTTCTGGTTGTTGAAGTAACCCTGACGGCTTTTGATGTTCTGCTTTGACTTTGGAACAAGTTAAACATTCCCCAACATATGTTGCAACGTCTGTCTTCAAATTAGGCCACCAATAATGCGTCTTAAGATCTTGGTACATCTTTCCAACTCCAGGATGTATCGAATATCTTGTCTTATGTGCCTCGTTCAATATCAACTTCCTTAATCCACCCAACTTCGGTACCCAAATACGGTTTGCAAAATATCGAATTCCATCTTCCCGTATAACGAGTTGCTTCTCATACTTTTTCATTATTTCATTTCCTATATTTTCTTTAGTAAGTGCTTCTCGTTGAACTTCTTTGATTTGTGAGTTGAGATTCATGCGAATTTTTATGTTCATCGCTCGTACTCGAATTGGTTCTCGTTCCTTTCTGCTTAAAGCATCGGCCACCACGTTCGCCTTTCCGGGATGATAACGAATTTCACAATCATAGTCGTTTATTAACTCGACCCACCTACGTTGCCTCATGTTCAATTGTTTTTGATCGAAAATATGTTGAAGGCTTTTATGATCAGTAAACACAGTGAATTTAACCCCATACAAGTAGTGTCTCCACATTTTCAATGCAAACACGACTGCTCCCAATTCTAGATCATGCGTCGTATAATTCCGCTCATGAATCTTCAATTGTCGGGATGCAAATGCAATTACTTTCTTTCGTTGCATAAGAACACAACCAAAACCTTGTCGCGAAGCGTCACAATATATTTCAAAATCATCGTTCCCTTCAGGTAATGATAAAATAGGCGCCGTAGTTAACTTCTTTTTCAGTATTTGAAATGCGTTCTCCTGCTCTGAAGTCCATTCATATTTCTTCCCTTTTTGCGTTAATGCTGTCAACGGCTTAGCTATTCGGGAAAAATCTTGAATAAACCTTCTATAATAACCGGCTAAACCCAAAAATTGGCGTATCTGCGTTGGTGTCTTAGGAGTCTCCCATTTTTCAATAGCTTCAGTTTTTGCTGGATCAACCTGAATTCCTTCGCTATTAACAACATGGCCAAGAAATTGCACTTCTTTCAACCAAAAAGCACACTTGGAAAATTTAGCATATAGCTGTTCTTTTCTTAACAACTCCAATATCAACCTTAAATGCTCTTCATGCTCTTGCTCACTCTTGGAATAGATAAGAATATCATCAATGAAAACGATAACAAACTTATCTAAATACGGACTACAAACTCGATTCATGAGGTCCATAAATACAGCTGGCGCATTCGTCAATCCAAACGGCATAACCAAAAATTCGTAATGACCATAACGTGTCCGAAAAGCAGTTTTCGGAATGTCCTCTTCTTTGACGCGTAGTTGATGATAGCCCGATCTTAAGTCGATTTTCGAATAAATACATGATCCTTGCAGTTGATCAAATAAGTCATCAATTCTCGGTAGTGGATATCGATTCTTGATAGTTAACTTATTTAATTCACGATAGTCTATACACATCCTAAAAGATCCATCTTTCTTCTTAACAAACAAAATTGGAGCTCCCCACGGTGAAGTACTCGGTCGTATGAATCCACGGTCCAGTAATTCTTTTAACTGACTTTGAAGTTCTTTTAACTCAGACGGTGCAAGTCTATATGGAGCACGAGCCACTGGTGCAGCTCCTGGTACTAAATCTATTTGAAATTCTACCGATCTAAATGGAGGTAATCCCGGCAATTCTTCCGGAAAAACTTCGGGAAAATCTCTTGCCACAGGCACGTCATTGATGCACTTCTCTTCCTTTTCGACTTTATTAACATGTGCTAAAATAGCGTAACATCCCTTTTCTAAACACTTTTTGGCTTTCAAACAGCTAATGAGTTTTAGCTTTGAATCACCCTTCTCTCCGTAAATCATCACCGGCATTTTATCCTTACCAGGAATACGAATTGCCTTCTTGGCACAAACAACTTCCGCTCCTACTTTGGACATCCAGTCCATGCCGACTATTACATCAAAACTTCCTAATTCTACGGGTATCAAATCAATCTTAAATGTTTCTCCGGCTAAATTTATCTTACAATCACGACAAATTTTATCGGCTTTAATTAGTTTACCATTAGCTAACTCAATCATGTACTTAGCATCTAGAGGTAATGATGAACAATTCAATTTAGTGTAAAAATTTATACACACGTAACTTCTATCGGTGCCAGTATCAAATAAAATAGATGCTGATAAGTTATTAATGGTAAACGTACCCGTAACAAGCTCCGGGTCTTCTCGTGCCTCTCTAGCATTAATAACAAACGCTCTTCCACGTGCAGGTCCGCCATTCTGATTCGGGCACTGACTCTTATAGTGACCTTGTTTTCCACAACCAAAACAAGTAATGGTAGCCAAAGCAGTTCTATTTGCGTTGGTGGCAGGAGTCTTGTTGCCATTTGTAACGAGAGCCTTACAATCTTCCGCAAGATGACCTTGTCGATTACACTTGGTGCATAACACACTACAGTAACCAAAGTGATGTTTGTGGCAACGGTTGCATAAAGGATTTTGTCCTTTATAACCAAAGCTTAAACCACTACCCGCACCTTGCGTGTTTTCTTGTTTCTTAAAAGATTGTTGTTGGTTACCTCGATCATAATTTCCATTCCACTTTCTTTTGTTACCTGATACCTTCACATCAGTATTGGATACTTTCTTATCCATGATGACCTGATCCATTAGCTCGTTTGCCATGGTTATAGCTTCATGAATTGTCTTAGGTTTCGACGCCGTAACGTTTGCCTTGACCTTTTTGGGCAAACCACCTTTGTACATTTCAATCTTCCGTGCTTCGGTTGGAACCAATTCAGGACATAGTAAAACCAATTCCATGAATCGCTGATTGTAGTTGGTCATGCCGTTTGGATTGACAAATGCGCCAGCTGTATTCATGGACCTCATGAATCGAGTTTGTAGTCCGTATTTAGATAAGTTTGTTATCGTTTTCATTGATGATATTCTTATCTATTCCAAGAGTGAGCAAGAACATGAAGAGCATTTAAGGTTGATATTGGAGTTGTTAAGAAAAGAACAGCTATATGCTAAATTTTCTAAGTGTGCTTTTTGGTTGAAAGAAGTGCAATTTCTTGGCCATGTTGTTAATAGCGAAGGAATTCAGGTTGATCCAGCAAAAACTGAAGCTATTGAAAAATGGGAGACTCCTAAGACACCAACGCAGATACGCCAATTTTTGGGTTTAGCCGGTTATTATAGAAGGTTTATTCAAGATTTTTCCCGAATAGCTAAGCCGTTGACAGCATTAACGCAAAAAGGGAAGAAATATGAATGGACTTCAGAGCAGGAGAACGCATTTCAAATACTGAAAAAGAAGTTAACTACGGCGCCTATTTTATCATTACCTGAAGGGAACGATGATTTTGAAATATATTGTGACGCTTCGCGACAAGGTTTTGGTGGTGTTCTTATGCAACGAAAGAAAGTAATTGCATTTGCATCCCGACAATTGAAGATTCATGAGCGGAATTATACGACGCATGATCTAGAATTGGGAGCAGTCGTGTTTGCATTGAAAATGTGGAGACACTACTTGTATGGGGTTAAATTCACTGTGTTTACTGATCATAAAAGCCTTCAACATATTTTCGATCAAAAACAATTGAACATGAGGCAACGTAGGTGGGTCGAGTTAATAAACGACTATGATTGTGAAATTCGTTATCATCCCGGAAAGGCGAACGTGGTGGCCGATGCTTTAAGCAGAAAGGAACGAGAACCAATTCGAGTACGAGCGATGAACATAAAAATTCGCATGAATCTCAACTCACAAATCAAAGAAGTTCAACGAGAAGCACTTACTAAAGAAAATATAGGAAATGAAATAATGAAAAAGTATGAGAAGCAACTCGTTATACGGGAAGATGGAATTCGATATTTTGCAAACCGTATTTGGGTACCGAAGTTGGGTGGATTAAGGAAGTTGATATTGAACGAGGCACATAAGACAAGATATTCGATACATCCTGGAGTTGGAAAGATGTACCAAGATCTTAAGACGCATTATTGGTGGCCTAATTTGAAGACAGACGTTGCAACATATGTTGGGGAATGTTTAACTTGTTCCAAAGTCAAAGCAGAACATCAAAAGCCGTCAGGGTTACTTCAACAACCAGAAATCCCAGAATGGAAATGGGATGGTATTACCATGGATTTCATCACGAAGTTACCAAAGACTGCCTGGGGGTACGACACCATTTGGGTGATTGTTGATCGTCTCACCAAGTCTGCACATTTCTTGCCTATAAAGGAAACAGATAGAATGGAGAAACTATTACGATTGTATATAAAGGAAGTTGTTTCAAGGCATGGAATACCTATTTCCATTATATCCGATCGTGATAGTAGATTTACCTCAAAGTTTTGGCAATCACTACAGGAGGCACTAGGAACTCGGTTGGATATGAGTACCGCATATCATCCACAAACCGATGGACAGAGTGAAAGAACGATTCAGACTCTCGAAGACATGCTCAGGGCATGTGTGATCGATTTTGGAAACGGATGGGATAAATACCTACCGTTAGCAGAATTCTCGTATAATAATAGTTATCATGCGAGCATTGGAGCTGCGCCATTCGAAGCATTGTACGGAAGGAAGTGTAGATCTCCTATCTGTTGGAATGAAGTAGGAGATCGACATTTAACTGGTCCCGAGATCATACATGAAACGACTGAGAAGATAGTGCAAATCAAGGAGAGATTGAAAACAGCCCGTAGTCGCCAAAAGAGCTACGCCGATGTTCGAAGGAAACCATTAGAGTTTCAGGTCGGGGACATGGTTATGCTAAAGGTGTCACCTTGGAAAGGTGTAATACGTTTCGGCAAAAGGGGTAAACTGAACCCAAGGTACGTAGGCCCGTTCAAGATCATCGAACGCATTGGACCGGTAGCTTATCGACTCGAGTTACCGCAACAACTCGCTGGAGTACATAATACCTTTCACGTCTCAAACCTGAAGAAGTGTCTTGCAAAGGAAGACCTCACCATTCCTCTTGAAGAAATTCATGTCGACGAGAAACTACAATTCGTCGAAGAACCAATCGAAATCATGGACCGTGAAGTTAAACAGCTCAAACAGAGTAATATACCGATTGTTAAGGTTCGTTGGAATGCTAGAAGAGGTCCCGAGTTTACTTGGGAACGAGAGGATCAGATGAAACGAAAGTATCCGCATTTGTTTCTCGATGACGCAAAATAGGTACAATTTTAAAATTTCGGGACGAAATTTATTTAACGGGGAGGTAATGTAACGACCCGCACTTTTTCGATCGTTATATACTTATAAGATTAATATTTACATAAATTAAACCTTACCAACATGATAAGCAATCCAAATTGTCGAGACTGATATTTCCGAAAAGAGTTTTACACAACGTTTGACCGTCTAGTTTGACCGATGATATCACGAACCATACAATATATGATAATTATACGTTTGTGTATATATATGTATATATACATATTTAACATGATTAAGGAATGTTTTAATACCTCATTTTATATTAATAACAACAAGTTATATGTGTATTTTGAAACTACTAACTTAAGTTTTCAAAACGATAACTATACGTAACGTTATTTGACATAAATACTTAAGACATATAATGTTTATACATATATTGTATAAGTAATGTATTTAATCACTTTTAAGAACTTAAATACATAAAATCATATAAGTGTATTCACAAAAGATAGCTATATTTGAATCCTCATTTCATTTTTCACAAAATTTCTATACGTATACCTAGAGTATTTGTACTCGTATCATACCTAGCTCCTATACGTATTTACTAATAGTAAATACACATCAAAATCACCACCTAACCAGCCATTATTCATGCCCTTAGAGCTAGGTAATTACTTTTGGATGATTACTTGACTAATTAGCAAGATTACAAACTAGAATTTTGTCCATGAACACCTAATGCCACGTTTTTTAAGGCCTTTATATGTATCATCATCTTCATTC
Organism: Rutidosis leptorrhynchoides; assembly: GCF_046630445.1. NCBI lineage: Eukaryota > Viridiplantae > Streptophyta > Magnoliopsida > Asterales > Asteraceae > Rutidosis > Rutidosis leptorrhynchoides. Next base: position 512,664,875 of record NC_092334.1, read on the forward strand.
ATTTTACTTCAACTTTCTAGCCAAAACACACACATACTTTGAAGCCTTAAAACCCTTAATCAATTCAGCAAAGTTTCCAAGAAGATCTAGCTTCAAAAACCATACTAAAACACCATAAGAAAACCATACAAAAACACTTCAAGAAAACCTTCCAAGAACACCAACTTACTTCCAATCTTTCATCCACTTCCATCACCCTTTTGATTCTAGCTTTTTACTTCTCTTTTACAGCAAACTTATCCAAGGAACTTGAGGTAGAATCTATATTCATAACCTTATTCGATTCATATATATATAGCTATCTTATTTTGTGGTACAAAAGTTTAACAACAAGAACATAGTTTGAATGTTTTCAAACATGTTTGCAAACTAAATAGATCCTTCTAACTTAACTTTTAAAATACTTCAAGACCTGTAATATAACTTATGTATATGCTAATTTAACAAGGTAAAACTTGGTTTTTCAAAGTATAAGTATTTTTAGAAAAATGGTCATTAAATGATTTTGTTGTAACAAAAATGTTTAACTTCATATGTTTCACTAATGTTTCACTTATGCCGTATGATTTTGAATACAAACCAAGGTATTTACAGTTCATAGTCTTAAAGAAGAACTCGATCCAAGAAGATGGCAATTTGAATCAACGAAAACGGATTTGTAACGAAGAAACTATGACCGAAACAAAATTGGTTATCCTAGATCATTTCAACTACGGGATCAATTGGAAAAAAATGATATAAATCACATATTTCTAAGATAACATGATATTTTATATATATGTACTTATAATTCAATTTTATATGGTTCAGGATCACCCGTAAACAACACGAGAAGATTAATCATAAGATCCCATGATTGTACGCAACACGTCATTTGACAACACCGGTACTTTATGTACGCAACACGTCATTCGACAACACCGGTACCATGGGTCAAGATTAATCTCGACCAATACATATACGAGGGGGTTTTATTTATTTCGTTGGGGGTTTTATTTATTTCATTGCGGGTATATTAAACATCTAAAAATGAACCATTATATATATATTACAAACCATTATTTTTGTTACAAGCTTTAGACAATAAAAAGATGATTATCGTTTAACGATAATCTTCGACTTACAAACTTTACAAATGATAATAACAACACGATTTCTAGCATATTTTACAACACACGTCCTAGGATATGCAGTTTTATTTTTGACACAAATATGAGTACGCATGATCCTGCTTAGATTCAACATAATGCAGCGGAAGCTTTAATTATCACCTGAGAATAAACATGTTTAAAAACGTCAACATAAAGTTGGTGAGATATAGGTTTAGTGCGCAGCAATATATATATATAGACCACAAGATTTCGTATATAAACATTTCAATAAAAATATTCTAAGTGGTTGAGCACTTGGTAACCATACTTAACATTTTCACGTCGCATATTCCCTTTAATATGAAATCTTACTACACTGTACCAAGTGTAGTCACAAAACGAAGTACTGTGCAATCGTTGAATACTGGTCGTCCAGTCCGGTTGGGGTTGTCAGGCCCGATAGATCTATCAACAGGATTCGCGTTTACAATACCGCTGTAAATATTAGTTACCAAGCTACAGGGAAGTATGCCAGTGGTACAACTCAACGTAGAACATATTTTTCAGTTACTTGTGTCCATATCGTAAAACATAAAATACATGTATTCTCATCCCGAAATATTTAGAGTTTAAAAATGGGACTATATACTCACTCTTGTCTTGATGATATATATAATTTGACTCGGTCTTCCGGTTGATATCACGAACCTATCCATATATAATATATCAATATGTTTTCATTTTAAAACAAACGTTATATATATATATACTTGTTATACTTTTAATATTTTGAATATTTCCTTAGTCCGTAGTTAGCATTTCTTTGTTAGTAACTCAATTTTAATGGTTCATTTTTAGATGTTTAATATACCCGCAATGAAATAAATAAAACCCCCAACGAAATAAATAAAATCCCATCGTATATGTATTGGTCGAGATTAATCTTGACCCATGGTACCGGTGTTGTCAAATGACGTGTTGCGTACATAAAGTACCGGTGTTGTCAAATGACGTGTTGCGTACAATCATGGGATCTTATGATTAATCTTCTCGTGTTGCTTACGGGTGATCCTGAACCATATGAAATTGAATTATGAGTACATATATATAAAATATCATGTTATCTTAGAAGTATGTGATTTTATGTAAATTTTTCCAATGAATCCCGAAGTTGAAAATGTCTAGGATAGCCAATTTTGTTTCGGTCATAGTTTCTTCGTTACAAGTCCGTTTTCGTTGATTCAAATTGCCATCTTCTTGGATCGAGTTCTTCTTTAAGACTATGAACTGTAAATACCTTGGTTTGTATTCAAAATCATACGGCATAGGTGAAAGTTTAGTGAAACATATGAAGTTAAACATTTTTGTTACAACAAAATCATTTAATGACCATTTTTCCAAAAATACTTATACTTTGAAAAACCAAGGTTTACCTTGTTAAATTAACATATAAATAAGTTATGTTACATGTCTTGAAGTATTTTAAAAGTTAAGTTAGAAGGATCTATTTAGTTTGCAAACAAGTTTGAAAACATTCAAACTATGTTCTTGTTGTTAAACTTTTGTACCACAAAATAAGATAGCTATATATATATGAATCGAATAAGGTTATGAACATAGATTCTACCTCAAGTTCCTTGGATAAGTTTGCTGTAAAAGAGAAGTAAAAAGCTAGAATCAAAAGGGTGATGGAAGTGGATGAAAGATTGGAAGTAAGTTGGTGTTCTTGGAGGGTTTTCTTGAAGTGTTTTTGTATGGTTTTTGTATGGTGTTTTAGTATGGTTTTTGAAGCTAGATCTTTATGGAACTTTGCTGGATTGTTATGGAGTTTAGAGAGTAAGAAAGAGTGTGTGTTTTTAGTTAAGAGATTGAAGTAAAAATGAATCAAAAATGATGATACATATATACTCCTAAAAATGTGATCTTTAAGGATAACATGACAAAATTTTAGTTTGTATTTTTGTTAATTAGTCAAGTAATCATCCAAAAGTAATTACCTAGCTCTAAGGGCATGAATAATGGCTGGTTAGGTGGTGATTTTGATGTGTATTTACTATTAGTAAATACGTATAGGAGCTAGGTATGATACGAGTACAAATACTCTAGGTATACGTATAGAAATTTTGTGAAAAATGAAATGAGGATTCAAATATAGCTATCTTTTGTGAATACACTTATATGGTTTTATGTATTTAAGTTCTTTAAAAGTAATTAAATACATTACTTATACAATATATGTATAACATTAAAAGTCTTAAGTATATATGTCAAATAACGTTACGTATTGTTATCGTTTTGAAAACTTAAGTTAGTAGTTTCAAAATACACATATAACTTGTTGTTATTAATATAAAATGAGGTATTAAAACATTCTTTAATCATGTTAAATATGTATATATACATATATATACACAAACGTATAATTATCATATATTGTATGGTTCGTGATATCATCGGTCAAACTAGACGGTCAAACGTTGTGTAAAACTCTTTTCGGAAATATCAGTCTCGACAATTTGGATTGCTTATCATGTTGGTAAGGTTTAATTTATGTAAATATTAATCTTATAAGTATATAACGATCGAAAAAGTGCGGGTCGTTACATTACCTCCCCGTTAAATAAATTTCGTCCCGAAATTTTAAAATTGTACCTATTTTGCGTCATCGAGAAACAAATGCGGATACTTTCGTTTCATCTGATCCTCTCGTTCCCAAGTAAACTCGGGACCTCTTCTAGCATTCCAACGAACCTTAACAATCGGTATATTACTCTGTTTGAGCTGTTTAACTTCACGGTCCATGATTTCGATTGGTTCTTCGACGAATTGTAGTTTCTCGTCGACATGAATTTCTTCAAGAGGAATGGTGAGGTCTTCCTTTGCAAGACACTTCTTCAGGTTTGAGACGTGAAAGGTATTATGTACTCCAGCGAGTTGTTGCGGTAACTCGAGTCGATAAGCTACCGGTCCAATGCGTTCGATGATCTTGAACGGGCCTACGTACCTTGGGTTCAGTTTACCCCTTTTGCCGAAACGTATTACACCTTTCCAAGGTGACACCTTTAGCATAACCATGTCCCCGACCTGAAACTCTAATGGTTTCCTTCGAACATCGGCGTAGCTCTTTTGGCGACTACGGGCTGTTTTCAATCTCTCCTTGATTTGCACTATCTTCTCAGTCGTTTCATGTATGATCTCGGGACCAGTTAAATGTCGATCTCCTACTTCATTCCAACAGATAGGAGATCTACACTTCCTTCCGTACAATGCTTCGAATGGCGCAGCTCCAATGCTCGCATGATAACTATTATTATACGAGAATTCTGCTAACGGTAGATATTTATCCCATCCGTTTCCAAAATCGATCACACATGCCCTGAGCATGTCTTCAAGAGTCTGAATTGTTCTTTCACTCTGCCCGTCGGTCTGCGGATGATATGCGGTACTCATATCCAAACGAGTTCCTAGTGCCTCCTGTAGTGATTGCCAAAACTTTGAGGTAAATCTACTATCACGATCGGATATAATGGAAATAGGTATTCCATGCCTTGAAACAACTTCCTTTATATACAATCGTAATAGTTTCTCCATTCTATCTGTTTCCTTTATAGGCAAGAAATGTGCAGACTTGGTGAGACGATCAACAATCACCCAAATGGTGTCGTATCCCCAGGTAGTCTTTGGTAACTTCGTGATGAAATCCATGGTAATACCATCCCATTTCCATTCTGGGATTTCTGGTTGTTGAAGTAACCCTGACGGCTTTTGATGTTCTGCTTTGACTTTGGAACAAGTTAAACATTCCCCAACATATGTTGCAACGTCTGTCTTCAAATTAGGCCACCAATAATGCGTCTTAAGATCTTGGTACATCTTTCCAACTCCAGGATGTATCGAATATCTTGTCTTATGTGCCTCGTTCAATATCAACTTCCTTAATCCACCCAACTTCGGTACCCAAATACGGTTTGCAAAATATCGAATTCCATCTTCCCGTATAACGAGTTGCTTCTCATACTTTTTCATTATTTCATTTCCTATATTTTCTTTAGTAAGTGCTTCTCGTTGAACTTCTTTGATTTGTGAGTTGAGATTCATGCGAATTTTTATGTTCATCGCTCGTACTCGAATTGGTTCTCGTTCCTTTCTGCTTAAAGCATCGGCCACCACGTTCGCCTTTCCGGGATGATAACGAATTTCACAATCATAGTCGTTTATTAACTCGACCCACCTACGTTGCCTCATGTTCAATTGTTTTTGATCGAAAATATGTTGAAGGCTTTTATGATCAGTAAACACAGTGAATTTAACCCCATACAAGTAGTGTCTCCACATTTTCAATGCAAACACGACTGCTCCCAATTCTAGATCATGCGTCGTATAATTCCGCTCATGAATCTTCAATTGTCGGGATGCAAATGCAATTACTTTCTTTCGTTGCATAAGAACACAACCAAAACCTTGTCGCGAAGCGTCACAATATATTTCAAAATCATCGTTCCCTTCAGGTAATGATAAAATAGGCGCCGTAGTTAACTTCTTTTTCAGTATTTGAAATGCGTTCTCCTGCTCTGAAGTCCATTCATATTTCTTCCCTTTTTGCGTTAATGCTGTCAACGGCTTAGCTATTCGGGAAAAATCTTGAATAAACCTTCTATAATAACCGGCTAAACCCAAAAATTGGCGTATCTGCGTTGGTGTCTTAGGAGTCTCCCATTTTTCAATAGCTTCAGTTTTTGCTGGATCAACCTGAATTCCTTCGCTATTAACAACATGGCCAAGAAATTGCACTTCTTTCAACCAAAAAGCACACTTGGAAAATTTAGCATATAGCTGTTCTTTTCTTAACAACTCCAATATCAACCTTAAATGCTCTTCATGCTCTTGCTCACTCTTGGAATAGATAAGAATATCATCAATGAAAACGATAACAAACTTATCTAAATACGGACTACAAACTCGATTCATGAGGTCCATAAATATAGCTGGCGCATTCGTCAATCCAAACGGCATAACCAAAAATTCGTAATGACCATAACGTGTCCGAAAAGCAGTTTTCGGAATGTCCTCTTCTTTGACGCGTAGTTGATGATAGCCCGATCTTAAGTCGATTTTCGAATAAATACATGATCCTTGCAGTTGATCAAATAAGTCATCAATTCTCGGTAGTGGATATCGATTCTTGATAGTTAACTTATTTAATTCACGATAGTCTATACACATCCTAAAAGATCCATCTTTCTTCTTAACAAACAAAATTGGAGCTCCCCACGGTGAAGTACTCGGTCGTATGAATCCACGGTCCAGTAATTCTTTTAACTGACTTTGAAGTTCTTTTAACTCAGACGGTGCAAGTCTATATGGAGCACGAGCCACTGGTGCAGCTCCTGGTACTAAATCTATTTGAAATTCTACCGATCTAAATGGAGGTAATCCCGGCAATTCTTCCGGAAAAACTTCGGGAAAATCTCTTGCCACAGGCACGTCATTGATGCACTTCTCTTCCTTTTCGACTTTATTAACATGTGCTAAAATAGCGTAACATCCCTTTTCTAAACACTTTTTGGCTTTCAAACAGCTAATGAGTTTTAGCTTTGAATCACCCTTCTCTCCGTAAATCATCACCGGCATTTTATCCTTACCAGGAATACGAATTGCCTTCTTGGCACAAACAACTTCCGCTCCTACTTTGGACATCCAGTCCATGCCGACTATAATTGATGATATTCTTATCTATTCCAAGAGTGAGCAAGAGCATGAAGAGCATTTAAGGTTGATATTGGAGTTGTTAAGAAAAGAACAGCTATATGCTAAATTTTCCAAGTGTGCTTTTTGGTTGAAAGAAGTGCAATTTCTTGGCCATGTTGTTAATAGCGAAGGAATTCAGGTTGATCCAGCAAAAACTGAAGCTATTGAAAAATGGGAGACTCCTAAGACACCAACGCAGATACGCCAATTTTTGGGTTTAGCCGGTTATTATAGAAGGTTTATTCAAGATTTTTCCCGAATAGCTAAGCCGTTGACAGCGTTAACGCAAAAAGGGAAGAAATATGAATGGACCTCGGAGCAGGAGAACGCATTTCAATTACTGAAGAAGAAGTTAACTACGGCGCCTATTTTATCGTTACCTGAAGGGAATGATGATTTTGAAATATATTGTGACGCTTCGCGACAAGGTTTTGGTTGTGTTCTTATGCAACGAAAGAAAGTTATTGCATACGCATCCCGACAATTGAAAATTCACGAGCGGAATTATACGACGCATGATCTAGAATTGGGAGCAGTCGTGTTTGCATTGAAGATGTGGAGACATTACTTGTATGGGGTTAAATTCACTGTGTTTACTGATCATAAAAGCCTTCAACATATTTTCGATCAAAAACAGCTGAACATGAGGCAACGTAGGTGGGTTGAGTTAATAAATGACTATGATTGTGAAATTCGTTATCATCCCGGGAAAGCGAACGTGGTGGCCGACGCTCTAAGCAGAAAGGAACGAGAACCAATTCGAGTACGAGCGATGAACATAAAAATTCGCATGAATCTCAACTCACAAATCAAAGAAGTTCAACGAGAAGCACTTACTAAAGAAAATATAGGAAATGAAATAATGAAGAAGTATGAGAAGCAACTCGTTATGCGGGAAGATGGAATTCGATATTTTGCAAATCGTATTTGGGTACCGAAGTTGGGTGGATTAAGGAAGTTGATATTGAACGAGGCACATAAGACAAGATATTCGATACATCCTGGAGTTGGAAAGATGTACCAAGATCTTAAGACGCATTATTGGTGGCCTAATTTGAAGACAGACGTTGCAACATATGTTGGGGAATGTTTAACTTGTTCCAAAGTCAAAGCAGAACACCAAAAGCCGTCAGGGTTACTTCAACAACCAGAAATCCCAGAATGGAAATGGGATGGTATTACCATGGATTTCATCACGAAGTTACCAAAGACTGCCTGGGGATACGACACCATTTGGGTAATTGTTGATCGTCTTACCAAATCTGCACATTTCTTGCCTATAAAGGAAACAGATAGAATGGAGAAATTATTACGATTATATATAAAGGAAATAGTTTCAAGGCATGGAATACCTATTTCCATTATATCCGATCGTGATAGTAGATTTACTTCAAAATTTTGGCAATCACTACAGGAGGCACTAGGAACTCGGTTGGATATGAGTACCGCATATCATCCACAAACCGATGGACAGAGTGAGAGAACGATTCAGACTCTCGAAGACATGCTCAGGGCATGTGTGATCGATTTTGGAAACGGATGGGATAAATATCTACCGTTAGCAGAATTCTCGTATAATAATAGTTATCATGCGAGCATTGGAGCTGCGCCATTCGAAGCATTGTACGGAAGGAAGTGTAGATCTCCTATCTGTTGGAATGAAGTAGGAGATCGACATTTAACTGGTCCCGAGATCATACATGAAACGACTGAGAAGATAGTGCAAATCAAGGAGAGATTGAAAACAGCCCGTAGTCGCCAAAAGAGCTACGCCGATGTTCGAAGGAAACCATTAGAGTTTCAGGTCGGGGACATGGTTATGCTAAAGGTGTCACCTTGGAAAGGTGTAATACGTTTCGGCAAAAGGGGTAAACTGAACCCAAGATACGTAGGCCCGTTTAAGATCATCGAACGCATTGGACCGGTAGCTTATCGACTCGAGTTACCACAACAACTCGCCGGAGTACATAATACCTTTCACGTCTCAAACCTTAAGAAGTGTCTTGCAAAGGAAGACCTCACCATTCCTCTTGAAGAAATCCATGTCGACGAGAAACTACAATTCGTCGAAGAACCAATCGAAATCATGGACCGTGAAGTTAAACAGCTCAAACAGAGTAATATACCGATTGTTAAGGTTCGTTGGAATGCTAGAAGAGGTCCCGAGTTTACGTGGGAACGAGAGGATCAAATGAAACAAAAGTATCCACACTTGTTTCTCGATAACGCAAAATAGGTACAATTTTAAAATTTCGGGACGAAATTTATTTAACGGGGAGGTAATGTAACGACCCGCACTTTTTCGATCGTTCTATACTTATAAGATTAATATTTACATAAATTAAACCTTGCCAACATGATAAGCAATCCAAATTGTTGAGATTTATGTTTCCGAAAAGAGTTTTACATAACGTTTGACCGTCTAGTTTGACCGATGATATCACGAACTATACAATATATGATAATTATACGTTTGTGTATATATATGTATATATACATATTTAACATGATTAAAGAATGTTTTAATACCTCATTTTATATTAATAACAACAAGTTATATGTGTATTTTGAAACTACTAACTTAAGTTTTCAAAACGATAACAATACGTAACGTTATTTGACATATATACTTAAGACTTATAATGTTATACATATATTGTATAAGTAATGTATTTAATTACTTTTAAAGAACTTAAATACATAAAACCATATAAGTGTATTCACAAAAGATAGCTATATTTGAATCCTCATTTCATTTTTCACAAAATTTCTATACGTATACCTAGAGTATTTGTACTCGTATCATACCTAGCTCCTATACGTATTTACTAATAGTAAATACACATCAAAATCACCACCTAACCAGCCATTATTCATGCCCTTAGAGCTAGGTAATTACTTTTGGATGATTACTTGACTAATTAACAAAAATACAAACTAAAATTTTGTCATGTTATCCTTAAAGATCACATTTTTAGGAGTATATATGTATCATCATTTTTGATTCATTTTTACTTCAATCTCTTAACTAAAAACACACACTCTTTCTTACTCTCTAAACTCCATAACAATCCAGCAAAGTTCCATAAAGATCTAGCTTCAAAAACCATACTAAAACACCATAAGAAAACCATACAAAAACACTTCAAGAAAACCCTCCAAGAACACCAACTTACTTCCAATCTTTCATCCACCTCTAGTACCCTTTTGATTCTAGCTTCTTACTTCTCTTTTACAGCAACTTCATCCAAGGAACTTGAGGTAGAATTTATGTTCATAACCTTATTCAATTCATATATATATAGCTATCTTATTTTGTGGTACAAAAGTTTAACAACAAGAACATAGTTTGAATGTTTTCAAACTTGTTTGCAAACTAAATAGATCCTTCTAACTTAACTTTTAAAATACTTCAAGACCTGTAATATAACTTATGTATATACTAATTTAACAAGGTAAAACTTGGTTTTTCAAAGTATAAGTATTTTTAGAAAAATGGTCATTAAATGATTTTGTTGTAACAAAAATGTTTAACTTCATATGTTTCACTAATGTTTCACTTATGCCGTATGATTTTGAATACAAACCAAGGTATTTACAGTTCATAGTCTTAAAGAAGAACTCGATCCAAGAAGATGGCAATTTGAATCAACGAAAACGGATTTGTAACGAAGAAACTATGACCGAAACAAAATTGGTTATCCTAGATCATTTCAACTACGGGATCAATTGGAAAAAAATGATATAAATCACATATTTCTAAGATAACATGATATTTTATATATATGTACTTATAATTCAATTTTATATGGTTCAGGATCACCCGTAAACAACACGAGAAGATTAATCATAAGATCCCATGATTGTACGCAACACGTCATTTGACAACACCGGTACTTTATGTACGCAACACGTCATTTGACAACACCGGTACCATGGGTCAAGATTAATCTCGACCAATACATATACGAGGGGGTTTTATTTATTTCGTTGGGGGTTTTATTTATTTCATTGCGGGTATATTAAACATCTAAAAATGAACCATTAAAATTGAATTACTAACATCGGACTGCTAACTACGGACTAAGGAATTATTCAAAGTATTAAAAGTATAACAAGTATATATTTATAACGTTTGTTTAAAAATGAAAACATATTGATATATTATATGTGGATAGGTTCGTGATATCAACCGGAAGACCGAGTCAAATTATATATATCATCAAGACAAGAGTGAGTATATAGTCCCATTTTTAAACTCTAAATATTTCGGGATGAGAATACATGTATTTTATGTTTTACGATATGGACACAAGTAACTGAAAAATATGTTCTACGTTGAGTTGTACCACTGGCATACTTCCCTGTAGCTTGGTAACTAATATTTACAGCGGTATTGTAAACGCGAATCCTGTTGATAGATCTATCGGGCCTGACAACCCCAACCGGACTGGACGACCAGTATTCAACGGTTGCACAGTACTTCGTTTTGTGACTACACTTGGTACAGTGTAGTAAGATTTCATATTAAAGGGAATATGCAACCGTTGAATACTGGTCGTCCAGTCCGGTTGGGGTTGTCAGGCCCGATAGATCTATCAACAGGATTCGCGTTTACAATACCGCTGTAAATAACAGTTACCAAGCTACAGGGAAGTATGCCAGTGGTACAACTCAACGTAGAATATATTTTTCAGTTACTTGTGTCCATAACGTAAAACATAAAATACATGTATTCTCATCCCGAAATATTTAGAGTTTAAAAGTGGGACTATATACTCACTGTTGTCTCGAAGATATATATATTTTTGACTTGGTCTTCCGGTTGATATCACGAACCTATCCATATATAATATATCAATATATTTTCATTTTAAACAAACATCTCGTATATATATTTATAATACTTTTAATACTTTGAATAATTCCTTAGTCCGTAGTTAGCGTTTCGATGTTAGTAATTCAATTTTAATGGTTCATTTTTAGATGTTTAATATACCCGCAATAAATAAACCCCCAACGAAATAAATAAAACTCCCATAAAACCCCATCGTATATGTGTTGGTCGAGATTAATCTTGACCCATGGTACCGGTGTTGTCAAATGACGTGTTGCGTACATAAAGTACCGGTGTTGTCAAATGACGTGTTGCGTACAATCATGGGATCTTATGATTAATCTTCTCGTGTTGTTTACGGGTGATCCTGAACCATATGAAATTGAATTATGAGTACATATATATAAAATATCATGTTATCTTAGAAATATGTGATTTATATCTTTTTTTTCCAATTGATCCCGTAGTTGAAATGATCTAGGATAACCAATTTTGTTTCGGTCATAGTTTCTTCGTTACAAGTCCGTTTTCGTTGATTCAAATTGCCATCTTCTTGGATCGAGTTCTTCTTTAAGACTATGAACTGTAAATACCTTGGTTTGTATTCAAAATCATACGGCATAAGTGAAACATTAGTGAAACATATGAAGTTAAACATTTTGTTACAAAAAAAATCATTTAATGACCATTTTTCTAAAAATACTTATACTTTGAAAAACCAAGTTTTACCTTATTAAATTAGCATATATTTAAGTTATATTACAGGTCTTGAAGTATTTTAAAAGTTAAGTTAGAAGGATCTATTTAGTTTGCAAACATGTTTGAAAACATTCAAACTATGTTCTTGTTGTTAAACTTTTGTACCACAAAATAAGATAGCTATATATATATGAATCGAATAAGGTTATGAACATAGTTTCTACCTCAAGTTCCTTGGATAAGTTTGCTGTAAAAGAGGAGTAAGAAGCTAGAATCAAAAGGATGATAGAAGTGGATGAAAGATTGGAAGTAAGTTGGTGTTCTTGGAGGGTTTTCTTGAAGTGTTTTTGTATGGTTTTCTTATGGTGTTTTAGTATGGTTTTTGAAGCTAGATCTTCTTGAAAACTTTGCTGAATTGATTAAGGGTTTTAAGGCTTCAAAGTATGTGTGTGTTTTGGCTAAAATATTGAAGTAAAATGAAACAAAGTGATGATACATATATACACCATAAAAAACGTGATTATGGTGTATATATGTACAAAATTTCAATTAATCATTTTATGTATTTAGTCATAATTGCATCCAAATACAATTACCTAGCCCTAAGGGCATGTACAATGGCTGGTTAGGTAGTGATTTGACATGTATGTACTATTAGTAAATACGTATAGAAGCTAGGTATGATACGAGTACTTATACTCTAGATATACGTATAGAAATTTTGTGAAAAATGGAATGAGGATTCAAATATAGCTATCTTTTGTGAATACACTTATATGATTTTATGTATTTAAGTCTTAAAAGTGAGTAAATACATTACTTATACGATATATGTATAAACATTATAAGTCTTAAGTATTTATGTCAAATAACGTTACGTATAGTTATCGTTTTGAAAACTTAAGTTAGTAGTTTCAAAATATACTTATAACTTATAGTTTTTGATACAAAATAAGATATTAAAACATTCATTAATCATGTTAAATATGTATATATACATATATATACGCAAACGTATAATTATCATATATTGTATAGTTCGTGATATCGTCGGTCAAACTAGACGGTCAAACGTTGTGTAAAACTCTTTTCGGAAATATAAATCTCGACAATTTGGATTACTTATCATGTTGGTAAGTTTTAATTTATATTAATCTTATAAGTATAGAACGATCGAAAAAAAATGCGGGTCAACTTTAGGGTTTTTGCTTATCGTGTCGGAACCATATAGAGATTAGAGTTTAAATTTGGTCGGAAATTTCCGGGTCGTTACAGTACCCATCCGTTAAAGAAATTTCGTCCTCGAAATTTGGTAGAGGTTGTCATAAATAACCATAGGAATGTTTTCATGACGAATATGAGGTAATAATGAAATTTTATCATTATTGAAAGATTTAGATAAAACGATTTGGTTATGTGAGACGCACGAGCGAAGCTATCACAAAAAAAAAATGAAATGAGTAAATATGGAATCGTTTTTAATCGATGACGTGGTTTAGAATTGATTTCCGGGATTTAAGGGATTTAGGAAAAATCTTACGTAATAAGATTTGGTTATTCGGCGATCAGAATCTTCTTTGATTTAATGCGGTAATCTGTTTCGATTTCTCTGTCGGATATTTCACTATAAATCCACCCCTTCGTTTCCTTATTTTTCACAACTCGCATCTTCTACTCTTTCTCCTTAATTCCTACTTTAAGGTATCCTTTGAAATGCTTCATCCCGTTCTGATTTTTGTTATACTTCTAACTTTTATATCTTTCATTCTTCTCTTCCATCTACCGCCAGAAGAATCTATTCACTTTTATGATTTTCTTGGAATTATAATGTTTCTAATTCTCCCGTGTCTTTACGTCGCCATACGTATTGATATACATGGTTTGTAGTTTCTGGGTGGTTGTTGGGTTTGATATCTTTCCTTATACTTCGATGCTCCTGCTTCTGTTTTCCATAATCATTGTCATCCATAGTTAATATTCTCTCCTATTTGCTGTGATCTATACCCCAATTTCTATTTTGGGACTTTGTCCCTTCGTTTCTTCTTCCCGTCCTTGAGTCAAGCGATCAATAGTTCGGAATTCGTAGGTATAAAATTTGGAATGAACCTAGCTATTGGTTTTAGAATAAAATTGTAATGGCACGATCTTGATTCGTTAAATTACTCGAATATTCCGGAAAAATAGAACTATCAAGGTGATACGTTCTAATATGTTTGGAGACTTGATAGAATGTAAGAGCCGTGTAACATGGCACATGATGACGGTACTGTGAATCATCACATTCCATTAGAAACTTAACATGACTTACTGTAATATAATGAAGTTGATCAAGTTTCATTATATTATACTAATTCATGTATCAGTTCCCAACACTACTTCAAAACATTCCTATTTTAAACTTGAAGGTTTTAGAACTTAGAAACTAACACAGTTTCTTTTATATTGTAACGCAGATATTACGGAGAAATACATGATTTTGGATAAGAACAGTTGTGAGAATATCTCCAGAAATATGGAGGATATGTATAACAAAAGATATGAAGATATCTTATAATATCTAAGATAAGATGATGATGAAGAATATCATCGGGAAAGGTTTAGGATAAGGGGTAGGTTTTTTTTTTTTTACTAATGGTTTCAGCAAGCACTGAATCGTTTGAATCCTTTGAAAGCAGATTCAGTTCTTGTGATTTATCTACATCCTCCTTCATACTTTGCTCAATCCGTTTTCCAGTTCCAACTCTCCTCTTTTTCTAAGCTTTACCAATACAATGTACTTCATCATTAAACTTTTGACTGTTCAAGTCGTTTACAGTTTTTTTTTTTTTTTTTTTTTTTTTTTTTCTGCTTCTTCAGCATTTCAAGAACTACTTCATAGTCCAGGATGTTTTTCAGAACTTCACATTCGAAAAATGTAATTCTTAGGGATAGTCGTTCTCGGTATAACTGGGAGAATTTCTACGAGATTTTCAAAATACTGATTGCGGGTTTCGCCAAAGAGATAACGAGTTGCTGGTACGTCTGCTGATGATGTTGTGAAAAAGGTTCTCCGGTAACAACGTCGAAAGGACAAAGTATAAATATCGAGATTATAATAGGAGTAGTCTCACTGAGAAGTCGAAGTGGAGCTGTGACAAAATTAGCTTCTTGAAAAGGAATCGTATGATTGTTTTTGATAATGAATGATAAGGAATTCGACGCGGATACGTTTTAACTATAACTTCGGTTTCGAAAATTTTTCAGGTGCATCACTGTATGCATAAATCTTTCTTCCGTAAACGAGGTGCGGCTGGTTCAACTTCTCGATCGAGGTGTTTTCAAGAATCATGAAAAGATTTGAATGAGGATTATAATTGTCGAAGTACAAATGAGGTTTAGGATGAAATCAAGTGGCAAAATTGAAGAATTGTTTAGTTTCATATGTTATAATCAACATTTTATTTCATTTTAATTGTCCAATGTTTCTTCTTTATGCCACTTGTTGGATTTGGATAGGTAAAAAAAAATTCAAATATGAAATTTAAATGGAAATGGTTATTCTGGGGTGAACGGATACGTATATCGATGGTTGTAAGTAAAATAACAAATGACCGTTGAATCAGATTCAAGAATGTACAATATAACTTATTAATGTGAATTCTAAATATTCCTCGGGTACTACCCACCCGTTAAAATATTTTCATCATTATTAGTTTGTACGAAGGAATTTTTAATTACTATCTTTATGAAAATATACTTGCATATATATTTTCTTCAGAGATAATCATAGATTTAATGAGTCAATAAGATAATAAACTCATTTGATTTATCGTTAATTCTAGATTACATAATCTCTAAGACTTTAGAAATTACATAATCGTCATACGATACGTAAAGCGAAGATAATCGATGTAGAACGATATATAGAACGAAGATCATACTCGAAGTACAGATATTGAGTCGTGTGATGTTGATATTCGAGATACAGATTGTGATGTTGAGATTTTGGGGGTGACAAGAGTACTGTCGGCGTTGATGATGGTGGTATAGATTATGCTGCTGGTGCTGCTGCTGGTGTTTGTAACCTTCGCACCGTATTTTCTAAAGCCACTACCCGAGCGCGAAGCTCGTTGACTTCTTCTATTATACCGAGATGATTGACGGTTGGAACGAGCGAATGAACAAGATTCGAAATATGGGATAGTATGTAATCATGACGAGATACTCTAGAAATGAGCGAGAAAATGGTGTTTCGAATGGGTTCGCTGGTAAGTGCTTCAGGTTCATCGTTAAGAGGGCAATTTGGTGGATGAAATGGATCACCTTCTTCTTGCCTCCAGAGATTTAGTATATTACGAACCCATCCCCAGTTCATCCAGAATAGATGATGGGAAATTGGTTGATCCATTCCGGTGACGCTGTTCTCGGAGCTCGAATGGAAATCCATGTCGGCGTAGCTATCGAAGTTGGAGGAATTCGAACTGGATGAAGAATCCATCTTGTATGGTCGGAGAAATGAATTTTTGGTTTGGAATAGATTATAGGAGTTGGGTTTGGTATTCTTCAATACATAATTTACATATGTATTTATAATACTCAAAATCCCGTGAATTACGGAGAATCTTTGAAATTCGTCAGGCAATGTCTATTGCAACAGATACGCTAGGATACGAATTTTGTCTATACACTATCGATGCACTAAATGCAGTAAGACGTGTTTAGACTTAAGAATGATAAGCAGACAGTTCCCTAAGGATGATAAGCAGATGATTTCCGACTAGGATTGATAAGCAAAACTTTTGACAGGCAGACACGGTCAAAGTCCAGACTCACTTAATGTATCCTAACAACTACTAGTTAGACACACTAATGCAAGGCCTGGTTCGCTAAGACCAACGCTCTGATACCAACTGAAAGGATCCGAAACTAATCATCCGGACATCGTCCATATAGATTAAAAACGAATTACAATAGTTGATAACATCGCGAGGTACTTGACCTCTATATGATACATTTTACAAACGTTGCATTTATTTCTTAAAGGCAATCTATTATTACATCGAGAGTTGACATATTAGCCTAACATTTTATAACAACCAAATGATCTAATCTGCCATTTTCATAACAATAGTCTTTAATGAACTTCAATGACTCGAATGCAACGTCCTTGTATCATAGCTTAAATGGTCCCAAGTAGTATTCTTAACATGAGCTAATGCACAGCGGAAGACTTAATTCGTACCTGAGAATAACATGCTTTAAAACGTCAACATAAAGTTGGTGAGATATATAGGTTTGATGCTAGCAGCGTTATAACAATGGACCACAAGATTTCGTATATAAACATTTCAATAAAAATATTCTAAGTGGTTGAGCACTTGGTAACCATACTTAACATTTTCACGTCGCATATTCCCTTTAATATGAAATCTTACTACACTGTACCAAGTGTAGTCACAAAACGAAGTACTGTGCAACCGTTGAATACTGGTCGTCCAGTCCGGTTGGGGTTGTCAGGCCCGATAGATCTATCAACAGGATTCGCGTTTACAATACCGCTGTAAATAACAGTTACCAAGCTACAGGGAAGTATGCCAGTGGTACAACTCAACGTAGAACATATTTTTCAGTTACTTGTGTCCATAACGTAAAACATAAAATACATGTATTCTCATCCCGAAATACTTAGAGTTTAAAAGTGGGACTATATACTCACTGTTGTCTCGAAGATATATATATTTTTGACTTGGTCTTCCGGTTGATATCACGAACCTATCCATATATAATATATCAATATATTTTCATTTTAAACAAACATCTCGTATATATATTTATAATACTTTTAATACTTTGAATAATTCCTTAGTCCGTAGTTAGCGTTTCGATGTTAGTAATTCAATTTTAATGGTTCATTTTTAGATGTTTAATATACCCGCAATAAATAAACCCCCAACGAAATAAATAAAACTCCCATAAAACCCCATCGTATATGTGTTGGTCGAGATTAATCTTGACCCATGGTACCGGTGTTGTCAAATGATGTGTTGCGTACATAAAGTACCGGTGTTGTCAAATGACGTGTTGCGTACAATCATGGGATCTTATGATTAATCTTCTCGTGTTGTTTACGGGTGATCCTGAACCATATGAAATTGAATTATGAGTACATATATATAAAATATCATGTTATCTTAGAAATATGTGATTTATATCTTTTTTTTCCAATTGATCCCGTAGTTGAAATGATCTAGGATAACCAATTTTGTTTCGGTCATAGTTTCTTCGTTACAAGTCCGTTTTCGTTGATTCAAATTGCCATCTTCTTGGATCGAGTTCTTCTTTAAGACTATGAACTGTAAATACCTTGGTTTGTACTCAAAATCATACGGCATAAGTGAAACATTAGTGAAACATATGAAGTTAAACATTTTGTTACAAAAAAAATCATTTAATGACCATTTTTCTAAAAATACTTATACTTTGAAAAACCAAGTTTTACCTTATTAAATTAGCATATATTTAAGTTATATTACAGGTCTTGAAGTATTTTAAAAGTTAAGTTAGAAGGATCTATTTAGTTTGCAAACATGTTTGAAAACATTCAAACTATGTTCTTGTTGTTAAACTTTTGTACCACAAAATAAGATAGCTATATATATATGAATCGAATAAGGTTATGAACATAGTTTCTACCTCAAGTTCCTTGGATAAGTTTGCTGTAAAAGAGGAGTAAGAAGCTAGAATCAAAAGGATGATAGAAGTGGATGAAAGATTGGAAGTAAGTTGGTGTTCTTGGAGGGTTTTCTTGAAGTGTTTTTGTATGGTTTTCTTATGGTGTTTTAGTATGGTTTTTGAAGCTAGATCTTCTTGAAAACTTTGCTGAATTGATTAAGGGTTTTAAGGCTTCAAATTATGTGTGTGTTTTGGCTAAAATATTGAAGTAAAATGAAACAAAGTGATGATACATATATACACCATAAAAAACGTGATTATGGTGTATATATGTACAAAATTTCAATTAATCATTTTATGTATTTAGTCATAATTGCATCCAAATACAATTACCTAGCCCTAAGGGCATGTACAATGGCTGGTTAGGTAGTGATTTGACATGTATGTACTATTAGTAAATACGTATAGAAGCTAGGTATGATACGAGTACTTATACTCTAGATATACGTATAGAAATTTTGTGAAAAATGGAATGAGGATTCAAATATAGCTATCTTTTGTGAATACACTTATATGATTTTATGTATTTAAGTCTTAAAAGTGAGTAAATACATTACTTATACGATATATGTATAAACATTATAAGTCTTAAGTATTTATGTCAAATAACGTTACGTATAGTTATCGTTTTGAAAACTTAAGTTAGTAGTTTCAAAATATACTTATAACTTATAGTTTTTGATACAAAATAAGATATTAAAACATTCATTAATCATGTTAAATATGTATATATACATATATATACGCAAACGTATAATTATCATATATTGTATAGTTCGTGATATCGTCGGTCAAACTAGACGGTCAAACGTTGTGTAAAACTCTTTTCGGAAATATAAATCTCGACAATTTGGATTACTTATCATGTTGGTAAGTTTTAATTTATATTAATCTTATAAGTATAGAACGATCGAAAAAAAATGCGGGTCAACTTTAGGGTTTTTGCTTATCGTGTCGGAACCATATAGAGATTAGAGTTTAAATTTGGTCGGAAATTTCCGGGTCGTTACAGTACCCATCCGTTAAAGAAATTTCGTCCTCGAAATTTGGTAGAGGTTGTCATAAATAACCATAGGAATGTTTTCATGACGAATATGAGGTAATAATGAAATTTTATCATTATTGAAAGATTTAGATAAAACGATTTGGTTATGTGAGACGCACGAGCGAAGCTATCACAAAAAAAAAAATGAAATGAGTAAATATGGAATCGTTTTTAATCGATGACGTGGTTTAGAATTGATTTCCGGGATTTAAGGGATTTAGGAAAAATCTTACGTAATAAGATTTGGTTATTCGGCGATCAGAATCTTCTTTGATTTAATGCGGTAATCTGTTTCGATTTCTCTGTCGGATATTTCACTATAAATCCACCCCTTCGTTTCCTTATTTTTCACAACTCGCATCTTCTACTCTTTCTCCTTAATTCCTACTTTAAGGTATCCTTTGAAATGCTTCATCCCGTTCTGATTTTTGTTATACTTCTAACTTTTATATCTTTCATTCTTCTCTTCCATCTACCGCCAGAAGAATCTATTCACTTTTATGATTTTCTTGGAATTATAATGTTTCTAATTCTCCCGTGTCTTTACGTCGCCATACGTATTGATATACATGGTTTGTAGTTTCTGGGTGGTTGTTGGGTTTGATATCTTTCCTTATACTTCGATGCTCCTGCTTCTGTTTTCCATAATCATTGTCATCCATAGTTAATATTCTCTCCTATTTGCTGTGATCTATACCCCAATTTCTATTTTGGGACTTTGTCCCTTCGTTTCTTCTTCCCGTCCTTGAGTCAAGCGATCAATAGTTCGGAATTCGTAGGTATAAAATTTGGAATGAACCTAGCTATTGGTTTTAGAATAAAATTGTAATGGCACGATCTTGATTCGTTAAATTACTCGAATATTCCGGAAAAATAGAACTATCAAGGTGATACGTTCTAATATGTTTGGAGACTTGATAGAATGTAAGAGCCGTGTAACATGGCACATGATGACGGTACTGTGAATCATCACATTCCATTAGAAACTTAACATGACTTACTGTAATATAATGAAGTTGATCAAGTTTCATTATATTATACTAATTCATGTATCAGTTCCCAACACTACTTCAAAACATTCCTATTTTAAACTTGAAGGTTTTAGAACTTAGAAACTAACACAGTTTCTTTTATATTGTAACGCAGATATTACGGAGAAATACATGATTTTGGATAAGAACAGTTGTGAGAATATCTCCAGAAATATGGAGGATATGTATAACAAAAGATATGAAGATATCTTATAATATCTAAGATAAGATGATGATGAAGAATATCATCGGGAAAGGTTTAGGATAAGGGGTAGGTTTTTTTTTTTTTACTAATGGTTTCAGCAAGCACTGAATCGTTTGAATCCTTTGAAAGCAGATTCAGTTCTTGTGATTTATCTACATCCTCCTTCATACTTTGCTCAATCCGTTTTCCAGTTCCAACTCTCCTCTTTTTCTAAGCTTTACCAATACAATGTACTTCATCATTAAACTTTTGACTGTTCAAGTCGTTTACAGTTTTTTTTTTTTTTTTTTTTTTTTTTTTTTTTTTCTGCTTCTTCAGCATTTCAAGAACTACTTCATAGTCCAGGATGTTTTTCAGAACTTCACATTCGAAAAATGTAATTCTTAGGGATAGTCGTTCTCGGTATAACTGGGAGAATTTCTACGAGATTTTCAAAATACTGATTGCGGGTTTCGCCAAAGAGATAACGAGTTGCTGGTACGTCTGCTGATGATGTTGTGAAAAAGGTTCTCCGGTAACAACGTCGAAAGGACAAAGTATAAATATCGAGATTATAATAGGAGTAGTCTCACTGAGAAGTCGAAGTGGAGCTGTGACAAAATTAGCTTCTTAAAAAGGAATCGTATGATTGTTTTTGATAATGAATGATAAGGAATTCGACGCGGATACGTTTTAACTATAACTTCGGTTTCGAAAATTTTTCAGGTGCATCACTGTATGCATAAATCTTTCTTCCGTAAACGAGGTGCGGCTGGTTCAACTTCTCGATCGAGGTGTTTTCAAGAATCATGAAAAGATTTGAATGAGGATTATAATTGTCGAAGTACAAATGAGGTTTAGGATGAAATCAAGTGGCAAAATTGAAGAATTGTTTAGTTTCATATGTTATAATCAACATTTTATTTCATTTTAATTGTCCAATGTTTCTTCTTTATGCCACTTGTTGGATTTGGATAGGTAAAAAAAAATTCAAATATGAAATTTAAATGGAAATGGTTATTCTGGGGTGAACGGATACGTATATCGATGGTTGTAAGTAAAATAACAAATGACCGTTGAATCAGATTCAAGAATGTACAATATAACTTATTAATGTGAATTCTAAATATTCCTCGGGTACTACCCACCCGTTAAAATATTTTCATCATTATTAGTTTGTACGAAGGAATTTTTAATTACTATCTTTATGAAAATATACTTGCATATATATTTTCTTCAGAGATAATCATAGATTTAATGAGTCAATAAGATAATAAACTCATTTGATTTATCGTTAATTCTAGATTACATAATCTCTAAGACTTTAGAAATTACATAATCGTCATACGATACGTAAAGCGAAGATAATCGATGTAGAACGATATATAGAACGAAGATCATACTCGAAGTACAGATATTGAGTCGTGTGATGTTGATATTCGAGATACAGATTGTGATGTTGAGATTTTGGGGGTGACAAGAGTACTGTCGGCGTTGATGATGGTGGTATAGATTATGCTGCTGGTGCTGCTGCTGGTGTTTGTAACCTTCGCACCGTATTTTCTAAAGCCACTACCCGAGCGCGAAGCTCGTTGACTTCTTCTATTATACCGGGATGATTGACGGTTGGAACGAGCGAATGAACAAGATTCGAAATATGGGATAGTATGTAATCATGACGAGATACTCTAGAAATGAGCGAGAAAATGGTGTTTCGAATGGGTTCGCTGGTAAGTGCTTCAGGTTCATCGTTAAGAGGGCAATTTGGTGGATGAAATGGATCACCTTCTTCTTGCCTCCAGAGATTTAGTATATTACGAACCCATCCCCAGTTCATCCAGAATAGATGATGGGAAATTGGTTGATCCATTCCGGTGACGCTGTTCTCGGAGCTCGAATGGAAATCCATGTCGGCGTAGCTATCGAAGTTGGAGGAATTCGAACTGGATGAAGAATCCATCTTGTATGGTCGGAGAAATGAATTTTTGGTTTGGAATAGATTATAGGAGTTGGGTTTGGTATTCTTCAATACATAATTTACATATGTATTTATAATACTCAAAATCCCGTGAATTACGGAGAATCTTTGAAATTCGTCAGGCAATGTCTATTGCAACAGATACGCTAGGATACGAATTTTGTCTATACACTATCGATGCACTAAATGCAGTAAGACGTGTTTAGACTTAAGAATGATAAGCAGACAGTTCCCTAAGGATGATAAGCAGATGATTTCCGACTAGGATTGATAAGCAAAACTTTTGACAGGCAGACACGGTCAAAGTCCAGACTCACTTAATGTATCCTAACAACTACTAGTTAGACACACTAATGCAAGGCCTGGTTCGCTAAGACCAACGCTCTGATACCAACTGAAAGGATCCGAAACTAATCATCCGGACATCGTCCATATAGATTAAAAACGAATTACAATAGTTGATAACATCGCGAGGTACTTGACCTCTATATGATACATTTTACAAACGTTGCATTTATTTCTTAAAGGCAATCTATTATTACATCGAGAGTTGACATATTAGCCTAACATTTTATAACAACCAAATGATCTAATCTGCCATTTTCATAACAATAGTTTTTAATGAACTTCAAT
The DNA here is from genome assembly GCF_046630445.1 of Rutidosis leptorrhynchoides. NCBI lineage: Eukaryota > Viridiplantae > Streptophyta > Magnoliopsida > Asterales > Asteraceae > Rutidosis > Rutidosis leptorrhynchoides. The sequence goes on from NC_092334.1 coordinate 512,688,832, forward strand.
GACTCGAATGCAACGTCCTTGTATCATAGCTTAAATGGTCCCAAGTAGTATTCTTAACATGAGCTAATGCACAGCGGAAGACTTAATTCGTACCTGAGAATAACATGCTTTAAAACGTCAACATAAAGTTGGTGAGATATATAGGTTTGATGCTAGCAGCGTTATAACAATGGACCACAAGATTTCGTATATAAACATTTCAATAAAAATATTCTAAGTGGTTGAGCACTTGGTAACCATACTTAACAATTAATCACGTCGCATATTCCCTTTAATATGAAATCTTACTACACTGTACCAAGTGTAGTCACAAAACGAAGTACTGTGCAACCGTTGAATACTGGTCGTCCAGTCCGGTTGGGGTTGTCAGGCCCGATAGATCTATCAACAGGATTCGCGTTTACAATACCGCTGTAAATAACAGTTACCAAGCTACAGGGAAGTATGCCAGTGGTACAACTCAACGTAGAATATATTTTTCAGTTACTTGTGTCCATAACGTAAAACATAAAATACATGTATTCTCATCCCGAAATATTTAGAGTTTAAAAGTGGGACTATATACTCACTGTTGTCTCGAAGATATATATATTTTTGACTTGGTCTTCCGGTTGATATCACGAACCTATCCATATATAATATATCAATATATTTTCATTTTAAACAAACATCTCGTATATATATTTATAATACTTTTAATACTTTGAATAATTCCTTAGTCCGTAGTTAGCGTTTCGATGTTAGTAATTCAATTTTAATGGTTCATTTTTAGATGTTTAATATACCCGCAATAAATAAACCCCCAACGAAATAAATAAAACTCCCATAAAACCCCATCGTATATGTGTTGGTCGAGATTAATCTTGACCCATGGTACCGGTGTTGTCAAATGACGTGTTGCGTACATAAAGTACCGGTGTTGTCAAATGACGTGTTGCGTACAATCATGGGATCTTATGATTAATCTTCTCGTGTTGTTTACGGGTGATCCTGAACCATATGAAATTGAATTATGAGTACATATATATAAAATATCATGTTATCTTAGAAATATGTGATTTATATCTTTTTTTTCCAATTGATCCCGTAGTTGAAATGATCTAGGATAACCAATTTTGTTTCGGTCATAGTTTCTTCGTTACAAGTCCGTTTTCGTTGATTCAAATTGCCATCTTCTTGGATCGAGTTCTTCTTTAAGACTATGAACTGTAAATACCTTGGTTTGTATTCAAAATCATACGGCATAAGTGAAACATTAGTAAAACATATGAAGTTAAACATTTTGTTACAAAAAAAATCATTTAATGACCATTTTTCTAAAAATACTTATACTTTGAAAAACCAAGTTTTACCTTATTAAATTAGCATATATTTAAGTTATATTACAGGTCTTGAAGTATTTTAAAAGTTAAGTTAGAAGGATCTATTTAGTTTGCAAACATGTTTGAAAACATTCAAACTATGTTCTTGTTGTTAAACTTTTGTACCACAAAATAAGATAGCTATATATATATGAATCGAATAAGGTTATGAACATAGTTTCTACCTCAAGTTCCTTGGATAAGTTTGCTGTAAAAGAGGAGTAAGAAGCTAGAATCAAAAGGATGATAGAAGTGGATGAAAGATTGGAAGTAAGTTGGTGTTCTTGGAGGGTTTTCTTGAAGTGTTTTTGTATGGTTTTCTTATGGTGTTTTAGTATGGTTTTTGAAGCTAGATCTTCTTGAAAACTTTGCTGAATTGATTAAGGGTTTTAAGGCTTCAAAGTATGTGTGTGTTTTGGCTAAAATATTGAAGTAAAATGAAACAAAGTGATGATACATATATACACCATAAAAAACGTGATTATGGTGTATATATGTACAAAATTTCAATTAATCATTTTATGTATTTAGTCATAATTGCATCCAAATACAATTACCTAGCCCTAAGGGCATGTACAATGGCTGGTTAGGTAGTGATTTGACATGTATGTACTATTAGTAAATACGTATAGAAGCTAGGTATGATACGAGTACTTATACTCTAGATATACGTATAGAAATTTTGTGAAAAATGGAATGAGGATTCAAATATAGCTATCTTTTGTGAATACACTTATATGATTTTATGTATTTAAGTCTTAAAAGTGAGTAAATACATTACTTATACGATATATGTATAAACATTATAAGTCTTAAGTATTTATGTCAAATAACGTTACGTATAGTTATCGTTTTGAAAACTTAAGTTAGTAGTTTCAAAATATACTTATAACTTATAGTTTTTGATACAAAATAAGATATTAAAACATTCATTAATCATGTTAAATATGTATATATACATATATATACGCAAACGTATAATTATCATATATTGTATAGTTCGTGATATCGTCGGTCAAACTAGACGGTCAAACGTTGTGTAAAACTCTTTTCGGAAATATAAATCTCGACAATTTGGATTACTTATCATGTTGGTAAGTTTTAATTTATGTAAATATTAATCTTATAAGTATAGAACGATCGAAAAAAAATGCGGGTCAACTTTAGGGTTTTTGCTTATCGTGTCGGAACCATATAGAGATTAGAGTTTAAATTTGGTCGGAAATTTCCGGGTCGTTACAGTACCCATCCGTTAAAGAAATTTCGTCCTCGAAATTTGGTAGAGGTTGTCATAAATAACCATAGGAATGTTTTCATGACGAATATGAGGTAATAATGAAATTTTATCATTATTGAAAGATTTAGATAAAACGATTTGGTTATGTGAGACGCACGAGCGAAGCTATCACAAAAAAAAAAAATGAAATGAGTAAATATGGAATCGTTTTTAATCGATGACGTGGTTTAGAATTGATTTCCGGGATTTAAGGGATTTAGGAAAAATCTTACGTAATAAGATTTGGTTATTCGGCGATCAGAATCTTCTTTGATTTAATGCGGTAATCTGTTTCGATTTCTCTGTCGGATATTTCACTATAAATCCACCCCTTCGTTTCCTTATTTTTCACAACTCGCATCTTCTACTCTTTCTCCTTAATTCCTACTTTAAGGTATCCTTTGAAATGCTTCATCCCGTTCTGATTTTTGTTATACTTCTAACTTTTATATCTTTCATTCTTCTCTTCCATCTACCGCCAGAAGAATCTATTCACTTTTATGATTTTCTTGGAATTATAATGTTTCTAATTCTCCCGTGTCTTTACGTCACCATACGTATTGATATACACGGTTTGTAGTTTCTGGGTGGTTGTTGGGTTTGATATCTTTCCTTATACTTCGATGCTCCTGCTTCTGTTTTCCATAATCATTGTCATCCATAGTTAATATTCTCTCCTATTTGCTGTGATCTATACCCCAATTTCTATTTTGGGACTTTGTCCCTTCGTTTCTTCTTCCCGTCCTTGAGTCAAGCGATCAATAGTTCGGAATTCGTAGGTATAAAATTTGGAATGAACCTAGCTATTGGTTTTAGAGTAAAATTGTAATGGCACGATCTTGATTCGTTAAATTACTCGAATATTCCGGAAAAATAGAACTATCAAGGTGATACGTTCTAATATGTTTGGAGACTTGATAGAATGTAAGAGCCGTGTAACATGGCACATGATGACGGTACTGTGAATCATCACATTCCATTAGAAACTTAACATGACTTACTGTAATATAATGAAGTTGATCAAGTTTCATTATATTATACTAATTCATGTATCAGTTCCCAACACTACTTCAAAACATTCCTATTTTAAACTTGAAGGTTTTAGAACTTAGAAACTAACACAGTTTCTTTTATATTGTAACGCAGATATTACGGAGAAATACATGATTTTGGATAAGAACAGTTGTGAGAATATCTCCAGAAATATGGAGGATATGTATAACGAAAGATATGAAGATATCTTATAATATCTAAGATAAGATGATGATGAAGAATATCATCGGGAAAGGTTTAGGATAAGGGGTAGGTTTTTTTTTTTTTACTAATGGTTTCAGCAAGCACTGAATCGTTTGAATCCTTTGAAAGCAGATTCAGTTCTTGTGATTTATCTACATCCTCCTTCATACTTTGCTCAATCCGTTTTCCAGTTCCAACTCTCCTCTTTTTCTAAGCTTTACCAATACAATGTACTTCATCATTAAACTTTTGACTGTTAAAGTCGTTTACAGTTTTTTTTTTTTTCTGCTTCTTCAGCATTTCAAGAACTACTTCATAGTCCAGGATGTTTTTCAGAACTTCACATTCGAAAAATGTAATTCTTAGGGATAGTCGTTCTCGGTATAACTGGGAGAATTTCTACGAGATTTTCAAAATACTGATTGCGGGTTTCGCCAAAGAGATAACGAGTTGCTGGTACGTCTGCTGATGATGTTGTGAAAAAGGTTCTCCGGTAACAACGTCGAAAGGACAAAGTATAAATATCGAGATTATAATAGGAGTAGTCTCACTGAGAAGTCGAAGTGGAGCTGTGACAAAATTAGCTTCTTGAAAAGGAATCGTATGATTGTTTTTGATAATGAATGATAAGGAATTCGACGCGGATACGTTTTAACTATAACTTCGGTTTCGAAAATTTTTCAGGTGCATCACTGTATGCATAAATCTTTCTTCCGTAAACGAGGTGCGGCTGGTTCAACTTCTCGATCGAGGTGTTTTCAAGAATCATGAAAAGATTTGAATGAGGATTATAATTGTCGAAGTACAAATGAGGTTTAGGATGAAATCAAGTGGCAAAATTGAAGAATTGTTTAGTTTCATATGTTATAATTAACATTTTATTTCATTTTAATTATCCAATGTTTCTTCTTTATGCCACTTGTTGGATTTGGATAGGTAAAAAAAAAAATTCAAATATGAAATTTAAATGGAAATGGTTATTCTGGGGTGAACGGATACGTATATCGATGGTTGTAAGTAAAATAACAAATGACCGTTGAATCAGATTCAAGAATGTACAATATAACTTATTAATGTGAATTCTAAATATTCCTCGGGTACTACCCACCCGTTAAAATATTTTCATCATTATTAGTTTGTACGAAGGAATTTTTAATTACTATCTTTATGAAAATATACTTGCATATATATTTTCTTCAGAGATAATCATAGATTTAATGAGTCAATAAGATAATAAACTCATTTGATTTATCGTTAATTCTAGATTACATAATCTCTAAGACTTTAGAAATTACATAATCGTCATACGATACGTAAAGCGAAGATAATCGATGTAGAACGATATATAGAACGAAGATCATACTCGAAGTACAGATATTGAGTCGTGTGATGTTGATATTCGAGATACAGATTGTGATGTTGAGATTTTGGGGGTGACAAGAGTACTGTCGGCGTTGATGATGGTGGTATAGATTATGCTGCTGGTGCTGCTGCTGGTGTTTGTAACCTTCGCACCGTATTTTCTAAAGCCACTACCCGAGCGCGAAGCTCGTTGACTTCTTCTATTATACCGGGATGATTGACGGTTGGAACGAGCGAATGAACAAGATTCGAAATATGGGATAGTATGTAATCATGACGAGATACTCTAGAAATGAGCGAGAAAATGGTGTTTCGAATAGGTTCGCCGGTAAGTGCTTCAGGTTCATCGTTAAGAGGACAATTTGGTGGATGGAATGGATCACCTTCTTCTTGCCTCCAGAGATTTAGTATATTACGAACCCATCCCCAATTCATCCAAAATAGATGATGGGAAATCGGTTGATCCATTCCGGTAACGCTGTTCTCGGAGCTCGAATGGAAATCCATATCGGCGAAGCTATCGAAGTCGGAGGAATTTGAGCTGGATGAAGAATCCATCTTGTATGGTCGGAGAAATGAATTTTTGGTTTGGAATAGATTATAGGAGTTGGGTTTGGTACTCTTCAATACATAATTTACATATGTATATATATAATATCAAAATCCCATGAATTACGGAGAATCTTTGAAATACGTCAGGCAATGTCTAGAGTAACAGATACGCTAGGATATGAATTTTTGTCTATACACTATCGATGCACTTAAATGCAATAAGACGTGTCTAGACTTAAGAATGATAAGCAGACAGTTCTCTAAGAATGATAAGCAGATGATTTCCGACTAGGATTGATAAGCAAAACTTTTGACAGGCAGACACGGTCAAAGTCCAGACTTACTTAATGTATCCTAACAACTACTAGTTAGACACACTAATGCAAGGCCTGGTTCGCTAAGACCAACGCTCTGATACCAACTGAAAGGATCCGAAACTAATCATCCGGACATCGTCCATATAGATTAAAAACGAATTACAATAGTTGATAACATCGCGAGGTACTTGACCTCTATATGATACATTTTACAAACGTTGCATTTATTTCTTAAAGGCAATCTATTATTACATCGAGAGTTGACATATTAGCCTAACATTTTATAACAACCAAATGATCTAATCTGCCATTTTCATAACAATAGTCTTTAATGAACTTCAATGACTCGAATGCAACGTCCTTGTATCATAGCTTAAATGGTCCCAAGTAGTATCCTTAACATGAACTAATGCACAGCGGAAGACTTAATTCGTACCTGAGAATAACATGCTTTAAAACGTCAACATAAAGTTGGTGAGATATATAGGTTTGATGCTAGCAGCGTTATAACAATGGACCACAAGATTTCGTATATAATCATTTCAATAAAAATATTCTAAGTGGTTGAGCACTTGGTAACCATACTTAACATTTAATCACGTCGCATATTCCCTTTAATATGAAATCTTACTACACCGTACCAAGGTGTAGTCGCAAAACGAAGTACTGTGCAACCGTTGAATACTGGTCGTCCAGTCCGGTTGGGGTTGTCAGGCCCGATAGATCTATCAACAGGATTCGCGTTTACAATACCGCTGTAAATATTAGTTACCAAGCTACAGGGAAGTATGCCAGTGGTACAACTCAACGTAGAACATATTTTTCAGTTACTTGTGTCCATATCGTAAAACATAAAATACATGTATTCTCATCCCGAAATATTTAGAGTTTAAAAGTGGGACTATATACTCACTGTTGTCTCGAAGATATATATATTTTTGACTTGGTCTTCCGGTTGATATCACGAACCTATCCATATATAATATATCAATATATTTTCATTTTAAACAAACGTCTCGTATATATATTTATAATACTTTTAATACTTTGAATAATTCCTTAGTCCGTAGTTAGCGTTTCGATGTTAGTAATTCAATTTTAATGGTTCATTTTTAGATGTTTAATATACCCGCAATAAACAAAACCCCCAACGAAATAAATAAAACCCCATCGTATATGTATTGGTCGAGATTAATCTTGACCCATGGTACCGGTGTTGTCAAATGACGTGTTGCGTACATAAAGTACCGGTGTTGTCAAATGACGTGTTGCGTACAAACACGGGATCTTATGATTAATCTTCTCGTACTGTTTACGGGTGATCCTGAACCATATGAAATTGAATTATAAGTACATATATATAAAATATCATGTTATCTTAGAAATATGTGATTTATATCATTTTTTTCCAATTGATCCCGTAGTTGAAATGATCTAGGATAACCAATTTTGTTTCGGTCATAGTTTCTTCGTTACAAATCCGTTTTCGTTGATTCAAATTGCCATCTTCTTGGATCGAGTTCTTCTTTAAGACTATGAACTGTAAATACCTTGGTTTGTATTCAAAATCATACGGCATAGGTGAGACTTTAGTGAAACATATGAAGTTAAACATTTTTGCTACAACAAAATCATTTAATGACCATTTTTCTAAAAATACTTATACTTTGAAAAACCAAGTTTTACCTTGTTAAATTAGCATATACATAAGTTATATTACAGGTCTTGAAGTATTTTAAAAGTTAAGTTAGAAGGATCTATTTAGTTTGCAAACAAGTTTGAAAACATTCAAACTATGTTCTTGTTGTTAAACTTTTGTACCACAAAATAAGATAGCTATATATATATGAATCGAACAAGGTTATGAACATAGATTCTACCTCAAGTTCCTTGGATAAGTTTGCTGTAAAAGAGGAGTAAGAAGCTAGAATCAAAAGGGTGATGGAAGTGGATGAAAGATTGGAAGTAAGTTGGTGTTCTTGGAGGGTTTTCTTGAAGTATTTTTGTATGGTTTTCTTATGGTGTTTAAGTAAGGTTTTTGAAGCTAGATCTTTATGGAATTTTGCTGGGTTGTTATGGAGTTTAGAGAGTAAGAAAGAGTGTGTGTTTTTAGTTAAGAGATTGAAGTAAAAATGAATCAAAAATGATGATACATATATACTCCTAAAAATGTGATCTTTAAGGATAACATGACAAAATTCTAGTTTGTATTTTTGTAATTAGTCTTGCAATGATTCAAAAGTAATTACCTAGCTCTAAGGGCATGAATAATGGCTGGTTAGGTGGTGATTTTGATGTGTATTTACTATTAGTAAATACGTATAGGAGCTAGGTATGATACGAGTACAAATACTCTAAATATACGTATAGAAATTTTGTGAAAAATGGAATGAGGATTCAAATATAGCTATCTTTTGTGAATACACTTATATGGTTTTATGTATTTAAGTCTACTGTAACGACCCGGAAATTTCCGACCAAATTTAAACTCTAATCTCTATATGGTTCCGACACGATAAGCAAAAACCCTAAAGTTGACCCGCATTTTTTTTCGATCGTTCTATACTTATAAGATTAATATAAATTAAAACTTACCAACATGATAAGTAATCCAAATTGTCGAGATTTATATTTCCGAAAAGAGTTTTACACAACGTTTGACCGTCTAGTTTGACCGACGATATCACGAACTATACAATATATGATAATTATACGTTTGCGTATATATATGTATATATACATATTTAACATGATTAATGAATGTTTTAATATCTTATTTTGTATCAAAAACTATAAGTTATAAGTATATTTTGAAACTACTAACTTAAGTTTTCAAAACGATAACTATACGTAACGTTATTTGACATAAATACTTAAGACTTATAATGTTTATACATATATCGTATAAGTAATGTATTTACTCACTTTTAAGACTTAAATACATAAAATCATATAAGTGTATTCACAAAAGATAGCTATATTTGAATCCTCATTCCATTTTTCACAAAATTTCTATACGTATATCTAGAGTATAAGTACTCGTATCATACCTAGCTTCTATACGTATTTACTAATAGTACATACATGTCAAATCACTACCTAACCAGCCATTGTACATGCCCTTAGGGCTAGGTAATTGTATTTGGATGCAATTATGACTAAATACATAAAATGATTAATTGAAATTTTGTACATATATACACCATAATCACGTTTTTTATGGTGTATATATGTATCATCACTTTGTTTCATTTTACTTCAATATTTTAGCCAAAACACACACATACTTTGAAGCCTTAAAACCCTTAATCAATTCAGCAAAGTTTTCAAGAAGATCTAGCTTCAAAAACCATACTAAAACACCATAAGAAAACCATACAAAAACACTTCAAGAAAACCCTCCAAGAACACCAACTTACTTCCAATCTTTCATCCACTTCTATCATCCTTTTGATTCTAGCTTCTTACTCCTCTTTTACAGCAAACTTATCCAAGGAACTTGAGGTAGAAACTATGTTCATAACCTTATTCGATTCATATATATATAGCTATCTTATTTTGTGGTACAAAAGTTTAACAACAAGAACATAGTTTGAATGTTTTCAAACATGTTTGCAAACTAAATAGATCCTTCTAACTTAACTTTTAAAATACTTCAAGACCTGTAATATAACTTAAATATATGCTAATTTAATAAGGTAAAACTTGGTTTTTCAAAGTATAAGTATTTTTAGAAAAATGGTCATTAAATGATTTTTTTTGTAACAAAATGTTTAACTTCATATGTTTCACTAATGTTTCACTTATGCCGTATGATTTTGAATACAAACCAAGGTATTTACAGTTCATAGTCTTAAAGAAGAACTCGATCCAAGAAGATGGCAATTTGAATCAACGAAAACGGACTTGTAACGAAGAAACTATGACCGAAACAAAATTGGTTATCCTAGATCATTTCAACTACGGGATCAATTGGAAAAAAAAGATATAAATCACATATTTCTAAGATAACATGATATTTTATATATATGTACTCATAATTCAATTTCATATGGTTCAGGATCACCCGTAAACAACACGAGAAGATTAATCATAAGATCCCATGATTGTACGCAACACGTCATTTGACAACACCGGTACTTTATGTACGCAACACGTCATTTGACAACACCGGTACCATGGGTCAAGATTAATCTCGACCAACACATATACGATGGGGTTTTATGGGAGTTTTATTTATTTCGTTGGGGGTTTATTTATTGCGGGTATATTAAACATCTAAAAATGAACCATTAAAATTGAATTACTAACATCGAAACGCTAACTACGGACTAAGGAATTATTCAAAGTATTAAAAGTATTATAAATATATATACGAGATGTTTGTTTAAAATGAAAATATATTGATATATTATATATGGATAGGTTCGTGATATCAACCGGAAGACCAAGTCAAAAATATATATATCTTCGAGACAACAGTGAGTATATAGTCCCACTTTTAAACTCTAAATATTTCGGGATGAGAATACATGTATTTTATGTTTTACGTTATGGACACAAGTAACTGAAAAATATATTCTACGTTGAGTTGTACCACTGGCATACTTCCCTGTAGCTTGGTAACTGTTATTTACAGCGGTATTGTAAACGCGAATCCTGTTGATAGATCTATCGGGCCTGACAACCCCAACCGGACTGGACGACCAGTATTCAACGGTTGCACAGTACTTCGTTTTGTGACTACACTTGGTACAGTGTAGTAAGATTTCATATTAAAGGGAATATGCGACGTGATTAATTGTTAAGTATGGTTACCAAGTGCTCAACCACTTAGAATATTTTTATTGAAATGTTTATATACGAAATCTTGTGGTCCATTGTTATAACGCTGCTAGCATCAAACCTATATATCTCACCAACTTTATGTTGACGTTTTAAAGCATGTTATTCTCAGGTACGAATTAAGTCTTCCGCTGTGCATTAGCTCATGTTAAGAATACTACTTGGGACCATTTAAGCTATGATACAAGGACGTTGCATTCGAGTCATTGAAGTTCATTAAAGACTATTGTTATGAAAATGGCAGATTAGATCATTTGGTTGTTATAAAATGTTAGGCTAATATGTCAACTCTCGATGTAATAATAGATTGCCTTTAAGAAATAAATGCAACGTTTGTAAAATGTATCATATAGAGGTCAAGTACCTCGCGATGTTATCAACTATTGTAATTCGTTTTTAATCTATATGGACGATGTCCGGATGATTAGTTTCGGATCCTTTCAGTTGGTATCAGAGCGTTGGTCTTAGCGAACCAGGCCTTGCATTAGTGTGTCTAACTAGTAGTTGTTAGGATACATTAAGTGAGTCTGGACTTTGACCGTGTCTGCCTGTCAAAAGTTTTGCTTATCAATCCTAGTCGGAAATCATCTGCTTATCATCCTTAGGGAACTGTCTGCTTATCATTCTTAAGTCTAAACACGTCTTACTGCATTTAGTGCATCGATAGTGTATAGACAAAATTCGTATCCTAGCGTATCTGTTGCAATAGACATTGCCTGACGAATTTCAAAGATTCTCCGTAATTCACGGGATTTTGAGTATTATAAATACATATGTAAATTATGTATTGAAGAATACCAAACCCAACTCCTATAATCTATTCCAAACCAAAAATTCATTTCTCCGACCATACAAGATGGATTCTTCATCCAGTTCGAATTCCTCCAACTTCGATAGCTACGCCGACATGGATTTCCATTCGAGCTCCGAGAACAGCGTCACCGGAATGGATCAACCAATTTCCCATCATCTATTCTGGATGAACTGGGGATGGGTTCGTAATATACTAAATCTCTGGAGGCAAGAAGAAGGTGATCCATTTCATCCACCAAATTGCCCTCTTAACGATGAACCTGAAGCACTTACCAGCGAACCCATTCGAAACACCATTTTCTCGCTCATTTCTAGAGTATCTCGTCATGATTACATACTATCCCATATTTCGAATCTTGTTCATTCGCTCGTTCCAACCGTCAATCATCCCGGTATAATAGAAGAAGTCAACGAGCTTCGCGCTCGGGTAGTGGCTTTAGAAAATACGGTGCGAAGGTTACAAACACCAGCAGCAGCACCAGCAGCATAATCTATACCACCATCATCAACGCCGACAGTACTCTTGTCACCCCCAAAATCTCAACATCACAATCTGTATCTCGAATATCAACATCACACGACTCAATATCTGTACTTCGAGTATGATCTTCGTTCTATATATCGTTCTACATCGATTATCTTCGCTTTACGTATCGTATGACGATTATGTAATTTCTAAAGTCTTAGAGATTATGTAATCTAGAATTAACGATAAATCAAATGAGTTTATTATCTTATTGACTCATTAAATCTATGATTATCTCTGAAGAAAATATATATGCAAGTATATTTTCATAAAGATAGTAATTAAAAATTCCTTCGTACAAACTAATAATGATGAAAATATTTTAACGGGTGGGTAGTACCCGAGGAATATTTAGAATTCACATTAATAAGTTATATTGTACATTCTTGAATCTGATTCAACGGTCATTTGTTATTTTACTTACAACCATCGATATACGTATCCGTTCACCCCAGAATAACCATTTCCATTTAAATTTCATATTTGAATTTTTTTTTACCTATCCAAATCCAACAAGTGGCATAAAGAAGAAACATTGGACAATTAAAATGAAATAAAATGTTGATTATAACATATGAAACTAAACAATTCTTCAATTTTGCCACTTGATTTCATCCTAAACCTCATTTGTACTTCGACAATTATAATCCTCATTCAAATCTTTTCATGATTCTTGAAAACACCTCGATCGAGAAGTTGAACCAGCCGCACCTCGTTTACGGAAGAAAGATTTATGCATACAGTGATGCACCTGAAAAATTTTCGAAACCGAAGTTATAGTTAAAACGTATCCGCGTCGAATTCCTTATCATTCATTATCAAAAACAATCATACGATTCCTTTTCAAGAAGCTAATTTTGTCACAGCTCCACTTCGACTTCTCAGTGAGACTACTCCTATTATAATCTCGATATTTATACTTTGTCCTTTCGACGTTGTTACCGGAGAACCTTTTTCACAACATCATCAGCAGACGTACCAGCAACTCGTTATCTCTTTGGCGAAACCCGCAATCAGTATTTTGAAAATCTCGTAGAAATTCTCCCAGTTATACCGAGAACGACTATCCCTAAGAATTACATTTTTCGAATGTGAAGTTCTGAAAAACATCCTGGACTATGAAGTAGTTCTTGAAATGCTGAAGAAGCAGAAAAAAAAAAAAAAAAAAAAAAAAAAAAAAAAAAAAAAAAACTGTAAACGACTTGAACAGTCAAAAGTTTAATGATGAAGTACATTGTATTGGTAAAGCTTAGAAAAAGAGGAGAGTTGGAACTGGAAAACGGATTGAGCAAAGTATGAAGGAGGATGTAGATAAATCACAAGAACTGAATCTGCTTTCAAAGGATTCAAACGATTCAGTGCTTGCTGAAACCATTAGTAAAAAAAAAAAACCTACCCCTTATCCTAAACCTTTCCCGATGATATTCTTCATCATCATCTTATCTTAGATATTATAAGATATCTTCATATCTTTTGTTATACATATCCTCCATATTTCTGGAGATATTCTCACAACTGTTCTTATCCAAAATCATGTATTTCTCCGTAATATCTGCGTTACAATATAAAAGAAACTGTGTTAGTTTCTAAGTTCTAAAACCTTCAAGTTTAAAATAGGAATGTTTTGAAGTAGTGTTGGGAACTGATACATGAATTAGTATAATATAATGAAACTTGATCAACTTCATTATATTACAGTAAGTCATGTTAAGTTTCTAATGGAATGTGATGATTCACAGTACCGTCATCATGTGCCATGTTACACGGCTCTTACATTCTATCAAGTCTCCAAACATATTAGAACGTATCACCTTGATAGTTCTATTTTTCCGGAATATTCGAGTAATTTAACGAATCAAGATCGTGCCATTACAATTTTATTCTAAAACCAATAGCTAGGTTCATTCCAAATTTTATACCTACGAATTCCGAACTATTGATCGCTTGACTCAAGGACGGGAAGAAGAAACGAAGGGACAAAGTCCCAAAATAGAAATTGGGGTATAGATCACAGCAAATAGGAGAGAATATTAACTATGGATGACAATGATTATGGAAAACAGAAGCAGGAGCATCGAAGTATAAGGAAAGATATCAAACCCAACAACCACCCAGAAACTACAAACCATGTATATCAATACGTATGGCGACGTAAAGACACGGGAGAATTAGAAACATTATAATTCCAAGAAAATCATAAAAGTGAATAGATTCTTCTGGCGGTAGATGGAAGAGAAGAATGAAAGATATAAAAGTTAGAAGTATAACAAAAATCAGAACGGGATGAAGCATTTCAAAGGATACCTTAAAGTAGGAATTAAGGAGAAAGAGTAGAAGATGCGAGTTGTGAAAAATAAGGAAACGAAGGGGTGGATTTATAGTGAAATATCCGACAGAGAAATCGAAACAGATTACCGCATTAAATCAAAGAAGATTCTGATCGCCGAATAACCAAATCTTATTACGTAAGATTTTTCCTAAATCCCTTAAATCCCGGAAATCAATTCTAAACCACGTCATCGATTAAAAACGATTCCATATTTACTCATTTCATTTTTTTTTGTGATAGCTTCGCTCGTGCGTCTCACATAACCAAATCGTTTTATCTAAATCTTTCAATAATGATAAAATTTCATTATTACCTCATATTCGTCATGAAAACATTCCTATGGTTATTTATGACAACCTCTACCAAATTTCGAGGACGAAATTTCTTTAACGGATGGGTACTGTAACGACCCGGAAATTTCCGACCAAATTTAAACTCTAATCTCTATATGGTTCCGACACGATAAGCAAAAACCCTAAAGTTGACCCGCATTTTTTTTCGATCGTTCTATACTTATAAGATTAATATAAATTAAAACTTACCAACATGATAAGTAATCCAAATTGTCGAGATTTATATTTCCGAAAAGAGTTTTACACAACGTTTGACCGTCTAGTTTGACCGACGATATCACGAACTATACAATATATGATAATTATACGTTTGCGTATATATATGTATATATACATATTTAACATGATTAATGAATGTTTTAATATCTTATTTTGTATCAAAAACTATAAGTTATAAGTATATTTTGAAACTACTAACTTAAGTTTTCAAAACGATAACTATACGTAACGTTATTTGACATAAATACTTAAGACTTATAATGTTTATACATATATCGTATAAGTAATGTATTTACTCACTTTTAAGACTTAAATACATAAAATCATATAAGTGTATTCACAAAAGATAGCTATATTTGAATCCTCATTCCATTTTTCACAAAATTTCTATACGTATATCTAGAGTATAAGTACTCGTATCATACCTAGCTTCTATACGTATTTACTAATAGTACATACATGTCAAATCACTACCTAACCAGCCATTGTACATGCCCTTAGGGCTAGGTAATTGTATTTGGATGCAATTATGACTAAATACATAAAATGATTAATTGAAATTTTGTACATATATACACCATAATCACGTTTTTTATGGTGTATATATGTATCATCACTTTGTTTCATTTTACTTCAATATTTTAGCCAAAACACACACATACTTTGAAGCCTTAAAACCCTTAATCAATTCAGCAAAGTTTTCAAGAAGATCTAGCTTCAAAAACCATACTAAAACACCATAAGAAAACCATACAAAAACACTTCAAGAAAACCCTCCAAGAACACCAACTTACTTCCAATCTTTCATCCACTTCTATCATCCTTTTGATTCTAGCTTCTTACTCCTCTTTTACAGCAAACTTATCCAAGGAACTTGAGGTAGAAACTATGTTCATAACCTTATTCGATTCATATATATATAGCTATCTTATTTTGTGGTACAAAAGTTTAACAACAAGAACATAGTTTGAATGTTTTCAAACATGTTTGCAAACTAAATAGATCCTTCTAACTTAACTTTTAAAATACTTCAAGACCTGTAATATAACTTAAATATATGCTAATTTAATAAGGTAAAACTTGGTTTTTCAAAGTATAAGTATTTTTAGAAAAATGGTCATTAAATGATTTTTTTTGTAACAAAATGTTTAACTTCATATGTTTCACTAATGTTTCACTTATGCCGTATGATTTTGAATACAAACCAAGGTATTTACAGTTCATAGTCTTAAAGAAGAACTCGATCCAAGAAGATGGCAATTTGAATCAACGAAAACGGACTTGTAACGAAGAAACTATGACCGAAACAAAATTGGTTATCCTAGATCATTTCAACTACGGGATCAATTGGAAAAAAAAGATATAAATCACATATTTCTAAGATAACATGATATTTTATATATATGTACTCATAATTCAATTTCATATGGTTCAGGATCACCCGTAAACAACACGAGAAGATTAATCATAAGATCCCATGATTGTACGCAACACGTCATTTGACAACACCGGTACTTTATGTACGCAACACGTCATTTGACAACACCGGTACCATGGGTCAAGATTAATCTCGACCAACACATATACGATGGGGTTTTATGGGAGTTTTATTTATTTCGTTGGGGGTTTATTTATTGCGGGTATATTAAACATCTAAAAATGAACCATTAAAATTGAATTACTAACATCGAAACGCTAACTACGGACTAAGGAATTATTCAAAGTATTAAAAGTATTATAAATATATATACGAGATGTTTGTTTAAAATGAAAATATATTGATATATTATATATGGATAGGTTCGTGATATCAACCGGAAGACCAAGTCAAAAATATATATATCTTCGAGACAACAGTGAGTATATAGTCCCACTTTTAAACTCTAAATATTTCGGGATGAGAATACATGTATTTTATGTTTTACGTTATGGACACAAGTAACTGAAAAATATATTCTACGTTGAGTTGTACCACTGGCATACTTCCCTGTAGCTTGGTAACTGTTATTTACAGCGGTATTGTAAACGCGAATCCTGTTGATAGATCTATCGGGCCTGACAACCCCAACCGGACTGGACGACCAGTATTCAACGGTTGCACAGTACTTCGTTTTGTGACTACACTTGGTACAGTGTAGTAAGATTTCATATTAAAGGGAATATGCGACGTGATTAATTGTTAAGTATGGTTACCAAGTGCTCAACCACTTAGAATATTTTTATTGAAATGTTTATATACGAAATCTTGTGGTCCATTGTTATAACGCTGCTAGCATCAAACCTATATATCTCACCAACTTTATGTTGACGTTTTAAAGCATGTTATTCTCAGGTACGAATTAAGTTTTAAAAAGGAAAACTGCATATATTATACATTACAAACCAAACCATTATTTTTGTTACAAGCTTTAGACAATAAAAAGATGATTATCGTTTAACGATAATCTTCGACTTACAAACTTTACAAATGATAATAACAACACGATTTCTAGCATATTTTACAACACACGTCCTAGGATATGCAGTTTTATTTTTGACACAAATATGAGTACGCATGATCCTGCTTAGATTCAACATAATGCAGCGGAAGCTTTAATTATCACCTGAGAATAAACATGTTTAAAAACGTCAACATAAAGTTGGTGAGATATAGGTTTAGTGCGCAGCAATATATATATATAGACCACAAGATTTCGTATATAAACATTTCAATAAAAATATTCTAAGTGGTTGAGCACTTGGTAACCATACTTAACATTTTCACGTCGCATATTCCCTTTAATATGAAATCTTACTACACTGTACCAAGTGTAGTCACAAAACGAAGTACTGTGCAACCGTTGAATACTGGTCGTCCAGTCCGGTTGGGGTTGTCAGGCCCGATAGATCTATCAACAGGATTCGCGTTTACAATACCGCTGTAAATATTAGTTACCAAGCTACAGGGAAGTATGCCAGTGGTACAACTCAACGTAGAACATATTTTTCAGTTACTTGTGTCCATATCGTAAAACATAAAATACATGTATTCTCATCCCGAAATATTTAGAGTTTAAAAATGGGACTATATACTCACACTTGTCTTGATGATATATATATTTTTACTCGGTCTTCCGGTTGATATCACGAACCTATCCACATATAATATATCAATATGTTTTCATTTTTAAACAAACGTTATAAATATATACTTGTTATACTTTTAATACTTTGAATAATTCCTTAGTCCGTAGTTAGCAGTCCGATGTTAGTAATTCAATTTTAATGGTTCATTTTTAGATGTTTAATATACCCGCAATGAAATAAATAAAACCCCCAACGAAATAAATAAAACCCCCTCGTATATGTATTGGTCGAGATTAATCTTGACCCATGGTACCGGTGTTGTCAAATGACGTGTTGCGTACATAAAGTACCGGTGTTGTCAAATGACGTGTTGCGTACAATCATGGGATCTTATGATTAATCTTCTCGTGTTGTTTACGGGTGATCCTGAACCATATAAAATTGAATTATAAGTACATATATATAAAATATCATGTTATCTTAGAAATATGTGATTTATATCATTTTTTTCCAATTGATCCCGTAGTTGAAATGATCTAGGATAACCAATTTTGTTTCGGTCATAGTTTCTTCGTTACAAATCCGTTTTCGTTGATTCAAATTGCCATCTTCTTGGATCGAGTTCTTCTTTAAGACTATGAACTGTAAATACCTTGGTTTGTATTCAAAATCATACGGCATAAGTGAAACATTAGTGAAACATATGAAGTTAAACATTTTTGTTACAACAAAATCATTTAATGACCATTTTTCTAAAAATACTTATACTTTGAAAAACCAAGTTTTACCTTGTTAAATTAGCATATACATAAGTTATATTACAGGTCTTGAAGTATTTTAAAAGTTAAGTTAGAAGGATCTATTTAGTTTGCAAACAAGTTTGAAAACATTCAAACTATGTTCTTGTTGTTAAACTTTTGTACCACAAAATAAGATAGCTATATATATATGAATCGAATAAGGTTATGAACATAGATTCTACCTCAAGTTCCTTGGATAAGTTTGCTGTAAAAGAGAAGTAAAAAGCTAGAATCAAAAGGGTGATGGAAGTGGATGAAAGATTGGAAGTAAGTTGGTGTTCTTGGAGGGTTTTCTTGAAGTGTTTTTGTATGGTTTTTGTATGGTGTTTTAGTATGGTTTTTGAAGCTAGATCTTTATGGAACTTTGCTGGATTGTTATGGAGTTTAGAGAGTAAGAAAGAGTGTGTGTTTTTAGTTAAGAGATTGAAGTAAAAATGAATCAAAAATGATGATACATATATACTCCTAAAAATGTGATCTTTAAGGATAACATGACAAAATTTTAGTTTGTATTTTTGTTAATTAGTCAAGTAATCATCCAAAAGTAATTACCTAGCTCTAAGGGCATGAATAATGGCTGGTTAGGTGGTGATTTTGATGTGTATTTACTATTAGTAAATACGTATAGGAGCTAGGTATGATACGAGTACAAATACTCTAGGTATACGTATAGAAATTTTGTGAAAAATGAAATGAGGATTCAAATATAGCTATCTTTTGTGAATACACTTATATGATTTTATGTATTTAAGTTCTTAAAAGTGATTAAATACATTACTTATACAATATATGTATAAACATTATATGTCTTAAGTATTTATGTCAAATAACGTTACGTATAGTTATCGTTTTGAAAACTTAAGTTAGTAGTTTCAAAATACACATATAACTTGTTGTTATTAATATAAAATGAGGTATTAAAACATTCCTTAATCATGTTAAATATGTATATATACATATATATACACAAACGTATAATTATCATATATTGTATGGTTCGTGATATCATCGGTCAAACTAGACGGTCAAACGTTGTGTAAAACTCTTTTCGGAAATATCAGTCTCGACAATTTGGATTGCTTATCATGTTGGTAAGGTTTAATTTATGTAAACCTCATTTGTATCTTGACGATTACAATTCGCATTCACAACTTTTCATGATTCTTGAAAACATCTCGATCGAGAAGTTCAACCAGCCGCACCTCGTCTACGGAATAAAGATTTATGCATACAGTTATGCACCTAAAAATTTTTGAACTCGAAGTTATAGTTAAAACGTATCCGCATCGAATTCCTTATCATCCATTAGCAAAAACAATCACGCGATTCCTTTTCAATTAACTAATTTTGTCACAGCTCCACTTCGATATCTCAGTAAGACTACTCTTATTACAATCTCGATATATATATATACGTTGTTCTTTCGCCATCGTTACCGGAGAACCTTTTATATTCCATCATATTACCATCAGCGTTTAATCATCTAAAAATACAATTCTCCTTAAACCATCTTGGTTTGATAACCAATGACCCAGATCCGATAACTTTGAAAATACTGACGAAGCAGCATGTTGTAGAAGGTCTTAATGACCAAATGTTGATGATAAAAGAAGGAAGTGTTAGGAACGCTCGATAGAAAATTGGTACTGAAAACCGGATTGAACAAACCATGAAGGAGACTCTGAACAAGTTACAAGGACTAAACTTGTACATAAAGAATTATGACGATTCTGTAGCAAACACCTTGCTTCTGAATCTAAACCCTTACGGGTCAATCTTCATCATCATCCTTCGACATTAGAAATTCCAAGATATTATCATATCTTTCATTATAAATATCCTCAATATTTCTGAAGATATTTTCACCACTATCCTTATCTGAAATCATTTATCTCTCTGTAATATCTGCGTTACAATATAAAGGAAACTGTGTTAGTTTCTAAATCCTTCAAGTTTAAAATAGGAATGTTCTGAAGCAGTGTTGGGAACTGATGCATGAACTAGTATAATATAATGAAACTTGATCAACTTCATTATATTACAGTAAGTCATGTTAAGTTTCTAATGGAATATGATGATTCACAGTACCGTCATCATGTGCCATGTTACACGACTTTTACATTCTATCCAATTCCGAAACATATTAAGAACAAATCATCTTGATAGTTCTATTTTCCTGGATATTCTGGTAATTTGACAAATCAAAATCGTGCCATTACCATTCCTTTCTTAGAGCATTAGCTATGTTCATTCCGAATTTTATACCTACGAATTTCGAACTATTGATCGCTTGACTCAAGGACGGGAAGAAGAAACGAAGGGACAAAGTCCCAAAATAGAAATTGGGGTATAGATTACAGCAAATAGGAGAGAGTATTAACTATGGATGACAATGATTATGGAAAACAGAAGCAGGAGCATCGAAATATAAGGAAAGATATCAAACCCAATAACCACCCAGAAACTACAAACCGTGTGTATCAATACGTATGGCGACGTAAAGACACGGGAGAATTAGAAACATTATAATTCCAAGAAAATCATAAAAGTGAATAGATTCTTCTAGCGGTAGATGAAAGAGAAGAATGAAAGATATGAAAGTTAGAAGTATAACAAAAATCAGAACGGGATGAAGCATTTTAAAGGATACCTTAAGGTATGAATTAGAGGAGGAAGAGTAAGAGATGTGAGGTATGGAAGTAAGAAAGGGAAGGAGGTGGATTTATAGTGAAATATCCAACAAAGAAATCGAAACAGATTATCGCATTAAATCAAAGGAGATCCTGTTTTCTAAATCATCGAAGAACCAAATCTTATTACATAAGATTTTCTTTAAATCCCTTAAATTCTGGAAATCAATCCTAATCTCGACATCGGTTAAAACAATTCTATATTCACTCATTTCATTCTTTTGTGATAGCTTCACTCGTGCGCTTCACATGACCGAATCATTTTATCCATATCTTCCAATAATGATAAAACTCTATTAATACCTCATATTCGTCATGAAAACATTCCTATTGTTATTTATGACAACCTCTACCAAATTTCGGGACGAAATTTCTTTAACGGGTGGGTACTGTAACGACCCAGATTTTTCCGATCGTTTTACACTTATAAGATTAATATTTACATAAATTAAAACTTACCAACATGATAAGCAATCTAAATTGTTGAGATTTATGATTTTGAAAAGAGTTTTACATAACGTTTAACCGTCTAGTTTGACCGATGATATCACGAACTATACAATATATGTTAATTATACGTTTGTGTATATATATGTATATATACATATTTAACATGATTTAAGGATGTTTAAATATCTCATTTTGTATTAATAACAATAAGTTATAAGTATATTTTGAAACTACTAACTTAAGCTTTCAAAACGATAACTATACGTAACGTTATTTGACATAAATACTTACGACCTATAATGTTTATACATATATCGTATATATAATGTATTTAATCACTTTTAAAGACTTAAATACATAAAACAATATAAGTATATTCACAAAAGATAGCTATATTTGAATCCTCATTCCATTTTTCACAAGATTTCTATACGTATATCTAGAGTATATGTACTCGTATCATACCTAGCTTCTATACATATTTACTATTGGTATATACACATCAAATCACCACCAACCAGCCCTTGTTCATGCCTTATGTATAAGGTAACTACTTTTGTTATTTAGTATGACAATTTCACATGATTAAAAGATCTTTTCACAAAATTACAAATTTATACACCTTTTACACCACCATAAATACATGCATCCATTTTCAATTTTTGGAACATCATTTCTCTAGCTAAACACACACACTTACTAGCCTCATGTCTCTCTAAGAACTCCAGCAAAAATCCTCTCAAGAATCACCTTAAACACCACCATAAAAAGATCAACAAAAACACTACAAAAATACAACTTTCAATTCAAGTTTATGTCTTAAGTTGCTTCCAATCTTTCATCCAATTTCATCACTCTTTTGGTTCTAGGTTTTTACTCCTCTTTTACAGCAATCTTGTCCAAGTAACTTGAGGTAGTAACTTTGTTCATAACCTTATTCGATTCATATATATATAGCTATCTTATTGTATGGTATACAATTTTAACAACAAAAACATAGTTTGAATGATTTCAAACTTGTTTGCAAACTAAATAGATCCTTCTAACTTAACTTTTAAAATACTTCAAGACCTGTAATATAACTTAAATATATGCTAATTTAACAAGGTATAACTTGGTTTTTCAAAGAATACCTTAAAAACTGTTTTTATGACGTCGGAGTGCAACCGGGGGCTGTTTTGGGTTGGATAATTAAAAACCATCTTGAACTTTGAATTGGAGGTTTATATTCTGGAAAAATGATATTTCTTATGAATATGTTAACACATAAAAATTTCATGATTTAATTCATAGTATAAGTATTTTTAGAAAAATGGTCATTAAATGATGTTTTTGTAACAAAAATGATTAACTTCATAAGTTTCACCAAAATTTGACCTATGACCTATGATTTCGAATACAAACTAAGGTATTTACAGTTCATATTCTTAAAGAGGGACTCGATCCAAGGAAGTGGAAAGTTGAATCAACGAAAACGGAGTTGTAACGAAGAAATTATGACCAAAACAAAATCGGATATCCAAGACTAGTTTAGCCACGAAAATAATTGGAGAAAATTAAATAAATCACATCTTCCTAAAGTAACATGATATTTTATACATATATACTCATAATTTAATTTTATATGGTTCAGGATCACCCGTAAACAATACGAGAAGATTAATCATAAGATCCCATGATTGTACGCAACACGTCATTTGACAACACCGGTACTTTATGTACGCAACACGTCATTTGACAACACCGGTACCATGGGTCAAGATTAATCTCGACCAATACATATACGATGGGGGTTTTATTTATTTCATTGGGGGTTTATTAAACAACTAAATATGAACCATTAAAATTGAATTACTAACATCGGACTGCTAACTACGGACTAAGGAATTATTAAAAGTATTAAAAGTATTATAAGTATATATATGTGACGATTGTTTAAAAAGAAAAGGTATTGATATATTATATATGGATAGGTTCGTGATATCAATCGGATACCAAGTCGAAATTACATATCTTCAAGACAAAAGTGAGTATATAGTCCCACTTTTAAACTCTAAATATTTCGGGATGAGAATACATGTATTTTATGTTTTACGCTATGGACACAAGTAACTGAAAAATATATTCTACGTTGAGTTGTACCACTGGCATACTTCCCTGTAGCTTGGTAACTAATATTTACAGCGGTATTGTAAACGCGAATCCTGTTGATAGATCTATCGGGCCTGACAACCCCAACCGGACTGGACGACCAGTATTCAACGGTTGCACAGTACTTCGTTTCGTGACTACACCTTGGTACGGTGTAGTAAGATTTCATAATAAAGGGAATATGCGACGTGATTAAATGTTAAGTATGGTTACCAAGTGCTCAACCACTTAGAATATTTTTATTAAAATGTTTATATATGAAATCTTGTGTTCCATTGTTATAACGCTGCTAGCATCAAACCTATATATCTCACCAACTTTATGTTGACGTTTTAAAGCATGTTATTCTCAGGTATGAATTAAGTCTTCCGCTGTGCATTAGCTCATGTTAAGGATACTACTTGGGACCTTTTAAGCCATGATACAAAGACGTTACATTCGAGTCATTGGAGTTCAATAGAGAATATAAATAAGTAAATGACAGATTAGGTCATTTGGATATTATGAAATGTTAGACGAAAATGTCAAATATTGATGTAATGATAGTTTGCCTTTTAAGAATAAATGCAACGTTTGTAAAATGTATCATATAGAGGTCAAGTACCCGCAATGAAATAAATAAAACCCCCAACGAAATAAATAAAATCCCATCGTATATGTATTGGTCGAGATTAATCTTGACCCATGGTACCGGTGTTGTCAAATGACGTGTTGCGTACATAAAGTACCGGTGTTGTCAAATGACGTGTTGCGTACAATCATGGGATCTTATGATTAATCTTCTCGTGTTGCTTACGGGTGATCCTGAACCATATGAAATTGAATTATGAGTACATATATATAAAATATCATGTTATCTTAGAAGTATGTGATTTTATGTAAATTTTTCCAATGAATCCCGAAGTTGAAAATGTCTAGGATAGCCAATTTTGTTTCGGTCATAGTTTCTTCGTTACAAGTCCGTTTTCGTTGATTCAAATTGCCATCTTCTTGGATCGAGTTCTTCTTTAAGACTATGAACTGTAAATACCTTGGTTTGTATTCAAAATCATACGGCATAGGTGAAAGTTTAGTGAAACATATGAAGTTAAACATTTTTGTTACAACAAAATCATTTAATGACCATTTTTCCAAAAATACTTATACTTTGAAAAACCAAGTTTTACCTTGTTAAATTAACATATAAATAAGTTATGTTACATGTCTTGAAGTATTTTAAAAGTTAAGTTAGAAGGATCTATTTAGTTTGCAAACAAGTTTGAAAACATTCAAACTATGTTCTTGTTGTTAAACTTTTGTACCACAAAATAAGATAGCTATATATATATGAATCGAATAAGGTTATGAACATAGATTCTACCTCAAGTTCCTTGGATAAGTTTGCTGTAAAAGAGGAGTAAGAAGCTAGAATCAAAAGGGTGATAGAAGTGGATGAAAGATTGGAAGTAAGTTGGTGTTCTTGGAGGGTTTTCTTGAAGTGTTTTTGTATGGTTTTCTTATGGTGTTTTAGTATGGTTTTTGAAGCTAGATCTTTATGGAACTTTGCTGGATTGTTATGGAGTTTAGAGAGTAAGAAAGAGTGTGTGTTTTTAGTTAAGAGATTGAAGTAAAAATGAATCAAAAATGATGATACATATATACTCCTAAAAATGTGATCTTTAAGGATAACATGACAAAATTTTAGTTTGTATTTTTGTTAATTAGTCAAGTAATCATCCAAAAGTAATTACCTAGCTCTAAGGGCATGAATAATGGCTGGTTAGGTGGTGATTTTGATGTGTATTTACTATTAGTAAATACGTATAGGAGCTAGGTATGATACGAGTACAAATACTCTAGGTATACGTATAGAAATTTTGTGAAAAATGAAATGAGGATTCAAATATAGCTATCTTTTGTGAATACACTTATATGGTTTTATGTATTTAAGTTCTTTAAAAGTAATTAAATACATTACTTATACAATATATGTATAACATTATAAGTCTTAAGTATATATGTCAAATAACGTTACGTATTGTTATCGTTTTGAAAACTTAAGTTAGTAGTTTCAAAATACACATATAACTTGTTGTTATTAATATAAAATGAGGTATTAAAACATTCTTTAATCATGTTAAATATGTATATATACATATATATACACAAACGTATAATTATCATATATTGTATAGTTCGTGATATCATCGGTCAAACTAGACGGTCAAACGTTATGTAAAACTCTTTTCGGAAACATAAATCTCAACAATTTGGATTGCTTATCATGTTGGCAAGGTTTAATTTATGTAAATATTAATCTTATAAGTATAGAACGATCGAAAAAGTGCGGGTCGTTACATTACCTCCCCGTTAAATAAATTTCGTCCCGAAATTTTAAAATTGTACCTATTTTGCGTTATCGAGAAACAAGTGTGGATACTTTTGTTTCATTTGATCCTCTCGTTCCCACGTAAACTCGGGACCTCTTCTAGCATTCCAACGAACCTTAACAATCGGTATATTACTCTGTTTGAGCTGTTTAACTTCACGGTCCATGATTTCGATTGGTTCTTCGACGAATTGTAGTTTCTCGTCGACATGGATTTCTTCAAGAGGAATGGTGAGGTCTTCCTTTGCAAGACACTTCTTAAGGTTTGAGACGTGAAAGGTATTATGTACTCCGGCGAGTTGTTGTGGTAACTCGAGTCGATAAGCTACCGGTCCAATGCGTTCGATGATCTTAAACGGGCCTACGTATCTTGGGTTCAGTTTACCCCTTTTGCCGAAACGTATTACACCTTTCCAAGGTGACACCTTTAGCATAACCATGTCCCCGACCTGAAACTCTAATGGTTTCCTTCGAACATCGGCGTAGCTCTTTTGGCGACTACGGGCTGTTTTCAATCTCTCCTTGATTTGCACTATCTTCTCAGTCGTTTCATGTATGATCTCGGGACCAGTTAAATGTCGATCTCCTACTTCATTCCAACAGATAGGAGATCTACACTTCCTTCCGTACAATGCTTCGAATGGCGCAGCTCCAATGCTCGCATGATAACTATTATTATACGAGAATTCTGCTAACGGTAGATATTTATCCCATCCGTTTCCAAAATCGATCACACATGCCCTGAGCATGTCTTCAAGAGTCTGAATTGTTCTTTAACCCATTTAACCACCACCATATCTTTATTTCAATGTCCGTCTGTTTAATGTTGCTATTTTAATCGACCATTTTTTTGTTGTGGCTAAACCATAACCACGTCCACTGAATACTAATTAAATATAACTTTAAATAATTATTAAATACTTAATATATATCTAACATGTTCAACTATGATCACCCAAGTGAACTCGTAACCACTGATCGAACATCACGTACTACCAAACTTGCATCCATGCAAATTATACTTGGACTCAACAAACCAATTAACCCAACACGTCCATCTCATTCCCATACCTCAAAAGTGTATGCTAATAATTAATATGTCTTAGAAAATTAAAAGTATTATTTAATAAAAAAACGTATGTTAATGATAGACTATTAAAGATTTCAATCGAATTGAATTAACGTATCAAAAATTAATTATAATATGTAACTAAATGAATAATTAGTTGATGATATAAGTTGACTATTTAAATCATGAATATGGTTAACTAGAGGGGACAAAAGAATTGACAGAAAGATAACTTTTAAGATTTTGTAAATCTACTTAAATATACTTAAATATATTTTTAATGTTATCATCAATATGTTTAAATATTTCATATATAACCTACCCCGTATTCCTTCGTTCCTACATATATACAATATAATTACAATCTAAAAGAAAAATAAAAGACTATCCTCATCTCCTTTTATTCATGAATATATACCTTATTCTATTCCTCACTTTCTCAATAAAAGAAATAAGTATCAGCCACACAACATATTATATGACACAATAATACTAGGGAATGTAACGAGTAGTCAGTGTTTAGCTAGCTTGCACGAAGGATTTGTCGAGACTTAAGTTTGTGTTTCGTATTCGACTTTGGAAGGTAATAACTCTTAATCCAACTAACAATTTAATATGTTCATGTATTCTCACCTATCTAATGTTTTAAGGCATTCATTTTTCGATAACGATACGAGTAATTTTTACGAGTTAGTTCAATGTTAAACTCGGTTTGTTTTGAAGATAAACCTTTACTTATCAGAGTCCATTATTTATCGATTGACAGGGAAATGGATTTAATAAACTTATATCATATGAACTAGTTATATGAATTAAAATGAAATAAATATAATAAACTAGACATGTAGTTCGTAAATTTCCAAATGCTGACTATTGTCTTGAATGATTTTCATTATTTTTCATTTAACCCCTCGAAGTATTAAAAATATTACATAATAAATATACATGTTACTATGATTATACTTTACCCCTTTAACAGAACATAATTTTAAAACAGATCCTTAACTAGTTATTATTATTAATTAGTATTAATATAAGTTTCAAATTTATATAATTATTCAGGACATACTTGTTTCGGGTCGATCTCTAGTATACCCGTTAGCTTTCATCAGTCGGACTAATGTGAGTTTCATTTGCTCCCTTTTTAATTGCTTTTGCAATATATATTTTTGGGCTGAGAATACATGCGCTGCTTTTATAAATGTTTACAAAATAGACACAAGTACTTAAAAATATATTCTACGTTGAGTTGTACCACTGGCATATTTCCCTGTAGCTTGGTAACTACTATTTACATGGGTATTGTAAACGCGAATCCTGTTGATAGATCTATCGGGCCTGACAACCCCAACCGGACTGGACGACCAGTATTCAACGGTTGCACAGTACTTCGTTTCGTTGACTACACTTGGTACAGTGTAGTGAGATTTCATAATAAAGGGAATATGCGACGTGATTAAATGTTAAGTATGGTTACCAAGTGCTCAACCACTTAGAATGCTTTACATACACTTGCGAGTGTATTATGTTTATTATTATGAAATCTTGTGGTCTATTAAAATATTGAAATGATTGTTATGATAAACCTATGAACTCACCAACCTTTTGGTTGACACTTTAAAGCATGTTTATTCTCAGGTACGAATTAAGTCTTCTGCTGTGCATTTGCTCAATTTAAGGACATTACTTGGAGTCGATCATCGCAATGGGACCAAATGTTGATGACTTCGTCCAGGTGGATAAGGACGGGTCGTTACAGGTGCTCCGAAACTAATCATCCGGACATCGTCCATATAGATTAAAAACGAATTACAATAGTTGATAACATCGCGAGGTACTTGACCTCTATATGATACATTTTACAAACGTTGCATTTATTTCTTAAAGGCAATCTATTATTACATCGAGAGTTGACATATTAGCCTAACATTTTATAACAACCAAATGATCTAATCTGCCATTTTCATAACAATAGTCTTTAATGAACTTCAATGACTCGAATGCAACGTCCTTGTATCATAGCTTAAATGGTCCCAAGTAGTATTCTTAACATGAGCTAATGCACAGCGGAAGACTTAATTCGTACCTGAGAATAACATGCTTTAAAACGTCAACATAAAGTTGGTGAGATATATAGGTTTGATGCTAGCAGCGTTATAACAATGGACCACAAGATTTCGTATATAAACATTTCAATAAAAATATTCTAAGTGGTTGAGCACTTGGTAACCATACTTAACAATTAATCACGTCGCATATTCCCTTTAATATGAAATCTTACTACACTGTACCAAGTGTAGTCACAAAACGAAGTACTGTGCAACCGTTGAATACTGGTCGTCCAGTCCGGTTGGGGTTGTCAGGCCCGATAGATCTATCAACAGGATTCGCGTTTACAATACCGCTGTAAATAACAGTTACCAAGCTACAGGGAAGTATGCCAGTGGTACAACTCAACGTAGAATATATTTTTCAGTTACTTGTGTCCATAACGTAAAACATAAAATACATGTATTCTCATCCCGAAATATTTAGAGTTTAAAAGTGGGACTATATACTCACTGTTGTCTCGAAGATATATATATTTTTGACTTGGTCTTCCGGTTGATATCACGAACCTATCCATATATAATATATCAATATATTTTCATTTTAAACAAACATCTCGTATATATATTTATAATACTTTTAATACTTTGAATAATTCCTTAGTCCGTAGTTAGCGTTTCGATGTTAGTAATTCAATTTTAATGGTTCATTTTTAGATGTTTAATATACCCGCAATAAATAAACCCCCAACGAAATAAATAAAACTCCCATAAAACCCCATCGTATATGTGTTGGTAGAGATTAATCTTGACCCATGGTACCGGTGTTGTCAAATGACGTGTTGCGTACATAAAGTACCGGTGTTGTCAAATGACGTGTTGCGTACAATCATGGGATCTTATGATTAATCTTCTCGTGTTGTTTACGGGTGATCCTGAACCATATGAAATTGAATTATGAGTACATATATATAAAATATCATGTTATCTTAGAAATATGTGATTTATATCTTTTTTTTCCAATTGATCCCGTAGTTGAAATGATCTAGGATAACCAATTTTGTTTCGGTCATAGTTTCTTCGTTACAAGTCCGTTTTCGTTGATTCAAATTGCCATCTTCTTGGATCGAGTTCTTCTTTAAGACTATGAACTGTAAATACCTTGGTTTGTATTCAAAATCATACGGCATAAGTGAAACATTAGTGAAACATATGAAGTTAAACATTTTGTTACAAAAAAAATCATTTAATGACCATTTTTCTAAAAATACTTATACTTTGAAAAACCAAGTTTTACCTTATTAAATTAGCATATATTTAAGTTATATTACAGGTCTTGAAGTATTTTAAAAGTTAAGTTAGAAGGATCTATTTAGTTTGCAAACATGTTTGAAAACATTCAAACTATGTTCTTGTTGTTAAACTTTTGTACCACAAAATAAGATAGCTATATATATATGAATCGAATAAGGTTATGAACATAGTTTCTACCTCAAGTTCCTTGGATAAGTTTGCTGTAAAAGAGGAGTAAGAAGCTAGAATCAAAAGGATGATAGAAGTGGATGAAAGATTGGAAGTAAGTTGGTGTTCTTGGAGGGTTTTCTTGAAGTGTTTTTGTATGGTTTTCTTATGGTGTTTTAGTATGGTTTTTGAAGCTAGATCTTCTTGAAAACTTTGCTGAATTGATTAAGGGTTTTAAGGCTTCAAAGTATGTGTGTGTTTTGGCTAAAATATTGAAGTAAAATGAAACAAAGTGATGATACATATATACACCATAAAAAACGTGATTATGGTGTATATATGTACAAAATTTCAATTAATCATTTTATGTATTTAGTCATAATTGCATCCAAATACAATTACCTAGCCCTAAGGGCATGTACAATGGCTGGTTAGGTAGTGATTTGACATGTATGTACTATTAGTAAATACGTATAGAAGCTAGGTATGATACGAGTACTTATACTCTAGATATACGTATAGAAATTTTGTGAAAAATGGAATGAGGATTCAAATATAGCTATCTTTTGTGAATACACTTATATGATTTTATGTATTTAAGTCTTAAAAGTGAGTAAATACATTACTTATACGATATATGTATAAACATTATAAGTCTTAAGTATTTATGTCAAATAACGTTACGTATAGTTATCGTTTTGAAAACTTAAGTTAGTAGTTTCAAAATATACTTATAACTTATAGTTTTTGATACAAAATAAGATATTAAAACATTCATTAATCATGTTAAATATGTATATATACATATATATACGCAAACGTATAATTATCATATATTGTATAGTTCGTGATATCGTCGGTCAAACTAGACGGTCAAACGTTGTGTAAAACTCTTTTCGGAAATATAAATCTCGACAATTTGGATTACTTATCATGTTGGTAAGTTTTAATTTATATTAATCTTATAAGTATAGAACGATCGAAAAAAAATGCGGGTCAACTTTAGGGTTTTTGCTTATCGTGTCGGAACCATATAGAGATTAGAGTTTAAATTTGGTCGGAAATTTCCGGGTCGTTACAGTACCCATCCGTTAAAGAAATTTCGTCCTCGAAATTTGGTAGAGGTTGTCATAAATAACCATAGGAATGTTTTCATGACGAATATGAGGTAATAATGAAATTTTATCATTATTGAAAGATTTAGATAAAACGATTTGGTTATGTGAGACGCACGAGCGAAGCTATCACAAAAAAAAAATGAAATGAGTAAATATGGAATCGTTTTTAATCGATGACGTGGTTTAGAATTGATTTCCGGGATTTAAGGGATTTAGGAAAAATCTTACGTAATAAGATTTGGTTATTCGGCGATCAGAATCTTCTTTGATTTAATGCGGTAATCTGTTTCGATTTCTCTGTCGGATATTTCACTATAAATCCACCCCTTCGTTTCCTTATTTTTCACAACTCGCATCTTCTACTCTTTCTCCTTAATTCCTACTTTAAGGTATCCTTTGAAATGCTTCATCCCGTTCTGATTTTTGTTATACTTCTAACTTTTATATCTTTCATTCTTCTCTTCCATCTACCGCCAGAAGAATCTATTCACTTTTATGATTTTCTTGGAATTATAATGTTTCTAATTCTCCCGTGTCTTTACGTCGCCATACGTATTGATATACATGGTTTGTAGTTTCTGGGTGGTTGTTGGGTTTGATATCTTTCCTTATACTTCGATGCTCCTGCTTCTGTTTTCCATAATCATTGTCATCCATAGTTAATATTCTCTCCTATTTGCTGTGATCTATACCCCAATTTCTATTTTGGGACTTTGTCCCTTCGTTTCTTCTTCCCGTCCTTGAGTCAAGCGATCAATAGTTCGGAATTCGTAGGTATAAAATTTGGAATGAACCTAGCTATTGGTTTTAGAATAAAATTGTAATGGCACGATCTTGATTCGTTAAATTACTCGAATATTCCGGAAAAATAGAACTATCAAGGTGATACGTTCTAATATGTTTGGAGACTTGATAGAATGTAAGAGCCGTGTAACATGGCACATGATGACGGTACTGTGAATCATCACATTCCATTAGAAACTTAACATGACTTACTGTAATATAATGAAGTTGATCAAGTTTCATTATATTATACTAATTCATGTATCAGTTCCCAACACTACTTCAAAACATTCCTATTTTAAACTTGAAGGTTTTAGAACTTAGAAACTAACACAGTTTCTTTTATATTGTAACGCAGATATTACGGAGAAATACATGATTTTGGATAAGAACAGTTGTGAGAATATCTCCAGAAATATGGAGGATATGTATAACAAAAGATATGAAGATATCTTATAATATCTAAGATAAGATGATGATGAGAATACATGTATTTTATGTTTTACGTTATGGACACAAGTAACTGAAAAATATATTCTACGTTGAGTTGTACCACTGGCATTCTTCCCTGTAGCTTGGTAACTGTTATTTACAGCGGTATTGTAAACGCGAATCCTGTTGATAGATCTATCGGGCCTGACAACCCCAACCGGTGAGTACATATATATAAAATATCATGTTATCTTAGAAGTATGTGATTTTATGTAAATTTTTCCAATGAATCCCGAAGTTGAAAATGTCTAGGATAGCCAATTTTGTTTCGGTCATAGTTTCTTCGTTACAAGTCCGTTTTCGTTGATTCAAATTGCCATCTTCTTGGATCGAGTTCTTCTTTAAGACTATGAACTGTAAATACCTTGGTTTGTATTCAAAATCATACGGCATAGGTGAAAGTTTAGTGAAACATATGAAGTTAAACATTTTTGTTACAACAAAATCATTTAATGACCATTTTTCCAAAAATACTTATACTTTGAAAAACCAAGTTTTACCTTGTTAAATTAACATATACATAAGTTATATTACAGGTCTTGAAGTATTTTAAAAGTTAAGTTAGAAGGATCTATTTAGTTTGCAAACAAGTTTGAAAACATTCAAACTATGTTCTTGTTGTTAAACTTTTGTACCACAAAATAAGATAGCTATATATATATGAATCGAACAAGGTTATGAACATAGATTCTATCTCAAGTTCCTTGGATAAGTTTGCTGTAAAAGAGGAGTAAGAAGCTAGAATCAAAAGGGTGATAGAAGTGGATGAAAGATTGGAAGTAAGTTGGTGTTCTTGGAAGGTTTTCTTGAAGTGTTTTTGTATGGTTTTCTTATGGTGTTTATGTAAGGTTTTTGAAGCTAGATCTTCTTAGAACTTTACTGAATTGTTGAAGGTGTTTAAGGGTTATAAGTGTGTGTGTTTTAGCTAGGAGATTGAAGTAGTAAATGAATCAAAATGATGATACATATATACTCCTAAAAATGTGATCTTTAAGGATAACATGACAAAATTTTAGTTTGTAATCTTATGTATTTGTCAAACAATAATACAAAAGCAATTACCTTATACCTAGGGTAGTAACAAGGGCTGGTTAGGTGGTGATTTGATGTGTATATACCAATAGTAAATACGTATAGAAGCTAGGTATGATACGAGTACAAATACTCTAGATATACGTATAGAAATTTTGTGAAAAATGGAATGAGGATTCAAATATAGCTATCTTTTGTGAATACACTTATATGATTTTATGTATTTAAGTTCTTTAAAAGTAATTAAATACATTACTTATACAATATATGTATAACATTATAAGTCTTAAGTATATATGTCAAATAACGTTACGTATTGTTATCGTTTTGAAAACTTAAGTTAGTAGTTTCAAAATACACATATAACTTGTTGTTATTAATATAAAATGAGGTATTAAAACATTCTTTAATCATGTTAAATATGCATTTATTTCTTAAAGGCAATCTATTATTACATCGAGAGTTGACATATTAGCCTAACATTTTATAACAACCAAATGATCTAATCTGCCATTTTCATAACAATAGTCTTTAATGAACTTCAATGACTCGAATGCAACGTCCTTGTATCATAGCTTAAATGGTCCCAAGTAGTATCCTTAACATGAACTAATGCACAGCGGAAGACTTAATTCGTACCTGAGAATAACATGCTTTAAAACGTCAACATAAAGTTGGTGAGATATATAGGTTTGATGCTAGCAGCGTTATAACAATGGACCACAAGATTTCGTATATAATCATTTCAATAAAAATATTCTAAGTGGTTGAGCACTTGGTAACCATACTTAACATTTAATCACGTCGCATATTCCCTTTAATATGAAATCTTACTACACCGTACCAAGGTGTAGTCGCAAAACGAAGTACTGTGCAACCGTTGAATACTGGTCGTCCAGTCCGGTTGGGGTTGTCAGGCCCGATAGATCTATCAACAGGATTCGCGTTTACAATACCGCTGTAAATATTAGTTACCAAGCTACAGGGAAGTATGCCAGTGGTACAACTCAACGTAGAACATATTTTTCAGTTACTTGTGTCCATATCGTAAAACATAAAATACATGTATTCTCATCCCGAAATATTTAGAGTTTAAAAGTGGGACTATATACTCACTGTTGTCTCGAAGATATATATATTTTTGACTTGGTCTTCCGGTTGATATCACGAACCTATCCATATATAATATATCAATATATTTTCATTTTAAACAAACGTCTCGTATATATATTTATAATACTTTTAATACTTTGAATAATTCCTTAGTCCGTAGTTAGCGTTTCGATGTTAGTAATTCAATTTTAATGGTTCATTTTTAGATGTTTAATATACCCGCAATAAACAAAACCCCCAACGAAATAAATAAAACCCCATCGTATATGTATTGGTCGAGATTAATCTTGACCCATGGTACCGGTGTTGTCAAATGACGTGTTGCGTACATAAAGTACCGGTGTTGTCAAATGACGTGTTGCGTACAAACACGGGATCTTATGATTAATCTTCTCGTACTGTTTACGGGTGATCCTGAACCATATGAAATTGAATTATAAGTACATATATATAAAATATCATGTTATCTTAGAAATATGTGATTTATATCATTTTTTTCCAATTGATCCCGTAGTTGAAATGATCTAGGATAACCAATTTTGTTTCGGTCATAGTTTCTTCGTTACAAATCCGTTTTCGTTGATTCAAATTGCCATCTTCTTGGATCGAGTTCTTCTTTAAGACTATGAACTGTAAATACCTTGGTTTGTATTCAAAATCATACGGCATAGGTGAGACTTTAGTGAAACATATGAAGTTAAACATTTTTGCTACAACAAAATCATTTAATGACCATTTTTCTAAAAATACTTATACTTTGAAAAACCAAGTTTTACCTTGTTAAATTAGCATATACATAAGTTATATTACAGGTCTTGAAGTATTTTAAAAGTTAAGTTAGAAGGATCTATTTAGTTTGCAAACAAGTTTGAAAACATTCAAACTATGTTCTTGTTGTTAAACTTTTGTACCACAAAATAAGATAGCTATATATATATGAATCGAATAAGGTTATGAACATAGATTCTACCTCAAGTTCCTTGGATAAGTTTGCTGTAAAAGAGAAGTAAAAAGCTAGAATCAAAAGGGTGATGGAAGTGGATGAAAGATTGGAAGTAAGTTGGTGTTCTTGGAGGGTTTTCTTGAAGTGTTTTTGTATGGTTTTTGTATGGTGTTTTAGTATGGTTTTTGAAGCTAGATCTTTATGGAACTTTGCTGGATTGTTATGGAGTTTAGAGAGTAAGAAAGATTGTGTGTTTTTAGTTAAGAGATTGAAGTAAAAATGAATCAAAAATGATGATACATATATACTCCTAAAAATGTGATCTTTAAGG
Organism: Rutidosis leptorrhynchoides; assembly: GCF_046630445.1. Lineage (NCBI taxonomy): Eukaryota > Viridiplantae > Streptophyta > Magnoliopsida > Asterales > Asteraceae > Rutidosis > Rutidosis leptorrhynchoides. The sequence goes on from NC_092334.1 coordinate 512,725,936, forward strand.
ATAACATGACAAAATTTTAGTTTGTATTTTTGTAATTAGTCAAGTAATCATCCAAAAGTAATTACCTAGCTCTAAGGGCATGAATAATGGCTGGTTAGGTGGTGATTTTGATGTGTATTTACTATTAGTAAATACGTATAGGAGCTAGGTATGATACGAGTACAAATACTCTAGGTATACGTATAGAAATTTTGTGAAAAATGAAATGAGGATTCAAATATAGCTATCTTTTGTGAATACACTTATATGATTTTATGTATTTAAGTTCTTAAAAGTGATTAAATACATTACTTATACAATATATGTATAAACATTATATGTCTTAAGTATTTATGTCAAATAACGTTACGTATAGTTATCGTTTTGAAAACTTAAGTTAGTAGTTTCAAAATACACATATAACTTGTTGTTATTAATATAAAATGAGGTATTAAAACATTCCTTAATCATGTTAAATATGTATATATACATATATATACACAAACGTATAATTATCATATATTGTATGGTTCGTGATATCGTCGGTCAAACTAGACGGTCAAACGTTGTGTAAAACTCTTTTCGGAAATATAAATCTCGACAATTTGGATTACTTATCATGTTGGTAAGTTTTAATTTATGTAAATATTAATCTTATAAGTATAGAACGATCGAAAAAAAATGCGGGTCAACTTTAGGGTTTTTGCTTATCGTGTCGGAACCATATAGAGATTAGAGTTTAAATTTGGTCGGAAATTTCCGGGTCGTTACAGTACCCATCCGTTAAAGAAATTTCGTCCTCGAAATTTGGTAGAGGTTGTCATAAAAAACCATAGGAATGTTTTCATGACGAATATGAGGTAATAATGAAATTTTATCATTATTGAAAGATTTAGATAAAACGATTTGGTTATGTGAGACGCACGAGCGAAGCTATCACAAAAAAAAAAAAAAAATGAAATGAGTAAATATGGAATCGTTTTTAATCGATGACGTGGTTTAGAATTGATTTCCGGGATTTAAGGGATTTAGGAAAAATCTTACGTAATAAGATTTGGTTATTCGGCGATCAGAATCTTCTTTGATTTAATGCGGTAATCTGTTTCGATTTCTCTGTCGGATATTTCACTATAAATCCACCCCTTCGTTTCCTTATTTTTCACAACTCGCATCTTCTACTCTTTCTCCTTAATTCCTACTTTAAGGTATCCTTTGAAATGCTTCATCCCGTTCTGATTTTTGTTATACTTCTAACTTTTATATCTTTCATTCTTCTCTTCCATCTACCGCCAGAAGAATCTATTCACTTTTATGATTTTCTTGGAATTATAATGTTTCTAATTCTCCCGTGTCTTTACGTCACCATACGTATTGATATACACGGTTTGTAGTTTCTGGGTGGTTGTTGGGTTTGATATCTTTCCTTATACTTCGATGCTCCTGCTTCTGTTTTCCATAATCATTGTCATCCATAGTTAATATTCTCTCCTATTTGCTGTGATCTATACCCCAATTTCTATTTTGGGACTTTGTCCCTTCGTTTCTTCTTCCCGTCCTTGAGTCAAGCGATCAATAGTTCGGAATTCGTAGGTATAAAATTTGGAATGAACCTAGCTATTGGTTTTAGAATAAAATTGTAATGGCACGATCTTGATTCGTTAAATTACTCGAATATTCCGGAAAAATAGAACTATCAAGGTGATACGTTCTAATATGTTTGGAGACTTGATAGAATGTAAGAGCCGTGTAACATGGCACATGATGACGGTACTGTGAATCATCACATTCCATTAGAAACTTAACATGACTTACTGTAATATAATGAAGTTGATCAAGTTTCATTATATTATACTAATTCATGTATCAGTTCCCAACACTACTTCAAAACATTCCTATTTTAAACTTGAAGGTTTTAGAACTTAGAAACTAACACAGTTTCTTTTATATTGTAACGCAGATATTACGGAGAAATACATGATTTTGGATAAGAACAGTTGTGAGAATATCTCCAGAAATATGGAGGATATGTATAACGAAAGATATGAAGATATCTTATAATATCTAAGATAAGATGATGATGAAGAATATCATCGGGAAAGGTTTAGGATAAGGGGTAGGTTTTTTTTTTTTTACTAATGGTTTCAGCAAGCACTGAATCGTTTGAATCCTTTGAAAGCAGATTCAGTTCTTGTGATTTATCTACATCCTCCTTCATACTTTGCTCAATCCGTTTTCCAGTTCCAACTCTCCTCTTTTTCTAAGCTTTACCAATACAATGTACTTCATCATTAAACTTTTGACTGTTAAAGTCGTTTACAGTTTTTTTTTTTTTCTGCTTCTTCAGCATTTCAAGAACTACTTCATAGTCCAGGATGTTTTTCAGAACTTCACATTCGAAAAATGTAATTCTTAGGGATAGTCGTTCTCGGTATAACTGGGAGAATTTCTACGAGATTTTCAAAATACTGATTGCGGGTTTCGCCAAAGAGATAACGAGTTGCTGGTACGTCTGCTGATGATGTTGTGAAAAAGGTTCTCCGGTAACAACGTCGAAAGGACAAAGTATAAATATCGAGATTATAATAGGAGTAGTCTCACTGAGAAGTCGAAGTGGAGCTGTGACAAAATTAGCTTCTTGAAAAGGAATCGTATGATTGTTTTTGATAATGAATGATAAGGAATTCGACGCGGATACGTTTTAACTATAACTTCGGTTTCGAAAATTTTTCAGGTGCATCACTGTATGCATAAATCTTTCTTCCGTAAACGAGGTGCGGCTGGTTCAACTTCTCGATCGAGGTGTTTTCAAGAATCATGAAAAGATTTGAATGAGGATTATAATTGTCGAAGTACAAATGAGGTTTAGGATGAAATCAAGTGGCAAAATTGAAGAATTGTTTAGTTTCATATGTTATAATTAACATTTTATTTCATTTTAATTGTCCAATGTTTCTTCTTTATGCCACTTGTTGGATTTGGATAGGTAAAAAAAAAATTCAAATATGAAATTTAAATGGAAATGGTTATTCTGGGGTGAACGGATACGTATATCGATGGTTGTAAGTAAAATAACAAATGACCGTTGAATCAGATTCAAGAATGTACAATATAACTTATTAATGTGAATTCTAAATATTCCTCGGGTACTACCCACCCGTTAAAATATTTTCATCATTATTAGTTTGTACGAAGGAATTTTTAATTACTATCTTTATGAAAATATACTTGCATATATATTTTCTTCAGAGATAATCATAGATTTAATGAGTCAATAAGATAATAAACTCATTTGATTTATCGTTAATTCTAGATTACATAATCTCTAAGACTTTAGAAATTACATAATCGTCATACGATACGTAAAGCGAAGATAATCGATGTAGAACGATATATAGAACGAAGATCATACTCGAAGTACAGATATTGAGTCGTGTGATGTTGATATTCGAGATACAGATTGTGATGTTGAGATTTTGGGGGTGACAAGAGTACTGTCGGCGTTGATGATGGTGGTATAGATTATGCTGCTGGTGCTGCTGCTGGTGTTTGTAACCTTCGCACCGTATTTTCTAAAGCCACTACCCGAGCGCGAAGCTCGTTGACTTCTTCTATTATACCGGGATGATTGACGGTTGGAACGAGCGAATGAACAAGATTCGAAATATGGGATAGTATGTAATCATGACGAGATACTCTAGAAATGAGCGAGAAAATGGTGTTTCGAATAGGTTCGCCGGTAAGTGCTTCAGGTTCATCGTTAAGAGGACAATTTGGTGGATGGAATGGATCACCTTCTTCTTGCCTCCAGAGATTTAGTATATTACGAACCCATCCCCAATTCATCCAAAATAGATGATGGGAAATCGGTTGATCCATTCCGGTAACGCTGTTCTCGGAGCTCGAATGGAAATCCATATCAGCGAAGCTATCGAAGTCGGAGGAATTTGAGCTGGATGAAGAATCCATCTTGTATGGTCGGAGAAATGAATTTTTGGTTTGGAATAGATTATAGGAGTTGGGTTTGGTACTCTTCAATACATAATTTACATATGTATATATATAATATCAAAATCCCATGAATTACGGAGAATCTTTGAAATACGTCAGGCAATGTCTAGAGTAACAGATACGCTAGGATATGAATTTTTGTCTATACACTATCGATGCACTTAAATGCAATAAGACGTGTCTAGACTTAAGAATGATAAGCAGACAGTTCTCTAAGAATGATAAGCAGATGATTTCCGACTAGGATTGATAAGCAAAACTTTTGACAGGCAGACACGGTCAAAGTCCAGACTTACTTAATGTATCCTAACAACTACTAGTTAGACACACTAATGCAAGGCCTGGTTCGCTAAGACCAACGCTCTGATACCAACTGAAAGGATCCGAAACTAATCATCCGGACATCGTCCATATAGATTAAAAACGAATTACAATAGTTGATAACATCGCGAGGTACTTGACCTCTATATGATACATTTTACAAACGTTGCATTTATTTCTTAAAGGCAATCTATTATTACATCGAGAGTTGACATATTAGCCTAACATTTTATAACAACCAAATGATCTAATCTGCCATTTTCATAACAATAGTCTTTAATGAACTTCAATGACTCGAATGCAACGTCCTTGTATCATAGCTTAAATGGTCCCAAGTAGTATCCTTAACATGAACTAATGCACAGCGGAAGACTTAATTCGTACCTGAGAATAACATGCTTTAAAACGTCAACATAAAGTTGGTGAGATATATAGGTTTGATGCTAGCAGCGTTATAACAATGGACCACAAGATTTCGTATATAATCATTTCAATAAAAATATTCTAAGTGGTTGAGCACTTGGTAACCATACTTAACATTTAATCACGTCGCATATTCCCTTTAATATGAAATCTTACTACACCGTACCAAGGTGTAGTCGCAAAACGAAGTACTGTGCAACCGTTGAATACTGGTCGTCCAGTCCGGTTGGGGTTGTCAGGCCCGATAGATCTATCAACAGGATTCGCGTTTACAATACCGCTGTAAATATTAGTTACCAAGCTACAGGGAAGTATGCCAGTGGTACAACTCAACTTAGAACATATTTTTCAGTTACTTGTGTCCATATCGTAAAACATAAAATACATGTATTCTCATCCCGAAATATTTAGAGTTTAAAAGTGGGACTATATACTCACTGTTGTCTCGAAGATATATATATTTTTGACTTGGTCTTCCGGTTGATATCACGAACCTATCCATATATAATATATCAATATATTTTCATTTTAAACAAACGTCTCGTATATATATTTATAATACTTTTAATACTTTGAATAATTCCTTAGTCCGTAGTTAGCGTTTCGATGTTAGTAATTCAATTTTAATGGTTCATTTTTAGATGTTTAATATACCCGCAATAAACAAAACCCCCAACGAAATAAATAAAACCCCATCGTATATGTATTGGTCGAGATTAATCTTGACCCATGGTACCGGTGTTGTCAAATGACGTGTTGCGTACATAAAGTACCGGTGTTGTCAAATGACGTGTTGCGTACAAACACGGGATCTTATGATTAATCTTCTCGTACTGTTTACGGGTGATCCTGAACCATATGAAATTGAATTATAAGTACATATATATAAAATATCATGTTATCTTAGAAATATGTGATTTATATCATTTTTTTCCAATTGATCCCGTAGTTGAAATGATCTAGGATAACCAATTTTGTTTCGGTCATAGTTTCTTCGTTACAAATCCGTTTTCGTTGATTCAAATTGCCATCTTCTTGGATCGAGTTCTTCTTTAAGACTATGAACTGTAAATACCTTGGTTTGTATTCAAAATCATACGGCATAGGTGAGACTTTAGTGAAACATATGAAGTTAAACATTTTTGCTACAACAAAATCATTTAATGACCATTTTTCTAAAAATACTTATACTTTGAAAAACCAAGTTTTACCTTGTTAAATTAGCATATACATAAGTTATATTACAGGTCTTGAAGTATTTTAAAAGTTAAGTTAGAAGGATCTATTTAGTTTGCAAACAAGTTTGAAAACATTCAAACTATGTTCTTGTTGTTAAACTTTTGTACCACAAAATAAGATAGCTATATATATATGAATCGAATAAGGTTATGAACATAGATTCTACCTCAAGTTCCTTGGATAAGTTTGCTGTAAAAGAGAAGTAAAAAGCTAGAATCAAAAGGGTGATGGAAGTGGATGAAAGATTGGAAGTAAGTTGGTGTTCTTGGAGGGTTTTCTTGAAGTGTTTTTGTATGGTTTTTGTATGGTGTTTTAGTATGGTTTTTGAAGCTAGATCTTTATGGAACTTTGCTGGATTGTTATGGAGTTTAGAGAGTAAGAAAGAGTGTGTGTTTTTAGTTAAGAGATTGAAGTAAAAATGAATCAAAAATGATGATACATATATACTCCTAAAAATGTGATCTTTAAGGATAACATGACAAAATTTTAGTTTGTATTTTTGTAATTAGTCAAGTAATCATCCAAAAGTAATTACCTAGCTCTAAGGGCATGAATAATGGCTGGTTAGGTGGTGATTTTGATGTGTATTTACTATTAGTAAATACGTATAGGAGCTAGGTATGATACGAGTACAAATACTCTAGGTATACGTATAGAAATTTTGTGAAAAATGAAATGAGGATTCAAATATAGCTATCTTTTGTGAATACACTTATATGATTTTATGTATTTAAGTTCTTAAAAGTGATTAAATACATTACTTATACAATATATGTATAAACATTATATGTCTTAAGTATTTATGTCAAATAACGTTACGTATAGTTATCGTTTTGAAAACTTAAGTTAGTAGTTTCAAAATACACATATAACTTGTTGTTATTAATATAAAATGAGGTATTAAAACATTCCTTAATCATGTTAAATATGTATATATACATATATATACACAAACGTATAATTATCATATATTGTATGGTTCGTGATATCGTCGGTCAAACTAGACGGTCAAACGTTGTGTAAAACTCTTTTCGGAAATATAAATCTCGACAATTTGGATTACTTATCATGTTGGTAAGTTTTAATTTATGTAAATATTAATCTTATAAGTATAGAACGATCGAAAAAAAATGCGGGTCAACTTTAGGGTTTTTGCTTATCGTGTCGGAACCATATAGAGATTAGAGTTTAAATTTGGTCGGAAATTTCCGGGTCGTTACAGTACCCTCGCACTTTTTCGATCGTTCTATACTTATAAGATTAATATTTACATAAATTAAACCTTGCCAACATGATAAGCAATCCAAATTGTTGAGATTTATGTTTCCGAAAAGAGTTTTACATAACGTTTGACCGTCTAGTTTGACCGATGATATCACGAACTATACAATATATGATAATTATACGTTTGTGTATATATATGTATATATACATATTTAACATGATTAAAGAATGTTTTAATACCTCATTTTATATTAATAACAACAAGTTATATGTGTATTTTGAAACTACTAACTTAAGTTTTCAAAACGATAACAATACGTAACGTTATTTGACATATATACTTAAGACTTATAATGTTATACATATATTGTATAAGTAATGTATTTAATTACTTTTAAAGAACTTAAATACATAAAACCATATAAGTGTATTCACAAAAGATAGCTATATTTGAATCCTCATTTCATTTTTCACAAAATTTCTATACGTATACCTAGAGTATTTGTACTCGTATCATACCTAGCTCCTATACGTATTTACTAATAGTAAATACACATCAAAATCACCACCTAACCAGCCATTATTCATGCCCTTAGAGCTAGGTAATTACTTTTGGATGATTACTTGACTAATTAACAAAAATACAAACTAAAATTTTGTCATGTTATCCTTAAAGATCACATTTTTAGGAGTATATATGTATCATCATTTTTGATTCATTTTTACTTCAATCTCTTAACTAAAAACACACACTCTTTCTTACTCTCTAAACTCCATAACAATCCAGCAAAGTTCCATAAAGATCTAGCTTCAAAAACCATACTAAAACACCATAAGAAAACCATACAAAAACACTTCAAGAAAACCCTCCAAGAACACCAACTTACTTCCAATCTTTCATCCACTTCTATCACCCTTTTGATTCTAGCTTCTTACTCCTCTTTTACAGCAAACTTATCCAAGGAACTTGAGGTAGAATCTATGTTCATAACCTTATTCGATTCATATATATATAGCTATCTTATTTTGTGGTACAAAAGTTTAACAACAAGAACATAGTTTGAATGTTTTCAAACTTGTTTGCAAACTAAATAGATCCTTCTAACTTAACTTTTAAAATACTTCAAGACATGTAACATAACTTATTTATATGTTAATTTAACAAGGTAAAACTTGGTTTTTCAAAGTATAAGTATTTTTGGAAAAATGGTCATTAAATGATTTTGTTGTAACAAAAATGTTTAACTTCATATGTTTCACTAAACTTTCACCTATGCCGTATGATTTTGAATACAAACCAAGGTATTTACAGTTCATAGTCTTAAAGAAGAACTCGATCCAAGAAGATGGCAATTTGAATCAACGAAAACGGACTTGTAACGAAGAAACTATGACCGAAACAAAATTGGCTATCCTAGACATTTTCAACTTCGGGATTCATTGGAAAAATTTACATAAAATCACATACTTCTAAGATAACATGATATTTTATATATATGTACTCATAATTCAATTTCATATGGTTCAGGATCACCCGTAAGCAACACGAGAAGATTAATCATAAGATCCCATGATTGTACGCAACACGTCATTTGACAACACCGGTACTTTATGTACGCAACACGTCATTTGACAACACCGGTACCATGGGTCAAGATTAATCTCGACCAATACATATACGATGGGATTTTATTTATTTCGTTGGGGGTTTTATTTATTTCATTGCGGGTATATTAAACATCTAAAAATGAACCATTAAAATTGAGTTACTAACAAAGAAATGCTAACTACGGACTAAGGAAATATTCAAAATATTAAAAGTATAACAAGTATATATATATATAACGTTTGTTTTAAAATGAAAACATATTGATATATTATATATGGATAGGTTCGTGATATCAACCGGAAGACCGAGTCAAATTATATATATCATCAAGACAAGAGTGAGTATATAGTCCCACTTTTAAACTCTAAATATTTCGGGATGAGAATACATGTATTTTATGTTTTACGTTATGGACACAAGTAACTGAAAAATATATTCTACGTTGAGTTGTACCACTGGCATACTTCCCTGTAGCTTGGTAACTAATATTTACAGCGGTATTGTAAACGCGAATCCTGTTGATAGATCTATCGGGCCTGACAACCCCAATCGGACTGGACGACCAGTATTCAACGGTTGCACAGTACTTCGTTTTGTGACTACACTTGGTACGGTGTAGTAAGATTTCATATTAAAGGGAATATGCGACGTGAAAATGTTAAGTATGGTTACCAAGTGCTCAACCACTTAGAATATTTTTATTGAAATGTTTATATACGAAATCTTGTGGTCTATATATATATATATTGCTGCGCACTAAACCTATATCTCACCAACTTTATGTTGACGTTTTTAAACATGTTTATTCTCAGGTGATAATTAAAGCTTCCGCTGCATTATGTTGAATCTAAGCAGGATCATGCGTACTCATATTTGTGTCAAAAATAAAACTGCATATCCTAGGACGTGTGTTGTAAAATATGCTAGAAATCGTGTTGTTATTATCATTTGTAAAGTTTGTAAGTCGAAGATTATCGTTAAACGATAATCATCTTTTTATTGTCTAAAGCTTGTAACAAAAATAATGGTTTGGTTTGTAATGTATAATATATGCAGTTTTCCTTTTTAAAAATGTCGCATATAGAGGTCAATACCTCGCAATGAAATCATACGTTATCTAACACGTTCTTATGGTTAAGGACGGGTTATGACATGTGGTATCAGAGCGGTGGTCTTAGCGAACCAGGTTTGCATTAGTGTGTCTAACTGATAAGTCGTTAGGATACATTAGTAAAGTCTGGACTTTGACCGGGTCTGATTTAAAAAAAAAAAACTATTGCTTATCACTGTTGGTTAAAATTTATATGTAAATATTATATAAGTACTAATGGGTTAGTTGTTGTGTGATAGATGTCGAGCTCAAAAATTGTTATCACAATCAACGACTCCGAATCAGAATCTTCAGATGGCGTTCCAGTCATTAACCTGTCCGATGACGAAAATGATATCCTTGGGGAAGACTCACAAATTCCGGATGAACCAACTATAGAGAACCCGGAAAGTGAACCCGAGGAGGAAAGTGAACCCGAGGAGGAAAGTGAACCCGAGGAGGAAAGTGAACCCGAGGAGGAAAGTGAACCCGAGGAAGAAATACAGGAAATTACAAAAGACGAGTTCGAACTAGGAAAGAAACGAAAGGCTAATGAATTAGAAAATCCAAATCCCGAGTTTAATGAGAATGATGTGGCACCAATTCCACTCAACACTACCACCCCTATCCCCGCTATTCCTATTCGTTCTGTCCCGGCATCCAGTTCTTCAGTCCCACAGCCAAAATATAGGCAGACAGTTAGGATAAGCGTTAAGCAAATCTTTGTGTCTAAACGTCCTAGAAAATAGATCAAACGATGCGCTGCTGTGTCAAACCATGGAACCGAATAATGTTTTGTATAATATTAATAGTGTGGTTTGCTTAATGTTCGATGTAAGATAAGCATATGTAAAATATTGAAGTATGAAATGCAATAATTTTCCATGGTTAAGTATTATTTAGATTGTAGTAATTGATTCTGTACTAAGCTATTAAGTATGAACATTAACGGGTAGGTACTACCCAAGATATAATTATAAAACGCTAATAAGAAGAAAAGGCTTTTATAATAATATCTGGTTCATATTATTAACAAGCTATAAATGTACTATAAATACACACTACATCTATAATATTCCATGTGAATAATTATTTTCTTTCATTAGGAAATGGCGCGATTGAATCGAATGACGGAACAAGAACTCGAGGAACTCATCAACCAGCGAGTGAACGACAGAATGTTATGGGTTGAGGCTGCAAGAGCTGCTGCAGTTAATCCAAATCCTCGTGTAGGATGCTCCTACAAGACGTTTCAAGCTTGCAAGCCATCATCATTCAGTGGAACGGAAGGACCTATCGGTTTAACCCGATGGATAGAAAAGATGGAGACGGTGTTCAAAATCAGCGGTTGTGATGAAAAAGACATGACCAAGTTTGCATCGTGCACTTTACAAGATAGTGCACTCACATGGTGGAAGAATTATGTGAAGGCGGTAGGAGGAGATGTAGCTTATGATACTCCATGGGAAGAATTCAAAGCAATGATAATCACCGAGTTTTGTCCAAGGAATGAGGTTATTAAGTTAGAAGATGAGTTACGAAGTTTGAAGGTGGTTGGTACTGAAATCACCAACTACAATCAGCGATTCATGGAATTGGTTTTACTATGTCCTGAATTGGTTCCAACCGAAGCACGGAAGATTGAAATGTACAAAGGTGGTTTGTCCAAGAAGGTCAAGGCAAACGTTACGACATCGAAACCTAAGACAATTCATGAAGCTATAACCATGGCAAACGAGCTAATGGATCAGGTTATTTTGGACAAGAAAGCATTCAATACTGAGGTGAAGGTATTGGGGAACAAGAAAAAGTGGAATGGAGGTTATGATCAAGGTAACCAACAACAACCTTATAAGAAACAAGAAACCACGAAAGGTGCGGGTAGCGGTTCAGGCTTTGGTTACAAAGGACAAAGTCCTTTATGCAACCGTTGTCACAAACATCATTTTGGTTACTGTAGTGTGTTGTGCACTAAATGCAATAGACAGGGACATCTTGCTGAAGATTGTAAGGCTCTCGTTACAAATGCAAATGGTAACAAGACTCCTGCCACCAACGCAAATAGAACTGCTTTGGCTAACATTACTTGTTTTGGGTGTGGAAAACAAGGTCATTATAAGAGCCAGTGCCCGAATCAGAATGGCGGACCTGCACGTGGAAGAGCGTTTGTTATTAATGCTAGAGAGGCACGAGAAGACCCGGAGCTTGTTACGGGTACGTTTACCATTAATAACTTATCAGCATCTATTTTATTTGATACTGGCGCCGATAGAAGTTACGTGTGTATAAATTTTTACACTAAATTGAATTGTTCATCATTACCTCTAGATGCTAAGTACATGATTGAGTTAGCTAATGGTAAACTAATTAAAGCCGATAAAATTTGTCGTGATTGTAAGATAAATTTAGCCGGAGAAACATTTAAGATTGATTTGATACCCGTAGAATTAGGAAGTTTTGATGTAATAGTCGGCATGGACTGGATGTCCAAAGTAGGAGCGGAAGTTGTTTGTGCCAAGAAGGCAATTCGTATTCCTGGTAAGGATAAAATGCCGGTGATGATTTACGGAGAGAAGGGTGATTCAAAGCTAAAACTCATTAGCTGTTTGAAAGCCAAAAAGTGTTTAGAAAAGGGATGTTACGCTATTTTAGCACATGTTAATAAAGTCGAAAAGGAAGAGAAGTGCATCAATGACGTGCCTGTGGCAAGAGATTTTCCCGAAGTTTTTCCGGAAGAATTGCCGGGATTACCTCCATTTAGATCGGTAGAATTTCAAATAGATTTAGTACCAGGAGCTGCACCAGTGGCTCGTGCTCCATATAGACTTGCACCGTCTGAGTTAAAAGAACTTCAAAGTCAGTTAAAAGAATTACTGGACCGTGGATTCATACGACCGAGTACTTCACCGTGGGGAGCTCCAATTTTGTTTGTTAAGAAGAAAGATGGATCTTTTAGGATGTGTATAGACTATCGTGAATTAAATAAGTTAACTATCAAGAATCGATATCCACTACCGAGAATTGATGACTTATTTGATCAACTGCAAGGATCATGTATTTATTCGAAAATCGACTTAAGATCGGGCTATCATCAACTACGCGTCAAAGAAGAGGACATTCCGAAAACTGCTTTTCGGACACGTTATGGTCATTACGAATTTTTGGTTATGCCGTTTGGATTGACGAATGCGCCAGCTGTATTTATGGACCTCATGAATCGAGTTTGTAGTCCGTATTTAGATAAGTTTGTTATCGTTTTCATTGATGATATTCTTATCTATTCCAAGAGTGAGCAAGAGCATGAAGAGCATTTAAGGTTGATATTGGAGTTGTTAAGAAAAGAACAGCTATATGCTAAATTTTCCAAGTGTGCTTTTTGGTTGAAAGAAGTGCAATTTCTTGGCCATGTTGTTAATAGCGAAGGAATTCAGGTTGATCCAGCAAAAACTGAAGCTATTGAAAAATGGGAGACTCCTAAGACACCAACGCAGATACGCCAATTTTTGGGTTTAGCCGGTTATTATAGAAGGTTTATTCAAGATTTTTCCCGAATAGCTAAGCCGTTGACAGCGTTAACGCAAAAAGGGAAGAAATATGAATGGACCTCGGAGCAGGAGAACGCATTTCAATTACTGAAGAAGAAGTTAACTACGGCGCCTATTTTATCGTTACCTGAAGGGAATGATGATTTTGAAATATATTGTGACGCTTCGCGACAAGGTTTTGGTTGTGTTCTTATGCAACGAAAGAAAGTTATTGCATACGCATCCCGACAATTGAAAATTCACGAGCGGAATTATACGACGCATGATCTAGAATTGGGAGCAGTCGTGTTTGCATTGAAGATGTGGAGACATTACTTGTATGGGGTTAAATTCACTGTGTTTACTGATCATAAAAGCCTTCAACATATTTTCGATCAAAAACAGCTGAACATGAGGCAACGTAGGTGGGTTGAGTTAATAAATGACTATGATTGTGAAATTCGTTATCATCCCGGGAAAGCGAACGTGGTGGCCGACGCTCTAAGCAGAAAGGAACGAGAACCAATTCGAGTACGAGCGATGAACATAAAAATTCGCATGAATCTCAACTCACAAATCAAAGAAGTTCAACGAGAAGCACTTACTAAAGAAAATATAGGAAATGAAATAATGAAGAAGTATGAGAAGCAACTCGTTATGCGGGAAGATGGAATTCGATATTTTGCAAATCGTATTTGGGTACCGAAGTTGGGTGGATTAAGGAAGTTGATATTGAACGAGGCACATAAGACAAGATATTCGATACATCCTGGAGTTGGAAAGATGTACCAAGATCTTAAGACGCATTATTGGTGGCCTAATTTGAAGACAGACGTTGCAACATATGTTGGGGAATGTTTAACTTGTTCCAAAGTCAAAGCAGAACACCAAAAGCCGTCAGGGTTACTTCAACAACCAGAAATCCCAGAATGGAAATGGGATGGTATTACCATGGATTTCATCACGAAGTTACCAAAGACTGCCTGGGGATACGACACCATTTGGGTAATTGTTGATCGTCTTACCAAATCTGCACATTTCTTGCCTATAAAGGAAACAGATAGAATGGAGAAATTATTACGATTATATATAAAGGAAATAGTTTCAAGGCATGGAATACCTATTTCCATTATATCCGATCGTGATAGTAGATTTACTTCAAAATTTTGGCAATCACTACAGGAGGCACTAGGAACTCGGTTGGATATGAGTACCGCATATCATCCACAAACCGATGGACAGAGTGAGAGAACGATTCAGACTCTCGAAGACATGCTCAGGGCATGTGTGATCGATTTTGGAAACGGATGGGATAAATATCTACCGTTAGCAGAATTCTCGTATAATAATAGTTATCATGCGAGCATTGGAGCTGCGCCATTCGAAGCATTGTACGGAAGGAAGTGTAGATCTCCTATCTGTTGGAATGAAGTAGGAGATCGACATTTAACTGGTCCCGAGATCATACATGAAACGACTGAGAAGATAGTGCAAATCAAGGAGAGATTGAAAACAGCCCGTAGTCGCCAAAAGAGCTACGCCGATGTTCGAAGGAAACCATTAGAGTTTCAGGTCGGGGACATGGTTATGCTAAAGGTGTC
Source organism: Rutidosis leptorrhynchoides (assembly GCF_046630445.1). Taxonomy (NCBI): domain Eukaryota; kingdom Viridiplantae; phylum Streptophyta; class Magnoliopsida; order Asterales; family Asteraceae; genus Rutidosis; species Rutidosis leptorrhynchoides. The sequence continues at coordinate 512,740,954 of NC_092334.1, forward strand.
ACCTTGGAAAGGTGTAATACGTTTCGGCAAAAGGGGTAAACTGAACCCAAGATACGTAGGCCCGTTTAAGATCATCGAACGCATTGGACCGGTAGCTTATCGACTCGAGTTACCACAACAACTCGCCGGAGTACATAATACCTTTCACGTCTCAAACCTTAAGAAGTGTCTTGCAAAGGAAGACCTCACCATTCCTCTTGAAGAAATCCATGTCGACGAGAAACTACAATTCGTCGAAGAACCAATCGAAATCATGGACCGTGAAGTTAAACAGCTCAAACAGAGTAATATACCGATTGTTAAGGTTCGTTGGAATGCTAGAAGAGGTCCCGAGTTTACGTGGGAACGAGAGGATCAAATGAAACAAAAGTATCCACACTTGTTTCTCGATAACGCAAAATAGGTACAATTTTAAAATTTCGGGACGAAATTTATTTAACGGGGAGGTAATGTAACGACCCGCACTTTTTCGATCATTCTATACTTATAAGATTAATATTTACATAAATTAAACCTTGCCAACATGATAAGCAATCCAAATTGTTGAGATTTATGTTTCCGAAAAGAGTTTTACATAACGTTTGACCGTCTAGTTTGACCGATGATATCACGAACTATACAATATATGATAATTATACGTTTGTGTATATATATGTATATATACATATTTAACATGATTAAAGAATGTTTTAATACCTCATTTTATATTAATAACAACAAGTAACTGAAATAAACGAATTACAATAGTTGATAACATCGCGAGGTACTTGACCTCTATATGATACATTTTACAAACGTTGCATTTATTTCTTAAAGGCAATCTATTATTACATCGAGAGTTGACATATTAGCCTAACATTTTATAACAACCAAATGATCTAATCTGCCATTTTCATAACAATAGTCTTTAATGAACTTCAATGACTCGAATGCAACGTCCTTGTATCATAGCTTAAATGGTCCCAAGTAGTATTCTTAACATGAGCTAATGCACAGCGGAAGACTTAATTCGTACCTGAGAATAACATGCTTTAAAACGTCAACATAAAGTTGGTGAGATATATAGGTTTGATGCTAGCAGCGTTATAACAATGGACCACAAGATTTCGTATATAAACATTTCAATAAAAATATTCTAAGTGGTTGAGCACTTGGTAACCATACTTAACAATTAATCACGTCGCATATTCCCTTTAATATGAAATCTTACTACACTGTACCAAGTGTAGTCACAAAACGAAGTACTGTGCAACCGTTGAATACTGGTCGTCCAGTCCGGTTGGGGTTGTCAGGCCCGATAGATCTATCAACAGGATTCGCGTTTACAATACCGCTGTAAATAACAGTTACCAAGCTACAGGGAAGTATGCCAGTGGTACAACTCAACGTAGAATATATTTTTCAGTTACTTGTGTCCATAACGTAAAACATAAAATACATGTATTCTCATCCCGAAATATTTAGAGTTTAAAAGTGGGACTATATACTCACTGTTGTCTCGAAGATATATATATTTTTGACTTGGTCTTCCGGTTGATATCACGAACCTATCCATATATAATATATCAATATATTTTCATTTTAAACAAACATCTCGTATATATATTTATAATACTTTTAATACTTTGAATAATTCCTTAGTCCGTAGTTAGCGTTTCGATGTTAGTAATTCAATTTTAATGGTTCATTTTTAGATGTTTAATATACCCGCAATAAATAAACCCCCAACGAAATAAATAAAACTCCCATAAAACCCCATCGTATATGTGTTGGTCGAGATTAATCTTGACCCATGGTACCGGTGTTGTCAAATGACGTGTTGCGTACATAAAGTACCGGTGTTGTCAAATGACGTGTTGCGTACAATCATGGGATCTTATGATTAATCTTCTCGTGTTGTTTACGGGTGATCCTGAACCATATGAAATTGAATTATGAGTACATATATATAAAATATCATGTTATCTTAGAAATATGTGATTTATATCTTTTTTTTCCAATTGATCCCGTAGTTGAAATGATCTAGGATAACCAATTTTGTTTCGGTCATAGTTTCTTCGTTACAAGTCCGTTTTCGTTGATTCAAATTGCCATCTTCTTGGATCGAGTTCTTCTTTAAGACTATGAACTGTAAATACCTTGGTTTGTATTCAAAATCATACGGCATAAGTGAAACATTAGTGAAACATATGAAGTTAAACATTTTGTTACAAAAAAAATCATTTAATGACCATTTTTCTAAAAATACTTATACTTTGAAAAACCAAGTTTTACCTTATTAAATTAGCATATATTTAAGTTATATTACAGGTCTTGAAGTATTTTAAAAGTTAAGTTAGAAGGATCTATTTAGTTTGCAAACATGTTTGAAAACATTCAAACTATGTTCTTGTTGTTAAACTTTTGTACCACAAAATAAGATAGCTATATATATATGAATCGAATAAGGTTATGAACATAGTTTCTACCTCAAGTTCCTTGGATAAGTTTGCTGTAAAAGAGGAGTAAGAAGCTAGAATCAAAAGGATGATAGAAGTGGATGAAAGATTGGAAGTAAGTTGGTGTTCTTGGAGGGTTTTCTTGAAGTGTTTTTGTATGGTTTTCTTATGGTGTTTTAGTATGGTTTTTGAAGCTAGATCTTCTTGAAAACTTTGCTGAATTGATTAAGGGTTTTAAGGCTTCAAAGTATGTGTGTGTTTTGGCTAAAATATTGAAGTAAAATGAAACAAAGTGATGATACATATATACACCATAAAAAACGTGATTATGGTGTATATATGTACAAAATTTCAATTAATCATTTTATGTATTTAGTCATAATTGCATCCAAATACAATTACCTAGCCCTAAGGGCATGTACAATGGCTGGTTAGGTAGTGATTTGACATGTATGTACTATTAGTAAATACGTATAGAAGCTAGGTATGATACGAGTACTTATACTCTAGATATACGTATAGAAATTTTGTGAAAAATGGAATGAGGATTCAACTATAGCTATCTTTTTTGAATACACTTATATGATTTTATGTATTTAAGTCTTAAAAGTGAGTAAATACATTACTTATACGATATATGTATAAACATTATAAGTCTTAAGTATTTATGTCAAATAACGTTACGTATAGTTATCGTTTTGAAAACTTAAGTTAGTAGTTTCAAAATATACTTATAACTTATAGTTTTTGATACAAAATAAGATATTAAAACATTCATTAATCATGTTAAATATGTATATATACATATATATACGCAAACGTATAATTATCATATATTGTATAGTTCGTGATATCGTCGGTCAAACTAGACGGTCAAACGTTGTGTAAAACTCTTTTCGGAAATATAAATCTCGACAATTTGGATTACTTATCATGTTGGTAAGTTTTAATTTATATTAATCTTATAAGTATAGAACGATCGAAAAAAAATGCGGGTCAACTTTAGGGTTTTTGCTTATCGTGTCGGAACCATATAGAGATTAGAGTTTAAATTTGGTCGGAAATTTCCGGGTCGTTACAGTACCCATCCGTTAAAGAAATTTCGTCCTCGAAATTTGGTAGAGGTTGTCATAAATAACCATAGGAATGTTTTCATGACGAATATGAGGTAATAATGAAATTTTATCATTATTGAAAGATTTAGATAAAACGATTTGGTTATGTGAGACGCACGAGCGAAGCTATCACAAAAAAAAAATGAAATGAGTAAATATGGAATCGTTTTTAATCGATGACGTGGTTTAGAATTGATTTCCGGGATTTAAGGGATTTAGGAAAAATCTTACGTAATAAGATTTGGTTATTCGGCGATCAGAATCTTCTTTGATTTAATGCGGTAATCTGTTTCGATTTCTCTGTCGGATATTTCACTATAAATCCACCCCTTCGTTTCCTTATTTTTCACAACTCGCATCTTCTACTCTTTCTCCTTAATTCCTACTTTAAGGTATCCTTTGAAATGCTTCATCCCGTTCTGATTTTTGTTATACTTCTAACTTTTATATCTTTCATTCTTCTCTTCCATCTACCGCCAGAAGAATCTATTCACTTTTATGATTTTCTTGGAATTATAATGTTTCTAATTCTCCCGTGTCTTTACGTCGCCATACGTATTGATATACATGGTTTGTAGTTTCTGGGTGGTTGTTGGGTTTGATATCTTTCCTTATACTTCGATGCTCCTGCTTCTGTTTTCCATAATCATTGTCATCCATAGTTAATATTCTCTCCTATTTGCTGTGATCTATACCCCAATTTCTATTTTGGGACTTTGTCCCTTCGTTTCTTCTTCCCGTCCTTGAGTCAAGCGATCAATAGTTCGGAATTCGTAGGTATAAAATTTGGAATGAACCTAGCTATTGGTTTTAGAATAAAATTGTAATGGCACGATCTTGATTCGTTAAATTACTCGAATATTCCGGAAAAATAGAACTATCAAGGTGATACGTTCTAATATGTTTGGAGACTTGATAGAATGTAAGAGCCGTGTAACATGGCACATGATGACGATACTGTGAATCATCACATTCCATTAGAAACTTAACATGACTTACTGTAATATAATGAAGTTGATCAAGTTTCATTATATTATACTAATTCATGTATCAGTTCCCAACACTACTTCAAAACATTCCTATTTTAAACTTGAAGGTTTTAGAACTTAGAAACTAACACAGTTTCTTTTATATTGTAACGCAGATATTACGGAGAAATACATGATTTTGGATAAGAACAGTTGTGAGAATATCTCCAGAAATATGGAGGATATGTATAACAAAAGATATGAAGATATCTTATAATATCTAAGATAAGATGATGATGAAGAATATCATCGGGAAAGGTTTAGGATAAGGGGTAGGTTTTTTTTTTTTTACTAATGGTTTCAGCAAGCACTGAATCGTTTGAATCCTTTGAAAGCAGATTCAGTTCTTGTGATTTATCTACATCCTCCTTCATACTTTGCTCAATCCGTTTTCCAGTTCCAACTCTCCTCTTTTTCTAAGCTTTACCAATACAATGTACTTCATCATTAAACTTTTGACTGTTCAAGTCGTTTACAGTTTTTTTTTTTTTTTTTTTTTTTTTTTTTTTTTTTTTTTCTGCTTCTTCAGCATTTCAAGAACTACTTCATAGTCCAGGATGTTTTTCAGAACTTCACATTCGAAAAATGTAATTCTTAGGGATAGTCGTTCTCGGTATAACTGGGAGAATTTCTACGAGATTTTCAAAATACTGATTGCGGGTTTCGCCAAAGAGATAACGAGTTGCTGGTACGTCTGCTGATGATGTTGTGAAAAAGGTTCTCCGGTAACAACGTCGAAAGGACAAAGTATAAATACCAAGATCTTAAGACGCATTATTGGTGGCCTAATTTGAAGACAGACGTTGCAACATATGTTGGGGAATGTTTAACTTGTTCCAAAGTCAAAGCAGAACACCAAAAGCCGTCAGGGTTACTTCAACAACCAGAAATCCCAGAATGGAAATGGGATGGTATTACCATGGATTTCATCACGAAGTTACCAAAGACTGCCTGGGGATACGACACCATTTGGGTAATTGTTGATCGTCTTACCAAATCTGCACATTTCTTGCCTATAAAGGAAACAGATAGAATGGAGAAATTATTACGATTATATATAAAGGAAATAGTTTCAAGGCATGGAATACCTATTTCCATTATATCCGATCGTGATAGTAGATTTACTTCAAAATTTTGGCAATCACTACAGGAGGCACTAGGAACTCGGTTGGATATGAGTACCGCATATCATCCACAAACCGATGGACAGAGTGAGAGAACGATTCAGACTCTCGAAGACATGCTCAGGGCATGTGTGATCGATTTTGGAAACGGATGGGATAAATATCTACCGTTAGCAGAATTCTCGTATAATAATAGTTATCATGCGAGCATTGGAGCTGCGCCATTCGAAGCATTGTACGGAAGGAAGTGTAGATCTCCTATCTGTTGGAATGAAGTAGGAGATCGACATTTAACTGGTCCCGAGATCATACATGAAACGACTGAGAAGATAGTGCAAATCAAGGAGAGATTGAAAACAGCCCGTAGTCGCCAAAAGAGCTACGCCGATGTTCGAAGGAAACCATTAGAGTTTCAGGTCGGGGACATGGTTATGCTAAAGGTGTCACCTTGGAAAGGTGTAATACGTTTCGGCAAAAGGGGTAAACTGAACCCAAGATACGTAGGCCCGTTTAAGATCATCGAACGCATTGGACCGGTAGCTTATCGACTCGAGTTACCACAACAACTCGCCGGAGTACATAATACCTTTCACGTCTCAAACCTTAAGAAGTGTCTTGCAAAGGAAGACCTCACCATTCCTCTTGAAGAAATCCATGTCGACGAGAAACTACAATTCGTCGAAGAACCAATCGAAATCATGGACCGTGAAGTTAAACAGCTCAAACAGAGTAATATACCGATTGTTAAGGTTCGTTGGAATGCTAGAAGAGGTCCCGAGTTTACGTGGGAACGAGAGGATCAAATGAAACAAAAGTATCCACACTTGTTTCTCGATAACGCAAAATAGGTACAATTTTAAAATTTCGGGACGAAATTTATTTAACGGGGAGGTAATGTAACGACCCGCACTTTTTCGATCGTTCTATACTTATAAGATTAATATTTACATAAATTAAACCTTGCCAACATGATAAGCAATCCAAATTGTTGAGATTTATGTTTCCGAAAAGAGTTTTACATAACGTTTGACCGTCTAGTTTGACCGATGATATCACGAACTATACAATATATGATAATTATACGTTTGTGTATATATATGTATATATACATATTTAACATGATTAAAGAATGTTTTAATACCTCATTTTATATTAATAACAACAAGTTATATGTGTATTTTGAAACTACTAACTTAAGTTTTCAAAACGATAACAATACGTAACGTTATTTGACATATATACTTAAGACTTATAATGTTATACATATATTGTATAAGTAATGTATTTAATTACTTTTAAAGAACTTAAATACATAAAACCATATAAGTGTATTCACAAAAGATAGCTATATTTGAATCCTCATTTCATTTTTCACAAAATTTCTATACGTATACCTAGAGTATTTGTACTCGTATCATACCTAGCTCCTATACGTATTTACTAATAGTAAATACACATCAAAATCACCACCTAACCAGCCATTATTCATGCCCTTAGAGCTAGGTAATTACTTTTGGATGATTACTTGACTAATTAACAAAAATACAAACTAAAATTTTGTCATGTTATCCTTAAAGATCACATTTTTAGGAGTATATATGTATCATCATTTTTGATTCATTTTTACTTCAATCTCTTAACTAAAAACACACACTCTTTCTTACTCTCTAAACTCCATAACAATCCAGCAAAGTTCCATAAAGATCTAGCTTCAAAAACCATACTAAAACACCATAAGAAAACCATACAAAAACACTTCAAGAAAACCCTCCAAGAACACCAACTTACTTCCAATCTTTCATCCACCTCTAGTACCCTTTTGATTCTAGCTTCTTACTTCTCTTTTACAGCAACTTCATCCAAGGAACTTGAGGTAGAATTTATGTTCATAACCTTATTCAATTCATATATATATAGCTATCTTATTTTGTGGTACAAAAGTTTAACAACAAGAACATAGTTTGAATGTTTTCAAACTTGTTTGCAAAATAAATAGATCCTTCTAACTTAACTTTTAAAATACTTCAAGACCTGTAATATAACTTATGTATATACTAATTTAACAAGGTAAAACTTGGTTTTTCAAAGTATAAGTATTTTTAGAAAAATGGTCATTAAATGATTTTGTTGTAACAAAAATGTTTAACTTCATATGTTTCACTAATGTTTCACTTATGCCGTATGATTTTGAATACAAACCAAGGTATTTACAGTTCATAGTCTTAAAGAAGAACTCGATCCAAGAAGATGGCAATTTGAATCAACGAAAACGGATTTGTAACGAAGAAACTATGACCGAAACAAAATTGGTTATCCTAGATCATTTCAACTACGGGATCAATTGGAAAAAAATGATATAAATCACATATTTCTAAGATAACATGATATTTTATATATATGTACTTATAATTCAATTTTATATGGTTCAGGATCACCCGTAAACAACACGAGAAGATTAATCATAAGATCCCATGATTGTACGCAACACGTCATTTGACAACACCGGTACTTTATGTACGCAACACGTCATTTGACAACACCGGTACCATGGGTCAAGATTAATCTCGACCAATACATATACGATGGGGTTTTATTTATTTCGTTGGGGGTTTTGTTTATTGCGGGTATATTAAACATCTAAAAATGAACCATTAAAAATTGAATTACTAACATCGGAATGCTAACTACGGACTAAGGAAATATTCAAAATATTAAAAGTATAACAAGTATATATATATATATATAACGTTTGTTTTAAAATGAAAACATATTGATATATTATATATGGATAGGTTCGTGATATCAACCGGAAGACCGAGTCAAATTATATATATCATCAAGACAAGAGTGAGTATATAGTCCCACTTTTAAACTCTAAGTATTTCGGGATGAGAATACATGTATTTTATGTTTTACGTTATGGACACAAGTAACTGAAAAATATGTTCTACGTTGAGTTGTACCACTGGCATACTTCCCTGTAGCTTGGTAACTGTTATTTACAGCGGTATTGTAAACGCGAATCCTGTTGATAGATCTATCGGGCCTGACAACCCCAACCGGACTGGACGACCAGTATTCAACGGTTGCACAGTACTTCGTTTTGTGACTACACTTGGTACAGTGTAGTAAGATTTCATATTAAAGGGAATATGCGACGTGAAAATGTTAAGTATGGTTACCAAGTGCTCAACCACTTAGAATATTTTTATTGAAATGTTTATATACGAAATCTTGTGGTCTATATATATATATTGCTGCGCACTAAACCTATATCTCACCAACTTTATGTTGACGTTTTTAAACATGTTTATTCTCAGGTGATAATTAAAGCTTCCGCTGCATTATGTTGAATCTAAGCAGGATCATGCGTACTCATATTTGTGTCAAAAATAAAACTGCATATCCTAGGACGTGTGTTGTAAAATATGCTAGAAATCGTGTTGTTATTATCATTTGTAAAGTTTGTAAGTCGAAGATTATCGTTAAACGATAATCATCTTTTTATTGTCTAAAGCTTGTAACAAAAATAATGGTTTGGTTTGTAATGTATAATATATGCAGTTTTCCTTTTTAAAAATGTCGCATATAGAGGTCAATACCTCGCAATGAAATCATACGTTATCTAACACGTTCTTATGGTTAAGGACGTCCTTAACCATAAGAACGTGTTAGATAACGTATGATTTCATTGCGAGGTATTGACCTCTATATGCGACATTTTTAAAAAGGAAAACTGCATATATTATACATTACAAACCAAACCATTATTTTTGTTACAAGCTTTAGACAATAAAAAGATGATTATCGTTTAACGATAATCTTCGACTTACAAACTTTACAAATGATAATAACAACACGATTTCTAGCATATTTTACAACACACGTCCTAGGATATGCAGTTTTATTTTTGACACAAATATGAGTACGCATGATCCTGCTTAGATTCAACATAATGCAGCGGAAGCTTTAATTATCACCTGAGAATAAACATGTTTAAAAACGTCAACATAAAGTTGGTGAGATATAGGTTTAGTGCGCAGCAATATATATATATAGACCACAAGATTTCGTATATAAACATTTCAATAAAAATATTCTAAGTGGTTGAGCACTTGGTAACCATACTTAACATTTTCACGTCGCATATTCCCTTTAATATGAAATCTTACTACACTGTACCAAGTGTAGTCACAAAACGAAGTACTGTGCAACCGTTGAATACTGGTCGTCCAGTCCGGTTGGGGTTGTCAGGCCCGATAGATCTATCAACAGGATTCGCGTTTACAATACCGCTGTAAATATTAGTTACCAAGCTACAGGGAAGTATGCCAGTGGTACAACTCAACGTAGAACATATTTTTCAGTTACTTGTGTCCATATCGTAAAACATAAAATACATGTATTCTCATCCCGAAATATTTAGAGTTTAAAAATGGGACTATATACTCACTTTTGTCTTGAAGATATGTAATTTCGACTTGGTATCCGATTGATATCACGAACCTATCCATATATAATATATCAATACCTTTTCTTTTTAAACAATCGTCACATATATATACTTATAATACTTTTAATACTTTTAATAATTCCTTAGTCCGTAGTTAGCAGTCCGATGTTAGTAATTCAATTTTAATGGTTCATATTTAGTTGTTTAATAAACCCCCAATGAAATAAATAAAACCCCCAACGAAATAAATAAAACCCCCTCGTATATGTATTGGTCGAGATTAATCTTGACCCATGGTACCGGTGTTGTCAAATGACGTGTTGCGTACATAAAGTACCGGTGTTGTCAAATGACGTGTTGCGTACAATCATGGGATCTTATGATTAATCTTCTCGTGTTGTTTACGGGTGATCCTGAACCATATAAAATTGAATTATAAGTACATATATATAAAATATCATGTTATCTTAGAAATATGTGATTTATATCATTTTTTTCCAATTGATCCCGTAGTTGAAATGATCTAGGATAACCAATTTTGTTTCGGTCATAGTTTCTTCGTTACAAATCCGTTTTCGTTGATTCAAATTGCCATCTTCTTGGATCGAGTTCTTCTTTAAGACTATGAACTGTAAATACCTTGGTTTGTATTCAAAATCATACGGCATAAGTGAAACATTAGTGAAACATATGAAGTTAAACATTTTTGTTACAACAAAATCATTTAATGACCATTTTTCTAAAAATACTTATACTTTGAAAAACCAAGTTTTACCTTGTTAAATTAGCATATACATAAGTTATATTACAGGTCTTGAAGTATTTTAAAAGTTAAGTTAGAAGGATCTATTTAGTTTGCAAACAAGTTTGAAAACATTCAAACTATGTTCTTGTTGTTAAACTTTTGTACCACAAAATAAGATAGCTATATATATATGAATCGAATAAGGTTATGAACATAGATTCTACCTCAAGTTCCATGTATAAGTTTGCTGTAAAAGAGAAGTAAAAAGCTAGAATCAAAAGGGTGATGGAAGTGGATGAAAGATTGGAAGTAAGTTGGTGTTCTTGGAAGGTTTTCTTGAAGTGTTTTTGTATGGTTTTCTTATGGTGTTTTAGTATGGTTTTTGAAGCTAGATCTTCTTGGAAACTTTGCTGAATTGATTAAGGGTTTTAAGGCTTCAAAGTATGTGTGTGTTTTGGCTAGAAAGTTGAAGTAAAATGAATGAAGATGATGATACATATAAAGGCCTTAAAAAACGTGGCATTAGGTGTTCATGGACAAAATTCTAGTTTGTAATCTTGCTAATTAGTCAAGTAATCATCCAAAAGTAATTACCTAGCTCTAAGGGCATGAATAATGGCTGGTTAGGTGGTGATTTTGATGTGTATTTACTATTAGTAAATACGTATAGGAGCTAGGTATGATACGAGTACAAATACTCTAGGTATACGTATAGAAATTTTGTGAAAAATGAAATGAGGATTCAAATATAGCTATCTTTTGTGAATACACTTATATGATTTTATGTATTTAAGTTCTTAAAAGTGATTAAATACATTACTTATACAATATATGTATAAACATTATATGTCTTAAGTATTTATGTCAAATAACGTTACGTATAGTTATCGTTTTGAAAACTTAAGTTAGTAGTTTCAAAATACACATATAACTTGTTGTTATTAATATAAAATGAGGTATTAAAACATTCCTTAATCATGTTAAATATGTATATATACATATATATACACAAACGTATAATTATCATATATTGTATGGTTCGTGATATCATCGGTCAAACTAGACGGTCAAACGTTGTGTAAAACTCTTTTCGGAAATATCAGTCTCGACAATTTGGATTGCTTATCATGTTGGTAAGGTTTAATTTATGTAAATATTAATCTTATAAGTATATAACGATCGAAAAAGTGCGGGTCGTTACATTACCTCCCCGTTAAATAAATTTCGTCCCGAAATTTTAAAATTGTACCTATTTTGCGTCATCGAGAAACAAATGCGGATACTTTCGTTTCATCTGATCCTCTCGTTCCCAAGTAAACTCGGGACCTCTTCTAGCATTCCAACGAACCTTAACAATCGGTATATTACTCTGTTTGAGCTGTTTAACTTCACGGTCCATGATTTCGATTGGTTCTTCGACGAATTGTAGTTTCTCGTCGACATGAATTTCTTCAAGAGGAATGGTGAGGTCTTCCTTTGCAAGACACTTCTTCAGGTTTGAGACGTGAAAGGTATTATGTACTCCAGCGAGTTGTTGCGGTAACTCGAGTCGATAAGCTACCGGTCCAATGCGTTCGATGATCTTGAACGGGCCTACGTACCTTGGGTTCAGTTTACCCCTTTTGCCGAAACGTATTACACCTTTCCAAGGTGACACCTTTAGCATAACCATGTCCCCGACCTTAACCATAAGAACGTGTTAGATAACGTATGATTTCATTGCGAGGTATTGACCTCTATATGCGACATTTTTAAAAAGGAAAACTGCATATATTATACATTACAAACCAAACCATTATTTTTGTTACAAGCTTTAGACAATAAAAAGATGATTATCGTTTAACGATAATCTTCGACTTACAAACTTTACAAATGATAATAACAACACGATTTCTAGCATATTTTACAACACACGTCCTAGGATATGCAGTTTTATTTTTGACACAAATATGAGTACGCATGATCCTGCTTAGATTCAACATAATGCAGCGGAAGCTTTAATTATCACCTGAGAATAAACATGTTTAAAAACGTCAACATAAAGTTGGTGAGATATAGGTTTAGTGCGCAGCAATATATATATATAGACCACAAGATTTCGTATATAAACATTTCAATAAAAATATTCTAAGTGGTTGAGCACTTGGTAACCATACTTAACATTTTCACGTCGCATATTCCCTTTAATATGAAATCTTACTACACTGTACCAAGTGTAGTCACAAAACGAAGTACTGTGCAACCGTTGAATACTGGTCGTCCAGTCCGGTTGGGGTTGTCAGGCCCGATAGATCTATCAACAGGATTCGCGTTTACAATACCGCTGTAAATATTAGTTACCAAGCTACAGGGAAGTATGCCAGTGGTACAACTCAACGTAGAACATATTTTTCAGTTACTTGTGTCCATATCGTAAAACATAAAATACATGTATTCTCATCCCGAAATATTTAGAGTTTAAAAATGGGACTATATACTCACTCTTGTCTTGATGATATATATAATTTGACTCGGTCTTCCGGTTGATATCACGAACCTATCCATATATAATATATCAATATGTTTTCATTTTAAAACAAACGTTATATATATATATACTTGTTATACTTTTAATATTTTGAATATTTCCTTAGTCCGTAGTTAGCATTTCTTTGTTAGTAACTCAATTTTAATGGTTCATTTTTAGATGTTTAATATACCCGCAATGAAATAAATAAAACCCCCAACGAAATAAATAAAATCCCATCGTATATGTATTGGTCGAGATTAATCTTGACCCATGGTACCGGTGTTGTCAAATGACGTGTTGCGTACATAAAGTACCGGTGTTGTCAAATGACGTGTTGCGTACAATCATGGGATCTTATGATTAATCTTCTCGTGTTGTTTACGGGTGATCCTGAACCATATAAAATTGAATTATAAGTACATATATATAAAATATCATGTTATCTTAGAAATATGTGATTTATATCATTTTTTTCCAATTGATCCCGTAGTTGAAATGATCTAGGATAACCAATTTTGTTTCGGTCATAGTTTCTTCGTTACAAATCCGTTTTCGTTGATTCAAATTGCCATCTTCTTGGATCGAGTTCTTCTTTAAGACTATGAACTGTAAATACCTTGGTTTGTATTCAAAATCATACGGCATAAGTGAAACATTAGTGAAACATATGAAGTTAAACATTTTTGTTACAACAAAATCATTTAATGACCATTTTTCTAAAAATACTTATACTTTGAAAAACCAAGTTTTACCTTGTTAAATTAGTATATACATAAGTTATATTACAGGTCTTGAAGTATTTTAAAAGTTAAGTTAGAAGGATCTATTTAGTTTGCAAACAAGTTTGAAAACATTCAAACTATGTTCTTGTTGTTAAACTTTTGTACCACAAAATAAGATAGCTATATATATATGAATTGAATAAGGTTATGAACATAAATTCTACCTCAAGTTCCTTGGATGAAGTTGCTGTAAAAGAGAAGTAAGAAGCTAGAATCAAAAGGGTACTAGAGGTGGATGAAAGATTGGAAGTAAGTTGGTGTTCTTGGAGGGTTTTCTTGAAGTGTTTTTGTATGGTTTTCTTATGGTGTTTTAGTATGGTTTTTGAAGCTAGATCTTTATGGAACTTTGCTGGATTGTTATGGAGTTTAGAGAGTAAGAAAGAGTGTGTGTTTTTAGTTAAGAGATTGAAGTAAAAATGAATCAAAAATGATGATACATATATACTCCTAAAAATGTGATCTTTAAGGATAACATGACAAAATTTTAGTTTGTATTTTTGTTAATTAGTCAAGTAATCATCCAAAAGTAATTACCTAGCTCTAAGGGCATGAATAATGGCTGGTTAGGTGGTGATTTTGATGTGTATTTACTATTAGTAAATACGTATAGGAGCTAGGTATGATACGAGTACAAATACTCTAGGTATACGTATAGAAATTTTGTGAAAAATGAAATGAGGATTCAAATATAGCTATCTTTTGTGAATACACTTATATGGTTTTATGTATTTAAGTTCTTTAAAAGTAATTAAATACATTACTTATACAATATATGTATAACATTATAAGTCTTAAGTATATATGTCAAATAACGTTACGTATTGTTATCGTTTTGAAAACTTAAGTTAGTAGTTTCAAAATACACATATAACTTGTTGTTATTAATATAAAATGAGGTATTAAAACATTCTTTAATCATGTTAAATATGTATATATACATATATATACACAAACGTATAATTATCATATATTGTATAGTTCGTGATATCATCCGCAAACCGACGGGCAGAGTGAAAGAACAATTCAGACTCTTGAAGACATGCTCAGGGCATGTGTGATCGATTTTGGAAACGGATGGGATAAGTATCTACCATTAGCAGAATTCTCGTATAATAATAGTTATCATGCGAGCATTAAAGCTGCACCATTCGAAGCATTGTACGGAAGGAAGTGTAGATCTCCTATCTGTTGGAATGAAGTAGGAGATCGACAATTAACTGGTCCCGAGATCATACATGAAACTACTGAAAAGATAGTACAAATCAAGGAGAGATTGAAAACAGCCCGTAGTCGCCAAAAGAGCTACGCCGATGTCCGAAGGAAACCATTAGAGTTTCAGGTCGGGGACATGGTTATGCTAAAGGTGTCACCTTGGAAAGGTGTAATACGTTTCGGAAAAAGGGGTAAACTGAACCCAAGGTACGTAGGCCCGTTTAAGATCATCGAACGCATTGGACCGGTAGCTTATCGACTCGAGTTACCACAACAACTCGCTGGAGTACATAATACCTTTCACGTCTCAAACCTGAAGAAGTGTCTTGCAAAGGAAGACCTCACCATTCCTCTTGAAGAAATCCATGTCGACGAGAAACTACAATTCGTCAAAGAACCAATCGAAATCATGGACCGTGAAGTTAAACAACTCAAACAGAGCAATATACCGATTGTTAAGGTTCGTTGGAATGCTAGAAGAGGTCCTGAGTTTACTTGGGAACGAGAGGATCAGATGAAACGAAAGTATCCGCACTTGTTTCTCGATAACGCAAAATAGGTACAATTTTAAAATTTCGGGACGAAATTTATTTAACGGGGAGGTAATGTAACGACCCGCACTTTTTCGATCATTCTATACTTATAAGATTAATATTTACATAAATTAAACCTTGCCAACATGATAAGCAATCCAAATTGTCGAGACTGATATTTCCGAAAAGAGTTTTACACAACGTTTGACCGTCTAGTTTGACCGATGATATCACGAACCATACAATATATGATAATTATACGTTTGTGTATATATATGTATATATACATATTTAACATGATTAAGGAATGTTTTAATACCTCATTTTATATTAATAACAACAAGTTATATGTGTATTTTGAAACTACTAACTTAAGTTTTCAAAACGATAACTATACGTAACGTTATTTGACATAAATACTTAAGACATATAATGTTTATACATATATTGTATAAGTAATGTATTTAATCACTTTTAAGAACTTAAATACATAAAATCATATAAGTGTATTCACAAAAGATAGCTATATTTGAATCCTCATTCCATTTTTCACAAAATTTCTATACGTATACCTAGAGTATTTGTACTCGTATCATACCAAGCTTCTATACGTATTTACTATTGGTATATACACATCAAATCACCACCTAACCAGCCCTTATTCATGCCTTATGTATAAGGTAATTACTTTTGAATCATTGCAAGACTAATTACAAAAATACAAACTAAAATTTTGTCATGTTATCCTTAAAGATCACATTTTTAGGAGTATATATGTATCATCATTTTTGTTTCATTTTTACTTCAATCTCTTAACTAAAAACACACACTCTTTCTTACTCTCTAAATTCCATAACAACCCAGCAAAATTCCATAAAGATCTAGCTTCAAAAACCATACTAAAACACCATAAGAAAACCATACAAAAACATTTCAAGAAAACCCTCCAAGAACACCAACTTACTTCCAATCTTTCATCCACTTCTATCACCCTTTTGATTCTAGCTTCTTACTCCTCTTTTACAGCAAACTTATCCAAGGAACTTGAGGTAGAATCTATGTTCATAACCTTATTCAATTCATATATATATAGCTATCTTATTTTGTGGTACAAAAGTTTAACAACAAGAACATAGTTTGAATGCTTTCAAACTTGTTTGCAAACTAAATAGATCCTTCTAACTTAACTTTTAAAATACTTCAAGACCTGTAATATAACTTATGTATATGCTAATTTAACAAGGTAAAACTTGGTTTTTCAAAGTATAAGTATTTTTAGAAAAATGGTCATTAAATGATTTTGTTGTAACAAAAATGTTTAACTTCATATGTTTCACTAATGTTTCACTTATGCCGTATGATTTTGAATACAAACCAAGGTATTTACAGTTCATAGTCTTAAAGAAGAACTCGATCCAAGAAGATGGCAAGTTGAATCAACGAAAACGGATTTGTAACGAAGAAACTATGACCGAAACAAAATTGGTTATCCTAGATCATTTCAACTACGGGATCAATTGGAAAAAAATGATATAAATCACATATTTCTAAGATAACATGATATTTTATATATATGTACTTATAATTCAATTTTATATGGTTCAGGATCACCCGTAAACAACACGAGAAGATTAATCATAAGATCCCATGATTGTACGCAACACGTCATTTGACAACACCGGTACTTTATGTACGCAACACGTCATTTGACAACACCGGTACCATGGGTCATGAGCAATCTCGACCAATACATATACGAGGGGGTTTTATTTATTTCGTTGGGGGTTTTATTTATTTCATTGCGGGTATATTAAACATCTAAAAATGAACCATTAAAATTGAATTACTAACATCGGACTGCTAACTACGGACTAAGGAATTATTCAAAGTATTAAAAGTATAACAAGTATATATTTATAACGTTTGTTTAAAAATGAAAACATATTGATATATTATATGTGGATAGGTTCGTGATATCAACCGGAAGACCGAGTCAAAATATATATATCATCAAGACAAGTGTGAGTATATAGTCCCATTTTTAAACTCTAAATATTTCGGGATGAGAATACATGTATTTTATGTTTTACGATATGGACACAAGTAACTGAAAAATATGTTCTACGTTGAGTTGTACCACTGGCATACTTCCCTGTAGCTTGGTAACTAATATTTACAGCGGTATTGTAAACGCGAATCCTGTTGATAGATCTATCGGGCCTGACAACCCCAACCGGACTGGACGACCAGTATTCAACGGTTGCACAGTACTTCGTTTTGTGACTACACTTGGTACAGTGTAGTAAGATTTCATATTAAAGGGAATATGCGACGTGAAAATGTTAAGTATGGTTACCAAGTGCTCAACCACTTAGAATATTTTTATTGAAATGTTTATATACGAAATCTTGTGGTCTATATATATATATTGCTGCGCACTAAACCTATATCTCACCAACTTTATGTTGACGTTTTTAAACATGTTTATTCTCAGGTGATAATTAAAGCTTCCGCTGCATTATGTTGAATCTAAGCAGGATCATGCGTACTCATATTTGTGTCAAAAATAAAACTGCATATCCTAGGACGTGTGTTGTAAAATATGCTAGAAATCGTGTTGTTATTATCATTTGTAAAGTTTGTAAGTCGAAGATTATCGTTAAACGATAATCATCTTTTTATTGTCTAAAGCTTGTAACAAAAATAATGGTTTGGTTTGTAATGTATAATATATGCAGTTTTCCTTTTTAAAAATGTCGCATATAGAGGTCAATACCTCGCAATGAAATCATAGAGATATATGCGGTGACGGTTGATGATTGGTGGTGATTTATGTCGATGTTTCAAGGTGATGGAGGTGGTTGTTCTAAATGGGTTTGAGGTTTAAAAGTGTTAATAGTGGTGGAAGTAAGGGTTTGAAGAGGGTGGTGGTTTAGGTGATGTGGTGGTGATTATGGTAATTAAATGGGTTTTGCATTTGATCGGAAAATGAAATGATCAACGAGCAGGTGGTTATTTGGTGTTGTTCAACGAGGCAGAATCAGAAAATACGAATAGATATGTTTCGTGAAGGTGGTGATTGTATATGGTGGTGACTAGGGTATTTGGCTTCGGTTGTGTTCGATAGAAAGAAAGGAATAGAAACACGGTGGTGATGAGTTTTCGAATAGTTCTTGAAATCGAATAACAAGTCTCAGTTAATGATGGTTCATCATCAAGTAATTGTCTGATTTATAAAAGAGATGTGTGGGGCTCGACAGAATATCACAGGCGAACAGGAAATGTAGAAAAAAAACAACAGCAGATATTGACTTTATATAATGCGTATATATCTTTGTTTCTGTATAAATCATATATCTGTTTCCGTTTATATCATTTATCTATTTCTCTGTGTATATCATGTATCTATAAGTATTTATATATATTGTAATTACACTTAATAACTAATAATAATAATAAATTAAATATTAGATACACTAATAATAAAAATAGTACTAATCTTAATGATAAAAGGAATTAATAACATAAGAAAAAAAATACTAAATATAATAAAGTTAAATGTAATTAATATAAATGCTAAGATATTGATCATATTATCATTTTATAATAATATTAATAATAATTTTTTTTTTTTTTTTTTTTTTTTTTTTTTTTCATAATCATATCTAGTAATAATAATAATTTTAAGCATAACAAGTTACATGTATCAACTTTCAAATCTATATATTTATGTTATTAATAGTATTATCATTAATTATAATATTAACATTAATAATAATAATAAAGGTAATAAAATTATATACTTTATACTTTGTTATCAGTAACAGTTATGTGCGGACTCACTTATAATCAATATACTATATCTATTCAAATTTTTAATTATTTTAAGTTATTTTTTTTTTTTATAATAACTAGATCACTTAATAGTTCATTAATATATTTAAACTATTATTTATAACTATTTATATCTACAATTATGTAAACACTCATAGGTTCGTGAATCGTCAGGCTTGGTCAAAAAGGTAACTAATCATCCAGGTATAGATTTCAGACTTTCTAGACTCAACATTAGGGTTTTTGCTTATCGTGTCGGAAACATATAGAGATTAGGGTTTAAATTTGGTCGGAAATTTCCGGGTCGTTACAGTACCCACCCGTTAAAGAAATTTCGTCCCCGAAATTTGGTAGAGGTTGCCATAAACAACAATAGGAATGTTTTTATGACGAATATGAGGTAAATACGGAGTTTTATCATTATTGAAAGATATAGATAAAACGATTCGATCATGTGAAGCGCACGAGTGAAGCTATCACAAAAGAATGAAATGAGTGATTATGGATTTGTTTTAACCGATGACATGATTAGGATTGAATTCCAGAATTTAAGGGATTTAAAGAAAATCTTATGTAACAAGATTTGGCTTTTTAGGGATCAGAATCTTCTTTGATTTAATGTGGCAATCTGTTTTGATTTCTCTGTCGGATATTTCACTATAAATCTACCTCCTCCGTTTCCTTATTCTCCACACCTTCTATTTGCTGCGATTTATTCTCCAATTTCTATTTCGGGACATTGTCCCTTCGTTTCTTCTTCCCGTCCTCTAGTCAAGCGAGTAATGATCCCAAATTCATAGGTATGAACATAGCTAATGCTCTTAGAAAGAAATGGTAATGGCAAAATTTTGATTTGTCCAATTACCAGAATATCTTGGAAAAGATTGAACTATCAAAATGATATTTTCCTTATACGTTTGGGAATTAGATAAAATGTAAGAGTCGTGTAACATGGCACCTGATGACTGTACTGTGAATCATCACATTCCATTAGAAACCCAACATGACTTACTGTAATATAATGAAGTTGATCAAGTTTCATTATATTATACTAATTCATGCATCAGTTCCCAACACTACTTCAAACATTCATATTTTAAACTTAGAGATTTCAGAATTTAGAAACTAACACAGTTTCTTTTATGTTGTAACGCAGATATTACCGAGAAATAAATATTCTCAGATAAGAATACTTATGAAAATATCCTCAGAAATATTGAGGATATTTATAATGAAAGATATGATAATATCTTGGAATTTCTAATGTCGAAGAATGACGATGGAAATTGACCTGTAAGGGTTTAGATTCAGAAGCAAGGTGTTTGCTACAGAATTATCATGATTCTTTATGTACAAGTTTAGTCCCTGAAATTTGTTCAGAGTTTCCTTCACGGTTTGCTCAATCCGGTTTTCAGTACCAAATTTTCTATCGAGCGTTCCTAACACTTTCTCCTTTTATTATCAACTTTTGGTCATTAAGACCGTATACAACATGCGGCTTCATCAGCATTTCAAGAACTACTTCATAGTTTAAGATGTTTTTCAGAAACTTCACATTCGAGGTATGAAATTCTTAGAGGTAATATCATAAGTATAGCTGGAGAAGTTCTGCAAGATTCTCAAAATACGACTTGCGGATTCCGCCAAAGGAATAACAAGTTACTGGTACATCTGCTGATGATGTTGTGAAATGTAAAAGGTTCTTCGGTAACGACGATGAAAGGACAAGGTATAAATATCGCGGTTATAATAGGAGTAGTTTTACCGAGAAGTTGAAGTGGAGCTGTGACAAAATTAGCTTCTTGAAAAGGAATTGTAGAGTTGTTTTTGCTAATGGATGATAAGGAATTTGACGCGGATAAGTTTTAACTATAACTTCGGTTTCGAAAGTTTTTCAGGTGCATAACTGTATGCATAAATCTTTTTCCGTAGACGAGATGCGGCTGGTTCAACTTCTCAATCGAGATGTTTTCAAGAATCATGAAAAGATTTGATTGTAATTTGTCGAGATACAAATGAGGTTTAGGATAAAATCAAGTGGCAAACTTGAAGAATTATTTAGTTTCATATATTATAATCAACATTTTAATTCATTTTAATTGTCCAAAGTTAGCAGTTCAATAGTCCAATGGTTCATATACAGTTATATATATAATATTCAATTTAATACGTATCGTGACCCGTGTACCGGTCTCAGTATTGGTCACAACTCAAACCATATATATATTTTGGAATCCACCTCAACCCTGTATAGCCAACTATAGAGTGTCTATGGTCGTTCCGAAATATATATATGGATGGGTCGATATGATAAATCGAAACCTTGTATACGTGTCCCGTTATTTAAAGTGCGTATAATAAATAAATATATATCATGACCCATGCACCGTGTTGTCTCAGAATTAATCCGACGTATTGCGTACATGTGTCCCGACTTAAAAATGCATAAAAGTAAATAACAGAAATTAAATGACGTTAAATAAAAGTGCGAGAATGTAAATTGCGATAAATTAAATGTTAATCATTTAGCTGGGAACAGTTAGCCGGAACAGTTAGCGTGAAACCCTATCACAATTTCAATTAATTAAATCGTCTGTTTCTAACAATTTTTATTTTGCCAATGTTTCTTCATTATGCCACTTGTTGGATTCGGATAGGTAAAAATCCAAATATGAAATTTAAATGGAAATGGTTAATCTGGGGTGAACGGATACGTATATCGGTAATTGTAAGTAGGATAATAAATGATCGTTGAATCAGATTCGAAGAATGTACAGTGTAACTTGTTAATGTGAATTCTAAATATTCCTTGGGTACTACCCACCCGTTAAAATATTTTCATCATTAACAAACATCTCGTATATATATTTATAATACTTTTAATACTTTGAATAATTCCTTAGTCCGTAGTTAGCGTTTCGATGTTAGTAATTCAATTTTAATGGTTCATTTTTAGATGTTTAATATACCCGCAATAAATAAACCCCCAACGAAATAAATAAAACTCCCATAAAACCCCATCGTATATGTGTTGGTCGAGATTAATCTTGACCCATGGTACCGGTGTTGTCAAATGACGTGTTGCGTACATAAAGTACCGGTGTTGTCAAATGACGTGTTGCGTACAATCATGGGATCTTATGATTAATCTTCTCGTGTTGTTTACGGGTGATCCTGAACCATATGAAATTGAATTATGAGTACATATATATAAAATATCATGTTATCTTAGAAATATGTGATTTATATCTTTTTTTTCCAATTGATCCCGTAGTTGAAATGATCTAGGATAACCAATTTTGTTTCGGTCATAGTTTCTTCGTTACAAGTCCGTTTTCGTTGATTCAAATTGCCATCTTCTTGGATCGAGTTCTTCTTTAAGACTATGAACTGTAAATACCTTGGTTTGTATTCAAAATCATACGGCATAAGTGAAACATTAGTGAAACATATGAAGTTAAACATTTTGTTACAAAAAAAATCATTTAATGACCATTTT
This sequence comes from Rutidosis leptorrhynchoides, assembly GCF_046630445.1. NCBI lineage: Eukaryota > Viridiplantae > Streptophyta > Magnoliopsida > Asterales > Asteraceae > Rutidosis > Rutidosis leptorrhynchoides. Next base: position 512,764,226 of record NC_092334.1, read on the forward strand.
TCTAAAAATACTTATACTTTGAAAAACCAAGTTTTACCTTATTAAATTAGCATATATTTAAGTTATATTACAGGTCTTGAAGTATTTTAAAAGTTAAGTTAGAAGGATCTATTTAGTTTGCAAACATGTTTGAAAACATTCAAACTATGTTCTTGTTGTTAAACTTTTGTACCACAAAATAAGATAGCTATATATATATGAATCGAATAAGGTTATGAACATAGTTTCTACCTCAAGTTCCTTGGATAAGTTTGCTGTAAAAGAGGAGTAAGAAGCTAGAATCAAAAGGATGATAGAAGTGGATGAAAGATTGGAAGTAAGTTGGTGTTCTTGGAGGGTTTTCTTGAAGTGTTTTTGTATGGTTTTCTTATGGTGTTTTAGTATGGTTTTTGAAGCTAGATCTTCTTGAAAACTTTGCTGAATTGATTAAGGGTTTTAAGGCTTCAAAGTATGTGTGTGTTTTGGCTAAAATATTGAAGTAAAATGAAACAAAGTGATGATACATATATACACCATAAAAAACGTGATTATGGTGTATATATGTACAAAATTTCAATTAATCATTTTATGTATTTAGTCATAATTGCATCCAAATACAATTACCTAGCCCTAAGGGCATGTACAATGGCTGGTTAGGTAGTGATTTGACATGTATGTACTATTAGTAAATACGTATAGAAGCTAGGTATGATACGAGTACTTATACTCTAGATATACGTATAGAAATTTTGTGAAAAATGGAATGAGGATTCAAATATAGCTATCTTTTGTGAATACACTTATATGATTTTATGTATTTAAGTCTTAAAAGTGAGTAAATACATTACTTATACGATATATGTATAAACATTATAAGTCTTAAGTATTTATGTCAAATAACGTTACGTATAGTTATCGTTTTGAAAACTTAAGTTAGTAGTTTCAAAATATACTTATAACTTATAGTTTTTGATACAAAATAAGATATTAAAACATTCATTAATCATGTTAAATATGTATATATACATATATATACGCAAACGTATAATTATCATATATTGTATAGTTCGTGATATCGTCGGTCAAACTAGACGGTCAAACGTTGTGTAAAACTCTTTTCGGAAATATAAATCTTGACAATTTGGATTACTTATCATGTTGGTAAGTTTTAATTTATATTAATCTTATAAGTATAGAACGATCGAAAAAAAATGCGGGTCAACTTTAGGGTTTTTGCTTATCGTGTCGGAACCATATAGAGATTAGAGTTTAAATTTGGTCGGAAATTTCCGGGTCGTTACAGTACCCATCCGTTAAAGAAATTTCGTCCTCGAAATTTGGTAGAGGTTGTCATAAATAACCATAGGAATGTTTTCATGACGAATATGAGGTAATAATGAAATTTTATCATTATTGAAAGATTTAGATAAAACGATTTGGTTATGTGAGACGCACGAGCGAAGCTATCACAAAAAAAAAATGAAATGAGTAAATATGGAATCGTTTTTAATCGATGACGTGGTTTAGAATTGATTTCCGGGATTTAAGGGATTTAGGAAAAATCTTACGTAATAAGATTTGGTTATTCGGCGATCAGAATCTTCTTTGATTTAATGCGGTAATCTGTTTCGATTTCTCTGTCGGATATTTCACTATAAATCCACCCCTTCGTTTCCTTATTTTTCACAACTCGCATCTTCTACTCTTTCTCCTTAATTCCTACTTTAAGGTATCCTTTGAAATGCTTCATCCCGTTCTGATTTTTGTTATACTTCTAACTTTTATATCTTTCATTCTTCTCTTCCATCTACCGCCAGAAGAATCTATTCACTTTTATGATTTTCTTGGAATTATAATGTTTCTAATTCTCCCGTGTCTTTACGTCGCCATACGTATTGATATACATGGTTTGTAGTTTCTGGGTGGTTGTTGGGTTTGATATCTTTCCTTATACTTCGATGCTCCTGCTTCTGTTTTCCATAATCATTGTCATCCATAGTTAATATTCTCTCCTATTTGCTGTGATCTATACCCCAATTTCTATTTTGGGACTTTGTCCCTTCGTTTCTTCTTCCCGTCCTTGAGTCAAGCGATCAATAGTTCGGAATTCGTAGGTATAAAATTTGGAATGAACCTAGCTATTGGTTTTAGAATAAAATTGTAATGGCACGATCTTGATTCGTTAAATTACTCGAATATTCCGGAAAAATAGAACTATCAAGGTGATACGTTCTAATATGTTTGGAGACTTGATAGAATGTAAGAGCCGTGTAACATGGCACATGATGACGGTACTGTGAATCATCACATTCCATTAGAAACTTAACATGACTTACTGTAATATAATGAAGTTGATCAAGTTTCATTATATTATACTAATTCATGTATCAGTTCCCAACACTACTTCAAAACATTCCTATTTTAAACTTGAAGGTTTTAGAACTTAGAAACTAACACAGTTTCTTTTATATTGTAACGCAGATATTACGGAGAAATACATGATTTTGGATAAGAACAGTTGTGAGAATATCTCCAGAAATATGGAGGATATGTATAACAAAAGATATGAAGATATCTTATAATATCTAAGATAAGATGATGATGAAGAATATCATCGGGAAAGGTTTAGGATAAGGGGTAGGTTTTTTTTTTTTACTAATGGTTTCAGCAAGCACTGAATCGTTTGAATCCTTTGAAAGCAGATTCAGTTCTTGTGATTTATCTACATCCTCCTTCATACTTTGCTCAATCCGTTTTCCAGTTCCAACTCTCCTCTTTTTCTAAGCTTTACCAATACAATGTACTTCATCATTAAACTTTTGACTGTTCAAGTCGTTTACAGTTTTTTTTTTTTTTTTTTTTTTTTTTTTTTTTTTTTTTTTTCTGCTTCTTCAGCATTTCAAGAACTACTTCATAGTCCAGGATGTTTTTCAGAACTTCACATTCGAAAAATGTAATTCTTAGGGATAGTCGTTCTCGGTATAACTGGGAGAATTTCTACGAGATTTTCAAAATACTGATTGCGGGTTTCGCCAAAGAGATAACGAGTTGCTGGTACGTCTGCTGATGATGTTGTGAAAAAGGTTCTCCGGTAACAACGTCGAAAGGACAAAGTATAAATATCGAGATTATAATAGGAGTAGTCTCACTGAGAAGTCGAAGTGGAGCTGTGACAAAATTAGCTTCTTGAAAAGGAATCGTATGATTGTTTTTGATAATGAATGATAAGGAATTCGACGCGGATACGTTTTAACTATAACTTCGGTTTCGAAAATTTTTCAGGTGCATCACTGTATGCATAAATCTTTCTTCCGTAAACGAGGTGCGGCTGGTTCAACTTCTCGATCGAGGTGTTTTCAAGAATCATGAAAAGATTTGAATGAGGATTATAATTGTCGAAGTACAAATGAGGTTTAGGATGAAATCAAGTGGCAAAATTGAAGAATTGTTTAGTTTCATATGTTATAATCAACATTTTATTTCATTTTAATTGTCCAATGTTTCTTCTTTATGCCACTTGTTGGATTTGGATAGGTAAAAAAAAATTCAAATATGAAATTTAAATGGAAATGGTTATTCTGGGGTGAACGGATACGTATATCGATGGTTGTAAGTAAAATAACAAATGACCGTTGAATCAGATTCAAGAATGTACAATATAACTTATTAATGTGAATTCTAAATATTCCTCGGGTACTACCCACCCGTTAAAATATTTTCATCATTATTAGTTTGTACGAAGGAATTTTTAATTACTATCTTTATGAAAATATACTTGCATATATATTTTCTTCAGAGATAATCATAGATTTAATGAGTCAATAAGATAATAAACTCATTTGATTTATCGTTAATTCTAGATTACATAATCTCTAAGACTTTAGAAATTACATAATCGTCATACGATACGTAAAGCGAAGATAATCGATGTAGAACGATATATAGAACGAAGATCATACTCGAAGTACAGATATTGAGTCGTGTGATGTTGATATTCGAGATACAGATTGTGATGTTGAGATTTTGGGGGTGACAAGAGTACTGTCGGCGTTGATGATGGTGGTATAGATTATGCTGCTGGTGCTGCTGCTGGTGTTTGTAACCTTCGCACCGTATTTTCTAAAGCCACTACCCGAGCGCGAAGCTCGTTGACTTCTTCTATTATACCGGGATGATTGACGGTTGGAACGAGCGAATGAACAAGATTCGAAATATGGGATAGTATGTAATCATGACGAGATACTCTAGAAATGAGCGAGAAAATGGTGTTTCGAATGGGTTCGCTGGTAAGTGCTTCAGGTTCATCGTTAAGAGGGCAATTTGGTGGATGAAATGGATCACCTTCTTCTTGCCTCCAGAGATTTAGTATATTACGAACCCATCCCCAGTTCATCCAGAATAGATGATGGGAAATTGGTTGATCCATTCCGGTGACGCTGTTCTCGGAGCTCGAATGGAAATCCATGTCGGCGTAGCTATCGAAGTTGGAGGAATTCGAACTGGATGAAGAATCCATCTTGTATGGTCGGAGAAATGAATTTTTGGTTTGGAATAGATTATAGGAGTTGGGTTTGGTATTCTTCAATACATAATTTACATATGTATTTATAATACTCAAAATCCCGTGAATTACGGAGAATCTTTGAAATTCGTCAGGCAATGTCTATTGCAACAGATACGCTAGGATACGAATTTTGTCTATACACTATCGATGCACTAAATGCAGGCAGACGTACCAGCAACTCGTTATCTCTTTGGCGAAACCCGCAATCAGTATTTTGAAAATCTCGTAGAAATTCTCCCAGTTATACCGAGAACGACTATCCCTAAGAATTACATTTTTCGAATGTGAAGTTCTGAAAAACATCCTGGACTATGAAGTAGTTCTTGAAATGCTGAAGAAGCAGAAAAAAAAAAAAAAAAAAAAAAAAAAAAAAAAAAAAAAAACTGTAAACGACTTGAACAGTCAAAAGTTTAATGATGAAGTACATTGTATTGGTAAAGCTTAGAAAAAGAGGAGAGTTGGAACTGGAAAACGGATTGAGCAAAGTATGAAGGAGGATGTAGATAAATCACAAGAACTGAATCTGCTTTCAAAGGATTCAAACGATTCAGTGCTTGCTGAAACCATTAGTAAAAAAAAAAAAACCTACCCCTTATCCTAAACCTTTCCCGATGATATTCTTCATCATCATCTTATCTTAGATATTATAAGATATCTTCATATCTTTTGTTATACATATCCTCCATATTTCTGGAGATATTCTCACAACTGTTCTTATCCAAAATCATGTATTTCTCCGTAATATCTGCGTTACAATATAAAAGAAACTGTGTTAGTTTCTAAGTTCTAAAACCTTCAAGTTTAAAATAGGAATGTTTTGAAGTAGTGTTGGGAACTGATACATGAATTAGTATAATATAATGAAACTTGATCAACTTCATTATATTACAGTAAGTCATGTTAAGTTTCTAATGGAATGTGATGATTCACAGTACCGTCATCATGTGCCATGTTACACGGCTCTTACATTCTATCAAGTCTCCAAACATATTAGAACGTATCACCTTGATAGTTCTATTTTTCCGGAATATTCGAGTAATTTAACGAATCAAGATCGTGCCATTACAATTTTATTCTAAAACCAATAGCTAGGTTCATTCCAAATTTTATACCTACGAATTCCGAACTATTGATCGCTTGACTCAAGGACGGGAAGAAGAAACGAAGGGACAAAGTCCCAAAATAGAAATTGGGGTATAGATCACAGCAAATAGGAGAGAATATTAACTATGGATGACAATGATTATGGAAAACAGAAGCAGGAGCATCGAAGTATAAGGAAAGATATCAAACCCAACAACCACCCAGAAACTACAAACCATGTATATCAATACGTATGGCGACGTAAAGACACGGGAGAATTAGAAACATTATAATTCCAAGAAAATCATAAAAGTGAATAGATTCTTCTGGCGGTAGATGGAAGAGAAGAATGAAAGATATAAAAGTTAGAAGTATAACAAAAATCAGAACGGGATGAAGCATTTCAAAGGATACCTTAAAGTAGGAATTAAGGAGAAAGAGTAGAAGATGCGAGTTGTGAAAAATAAGGAAACGAAGGGGTGGATTTATAGTGAAATATCCGACAGAGAAATCGAAACAGATTACCGCATTAAATCAAAGAAGATTCTGATCGCCGAATAACCAAATCTTATTACGTAAGATTTTTCCTAAATCCCTTAAATCCCGGAAATCAATTCTAAACCACGTCATCGATTAAAAACGATTCCATATTTACTCATTTCATTTTTTTTTTGTGATAGCTTCGCTCGTGCGTCTCACATAACCAAATCGTTTTATCTAAATCTTTCAATAATGATAAAATTTCATTATTACCTCATATTCGTCATGAAAACATTCCTATGGTTATTTATGACAACCTCTACCAAATTTCGAGGACGAAATTTCTTTAACGGATGGGTACTGTAACGACCCGGAAATTTCCGACCAAATTTAAACTCTAATCTCTATATGGTTCCGACACGATAAGCAAAAACCCTAAAGTTGACCCGCATTTTTTTTCGATCGTTCTATACTTATAAGATTAATATAAATTAAAACTTACCAACATGATAAGTAATCCAAATTGTCGAGATTTATATTTCCGAAAAGAGTTTTACACAACGTTTGACCGTCTAGTTTGACCGACGATATCACGAACTATACAATATATGATAATTATACGTTTGCGTATATATATGTATATATACATATTTAACATGATTAATGAATGTTTTAATATCTTATTTTGTATCAAAAACTATAAGTTATAAGTATATTTTGAAACTACTAACTTAAGTTTTCAAAACGATAACTATACGTAACGTTATTTGACATAAATACTTAAGACTTATAATGTTTATACATATATCGTATAAGTAATGTATTTACTCACTTTTAAGACTTAAATACATAAAATCATATAAGTGTATTCACAAAAGATAGCTATATTTGAATCCTCATTCCATTTTTCACAAAATTTCTATACGTATATCTAGAGTATAAGTACTCGTATCATACCTAGCTTCTATACGTATTTACTAATAGTACATACATGTCAAATCACTACCTAACCAGCCATTGTACATGCCCTTAGGGCTAGGTAATTGTATTTGGATGCAATTATGACTAAATACATAAAATGATTAATTGAAATTTTGTACATATATACACCATAATCACGTTTTTTATGGTGTATATATGTATCATCACTTTGTTTCATTTTACTTCAATATTTTAGCCAAAACACACACATACTTTGAAGCCTTAAAACCCTTAATCAATTCAGCAAAGTTTTCAAGAAGATCTAGCTTCAAAAACCATACTAAAACACCATAAGAAAACCATACAAAAACACTTCAAGAAAACCCTCCAAGAACACCAACTTACTTCCAATCTTTCATCCACTTCCATCACCCTTTTGATTCTAGCTTTTTACTTCTCTTTTACAGCAAACTTATCCAAGGAACTTGAGGTAGAATCTATGTTCATAACCTTATTCGATTCATATATATATAGCTATCTTATTTTGTGGTACAAAAGTTTAACAACAAGAACATAGTTTGAATGTTTTCAAACTTGTTTGCAAACTAAATAGATCCTTCTAACTTAACTTTTAAAATACTTCAAGACCTGTAATATAACTTATGTATATGCTAATTTAACAAGGTAAAACTTGGTTTTTCAAAGTATAAGTATTTTTAGAAAAATGGTCATTAAATGATTTTGTTGTAACAAAAATGTTTAACTTCATATGTTTCACTAATGTTTCACTTATGCCGTATGATTTTGAATACAAACCAAGGTATTTACAGTTCATAGTCTTAAAGAAGAACTCGATCCAAGAAGATGGCAATTTGAATCAACGAAAACGGATTTGTAACGAAGAAACTATGACCGAAACAAAATTGGTTATCCTAGATCATTTCAACTACGGGATCAATTGGAAAAAAATGATATAAATCACATATTTCTAAGATAACATGATATTTTATATATATGTACTTATAATTCAATTTTATATGGTTCAGGATCACCCGTAAACAACACGAGAAGATTAATCATAAGATCCCATGATTGTACGCAACACGTCATTTGACAACACCGGTACTTTATGTACGCAACACGTCATTTGACAACACCGGTACCATGGGTCAAGATTAATCTCGACCAATACATATACGAGGGGGTTTTATTTATTTCGTTGGGGGTTTTATTTATTTCATTGCGGGTATATTAAACATCTAAAAATGAACCATTAAAATTGAATTACTAACATCGGACTGCTAACTACGGACTAAGGAATTATTCAAAGTATTAAAAGTATAACAAGTATATATTTATAACGTTTGTTTAAAAATGAAAACATATTGATATATTATATGTGGATAGGTTCGTGATATCAACCGGAAGACCGAGTCAAATTATATATATCATCAAAACAAGAGTGAGTATATAGTCCCACTTTTAAACTCTAAATATTTCGGGATGAGAATACATGTATTTTATGTTTTACGTAATGGACACAAGTAACTGAAAATATATTCTACGTTGAGTTGTACCACTGGCATACTTCCCTGTAGCTTGGTAACTAATATTTACAGCGGTATTGTAAACGCGAATCCTGTTGATAGATCTATCGGGCCTGACAACCCCAACCGGACTGGACGACCAGTATTCAACGGTTGCACAGTACTTCGTTTTGTGACTACACTTGGTACGGTGTAGTAAGATTTCATATTAAAGGGAATATGCGACGTGAAAATGTTAAGTATGGTTACCAAGTGCTCAACCACTTAGAATATTTTTATTGAAATGTTTATATACGAAATCTTGTGGTCTATATATATATATTGCTGCGCACTAAACCTATATCTCACCAACTTTATGTTGACGTTTTTAAACATGTTTATTCTCAGGTGATAATTAAAGCTTCCGCTGCATTATGTTGAATCTAAGCAGGATCATGCGTACTCATATTTGTGTCAAAAATAAAACTGCATATCCTAGGACGTGTGTTGTAAAATATGCTAGAAATCGTGTTGTTATTATCATTTGTAAAGTTTGTAAGTCGAAGATTATCGTTAAACGATAATCATCTTTTTATTGTCTAAAGCTTGTAACAAAAATAATGGTTTGGTTTGTAATGTATAATATATGCAGTTTTCCTTTTTAAAAATGTCGCATATAGAGGTCAATACCTCGCAATGAAATCATACGTTATCTAACACGTTCTTATGGTTAAGGACGGGTTATGACATGTGGTATCAGAGCGGTGGTCTTAGCGAACCAGGTTTGCATTAGTGTGTCTAACTGATAAGTCGTTAGGATACATTAGTAAAGTCTGGACTTTGACCGGGTCTGATTTAAAAAAAAAAAACTATTGCTTATCACTGTTGGTTAAAATTTATATGTAAATATTATATAAGTACTAATGGGTTAGTTGTTGTGTGATAGATGTCGAGCTCAAAAATTGTTATCACAATCAACGACTCCGAATCAGAATCTTCAGATGGCGTTCCAGTCATTAACCTGTCCGATGACGAAAATGATATCCTTGGGGAAGACTCACAAATTCCGGATGAACCAACTATAAAGAACCCGGAAAGTGAACCCGAGGAGGAAAGTGAACCCGAGGAGGAAAGTGAACCCGAGGAGGAAAGTGAACCCGAGGAGGAAAGTGAACCCGAGGAGGAAAGTGAACCCGAGGAAGAAATACAGGAAATTACAAAAGACGAGTTCGAACTAGGAAAGAAACGAAAGGCTAATGAATTAGAAAATCCAAATCCCGAGTTTAATGAGAATGATGTGGCACCAATTCCACTCAACACTACCACCCCTATCCCCGCTATTCCTATTCGTTCTGTCCCGGCATCCAGTTCTTCAGTCCCACAGCCAAAATATAGGCAGACAGTTAGGATAAGCGTTAAGCAAATCTTTGTGTCTAAACGTCCTAGAAAATAGATCAAACGATGCGCTGCTGTGTCAAACCATGGAACCGAATAATGTTTTGTATAATATTAATAGTGTGGTTTGCTTAATGTTCGATGTAAGATAAGCATATGTAAAATATTGAAGTATGAAATGCAATAATTTTCCATGGTTAAGTATTATTTAGATTGTAGTAATTGATTCTGTACTAAGCTATTAAGTATGAACATTAACGGGTAGGTACTACCCAAGATATAATTATAAAACGCTAATAAGAAGAAAAGGCTTTTATAATAATACCTGGTTCATATTATTAACAAGCTATAAATGTACTATAAATACACACTACATCTATAATATTCCATGTGAATAATTATTTTCTTTCATTAGGAAATGGCGCGATTGAATCGAATGACGGAACAAGAACTCGAGGAACTCATCAACCAGCGAGTGAACGACAGAATGTTATGGGTTGAGGCTGCAAGAGCTGCTGCAGTTAATCCAAATCCTCGTGTAGGATGCTCCTACAAGACGTTCCAAGCTTGCAAGCCATCATCATTCAGTGGAACGGAAGGACCGATCGGTTTAACCCGATGGATAGAAAAGATGGAGACGGTGTTTAAAATCAGTGGTTGTGATGAAAAAGACATGACCAAGTATGCATCGTGCACTTTACAAGATAGTGCACTCACATGGTGGAAGAATTATGTGAAGGCGGTAGGAGGAGATGTAGCTTATGATACTCCATGGGAAGAATTCAAAGCAATGATAATCACCGAGTATTGTCCAAGGAATGAGGTTATTAAGTTAGAAGATGAGTTACGAAGTTTGAAGGTGGTTGGTACTGAAATCACCAACTACAATCAGCGATTCATGGAATTGGTTTTACTATGTCCTGAATTGGTTCCAACCGAAGCACGGAAGATTGAAATGTACAAAGGTGGTTTGCCCAAAAAGGTCAAGGCAAACGTTACGGCGTCGAAACCTAAGACAATTCATGAAGCTATAACCATGGCAAACGAGCTAATGGATCAGGTCATCATGGATAAGAAAGTATCCAATACTGATGTGAAGGTATCAGGTAACAAAAGAAAGTGGAATGGAAATTATGATCGAGGTAACCAACAACAATCTTTTAAGAAACAAGAAAACACGCAAGGTGCGGGTAGTGGTTTAAGCTTTGGTTATAAAGGACAAAATCCTTTATGCAACCGTTGCCACAAACATCACTTTGGTTACTGTAGTGTGTTATGCACCAAGTGTAATCGACAAGGTCATCTTGCGGAAGATTGTAAGGCTCTCGTTACAAATGGCAACAAGACTCCTGCCACCAACGCAAATAGAACTGCTTTGGCTACCATTACTTGTTTTGGTTGTGGAAAACAAGGTCACTATAAGAGTCAGTGCCCGAATCAGAATGGCGGACCTGCACGTGGAAGAGCGTTTGTTATTAATGCTAGAGAGGCACGAGAAGACCCGGAGCTTGTTACGGGTACGTTTACCATTAATAACTTATCAGCATCTATTTTATTTGATACTGGCGCCGATAGAAGTTACGTGTGTATAAATTTTTACACTAAATTGAATTGTTCATCATTACCTCTAGATGCTAAGTACATGATTGAGTTAGCTAATGGTAAACTAATTAAAGCCGATAAAATTTGTCGTGATTGTAAGATAAATTTAGCCGGAGAAACATTTAAGATTGATTTGATACCCGTAGAATTAGGAAGTTTTGATGTAATAGTCGGCATGGACTGGATGTCCAAAGTAGGAGCGGAAGTTGTTTGTGCCAAGAAGGCAATTCGTATTCCTGGTAAGGATAAAATGCCGGTGATGATTTACGGAGAGAAGGGTGATTCAAAGCTAAAACTCATTAGCTGTTTGAAAGCCAAAAAGTGTTTAGAAAAGGGATGTTACGCTATTTTAGCACATGTTAATAAAGTCGAAAAGGAAGAGAAGTGCATCAATGACGTGCCTGTGGCAAGAGATTTTCCCGAAGTTTTTCCGGAAGAATTGCCGGGATTACCTCCATTTAGATCGGTAGAATTTCAAATAGATTTAGTACCAGGAGCTGCACCAGTGGCTCGTGCTCCATATAGACTTGCACCGTCTGAGTTAAAAGAACTTCAAAGTCAGTTAAAAGAATTACTGGACCGTGGATTCATACGACCGAGTACTTCACCGTGGGGAGCTCCAATTTTGTTTGTTAAGAAGAAAGATGGATCTTTTAGGATGTGTATAGACTATCGTGAATTAAATAAGTTAACTATCAAGAATCGATATCCACTACCGAGAATTGATGACTTATTTGATCAACTGCAAGGATCATGTATTTATTCGAAAATCGACTTAAGATCGGGCTATCATCAACTACGCGTCAAAGAAGAGGACATTCCGAAAACTGCTTTTCGGACACGTTATGGTCATTACGAATTTTTGGTTATGCCGTTTGGATTGACGAATGCGCCAGCTGTATTTATGGACCTCATGAATCGAGTTTGTAGTCCGTATTTAGATAAGTTTGTTATCGTTTTCATTGATGATATTCTTATCTATTCCAAGAGTGAGCAAGAGCATGAAGAGCATTTAAGGTTGATATTGGAGTTGTTAAGAAAAGAACAGCTATATGCTAAATTTTCCAAGTGTGCTTTTTGGTTGAAAGAAGTGCAATTTCTTGGCCATGTTGTTAATAGCGAAGGAATTCAGGTTGATCCAGCAAAAACTGAAGCTATTGAAAAATGGGAGACTCCTAAGACACCAACGCAGATACGCCAATTTTTGGGTTTAGCCGGTTATTATAGAAGGTTTATTCAAGATTTTTCCCGAATAGCTAAGCCGTTGACAGCATTAACGCAAAAAGGGAAGAAATATGAATGGACTTCAGAGCAGGAGAACGCATTTCAAATACTGAAAAAGAAGTTAACTACGGCGCCTATTTTATCATTACCTGAAGGGAACGATGATTTTGAAATATATTGTGACGCTTCGCGACAAGGTTTTGGTTGTGTTCTTATGCAACGAAAGAAAGTAATTGCATTTGCATCCCGACAATTGAAGATTCATGAGCGGAATTATACGACGCATGATCTAGAATTGGGAGCAGTCGTGTTTGCATTGAAAATGTGGAGACACTACTTGTATGGGGTTAAATTCACTGTGTTTACTGATCATAAAAGCCTTCAACATATTTTCGATCAAAAACAATTGAACATGAGGCAACGTAGGTGGGTCGAGTTAATAAACGACTATGATTGTGAAATTCGTTATCATCCCGGAAAGGCGAACGTGGTGGCCGATGCTTTAAGCAGAAAGGAACGAGAACCAATTCGAGTACGAGCGATGAACATAAAAATTCGCATGAATCTCAACTCACAAATCAAAGAAGTTCAACGAGAAGCACTTACTAAAGAAAATATAGGAAATGAAATAATGAAAAAGTATGAGAAGCAACTCGTTATACGGGAAGATGGAATTCGATATTTTGCAAACCGTATTTGGGTACCGAAGTTGGGTGGATTAAGGAAGTTGATATTGAACGAGGCACATAAGACAAGATATTCGATACATCCTGGAGTTGGAAAGATGTACCAAGATCTTAAGACGCATTATTGGTGGCCTAATTTGAAGACAGACGTTGCAACATATGTTGGGGAATGTTTAACTTGTTCCAAAGTCAAAGCAGAACATCAAAAGCCGTCAGGGTTACTTCAACAACCAGAAATCCCAGAATGGAAATGGGATGGTATTACCATGGATTTCATCACGAAGTTACCAAAGACTGCCTGGGGGTACGACACCATTTGGGTGATTGTTGATCGTCTCACCAAGTCTGCACATTTCTTGCCTATAAAGGAAACAGATAGAATGGAGAAACTATTACGATTGTATATAAAGGAAGTTGTTTCAAGGCATGGAATACCTATTTCCATTATATCCGATCGTGATAGTAGATTTACCTCAAAGTTTTGGCAATCACTACAGGAGGCACTAGGAACTCGGTTGGATATGAGTACCGCATATCATCCACAAACCGATGGACAGAGTGAAAGAACGATTCAGACTCTCGAAGACATGCTCAGGGCATGTGTGATCGATTTTGGAAACGGATGGGATAAATACCTACCGTTAGCAGAATTCTCGTATAATAATAGTTATCATGCGAGCATTGGAGCTGCGCCATTCGAAGCATTGTACGGAAGGAAGTGTAGATCTCCTATCTGTTGGAATGAAGTAGGAGATCGACATTTAACTGGTCCCGAGATCATACATGAAACGACTGAGAAGATAGTGCAAATCAAGGAGAGATTGAAAACAGCCCGTAGTCGCCAAAAGAGCTACGCCGATGTTCGAAGGAAACCATTAGAGTTTCAGGTCGGGGACATGGTTATGCTAAAGGTGTCACCTTGGAAAGGTGTAATACGTTTCGGCAAAAGGGGTAAACTGAACCCAAGGTACGTAGGCCCGTTCAAGATCATCGAACGCATTGGACCGGTAGCTTATCGACTCGAGTTACCGCAACAACTCGCTGGAGTACATAATACCTTTCACGTCTCAAACCTGAAGAAGTGTCTTGCAAAGGAAGACCTCACCATTCCTCTTGAAGAAATTCATGTCGACGAGAAACTACAATTCGTCGAAGAACCAATCGAAATCATGGACCGTGAAGTTAAACAGCTCAAACAGAGTAATATACCGATTGTTAAGGTTCGTTGGAATGCTAGAAGAGGTCCCGAGTTTACTTGGGAACGAGAGGATCAGATGAAACGAAAGTATCCGCATTTGTTTCTCGATGACGCAAAATAGGTACAATTTTAAAATTTCGGGACGAAATTTATTTAACGGGGAGGTAATGTAACGACCCGCACTTTTTCGATCGTTATATACTTATAAGATTAATATTTACATAAATTAAACCTTACCAACATGATAAGCAATCCAAATTGTCGAGACTGATATTTCCGAAAAGAGTTTTACACAACGTTTGACCGTCTAGTTTGACCGATGATATCACGAACCATACAATATATGATAATTATACGTTTGTGTATATATATGTATATATACATATTTAACATGATTAAGGAATGTTTTAATACCTCATTTTATATTAATAACAACAAGTTATATGTGTATTTTGAAACTACTAACTTAAGTTTTCAAAACGATAACTATACGTAACGTTATTTGACATAAATACTTAAGACATATAATGTTTATACATATATTGTATAAGTAATGTATTTAATCACTTTTAAGAACTTAAATACATAAAATCATATAAGTGTATTCACAAAAGATAGCTATATTTGAATCCTCATTTCATTTTTCACAAAATTTCTATACGTATACCTAGAGTATTTGTACTCGTATCATACCTAGCTCCTATACGTATTTACTAATAGTAAATACACATCAAAATCACCACCTAACCAGCCATTATTCATGCCCTTAGAGCTAGGTAATTACTTTTGGATGATTACTTGACTAATTAGCAAGATTACAAACTAGAATTTTGTCCATGAACACCTAATGCCACGTTTTTTAAGGCCTTTATATGTATCATCATCTTCATTCATTTTACTTCAACTTTCTAGCCAAAACACACACATACTTTGAAGCCTTAAAACCCTTAATCAATTCAGCAAAGTTTCCAAGAAGATCTAGCTTCAAAAACCATACTAAAACACCATAAGAAAACCATACAAAAACACTTCAAGAAAACCTTCCAAGAACACCAACTTACTTCCAATCTTTCATCCACTTCCATCACCCTTTTGATTCTAGCTTTTTACTTCTCTTTTACAGCAAACTTATCCAAGGAACTTGAGGTAGAATCTATGTTCATAACCTTATTCGATTCATATATATATAGCTATCTTATTTTGTGGTACAAAAGTTTAACAACAAGAACATAGTTTGAATGTTTTCAAACTTGTTTGCAAACTAAATAGATCCTTCTAACTTAACTTTTAAAATACTTCAAGACCTGTAATATAACTTATGTATATGCTAATTTAACAAGGTAAAACTTGGTTTTTCAAAGTATAAGTATTTTTAGAAAAATGGTCATTAAATGATTTTGTTGTAACAAAAATGTTTAACTTCATATGTTTCACTAATGTTTCACTTATGCCGTATGATTTTGAATACAAACCAAGGTATTTACAGTTCATAGTCTTAAAGAAGAACTCGATCCAAGAAGATGGCAATTTGAATCAACGAAAACGGATTTGTAACGAAGAAACTATGACCGAAACAAAATTGGTTATCCTAGATCATTTCAACTACGGGATCAATTGGAAAAAAATGATATAAATCACATATTTCTAAGATAACATGATATTTTATATATATGTACTTATAATTCAATTTTATATGGTTCAGGATCACCCGTAAACAACACGAGAAGATTAATCATAAGATCCCATGATTGTACGCAACACGTCATTTGACAACACCGGTACTTTATGTACGCAACACGTCATTTGACAACACCGGTACCATGGGTCAAGATTAATCTCGACCAATACATATACGAGGGGGTTTTATTTATTTCGTTGGGGGTTTTATTTATTTCATTGCGGGTATATTAAACATCTAAAAATGAACCATTAAAATTGAATTACTAACATCGGACTGCTAACTACGGACTAAGGAATTATTCAAAGTATTAAAAGTATAACAAGTATATATTTATAACGTTTGTTTAAAAATGAAAACATATTGATATATTATATGTGGATAGGTTCGTGATATCAACCGGAAGACCGAGTCAAATTATATATATCATCAAGACAAGAGTGAGTATATAGTCCCACTTTTAAACTCTAAATATTTCGGGATGAGAATACATGTATTTTATGTTTTACGATATGGACACAAGTAACTGAAAAATATGTTCTACGTTGAGTTGTACCACTGGCATACTTCCCTGTAGCTTGGTAACTAATATTTACAGCGGTATTGTAAACGCGAATCCTGTTGATAGATCTATCGGGCCTGACAACCCCAACCGGACTGGACGACCAGTATTCAACGGTTGCACAGTACTTCGTTTTGTGACTACACTTGGTACAGTGTAGTAAGATTTCATATTAAAGGGAATATGCGACGTGAAAATGTTAAGTATGGTTACCAAGTGCTCAACCACTTAGAATATTTTTATTGAAATGTTTATATACGAAATCTTGTGGTCTATATATATATATTGCTGCGCACTAAACCTATATCTCACCAACTTTATGTTGACGTTTTTAAACATGTTTATTCTCAGGTGATAATTAAAGCTTCCGCTGCATTATGTTGAATCTAAGCAGGATCATGCGTACTCATATTTGTGTCAAAAATAAAACTGCATATCCTAGGACGTGTGTTGTAAAATATGCTAGAAATCGTGTTGTTATTATCATTTGTAAAGTTTGTAAGTCGAAGATTATCGTTAAACGATAATCATCTTTTTATTGTCTAAAGCTTGTAACAAAAATAATGGTTTGGTTTGTAATGTATAATATATGCAGTTTTCCTTTTTAAAAATGTCGCATATAGAGGTCAATACCTCGCAATGAAATCATACGTTATCTAACACGTTCTTATGGTTAAGGACGGGTTATGACATGATACCACATGTCATAACCCGTCCTTAACCATAAGAACGTGTTAGATAACGTATGATTTCATTGCGAGGTATTGACCTCTATATGCGACATTTTTAAAAAGGAAAACTGCATATATTATACATTACAAACCAAACCATTATTTTTGTTACAAGCTTTAGACAATAAAAAGATGATTATCGTTTAACGATAATCTTCGACTTACAAACTTTACAAATGATAATAACAACACGATTTCTAGCATATTTTACAACACACGTCCTAGGATATGCAGTTTTATTTTTGACACAAATATGAGTACGCATGATCCTGCTTAGATTCAACATAATGCAGCGGAAGCTTTAATTATCACCTGAGAATAAACATGTTTAAAAACGTCAACATAAAGTTGGTGAGATATAGGTTTAGTGCGCAGCAATATATATATATAGACCACAAGATTTCGTATATAAACATTTCAATAAAAATATTCTAAGTGGTTGAGCACTTGGTAACCATACTTAACATTCAATCACGTCGCATATTCCCTTTAATATGAAATCTTACTACACCGTACCAAGTGTAGTCACAAAACGAAGTACTGTGCAACCGTTGAATACTGGTCGTCCAGTCCGGTTGGGGTTGTCAGGCCCGATAGATCTATCAACAGGATTCGCGTTTACAATACCGCTGTAAATATTAGTTACCAAGCTACAGGGAAGTATGCCAGTGGTACAACTCAACGTAGAATATATTTTTCAGTTACTTGTGTCCATAACGTAAAACATAAAATACATGTATTCTCATCCCGAAATATTTAGAGTTTAAAAGTGGGACTATATACTCACTCTTGTCTTGATGATATATATAATTTGACTCGGTCTTCCGGTTGATATCACGAACCTATCCACATATAATATATCAATATGTTTTCATTTTTAAACAAACGTTATAAATATATACTTGTTATACTTTTAATACTTTGAATAATTCCTTAGTCCGTAGTTAGCAGTCCGATGTTAGTAATTCAATTTTAATGGTTCATTTTTAGATGTTTAATATACCCGCAATGAAATAAATAAAACCCCCAACGAAATAAATAAAACCCCCTCGTATATGTATTGGTCGAGATTAATCTTGACCCATGGTACCGGTGTTGTCAAATGACGTGTTGCGTACATAAAGTACCGGTGTTGTCAAATGACGTGTTGCGTACAATCATGGGATCTTATGATTAATCTTCTCGTGTTGTTTACGGGTGATCCTGAACCATATAAAATTGAATTATAAGTACATATATATAAAATATCATGTTATCTTAGAAATATGTGATTTATATCATTTTTTTCCAATTGATCCCGTAGTTGAAATGATCTAGGATAACCAATTTTGTTTCGGTCATAGTTTCTTCGTTACAAATCCGTTTTCGTTGATTCAAATTGCCATCTTCTTGGATCGAGTTCTTCTTTAAGACTATGAACTGTAAATACCTTGGTTTGTATTCAAAATCATACGGCATAAGTGAAACATTAGTGAAACATATGAAGTTAAACATTTTTGTTACAACAAAATCATTTAATGACCATTTTTCTAAAAATACTTATACTTTGAAAAACCAAGTTTTACCTTGTTAAATTAGCATATACATAAGTTATATTACAGGTCTTGAAGTATTTTAAAAGTTAAGTTAGAAGGATCTATTTAGTTTGCAAACAAGTTTGAAAACATTCAAACTATGTTCTTGTTGTTAAACTTTTGTACCACAAAATAAGATAGCTATATATATATGAATCGAATAAGGTTATGAACATAGATTCTACCTCAAGTTCCTTGGATAAGTTTGCTGTAAAAGAGAAGTAAAAAGCTAGAATCAAAAGGGTGATGGAAGTGGATGAAAGATTGGAAGTAAGTTGGTGTTCTTGGAGGGTTTTCTTGAAGTGTTTTTGTATGGTTTTTGTATGGTGTTTTAGTATGGTTTTTGAAGCTAGATCTTTATGGAACTTTGCTGGATTGTTATGGAGTTTAGAGAGTAAGAAAGAGTGTGTGTTTTTAGTTAAGAGATTGAAGTAAAAATGAATCAAAAATGATGATACATATATACTCCTAAAAATGTGATCTTTAAGGATAACATGACAAAATTTTAGTTTGTATTTTTGTTAATTAGTCAAGTAATCATCCAAAAGTAATTACCTAGCTCTAAGGGCATGAATAATGGCTGGTTAGGTGGTGATTTTGATGTGTATTTACTATTAGTAAATACGTATAGGAGCTAGGTATGATACGAGTACAAATACTCTAGGTATACGTATAGAAATTTTGTGAAAAATGAAATGAGGATTCAAATATAGCTATCTTTTGTGAATACACTTATATGGTTTTATGTATTTAAGTTCTTTAAAAGTAATTAAATACATTACTTATACAATATATGTATAACATTATAAGTCTTAAGTATATATGTCAAATAACGTTACGTATTGTTATCGTTTTGAAAACTTAAGTTAGTAGTTTCAAAATACACATATAACTTGTTGTTATTAATATAAAATGAGGTATTAAAACATTCTTTAATCATGTTAAATATGTATATATACATATATATACACAAACGTATAATTATCATATATTGTATGGTTCGTCAACGTTTGACCGTCTAGTTTGACCGACGATATCACGAACTATACAATATATGATAATTATACGTTTGCGTATATATATGTATATATACATATTTAACATGATTAATGAATGTTTTAATATCTTATTTTGTATCAAAAACTATAAGTTATAAGTATATTTTGAAACTACTAACTTAAGTTTTCAAAACGATAACTATACGTAACGTTATTTGACATAAATACTTAAGACTTATAATGTTTATACATATATCGTATAAGTAATGTATTTACTCACTTTTAAGACTTAAATACATAAAATCATATAAGTGTATTCACAAAAGATAGCTATATTTGAATCCTCATTCCATTTTTCACAAAATTTCTATACGTATATCTAGAGTATAAGTACTCGTATCATACCTAGCTTCTATACGTATTTACTAATAGTACATACATGTCAAATCACTACCTAACCAGCCATTGTACATGCCCTTAGGGCTAGGTAATTGTATTTGGATGCAATTATGACTAAATACATAAAATGATTAATTGAAATTTTGTACATATATACACCATAATCACGTTTTTTATGGTGTATATATGTATCATCACTTTGTTTCATTTTACTTCAATATTTTAGCCAAAACACACACATACTTTGAAGCCTTAAAACCCTTAATCAATTCAGCAAAGTTTTCAAGAAGATCTAGCTTCAAAAACCATACTAAAACACCATAAGAAAACCATACAAAAACACTTCAAGAAAACCCTCCAAGAACACCAACTTACTTCCAATCTTTCATCCACTTCTATCATCCTTTTGATTCTAGCTTCTTACTCCTCTTTTACAGCAAACTTATCCAAGGAACTTGAGGTAGAAACTATGTTCATAACCTTATTCGATTCATATATATATAGCTATCTTATTTTGTGGTACAAAAGTTTAACAACAAGAACATAGTTTGAATGTTTTCAAACATGTTTGCAAACTAAATAGATCCTTCTAACTTAACTTTTAAAATACTTCAAGACCTGTAATATAACTTAAATATATGCTAATTTAATAAGGTAAAACTTGGTTTTTCAAAGTATAAGTATTTTTAGAAAAATGGTCATTAAATGATTTTTTTTGTAACAAAATGTTTAACTTCATATGTTTCACTAATGTTTCACTTATGCCGTATGATTTTGAATACAAACCAAGGTATTTACAGTTCATAGTCTTAAAGAAGAACTCGATCCAAGAAGATGGCAATTTGAATCAACGAAAACGGACTTGTAACGAAGAAACTATGACCGAAACAAAATTGGTTATCCTAGATCATTTCAACTACGGGATCAATTGGAAAAAAAAAGATATAAATCACATATTTCTAAGATAACATGATATTTTATATATATGTACTCATAATTCAATTTCATATGGTTCAGGATCACCCGTAAACAACACGAGAAGATTAATCATAAGATCCCATGATTGTACGCAACACGTCATTTGACAACACCGGTACTTTATGTACGCAACACGTCATTTGACAACACCGGTACCATGGGTCAAGATTAATCTCGACCAACACATATACGATGGGGTTTTATGGGAGTTTTATTTATTTCGTTGGGGGTTTATTTATTGCGGGTATATTAAACATCTAAAAATGAACCATTAAAATTGAATTACTAACATCGAAACGCTAACTACGGACTAAGGAATTATTCAAAGTATTAAAAGTATTATAAATATATATACGAGATGTTTGTTTAAAATGAAAATATATTGATATATTATATATGGATAGGTTCGTGATATCAACCGGAAGACCAAGTCAAAAATATATATATCTTCGAGACAACAGTGAGTATATAGTCCCACTTTTAAACTCTAAATATTTCGGGATGAGAATACATGTATTTTATGTTTTACGTTATGGACACAAGTAACTGAAAAATATATTCTACGTTGAGTTGTACCACTGGCATACTTCCCTGTAGCTTGGTAACTAATATTTACAGCGGTATTGTAAACGCGAATCCTGTTGATAGATCTATCGGGCCTGACAACCCCAACCGGACTGGACGACCAGTATTCAACGGTTGCACAGTACTTCGTTTTGTGACTACACTTGGTACAGTGTAGTAAGATTTCATATTAAAGGGAATATGCGACGTGATTAATTGTTAAGTATGGTTACCAAGTGCTCAACCACTTAGAATATTTTTATTGAAATGTTTATATACGAAATCTTGTGGTCCATTGTTATAACGCTGCTAGCATCTAACCTATATATCTCACCAACTTTATGTTGGCGTTTTAAAGCATGTTATTCTCAGGTACGAATTAAGTCTTCCGCTGTGCATTAGCTCATGTTAAGAATACTACTTGGGACCATTTAAGCTATGATACAAGGACGTTGCATTCGAGTCATTGAAGTTCATTAAAGACTATTGTTATGAAAATGGCAGATTAGATCATTTGGTTGTTATAAAATGTTAGGCTAATATGTCAACTCTCGATGTAATAATAGATTGCCTTTAAGAAATAAATGCAACGTTTGTAAAATGTATCATATAGAGGTCAAGTACCTCGCGATGTTATCAACTATTGTAATTCGTTTTTAATCTATATGGACGATGTCCGGATGATTAGTTTCGGATCCTTTCAGTTGGTATCAGAGCGTTGGTCTTAGCGAACCAGGCCTTGCATTAGTGTGTCTAACTAGTAGTTGTTAGGATACATTAAGTGAGTCTGGACTTTGACCGTGTCTGCCTGTCAAAAGTTTTGCTTATCAATCCTAGTCGGAAATCATCTGCTTATCATCCTTAGGGAACTGTCTGCTTATCATTCTTAAGTCTAAACACGTCTTACTGCATTTAGTGCATCGATAGTATATAGACAAAATTCGTATCCTAGCGTATCTGTTGCAATAGACATTGCCTGACGAATTTCAAAGATTCTCCGTAATTCACGGGATTTTGAGTATTATAAATACATATGTAAATTATGTATTGAAGAATACCAAACCCAACTCCTATAATCTATTCCAAACCAAAAATTCATTTCTCCGACCATACAAGATGGATTCTTCATCCAGTTCGAATTCCTCCAACTTCGATAGCTACGCCGACATGGATTTCCATTCGAGCTCCGAGAACAGCGTCACCGGAATGGATCAACCAATTTCCCATCATCTATTCTGGATGAACTGGGGATGGGTTCGTAATATACTAAATCTCTGGAGGCAAGAAGAAGGTGATCCATTTCATCCACCAAATTGCCCTCTTAACGATGAACCTGAAGCACTTACCAGCGAACCCATTCGAAACACCATTTTCTCGCTCATTTCTAGAGTATCTCGTCATGATTACATACTATC
This sequence comes from Rutidosis leptorrhynchoides, assembly GCF_046630445.1. Taxonomy (NCBI): domain Eukaryota; kingdom Viridiplantae; phylum Streptophyta; class Magnoliopsida; order Asterales; family Asteraceae; genus Rutidosis; species Rutidosis leptorrhynchoides. The sequence goes on from NC_092334.1 coordinate 512,787,783, forward strand.
CCATATTTCGAATCTTGTTCATTCGCTCGTTCCAACCGTCAATCATCCCGGTATAATAGAAGAAGTCAACGAGCTTCGCGCTCGGGTAGTGGCTTTAGAAAATACGGTGCGAAGGTTACAAACACCAGCAGCAGCACCAGCAGCATAATCTATACCACCATCATCAACGCCGACAGTACTCTTGTCACCCCCAAAATCTCAACATCACAATCTGTATCTCGAATATCAACATCACACGACTCAATATCTGTACTTCGAGTATGATCTTCGTTCTATATATCGTTCTACATCGATTATCTTCGCTTTACGTATCGTATGACGATTATGTAATTTCTAAAGTCTTAGAGATTATGTAATCTAGAATTAACGATAAATCAAATGAGTTTATTATCTTATTGACTCATTAAATCTATGATTATCTCTGAAGAAAATATATATGCAAGTATATTTTCATAAAGATAGTAATTAAAAATTCCTTCGTACAAACTAATAATGATGAAAATATTTTAACGGGTGGGTAGTACCCGAGGAATATTTAGAATTCACATTAATAAGTTATATTGTACATTCTTGAATCTGATTCAACGGTCATTTGTTATTTTACTTACAACCATCGATATACGTATCCGTTCACCCCAGAATAACCATTTCCATTTAAATTTCATATTTGAATTTTTTTTTACCTATCCAAATCCAACAAGTGGCATAAAGAAGAAACATTGGACAATTAAAATGAAATAAAATGTTGATTATAACATATGAAACTAAACAATTCTTCAATTTTGCCACTTGATTTCATCCTAAACCTCATTTGTACTTCGACAATTATAATCCTCATTCAAATCTTTTCATGATTCTTGAAAACACCTCGATCGAGAAGTTGAACCAGCCGCACCTCGTTTACGGAAGAAAGATTTATGCATACAGTGATGCACCTGAAAAATTTTCGAAACCGAAGTTATAGTTAAAACGTATCCGCGTCGAATTCCTTATCATTCATTATCAAAAACAATCATACGATTCCTTTTCAAGAAGCTAATTTTGTCACAGCTCCACTTCGACTTCTCAGTGAGACTACTCCTATTATAATCTCGATATTTATACTTTGTCCTTTCGACGTTGTTACCGGAGAACCTTTTTCACAACATCATCAGCAGACGTACCAGCAACTCGTTATCTCTTTGGCGAAACCCGCAATCAGTATTTTGAAAATCTCGTAGAAATTCTCCCAGTTATACCGAGAACGACTATCCCTAAGAATTACATTTTTCGAATGTGAAGTTCTGAAAAACATCCTGGACTATGAAGTAGTTCTTGAAATGCTGAAGAAGCAGAAAAAAAAAAAAAAAAAAAAAAAAAAAAAAAAAAAAAAAAACTGTAAACGACTTGAACAGTCAAAAGTTTAATGATGAAGTACATTGTATTGGTAAAGCTTAGAAAAAGAGGAGAGTTGGAACTGGAAAACGGATTGAGCAAAGTATGAAGGAGGATGTAGATAAATCACAAGAACTGAATCTGCTTTCAAAGGATTCAAACGATTCAGTGCTTGCTGAAACCATTAGTAAAAAAAAAAAACCTACCCCTTATCCTAAACCTTTCCCGATGATATTCTTCATCATCATCTTATCTTAGATATTATAAGATATCTTCATATCTTTTGTTATACATATCCTCCATATTTCTGGAGATATTCTCACAACTGTTCTTATCCAAAATCATGTATTTCTCCGTAATATCTGCGTTACAATATAAAAGAAACTGTGTTAGTTTCTAAGTTCTAAAACCTTCAAGTTTAAAATAGGAATGTTTTGAAGTAGTGTTGGGAACTGATACATGAATTAGTATAATATAATGAAACTTGATCAACTTCATTATATTACAGTAAGTCATGTTAAGTTTCTAATGGAATGTGATGATTCACAGTACCGTCATCATGTGCCATGTTACACGGCTCTTACATTCTATCAAGTCTCCAAACATATTAGAACGTATCACCTTGATAGTTCTATTTTTCCGGAATATTCGAGTAATTTAACGAATCAAGATCGTGCCATTACAATTTTATTCTAAAACCAATAGCTAGGTTCATTCCAAATTTTATACCTACGAATTCCGAACTATTGATCGCTTGACTCAAGGACGGGAAGAAGAAACGAAGGGACAAAGTCCCAAAATAGAAATTGGGGTATAGATCACAGCAAATAGGAGAGAATATTAACTATGGATGACAATGATTATGGAAAACAGAAGCAGGAGCATCGAAGTATAAGGAAAGATATCAAACCCAACAACCACCCAGAAACTACAAACCATGTATATCAATACGTATGGCGACGTAAAGACACGGGAGAATTAGAAACATTATAATTCCAAGAAAATCATAAAAGTGAATAGATTCTTCTGGCGGTAGATGGAAGAGAAGAATGAAAGATATAAAAGTTAGAAGTATAACAAAAATCAGAACGGGATGAAGCATTTCAAAGGATACCTTAAAGTAGGAATTAAGGAGAAAGAGTAGAAGATGCGAGTTGTGAAAAATAAGGAAACGAAGGGGTGGATTTATAGTGAAATATCCGACAGAGAAATCGAAACAGATTACCGCATTAAATCAAAGAAGATTCTGATCGCCGAATAACCAAATCTTATTACGTAAGATTTTTCCTAAATCCCTTAAATCCCGGAAATCAATTCTAAACCACGTCATCGATTAAAAACGATTCCATATTTACTCATTTCATTTTTTTTTTGTGATAGCTTCGCTCGTGCGTCTCACATAACCAAATCGTTTTATCTAAATCTTTCAATAATGATAAAATTTCATTATTACCTCATATTCGTCATGAAAACATTCCTATGGTTATTTATGACAACCTCTACCAAATTTCGAGGACGAAATTTCTTTAACGGATGGGTACTGTAACGACCCGGAAATTTCCGACCAAATTTAAACTCTAATCTCTATATGGTTCCGACACGATAAGCAAAAACCCTAAAGTTGACCCGCATTTTTTTTCGATCGTTCTATACTTATAAGATTAATATAAATTAAAACTTACCAACATGATAAGTAATCCAAATTGTCGAGATTTATATTTCCGAAAAGAGTTTTACACAACGTTTGACCGTCTAGTTTGACCGACGATATCACGAACTATACAATATATGATAATTATACGTTTGCGTATATATATGTATATATACATATTTAACATGATTAATGAATGTTTTAATATCTTATTTTGTATCAAAAACTATAAGTTATAAGTATATTTTGAAACTACTAACTTAAGTTTTCAAAACGATAACTATACGTAACGTTATTTGACATAAATACTTAAGACTTATAATGTTTATACATATATCGTATAAGTAATGTATTTACTCACTTTTAAGACTTAAATACATAAAATCATATAAGTGTATTCACAAAAGATAGCTATATTTGAATCCTCATTCCATTTTTCACAAAATTTCTATACGTATATCTAGAGTATAAGTACTCGTATCATACCTAGCTTCTATACGTATTTACTAATAGTACATACATGTCAAATCACTACCTAACCAGCCATTGTACATGCCCTTAGGGCTAGGTAATTGTATTTGGATGCAATTATGACTAAATACATAAAATGATTAATTGAAATTTTGTACATATATACACCATAATCACGTTTTTTATGGTGTATATATGTATCATCACTTTGTTTCATTTTACTTCAATATTTTAGCCAAAACACACACATACTTTGAAGCCTTAAAACCCTTAATCAATTCAGCAAAGTTTTCAAGAAGGTCTAGCTTCAAAAACCATACTAAAACACCATAAGAAAACCATACAAAAACACTTCAAGAAAACCCTCCAAGAACACCAACTTACTTCCAATCTTTCATCCACTTCTATCATCCTTTTGATTCTAGCTTCTTACTCCTCTTTTACAGCAAACTTATCCAAGGAACTTGAGGTAGAAACTATGTTCATAACCTTATTCGATTCATATATATATAGCTATCTTATTTTGTGGTACAAAAGTTTAACAACAAGAACATAGTTTGAATGTTTTCAAACATGTTTGCAAACTAAATAGATCCTTCTAACTTAACTTTTAAAATACTTCAAGACCTGTAATATAACTTAAATATATGCTAATTTAATAAGGTAAAACTTGGTTTTTCAAAGTATAAGTATTTTTAGAAAAATGGTCATTAAATGATTTTTTTTGTAACAAAATGTTTAACTTCATATGTTTCACTAATGTTTCACTTATGCCGTATGATTTTGAATACAAACCAAGGTATTTACAGTTCATAGTCTTAAAGAAGAACTCGATCCAAGAAGATGGCAATTTGAATCAACGAAAACGGACTTGTAACGAAGAAACTATGACCGAAACAAAATTGGTTATCCTAGATCATTTCAACTACGGGATCAATTGGAAAAAAAAGATATAAATCACATATTTCTAAGATAACATGATATTTTATATATATGTACTCATAATTCAATTTCATATGGTTCAGGATCACCCGTAAACAACACGAGAAGATTAATCATAAGATCCCATGATTGTACGCAACACGTCATTTGACAACACCGGTACTTTATGTACGCAACACGTCATTTGACAACACCGGTACCATGGGTCAAGATTAATCTCGACCAACACATATACGATGGGGTTTTATGGGAGTTTTATTTATTTCGTTGGGGGTTTATTTATTGCGGGTATATTAAACATCTAAAAATGAACCATTAAAATTGAATTACTAACATCGAAACGCTAACTACGGACTAAGGAATTATTCAAAGTATTAAAAGTATTATAAATATATATACGAGATGTTTGTTTAAAATGAAAATATATTGATATATTATATATGGATAGGTTCGTGATATCAACCGGAAGACCAAGTCAAAAATATATATATCTTCGAGACAACAGTGAGTATATAGTCCCACTTTTAAACTCTAAATATTTCGGGATGAGAATACATGTATTTTATGTTTTACGTTATGGACACAAGTAACTGAAAAATATATTCTACGTTGAGTTGTACCACTGGCATACTTCCCTGTAGCTTGGTAACTGTTATTTACAGCGGTATTGTAAACGCGAATCCTGTTGATAGATCTATCGGGCCTGACAACCCCAACCGGACTGGACGACCAGTATTCAACGGTTGCACAGTACTTCGTTTTGTGACTACACTTGGTACAGTGTAGTAAGATTTCATATTAAAGGGAATATGCGACGTGATTAATTGTTAAGTATGGTTACCAAGTGCTCAACCACTTAGAATATTTTTATTAAAATGTTTACATATGAAATCTTGTGGTCCATAGTTATAACGCAAAAAGGGAAGAAATATGAATGGACCTCGGAGCAGGAGAACGCATTTCAATTACTGAAGAAGAAGTTAACTACGGCGCCTATTTTATCGTTACCTGAAGGGAATGATGATTTTGAAATATATTGTGACGCTTCGCGACAAGGTTTTGGTTGTGTTCTTATGCAACGAAAGAAAGTTATTGCATACGCATCCCGACAATTGAAAATTCACGAGCGGAATTATACGACGCATGATCTAGAATTGGGAGCAGTCGTGTTTGCATTGAAGATGTGGAGACATTACTTGTATGGGGTTAAATTCACTGTGTTTACTGATCATAAAAGCCTTCAACATATTTTCGATCAAAAACAGCTGAACATGAGGCAACGTAGGTGGGTTGAGTTAATAAATGACTATGATTGTGAAATTCGTTATCATCCCGGGAAAGCGAACGTGGTGGCCGACGCTCTAAGCAGAAAGGAACGAGAACCAATTCGAGTACGAGCGATGAACATAAAAATTCGCATGAATCTCAACTCACAAATCAAAGAAGTTCAACGAGAAGCACTTACTAAAGAAAATATAGGAAATGAAATAATGAAGAAGTATGAGAAGCAACTCGTTATGCGGGAAGATGGAATTCGATATTTTGCAAATCGTATTTGGGTACCGAAGTTGGGTGGATTAAGGAAGTTGATATTAAATGAGGCACATAAGACAAGATACTCGATACATCCTGGAGTTGGAAAGATGTACCAAGATCTTAAGACACATTATTGGTGGCCTAATTTAAAGACAGACGTTGCAACATATGTTGGGGAATGTTTAACTTGTTCCAAAGTCAAAGCTGAACACCAGAAGCCGTCAGGGTTACTTCAACAACCAGAAATTCCAGAATGGAAATGGGATGGTATTACCATGGATTTCATCACGAAGTTACCAAAGACTGCCTGGGGATACGACACCATTTGGGTGATTGTTGATCGTCTCACCAAGTCTGCACATTTCTTGCCTATAAAGGAAACAGATAGAATGGAGAAACTATTACGATTGTATATAAAGGAAGTTGTTTCAAGGCATGGAATACCTATTTCCATTATATCCGATCGTGATAGTAGATTTACCTCAAAGTTTTGGCAATCACTACAGGAGGCACTAGGAACTCGTTTGGATATGAGTACCGCATATCATCCGCAGACCGACGGGCAGAGTGAAAGAACAATTCAGACTCTTGAAGACATGCTCAGGGCATGTGTGATCGATTTTGGAAACGGATGGGATAAATATCTACCGTTAGCAGAATTCTCGTATAATAATAGTTATCATGCGAGCATTGGAGCTGCGCCATTCGAAGCATTGTACGGAAGGAAGTGTAGATCTCCTATCTGTTGGAATGAAGTAGGAGATCGACATTTAACTGGTCCCGAGATCATACATGAAACGACTGAGAAGATAGTGCAAATCAAGGAGAGATTGAAAACAGCCCGTAGTCGCCAAAAGAGCTACGCCGATGTTCGAAGGAAACCATTAGAGTTTCAGGTCGGGGACATGGTTATGCTAAAGGTGTCACCTTGGAAAGGTGTAATACGTTTCGGCAAAAGGGGTAAACTGAACCCAAGATACGTAGGCCCGTTTAAGATCATCGAACGCATTGGACCGGTAGCTTATCGACTCGAGTTACCACAACAACTCGCCGGAGTACATAATACCTTTCACGTCTCAAACCTTAAGAAGTGTCTTGCAAAGGAAGACCTCACCATTCCTCTTGAAGAAATCCATGTCGACGAGAAACTACAATTCGTCGAAGAACCAATCGAAATCATGGACCGTGAAGTTAAACAGCTCAAACAGAGTAATATACCGATTGTTAAGGTTCGTTGGAATGCTAGAAGAGGTCCCGAGTTTACTTGGGAACGAGAGGATCAGATGAAACGAAAGTATCCGCATTTGTTTCTCGATGACGCAAAATAGGTACAATTTTAAAATTTCGGGACGAAATTTATTTAACGGGGAGGTAATGTAACGACCCGCACTTTTTCGATCGTTATATACTTATAAGATTAATATTTACATAAATTAAACCTTACCAACATGATAAGCAATCCAAATTGTCGAGACTGATATTTCCGAAAAGAGTTTTACACAACGTTTGACCGTCTAGTTTGACCGATGATATCACGAACTATACAATATATGATAATTATACGTTTGTGTATATATATGTATATATACATATTTAACATGATTAAAGAATGTTTTAATACCTCATTTTATATTAATAACAACAAGTTATATGTGTATTTTGAAACTACTAACTTAAGTTTTCAAAACGATAACAATACGTAACGTTATTTGACATATATACTTAAGACTTATAATGTTATACATATATTGTATAAGTAATGTATTTAATTACTTTTAAAGAACTTAAATACATAAAACCATATAAGTGTATTCACAAAAGATAGCTATATTTGAATCCTCATTTCATTTTTCACAAAATTTCTATACGTATACCTAGAGTATTTGTACTCGTATCATACCTAGCTCCTATACGTATTTACTAATAGTAAATACACATCAAAATCACCACCTAACCAGCCATTATTCATGCCCTTAGAGCTAGGTAATTACTTTTGGATGATTACTTGACTAATTAACAAAAATACAAACTAAAATTTTGTCATGTTATCCTTAAAGATCACATTTTTAGGAGTATATATGTATCATCATTTTTGATTCATTTTTACTTCAATCTCTTAACTAAAAACACACACTCTTTCTTACTCTCTAAACTCCATAACAATCCAGCAAAGTTCCATAAAGATCTAGCTTCAAAAACCATACTAAAACACCATAAGAAAACCATACAAAAACACTTCAAGAAAACCCTCCAAGAACACCAATTACTTCCAATCTTTCATCCACTTCTATCACCCTTTTGATTCTAGCTTCTTACTTCTCTTTTACAGCAACTTCATCCAAGGAACTTGAGGTAGAATTTATGTTCATAACCTTATTCAATTCATATATATATATAGCTATCTTATTTTGTGGTACAAAAGTTTAACAACAAGAACATAGTTTGAATGTTTTCAAACTTGTTTGCAAACTAAATAGATCCTTCTAACTTAACTTTTAAAATACTTCAAGACATGTAACATAACTTATTTATATGTTAATTTAACAAGGTAAAACTTGGTTTTTCAAAGTATAAGTATTTTTGGAAAAATGGTCATTAAATGATTTTGTTGTAACAAAAATGTTTAACTTCATATGTTTCACTAAACTTTCACCTATGCCGTATGATTTTGAATACAAACCAAGGTATTTACAGTTCATAGTCTTAAAGAAGAACTCGATCCAAGAAGATGGCAATTTGAATCAACGAAAACGGACTTGTAACGAAGAAACTATGACCGAAACAAAATTGGCTATCCTAGACATTTTCAACTTCGGGATTCATTGGAAAAATTTACATAAAATCACATACTTCTAAGATAACATGATATTTTATATATATGTACTCATAATTCAATTTCATATGGTTCAGGATCACCCGTAAGCAACACGAGAAGATTAATCATAAGATCCCATGATTGTACGCAACACGTCATTTGACAACACCGGTACTTTATGTACGCAACACGTCATTTGACAACACCGGTACCATGGGTCAAGATTAATCTCGACCAATACATATACGAGGGGGTTTTATTTATTTCGTTGGGGGTTTTATTTATTTCATTGCGGGTATATTAAACATCTAAAAATGAACCATTAAAATTGAATTACTAACATCGGAATGCTAACTACGGACTAAGGAAATATTCAAAATATTAAAAGTATAACAAGTATATATATATATATAACGTTTGTTTTAAAATGAAAACATATTGATATATTATATATGGATAGGTTCGTGATATCAACCGGAAGACCGAGTCAAATTATATATATCATCAAGACAAGAGTGAGTATATAGTCCCACTTTTAAACTCTAAGTATTTCGGGATGAGAATACATGTATTTTATGTTTTACGTTATGGACACAAGTAACTGAAAAATATATTCTACGTTGAGTTGTACCACTGGCATACTTCCCTGTAGCTTGGTAACTGTTATTTACAGCGGTATTGTAAACGCGAATCCTGTTGATAGATCTATCGGGCCTGACAACCCCAATCGGACTGGACGACCAGTATTCAACGGTTGCACAGTACTTCGTTTTGTGACTACACTTGGTACGGTGTAGTAAGATTTCATATTAAAGGGAATATGCGACGTGAAAATGTTAAGTATGGTTACCAAGTGCTCAACCACTTAGAATATTTTTATTGAAATGTTTATATACGAAATCTTGTGGTCTATATATATATATTGCTGCGCACTAAACCTATATCTCACCAACTTTATGTTGACGTTTTTAAACATGTTTATTCTCAGGTGATAATTAAAGCTTCCGCTGCATTATGTTGAATCTAAGCAGGATCATGTATCTATATATCACGTTTTTATATGTGTATATATATACATGCTCATTTCCATTTTCTTCACTAGATCACTAACTCTAAAACACACACACTTATGAGCCTTAAACCCCTTAATCATCTCAGCTCACATCTATGAAAATCTAGTTTCAAAAACCATACTAAAACACCATAAGAAAACCATACAAAAACACTTCAAGAAATCCTTCCAAGAACACCAACTTACTTCCAATCTTTCATCCACTTCTATCACCCTTTTGATTCTAGCTTCTTACTCCTCTTTTACAGCAAACTTATCCAAGGAACTTGAGGTAGAATCTATGTTCATAACCTTATTCGATTCATATATATATAGCTATCTTATTTTGTGGTACAAAAGTTTAACAACAAGAACATAGTTTGAATGTTTTCAAACTTGTTTGCAAACTAAATAGATCCTTCTAACTTAACTTTTAAAATACTTCAAGACATGTAACATGACTTATTTATATGTTAATTTAACAAGGTAAAACTTGGTTTTTCAAAGTATAAGTATTTTTGGAAAAATGGTCATTAAATGATTTTGTTGTAACAAAAATGTTTAACTTCATATGTTTCACTAAACTTTCACTTATGCCGTATGATTTTGAATACAAACCAAGGTATTTACAGTTCATAGTCTTAAAGAAGAACTCGATCCAAGAAGATGGCAATTTGAATCAACGAAAACGGACTTGTAACGAAGAAACTATGACCGAAACAAAATTGGTTATCCAAGACTTAATTGACTTCGGGATTCATTGGAAAAATTTACATAAAATCACATCTTTATAAGATAACATGATATTTTATATATATGTACTCATAATTCAATTTCATATGGTTCAGGATCACCCGTAAACAACACGAGAAGATTAATTATAAGATCCCATGATTGTACGCAACACGTCATTTGACAACACCGGTACCATGGGTCAAGATTAATCTCGACCAATACATATACGATGGGATTTTATTTATTTCGTTGGGGGTTTTATTTATTTCATTGCGGGTATATTAAACATCTAAAAATGAACCATTAAAATTGAGTTACTAACAAAGAAATGCTAACTACGGACTAAGGAAATATTCAAAATATTAAAAGTATAACAAGTATATATATATATAACGTTTGTTTTAAAATGAAAACATATTGATATATTATATATGGATAGGTTCGTGATATCAACCGGAAGACCGAGTCAAAATATATATATCATCAAGACAAGAGTGAGTATATAGTCCCACTTTTAAACTCTAAATATTTCGGGATGAGAATACATGTATTTTATGTTTTACATTATGGACACAAGTAACTGAAAAATATATTCTACGTTGAGTTGTACCACTGGCATACTTCCCTGTAGCTTGGTAACTAATATTTACAGCGGTATTGTAAACGCGAATCCTGTTGATAGATCTATCGGGCCTGACAACCCCAACCGGACTGGACGACCAGTATTCAACGGTTGCACAGTACTTCGTTTGTGACTACACTTGGTACGGTGTAGTAAGATTTCATATTAAAGGGAATATGCGACGTGAAAATGTTAAGTATGGTTACCAAGTGCTCAACCACTTAGAATACTTTTATTAAACTGTTTATATACGAAATCTTGTGGTCTATATATATATTGCTGCCGGCATTAAACCTATATCTCACCAACTTTATGTTGACCTTTTAAAACATGTCTATTCTCAGGTGATTTCTAAAGCTTCCGCTGCATCATGTTGGATCTAACCAGGATCTTGCGAACGCATGTTTGTGTCAAAAATAAAACTGCATATCCGAGATGTTGTATTGTAAAATATGCTAGAAACCGTGTTGTTGTCATCATTTGTAAAGTTTGTAAGTCGAAGATTATCGCTAAACGTTAATCTTCTTTTTATTGTCTTAAGCTTGTAACAAAAATAATGGTTATGGTTTGTAATGTATAATATATGCAGTTTTCTTTCAAAAATGTCTCATATAGAGGTCAATACCTCGCAATGAAATCATACGTTATCTAACGCGTTCTTATGGTTAAGGACGGGTTATGACATGTGGTATCAGAGCGTTGGTCTTAGCGAACCAGGTTTGCATTAGTGTGTCTAACCAAGAAGTCGTTAGGATACATTAGTAAAGTCTGGACTTTGACCGGGTCTGATTTAAAAAAAAAAAAACCATTGCTTATCACTGTTGGTTAAAATTTATATGTAAATATTATGTAGTACTAATGGGTTAGTTGTTGTGTGATAGATGTCGGGCTCGAAACTTATTATCACATTCAGCGACTCCGAATCAGAACCTTCAGATTGTGTTTCAGTCATTAACATATCCGATGACGAAAGTGGTATTTTTGGGGAAGACTCACAATTTCCGGATGAACCAACTATAGAAATATCGGAAAGTGAACCCGAGGAGGAAAGTGAACCCGAAGAGGAAAGTGAACCCGAAGAAGAAAGTGAACCCGAGGAAGAAATACTAGAAATTACGAAAGAAAAATTCGATCAAGGAAAGAAACGAAAAGCGAATGAATTAGAAAATTCAAATCCCGAACTTAGTGAGAATGACGTAGCACCAATTCCACTCAACACTACCACCCCTATTCCCGCTATTCCTATTAGTGCTATCCCCGCATCTAGTTCTTCGGCTCCTCAGCCAAAACGTAGGCAGACAGCTAGGATAAGCGTTAGGCCATTCATTGGAACTAAACGCCCTAGAAAATAGACCGAACGATGCACTGCCGTATTAAGCCATGGAATCATATAATGTTTTGTATAATATTATTAGTGTGGTTTGCTTAAAGTTTGATGTAAGATAAGCATATGTAAAATAGCGAAGTATGAAATGCAATAATTTTCCATGGTTAAGTATTATTTAGATTGTAGTAATTGATTCTGTACTAAGCTATTAAGTATGAACATTAACGGGTAGGTACTACCCAAGATATAATTATAAAACGCTAATAAGAAGAAAAGGCTTTTATAATAATACCTGGTTCATATTATTAACAAGCTATAAATGTACTATAAATACACACTACATCTATAATATTCCATGTGAATAATTATTTTCTTTCATTAGGAAATGGCGCGATTGAATCGAATGACGGAACAAGAACTCGAGGAACTCATCAACCAGCGAGTGAACGATAGAATGCTATGGGTCGAAGCTGCAAGAGCTGCTGCAGTTAACCCAAATCCTCGTGTAGGATGCTCCTACAAGACGTTTCAAGCTTGCAAGCCATCATCATTCAGTGGAACGGAAGGACCGATCGGTTTAACCCGATGGATAGAAAAGATGGAGACGGTGTTCAAAATCAGTGGTTGTGATGAAAAAGACATGACCAAGTTTGCATCGTGCACTTTACAAGATAGTGCACTCACATGGTGGAAGAATTATGTGAAGGCGGTAGGAGGAGATGTAGCTTATGATACTCCATGGGAAGAATTCAAAGCGATGATAATCACCGAGTATTGTCCAAGGAATGAGGTTATTAAGTTAGAAGATGAGTTACGAAGTTTGAAGGTGGTTGGTACTGAAATCACCAACTACAATCAGCGATTCATGGAATTGGTTTTACTATGTCCTGAATTGGTTCCAACCGAAGCACGGAAGATTGAAATGTACAAAGGTGGTTTGCCCAAAAAGGTCAAGGCAAACGTTACAGCATCGAAACCTAAGACAATTCATGAAGCTATAACCATGGCGAACGAGTTAATGGATCAGGTCATTCTGGATAAGAAAGCATCCAATACTGATGTGAAGGTATCAGGTAACAAAAGAAAGTGGAATGGAAATTATGATCGAGGTAACCAACAACAATCTTTTAAGAAACAAGAAACCATACAAGGTGCAGGTGGTGGTTCAAGCTTTGGTTATAAAGGACAAAGTCCTTTATGCAACCGTTGTCACAAACATCATTTTGGTTACTGTAGTGTGTTGTGCACTAAATGCAATAGACAGGGACATCTTGCTGAAGATTGTAAGGCTCTCGTTACAAATGGTAACAAGACTCCTGCCACCAACGCAAATAGAACTGCTTTGGCTAACATTACTTGTTTTGGGTGTGGAAAACAAGGTCACTATAAGAGCCAGTGCCCGAATCAGAATGGCGGACCTGCACGTGGAAGAGCGTTTGTTATTAATGCTAGAGAGGCACGAGAAGACCCGGAGCTTGTTACGGGTACGTTTACCATTAATAACTTATCAGCATCTATTTTATTTGATACTGGCGCCGATAGAAGTTACGTGTGTATAAATTTTTACACTAAATTGAATTGTTCATCATTACCTCTAGATGCTAAGTACTTGATTGAGTTAGCTAATGGTAAACTAATTAAAGCCGATAAAATTTGTCGTGATTGTGAAATAAATCTAGCCGGAGAAACGTTTAAAATCGACTTAATACCCGTGGAATTAGGAGGTTTTGATGTAATAGTCGGCATGGACTGGATGTCCAAAATAGGAGCGGAAGTTGTTTGTGCCAAGAAGGCAATTCGTATTCCTGGTAAGGATAAAATGCCAGTGATGATTTATGGAGAGAAGGGTAATTCAAAGCTAAAACTCATTAGCTGTTTGAAAGCCAAGAAGTGTTTAGAAAAGGGATGTTATGCTATTCTAGCACATGTTAATAAAGTTGAAAAGAAAGAAAAGTGTATCAACGATGTGCCTGTGGCAAGAGATTTTCCTGAAGTTTTTCCGGAAGAATTGCCGGGATTACCTCCATTTAGATCGGTAGAATTTCAAATAGATTTAGTACCAGGAGCTGCACCAGTGGCTCGTGCTCCATATAGACTTGCACCGTCCGAGTTAAAAGAACTTCAAAGTCAGTTAAAAGAATTACTGGACCGTGGATTTATACGACCGAGTACTTCACCGTGGGGAGCTCCAATTTTGTTTGTTAAGAAAAAAGATGGATCTTTCAGGATGTGTATAGATTATCGTGAATTAAATAAGTTAACTATCAAGAATCGGTATCCACTACCGAGAATTGATGACTTATTTGATCAATTGCAAGGATCATGTGTGTATTCGAAAATCGACTTAAGATCGGGCTATCATCAACTACGCGTCAAAGAAGAGGACATTCCGAAAACTGCTTTTCGGACACGTTATGGTCATTACGAATTTTTGGTCATGCCGTTTGGATTGACAAATGCGCCAGCTGTATTCATGGACCTCATGAATCGAGTTTGTAGTCCGTATTTAGATAAGTTTGTTATCGTTTTCATTGATGATATTCTTATCTATTCCAAGAGTGAGCAAGAACATGAAGAGCATTTAAGGTTGATATTGGAGTTGTTAAGAAAAGAACAGCTATATGCTAAATTTTCTAAGTGTGCTTTTTGGTTGAAAGAAGTGCAATTTCTTGGCCATGTTGTTAATAGCGAAGGAATTCAGGTTGATCCAGCAAAAACTGAAGCTATTGAAAAATGGGAGACTCCTAAGACACCAACGCAGATACGCCAATTTTTGGGTTTAGCCGGTTATTATAGAAGGTTTATTCAAGATTTTTCCCGAATAGCTAAGCCGTTGACAGCGTTAACGCAAAAAGGGAAGAAATATGAATGGACCTCGGAGCAGGAGAACGCATTTCAAATACTGAAGAAGAAGTTAACTACGGCGCCTATTTTATCGTTACCAGAAGGGAACGATGATTTTGAAATATATTGTGACGCTTCGCGACAAGGTTTTGGTTGTGTTCTTATGCAACGGAAGAGTGTTATTGCATTCGCATCCCGACAATTGAAGATTCACGAGCGAAATTATACGACGCATGATCTAGAACTGGGAGCAGTCGTGTTTGCATTGAAGATGTGGAGACACTACTTGTATGGGGTTAAATTCACTGTGTTTACTGATCATAAAAGCCTTCAACATATTTTTGATCAGAAACAATTGAACATGAGGCAACGTAGGTGGGTCGAGTTAATAAACGACTATGATTGTGAAATTCGTTATCATCCCGGAAAGGCGAACGTGGTGGCCGATGCTTTAAGCAGAAAGGAACGAGAACCAATTCGAGTTCGAGCCATGAATATAAAAATTCGCATGAATCTCAACTCACAAATCAAAGAAGTTCAACAAGAAGCACTCAATAAAGAAAACATAAAGAATGAAATAATGAAGAAGTATGAGAAGCAACTCGTTATACGGGAAGATGGAATTCGATATTTTGCAAATCGTATTTGGGTACCGAAGTTGGGTGGATTAAGGAAGTTGATATTAAATGAGGCACATAAGACAAGATACTCGATACATCCTGGAGTTGGAAAGATGTACCAAGATCTTAAGACACATTATTGGTGGCCTAATTTAAAGACAGACGTTGCAACATATGTTGGGGAATGTTTAACTTGTTCCAAAGTCAAAGATGAACACCAGAAGCCGTCAGGGTTACTTCAACAACCAGAAATTCCAGAATGGAAATGGGATGGTATTACCATGGATTTCATCACGAAGTTACCAAAGACTGCCTGGGGATACGACACCATTTGGGTGATTGTTGATCGTCTCACCAAGTCTGCACATTTCTTGCCTATAAAGGAAACAGATAGAATGGAGAAACTATTACGATTGTATATAAAGGAAGTTGTTTCAAGGCATGGAATACCTATTTCCATTATATCCGATCGTGATAGTAGATTTACCTCAAAGTTTTGGCAATCACTACAGGAGGCACTAGGAACTCGTTTGGATATGAGTACCGCATATCATCCGCAGACCGACGGGCAGAGTGAAAGAACAATTCAGACTCTTGAAGACATGCTCAGGGCATGTGTGATCGATTTTGGAAACGGATGGGATAAATATCTACCGTTAGCAGAATTCTCGTATAATAATAGTTATCATGCGAGCATTGGAGCTGCGCCATTCGAAGCATTGTATGGAAGGAAGTGTAGATCTCCTATCTGTTGGAATGAAGTAGGAGATCGAAAATTAACTGGTCCCGAGATCATACATGAAACGACTGAGAAGATAGTGCAAATCAAGGAGAGATTAAAAACAGCCCGCAGTCGCCAAAAGAGCTACGCCGATGTCCGAAGGAAACCATTAGAGTTTCAGGTCGGGGACATGGTTATGCTAAAAGTGTCACCTTGGAAAGGTGTGATACGTTTTGGAAAAAGGGGTAAACTGAACCCAAGGTACGTAGGCCCATTTAAGATCATCGAACGCATTGGACCGGTAGCTTATCGGCTCGAGTTACCGCAACAACTCGCTGGAGTACATAATACCTTTCACGTCTCAAACCTGAAGAAGTGTCTTGCAAAGGAAGACCTCACCATTCCTCTTGAAGAAATCCATGTCGACGAGAAACTACAATTCGTCGAAGAACCAATCGAAATCATGGACCGTGAAGTTAAACAGCTCAAACAGAGCAATATACCGATTGTTAAGGTTCGTTGGAATGCTAGAAGAGGTTCCGAGTTTACGTGGGAACGAGAGGATCAAATGAAACAAAAGTATCCACACTTGTTTCTCGATAACGCAAAATAGGTACAATTTTAAAATTTCGGGACGAAATTTATTTAACGGGGAGGTAATGTAACGACCCGCACTTTTTTCGATCATACTATACTTATAAGATTAATATTTACATAAATTAAACCTTACCAACATGATAAGCAATCCAAATTGTCGAGATTTATATTTCCGAAAAGAGTTTTACACAACGTTTGATCGTCTAGTTTGACTGATGATATCACGAACTATACAATATATGATAATTATACGTTTGTGTATATACATGTATATATACCTATTTAACATGATTAATGAATGTTTTAATATCTCATTTTGTATTAATAACAACAAGTTACAAGTATATTTTGAAACTACTAACTTAAGTTTTCAAAACGATAACTATACGTAACGTTATTTGACATAAATACTTAAGACTTATAATGTTATACATATATCGTATAAGTAATGTATTTAATCACTTTTAAAGACTTAAATACATAAAACCATATAAGTGTATTCACAAAAGATAGCTATATTTGAATCCTCATTCCATTTTTCACAAAATTTCTATACGTATACCTAGAGTATTTGTACTCGTATCATACCTAGCTTCTAGATGTATTTACTATTGGTATATACCAATAGGAAATACCAATGATCAGCCATGAATGATTAAGGGACATGATAAAAACTTGTGGGAACCATCTTTAGTCATTTATCAAGACTTATTTGTAACAAAACAAAGTTATACATATCATGTATCTATATATCACGTTTTTATATGTGTATATATATACATGCTCATTTCCATTTTCTTCACTAGATCACTAACTCTAAAACACACACACTTATGAGCCTTAAACCCCTTAATCATCTCAGCTCACATCTATGAAAATCTAGTTTCAAAAACCATACTAAAACACCATAAGAAAACCATACAAAAACACTTCAAGAAATCCTTCCAAGAACACCAACTTACTTCCAATCTTTCATCCACTTCTATCACCCTTTTGATTCTAGCTTCTTACTCCTCTTTTACAGCAAACTTATCCAAGGAACTTGAGGTAGAATCTATGTTCATAACCTTATTCGATTCATATATATATAGCTATCTTATTTTGTGGTACAAAAGTTTAACAACAAGAACATAGTTTGAATGTTTTCAAACTTGTTTGCAAACTAAATAGATCCTTCTAACTTAACTTTTAAAATACTTCAAGACATGTAACATGACTTATTTATATGTTAATTTAACAAGGTAAAACTTGGTTTTTCAAAGTATAAGTATTTTTGGAAAAATGGTCATTAAATGATTTTGTTGTAACAAAAATGTTTAACTTCATATGTTTCACTAAACTTTCACTTATGCCGTATGATTTTGAATATAAACCAAGGTATTTACAGTTCATAGTCTTAAAGAAGAACTCGATCCAAGAAGATGGCAATTTGAATCAACGAAAACGGACTTGTAACGAAGAAACTATGACCGAAACAAAATTGGTTATCCAAGACTTAATTGACTTCGGGATTCATTGGAAAAATTTACATAAAATCACATCTTTATAAGATAACATGATATTTTATATATATGTACTCATAATTCAATTTCATATGGTTCAGGATCACCCGTAAACAACACGAGAAGATTAATTATAAGATCCCATGATTGTACGCAACACGTCATTTGACAACACCGGTACCATGGGTCAAGATTAATCTCGACCAATACATATACGATGGGATTTTATTTATTTCGTTGGGGGTTTTATTTATTTCATTGCGGGTATATTAAACATCTAAAAATGAACCATTAAAATTGAGTTACTAACAAAGAAATGCTAACTACGGACTAAGGAATTATTCAAAGTATTAAAAGTATAACAAGTATATATTTATAACGTTTGTTTAAAAATGAAAACATATTGATATATTATATGTGGATAGGTTCGTGATATCAACCGGAAGACCGAGTCAAAATATATATATCATCAAGACAAGAGTGAGTATATAGTCCCACTTTTAAACTCTAAATATTTCGGGATGAGAATACATGTATTTTATGTTTTACGATATGGACACAAGTAACTGAAAAATATGTTCTACGTTGAGTTGTACCACTGGCATACTTCCCTGTAGCTTGGTAACTAATATTTACAGCGGTATTGTAAACGCGAATCCTGTTGATAGATCTATCGGGCCTGACAACCCCAACCGGACTGGACGACCAGTATTCAACGGTTGCACAGTACTTCGTTTTGTGACTACACTTGGTACAGTGTAGTAAGATTTCATATTAAAGGGAATATGCGACGTGAAAATGTTAAGTATGGTTACCAAGTGCTCAACCACTTAGAATATTTTTATTGAAATGTTTATATACGAAATCTTGTGGTCTATATATATATATTGCTGCGCACTAAACCTATATCTCACCAACTTTATGTTGACGTTTTTAAACATGTTTATTCTCAGGTGATAATTAAAGCTTCCGCTGCATTATGTTGAATCTAAGCAGGATCATGCGTACTCATATTTTAAACAAACGTTATAAATATATACTTGTTATACTTTTAATACTTTGAATAATTCCTTAGTCCGTAGTTAGCGTTTCGATGTTAGTAATTCAATTTTAATGGTTCATTTTTAGATGTTTAATATACCCGCAATAAATAAACCCCCAACGAAATAAATAAAACTCCCATAAAACCCCATCGTATATGTGTTGGTCGAGATTAATCTTGACCCATGGTACCGGTGTTGTCAAATGACGTGTTGCGTACATAAAGTACCGGTGTTGTCAAATGACGTGTTGCGTACAATCATGGGATCTTATGATTAATCTTCTCGTGTTGTTTACGGGTGATCCTGAACCATATGAAATTGAATTATGAGTACATATATATAAAATATCATGTTATCTTAGAAATATGTGATTTATATCTTTTTTTTCCAATTGATCCCGTAGTTGAAATGATCTAGGATAACCAATTTTGTTTCGGTCATAGTTTCTTCGTTACAAGTCCGTTTTCGTTGATTCAAATTGCCATCTTCTTGGATCGAGTTCTTCTTTAAGACTATGAACTGTAAATACCTTGGTTTGTATTCAAAATCATACGGCATAAGTGAAACATTAGTGAAACATATGAAGTTAAACATTTTGTTACAAAAAAAATCATTTAATGACCATTTTTCTAAAAATACTTATACTTTGAAAAACCAAGTTTTACCTTATTAAATTAGCATATATTTAAGTTATATTACAGGTCTTGAAGTATTTTAAAAGTTAAGTTAGAAGGATCTATTTAGTTTGCAAACATGTTTGAAAACATTCAAACTATGTTCTTGTTGTTAAACTTTTGTACCACAAAATAAGATAGCTATATATATATGAATCGAATAAGGTTATGAACATAGTTTCTACCTCAAGTTCCTTGGATAAGTTTGCTGTAAAAGAGGAGTAAGAAGCTAGAATCAAAAGGATGATAGAAGTGGATGAAAGATTGGAAGTAAGTTGGTGTTCTTGGAGGGTTTTCTTGAAGTGTTTTTGTATGGTTTTCTTATGGTGTTTTAGTATGGTTTTTGAAGCTAGATCTTCTTGAAAACTTTGCTGAATTGATTAAGGGTTTTAAGGCTTCAAAGTATGTGTGTGTTTTGGCTAAAATATTGAAGTAAAATGAAACAAAGTGATGATACATATATACACCATAAAAAACGTGATTATGGTGTATATATGTACAAAATTTCAATTAATCATTTTATGTATTTAGTCATAATTGCATCCAAATACAATTACCTAGCCCTAAGGGCATGTACAATGGCTGGTTAGGTAGTGATTTGACATGTATGTACTATTAGTAAATACGTATAGAAGCTAGGTATGATACGAGTACTTATACTCTAGATATACGTATAGAAATTTTGTGAAAAATGGAATGAGGATTCAAATATAGCTATCTTTTGTGAATACACTTATATGATTTTATGTATTTAAGTCTTAAAAGTGAGTAAATACATTACTTATACGATATATGTATAAACATTATAAGTCTTAAGTATTTATGTCAAATAACGTTACGTATAGTTATCGTTTTGAAAACTTAAGTTAGTAGTTTCAAAATATACTTATAACTTATAGTTTTTGATACAAAATAAGATATTAAAACATTCATTAATCATGTTAAATATGTATATATACATATATATACGCAAACGTATAATTATCATATATTGTATAGTTCGTGATATCGTCGGTCAAACTAGACGGTCAAACGTTGTGTAAAACTCTTTTCGGAAATATAAATCTCGACAATTTGGATTACTTATCATGTTGGTAAGTTTTAATTTATATTAATCTTATAAGTATAGAACGATCGAAAAAAAATGCGGGTCAACTTTAGGGTTTTTGCTTATCGTGTCGGAACCATATAGAGATTAGAGTTTAAATTTGGTCGGAAATTTCCGGGTCGTTACAGTACCCATCCGTTAAAGAAATTTCGTCCTCGAAATTTGGTAGAGGTTGTCATAAATAACCATAGGAATGTTTTCATGACGAATATGAGGTAATAATGAAATTTTATCATTATTGAAAGATTTAGATAAAACGATTTGGTTATGTGAGACGCACGAGCGAAGCTATCACAAAAAAAAAATGAAATGAGTAAATATGGAATCGTTTTTAATCGATGACGTGGTTTAGAATTGATTTCCGGGATTTAAGGGATTTAGGAAAAATCTTACGTAATAAGATTTGGTTATTCGGCGATCAGAATCTTCTTTGATTTAATGCGGTAATCTGTTTCGATTTCTCTGTCGGATATTTCACTATAAATCCACCCCTTCGTTTCCTTATTTTTCACAACTCGCATCTTCTACTCTTTCTCCTTAATTCCTACTTTAAGGTATCCTTTGAAATGCTTCATCCCGTTCTGATTTTTGTTATACTTCTAACTTTTATATCTTTCATTCTTCTCTTCCATCTACCGCCAGAAGAATCTATTCACTTTTATGATTTTCTTGGAATTATAATGTTTCTAATTCTCCCGTGTCTTTACGTCGCCATACGTATTGATATACATGGTTTGTAGTTTCTGGGTGGTTGTTGGGTTTGATATCTTTCCTTATACTTCGATGCTCCTGCTTCTGTTTTCCATAATCATTGTCATCCATAGTTAATATTCTCTCCTATTTGCTGTGATCTATACCCCAATTTCTATTTTGGGACTTTGTCCCTTCGTTTCTTCTTCCCGTCCTTGAGTCAAGCGATCAATAGTTCGGAATTCGTAGGTATAAAATTTGGAATGAACCTAGCTATTGGTTTTAGAATAAAATTGTAATGGCACGATCTTGATTCGTTAAATTACTCGAATATTCCGGAAAAATAGAACTATCAAGGTGATACGTTCTAATATGTTTGGAGACTTGATAGAATGTAAGAGCCGTGTAACATGGCACATGATGACGGTACTGTGAATCATCACATTCCATTAGAAACTTAACATGACTTACTGTAATATAATGAAGTTGATCAAGTTTCATTATATTATACTAATTCATGTATCAGTTCCCAACACTACTTCAAAACATTCCTATTTTAAACTTGAAGGTTTTAGAACTTAGAAACTAACACAGTTTCTTTTATATTGTAACGCAGATATTACGGAGAAATACATGATTTTGGATAAGAACAGTTGTGAGAATATCTCCAGAAATATGGAGGATATGTATAACAAAAGATATGAAGATATCTTATAATATCTAAGATAAGATGATGATGAAGAATATCATCGGGAAAGGTTTAGGATAAGGGGTAGGTTTTTTTTTTTTTACTAATGGTTTCAGCAAGCACTGAATCGTTTGAATCCTTTGAAAGCAGATTCAGTTCTTGTGATTTATCTACATCCTCCTTCATACTTTGCTCAATCCGTTTTCCAGTTCCAACTCTCCTCTTTTTCTAAGCTTTACCAATACAATGTACTTCATCATTAAACTTTTGACTGTTCAAGTCGTTTACAGTTTTTTTTTTTTTTTTTTTTTTTTTTTTTTTTTTTCTGCTTCTTCAGCATTTCAAGAACTACTTCATAGTCCAGGATGTTTTTCAGAACTTCACATTCGAAAAATGTAATTCTTAGGGATAGTCGTTCTCGGTATAACTGGGAGAATTTCTACGAGATTTTCAAAATACTGATTGCGGGTTTCGCCAAAGAGATAACGAGTTGCTGGTACGTCTGCTGATGATGTTGTGAAAAAGGTTCTCCGGTAACAACGTCGAAAGGACAAAGTATAAATATCGAGATTATAATAGGAGTAGTCTCACTGAGAAGTCGAAGTGGAGCTGTGACAAAATTAGCTTCTTGAAAAGGAATCGTATGATTGTTTTTGATAATGAATGATAAGGAATTCGACGCGGATACGTTTTAACTATAACTTCGGTTTCGAAAATTTTTCAGGTGCATCACTGTATGCATAAATCTTTCTTCCGTAAACGAGGTGCGGCTGGTTCAACTTCTCGATCGAGGTGTTTTCAAGAATCATGAAAAGATTTGAATGAGGATTATAATTGTCGAAGTACAAATGAGGTTTAGGATGAAATCAAGTGGCAAAATTGAAGAATTGTTTAGTTTCATATGTTATAATCAACATTTTATTTCATTTTAATTGTCCAATGTTTCTTCTTTATGCCACTTGTTGGATTTGGATAGGTAAAAAAAAATTCAAATATGAAATTTAAATGGAAATGGTTATTCTGGGGTGAACGGATACGTATATCGATGGTTGTAAGTAAAATAACAAATGACCGTTGAATCAGATTCAAAAATGTACAATATAACTTATTAATGTGAATTCTAAATATTCCTCGGGTACTACCCACCCGTTAAAATATTTTCATCATTATTAGTTTGTACGAAGGAATTTTTAATTACTATCTTTATGAAAATATACTTGCATATATATTTTCTTCAGAGATAATCATAGATTTAATGAGTCAATAAGATAATAAACTCATTTGATTTATCGTTAATTCTAGATTACATAATCTCTAAGACTTTAGAAATTACATAATCGTCATACGATACGTAAAGCGAAGATAATCGATGTAGAACGATATATAGAACGAAGATCATACTCGAAGTACAGATATTGAGTCGTGTGATGTTGATATTCGAGATACAGATTGTGATGTTGAGATTTTGGGGGTGACAAGAGTACTGTCGGCGTTGATGATGGTGGTATAGATTATGCTGCTGGTGCTGCTGCTGGTGTTTGTAACCTTCGCACCGTATTTTCTAAAGCCACTACCCGAGCGCGAAGCTCGTTGACTTCTTCTATTATACCGGGATGATTGACGGTTGGAACGAGCGAATGAACAAGATTCGAAATATGGGATAGTATGTAATCATGACGAGATACTCTAGAAATGAGCGAGAAAATGGTGTTTCGAATGGGTTCGCTGGTAAGTGCTTCAGGTTCATCGTTAAGAGGGCAATTTGGTGGATGAAATGGATCACCTTCTTCTTGCCTCCAGAGATTTAGTATATTACGAACCCATCCCCAGTTCATCCAGAATAGATGATGGGAAATTGGTTGATCCATTCCGGTGACGCTGTTCTCGGAGCTCGAATGGAAATCCATGTCGGCGTAGCTATCGAAGTTGGAGGAATTCGAACTGGATGAAGAATCCATCTTGTATGGTCGGAGAAATGAATTTTTGGTTTGGAATAGATTATAGGAGTTGGGTTTGGTATTCTTCAATACATAATTTACATATGTATTTATAATACTCAAAATCCCGTGAATTACGGAGAATCTTTGAAATTCGTCAGGCAATGTCTATTGCAACAGATACGCTAGGATACGAATTTTGTCTATACACTATCGATGCACTAAATGCAGTAAGACGTGTTTAGACTTAAGAATGATAAGCAGACAGTTCCCTAAGGATGATAAGCAGATGATTTCCGACTAGGATTGATAAGCAAAACTTTTGACAGGCAGACACGGTCAAAGTCCAGACTCACTTAATGTATCCTAACAACTACTAGTTAGACACACTAATGCAAGGCCTGGTTCGCTAAGACCAACGCTCTGATACCAACTGAAAGGATCCGAAACTAATCATCCGGACATCGTCCATATAGATTAAAAACGAATTACAATAGTTGATAACATCGCGAGGTACTTGACCTCTATATGATACATTTTACAAACGTTGCATTTATTTCTTAAAGGCAATCTATTATTACATCGAGAGTTGACATATTAGCCTAACATTTTATAACAACCAAATGATCTAATCTGCCATTTTCATAACAATAGTCTTTAATGAACTTCAATGACTCGAATGCAACGTCCTTGTATCATAGCTTAAATGGTCCCAAGTAGTATTCTTAACATGAGCTAATGCACAGCGGAAGACTTAATTCGTACCTGAGAATAACATGCTTTAAAACGTCAACATAAAGTTGGTGAGATATATAGGTTTGATGCTAGCAGCGTTATAACAATGGACCACAAGATTTCGTATATAAACATTTCAATAAAAATATTCTAAGTGGTTGAGCACTTGGTAACCATACTTAACAATTAATCACGTCGCATATTCCCTTTAATATGAAATCTTACTACACTGTACCAAGTGTAGTCACAAAACGAAGTACTGTGCAACCGTTGAATACTGGTCGTCCAGTCCGGTTGGGGTTGTCAGGCCCGATAGATCTATCAACAGGATTCGCGTTTACAATACCGCTGTAAATATTAGTTACCAAGCTACAGGGAAGTATGCCAGTGGTACAACTCAACGTAGAATATATTTTTCAGTTACTTGTGTCCATAACGTAAAACATAAAATACATGTATTCTCATCCCGAAATATTTAGAGTTTAAAAGTGGGACTATATACTCACTGTTGTCTCGAAGATATATATATTTTTGACTTGGTCTTCCGGTTGATATCACGAACCTATCCATATATAATATATCAATATATTTTCATTTTAAACAAACATCTCGTATATATATTTATAATACTTTTAATACTTTGAATAATTCCTTAGTCCGTAGTTAGCGTTTCGATGTTAGTAATTCAATTTTAATGGTTCATTTTTAGATGTTTAATATACCCGCAATAAATAAACCCCCAACGAAATAAATAAAACTCCCATAAAACCCCATCGTATATGTGTTGGTCGAGATTAATCTTGACCCATGGTACCGGTGTTGTCAAATGACGTGTTGCGTACATAAAGTACCGGTGTTGTCAAATGACGTGTTGCGTACAATCATGGGATCTTATGATTAATCTTCTCGTGTTGTTTACGGGTGATCCTGAACCATATGAAATTGAATTATGAGTACATATATATAAAATATCATGTTATCTTAGAAATATGTGATTTATATCTTTTTTTTTCCAATTGATCCCGTAGTTGAAATGATCTAGGATAACCAATTTTGTTTCGGTCATAGTTTCTTCGTTACAAGTCCGTTTTCGTTGATTCAAATTGCCATCTTCTTGGATCGAGTTCTTCTTTAAGACTATGAACTGTAAATACCTTGGTTTGTATTCAAAATCATACGGCATAAGTGAAACATTAGTGAAACATATGAAGTTAAACATTTTGTTACAAAAAAAATCATTTAATGACCATTTTTCTAAAAATACTTATACTTTGAAAAACCAAGTTTTACCTTATTAAATTAGCATATATTTAAGTTATATTACAGGTCTTGAAGTATTTTAAAAGTTAAGTTAGAAGGATCTATTTAGTTTGCAAACAAGTTTGAAAACATTCAAACTATGTTCTTGTTGTTAAACTTTTGTACCACAAAATAAGATAGCTATATATATATGAATCGAATAAGGTTATGAACATAGTTTCTACCTCAAGTTCCTTGGATAAGTTTGCTGTAAAAGAGGAGTAAGAAGCTAGAATCAAAAGGATGATAGAAGTGGATGAAAGATTGGAAGTAAGTTGGTGTTCTTGGAGGGTTTTCTTGAAGTGTTTTTGTATGGTTTTCTTATGGTGTTTTAGTATGGTTTTTGAAGCTAGATCTTCTTGAAAACTTTGCTGAATTGATTAAGGGTTTTAAGGCTTCAAAGTATGTGTGTGTTTTGGCTAAAATATTGAAGTAAAATGAAACAAAGTGATGATACATATATACACCATAAAAAACGTGATTATGGTGTATATATGTACAAAATTTCAATTAATCATTTTATGTATTTAGTCATAATTGCATCCAAATACAATTACCTAGCCCTAAGGGCATGTACAATGGCTGGTTAGGTAGTGATTTGACATGTATGTACTATTAGTAAATACGTATAGAAGCTAGGTATGATACGAGTACTTATACTCTAGATATACGTATAGAAATTTTGTGAAAAATGGAATGAGGATTCAAATATAGCTATCTTTTGTGAATACACTTATATGATTTTATGTATTTAAGTCTTAAAAGTGAGTAAATACATTACTTATACGATATATGTATAAACATTATAAGTCTTAAGTATTTATGTCAAATAACGTTACGTATAGTTATCGTTTTGAAAACTTAAGTTAGTAGTTTCAAAATATACTTATAACTTATAGTTTTTGATACAAAATAAGATATTAAAACATTCATTAATCATGTTAAATATGTATATATACATATATATACGCAAACGTATAATTATCATATATTGTATAGTTCGTGATATCGTCGGTCAAACTAGACGGTCAAACGTTGTGTAAAACTCTTTTCGGAAATATAAATCTCGACAATTTGGATTACTTATCATGTTGGTAAGTTTTAATTTATATTAATCTTATAAGTATAGAACGATCGAAAAAAAATGCGGGTCAACTTTAGGGTTTTTGCTTATCGTGTCGGAACCATATAGACTTGCACCGTCCGAGTTAAAAGAACTTCAAAGTCAGTTAAAAGAATTACTGGACCGTGGATTTATACGACCGAGTACTTCACCGTGGGGAGCTCCAATTTTGTTTGTTAAGAAAAAAGATGGATCTTTCAGGATGTGTATAGATTATCGTGAATTAAATAAGTTAACTATCAAGAATCGGTATCCACTACCGAGAATTGATGACTTATTTGATCAATTGCAAGGATCATGTGTGTATTCGAAAATCGACTTAAGATCGGGCTATCATCAACTACGCGTCAAAGAAGAGGACATTCCGAAAACTGCTTTTCGGACACGTTATGGTCATTACGAATTTTTGGTCATGCCGTTTGGATTGACAAATGCGCCAGCTGTATTCATGGACCTCATGAATCGAGTTTGTAGTCCGTATTTAGATAAGTTTGTTATCGTTTTCATTGATGATATTCTTATCTATTCCAAGAGTGAGCAAGAACATGAAGAGCATTTAAGGTTGATATTGGAGTTGTTAAGAAAAGAACAGCTATATGCTAAATTTTCTAAGTGTGCTTTTTGGTTGAAAGAAGTGCAATTTCTTGGCCATGTTGTTAATAGCGAAGGAATTCAGGTTGATCCAGCAAAAACTGAAGCTATTGAAAAATGGGAGACTCCTAAGACACCAACGCAGATACGCCAATTTTTGGGTTTAGCCGGTTATTATAGAAGGTTTATTCAAGATTTTTCCCGAATAGCTAAGCCGTTGACAGCGTTAACGCAAAAAGGGAAGAAATATGAATGGACCTCGGAGCAGGAGAACGCATTTCAATTACTGAAGAAGAAGTTAACTACGGCGCCTATTTTATCGTTACCTGAAGGGAATGATGATTTTGAAATATATTGTGACGCTTCGCGACAAGGTTTTGGTTGTGTTTTTATGCAACGAAAGAAAGTTATTGCATACGCATCCCGACAATTGAAAATTCACGAGCGGAATTATACGACGCATGATCTAGAACTGGGAGCAGTCGTGTTTGCATTGAAGATATGGAGACACTACTTGTATGGGGTTAAATGCACTGTGTTTACTGATCATAAAAGCCTTCAACATATTTTCGATCAAAAACAGCTGAACATGAGGCAACGTAGGTGGGTCGAGTTAATAAACGACTATGATTGTGAAATTCGTTATCATCCCGGGAAAGCGAATGTGGTGGCTGACGCTTTAAGCAGAAAGGAACGAGAACCAATTCGAGTACGAGCGATGAACATAAAAATTCGCATGAATCTCAACTCACAAATCAAAGAAGTTCAACGAGAAGCACTTACTAAAGAAAATATAGGAAATGAAATAATGAAAAAGTATGAGAAGCAACTCGTTATACGGGAAGATGGAATTCGATATTTTGCAAACCGTATTTGGGTACCGAAGTTGGGTGGATTAAGGAAGTTGATATTGAACGAGGCACATAAGACAAGATATTCGATACATCCTGGAGTTGGAAAGATGTACCAAGATCTTAAGACGCATTATTGGTGGCCTAATTTGAAGACAGACGTTGCAACATATGTTGGGGAATGTTTAACTTGTTCCAAAGTCAAAGCAGAACATCAAAAGCCGTCAGGGTTACTTCAACAACCAGAAATCCCAGAATGGAAATGGGATGGTATTACCATGGATTTCATCACGAAGTTACCAAAGACTGCCTGGGGGTACGACACCATTTGGGTGATTGTTGATCGTCTCACCAAGTCTGCACATTTCTTGCCTATAAAGGAAACAGATAGAATGGAGAAACTATTACGATTGTATATAAAGGAAGTTGTTTCAAGGCATGGAATACCTATTTCCATTATATCCGATCGTGATAGTAGATTTACCTCAAAGTTTTGGCAATCACTACAGGAGGCACTAGGAACTCGGTTGGATATGAGTACCGCATATCATCCACAAACCGATGGACAGAGTGAAAGAACGATTCAGACTCTCGAAGACATGCTCAGGGCATGTGTGATCGATTTTGGAAACGGATGGGATAAATACCTACCGTTAGCAGAATTCTCGTATAATAATAGTTATCATGCGAGCATTGGAGCTGCGCCATTCGAAGCATTGTACGGAAGGAAGTGTAGATCTCCTATCTGTTGGAATGAAGTAGGAGATCGACATTTAACTGGTCCCGAGATCATACATGAAACGACTGAGAAGATAGTGCAAATCAAGGAGAGATTGAAAACAGCCCGTAGTCGCCAAAAGAGCTACGCCGATGTTCGAAGGAAACCATTAGAGTTTCAGGTCGGGGACATGGTTATGCTAAAGGTGTCACCTTGGAAAGGTGTAATACGTTTCGGCAAAAGGGGTAAACTGAACCCAAGGTACGTAGGCCCGTTCAAGATCATCGAACGCATTGGACCGGTAGCTTATCGACTCGAGTTACCGCAACAACTCGCCGGAGTACATAATACCTTTCACGTCTCAAACCTTAAGAAGTGTCTTGCAAAGGAAGACCTCACCATTCCTCTTGAAGAAATCCATGTCGACGAGAAACTACAATTCGTCGAAGAACCAATCGAAATCATGGACCGTGAAGTTAAACAGCTCAAACAGAGTAATATACCGATTGTTAAGGTTCGTTGGAATGCTAGAAGAGGTCCCGAGTTTACGTGGGAACGAGAGGATCAAATGAAACAAAAGTATCCACACTTGTTTCTCGATAACGCAAAATAGGTACAATTTTAAAATTTCGGGACGAAATTTATTTAACGGGGAGGTAATGTAACGACCCGCACTTTTTCGATCGTTCTATACTTATAAGATTAATATTTACATAAATTAAACCTTGCCAACATGATAAGCAATCCAAATTGTCGAGACTGATATTTCCGAAAAGAGTTTTACACAACGTTTGACCGTCTAGTTTGACCGATGATATCACGAACCATACAATATATGATAATTATACGTTTGTGTATATATATGTATATATACATATTTAACATGATTAAGGAATGTTTTAATACCTCATTTTATATTAATAACAACAAGTTATATGTGTATTTTGAAACTACTAACTTAAGTTTTCAAAACGATAACTATACGTAACGTTATTTGACATAAATACTTAAGACATATAATGTTTATACATATATTGTATAAGTAATGTATTTAATCACTTTTAAGAACTTAAATACATAAAATCATATAAGTGTATTCACAAAAGATAGCTATATTTGAATCCTCATTTCATTTTTCACAAAATTTCTATACGTATACCTAGAGTATTTGTACTCGTATCATACCTAGCTCCTATACGTATTTACTAATAGTAAATACACATCAAAATCACCACCTAACCAGCCATTATTCATGCCCTTAGAGCTAGGTAATTACTTTTGGATGATTACTTGACTAATTACAAAAATACAAACTAAAATTTTGTCATGTTATCCTTAAAGATCACATTTTTAGGAGTATATATGTATCATCATTTTTGATTCATTTTTACTTCAATCTCTTAACTAAAAACACACACTCTTTCTTACTCTCTAAACTCCATAACAATCCAGCAAAGTTCCATAAAGATCTAGCTTCAAAAACCATACTAAAACACCATACAAAAACCATACAAAAACACTTCAAGAAAACCCTCCAAGAACACCAACTTACTTCCAATCTTTCATCCACTTCCATCACCCTTTTGATTCTAGCTTTTTACTTCTCTTTTACAGCAAACTTATCCAAGGAACTTGAGGTAGAATCTATGTTCATAACCTTATTCGATTCATATATATATAGCTATCTTATTTTGTGGTACAAAAGTTTAACAACAAGAACATAGTTTGAATGTTTTCAAACTTGTTTGCAAACTAAATAGATCCTTCTAACTTAACTTTTAAAATACTTCAAGACCTGTAATATAACTTATGTATATGCTAATTTAACAAGGTAAAACTTGGTTTTTCAAAGTATAAGTATTTTTAGAAAAATGGTCATTAAATGATTTTGTTGTAACAAAAATGTTTAACTTCATATGTTTCACTAATGTTTCACTTATGCCGTATGATTTTGAATACAAACCAAGGTATTTACAGTTCATAGTCTTAAAGAAGAACTCGATCCAAGAAGATGGCAATTTGAATCAACGAAAACGGATTTGTAACGAAGAAACTATGACCGAAACAAAATTGGTTATCCTAGATCATTTCAACTACGGGATCAATTGGAAAAAAATGATATAAATCACATATTTCTAAGATAACATGATATTTTATATATATGTACTTATAATTCAATTTTATATGGTTCAGGATCACCCGTAAACAACACGAGAAGATTAATCATAAGATCCCATGATTGTACGCAACACGTCATTTGACAACACCGGTACTTTATGTACGCAACACGTCATTTGACAACACCGGTACCATGGGTCAAGATTAATCTCGACCAATACATATACGAGGGGGTTTTATTTATTTCGTTGGGGGTTTTATTTATTTCATTGCGGGTATATTAAACATCTAAAAATGAACCATTAAAATTGAATTACTAACATCGGACAGCTAACTACGGACTAAGGAATTATTCAAAGTATTAAAAGTATAACAAGTATATATTTATAACGTTTGTTTAAAAATGAAAACATATTGATATATTATATGTGGATAGGTTCGTGATATCAACCGGAAGACCGAGTCAAAATATATATATCATCAAGACAAGTGTGAGTATATAGTCCCACTTTTAAACTCTAAATATTTCGGGATGAGAATACATGTATTTTATGTTTTACATTATGGACACAAGTAACTGAAAAATATATTCTACGTTGAGTTGTACCACTGGCATACTTCCCTGTAGCTTGGTAACTAATATTTACAGCGGTATTGTAAACGCGAATCCTGTTGATAGATCTATCGGGCCTGACAACCCCAATCGGACTGGACGACCAGTATTCAACGGTTGCACAGTACTTCGTTTTGTGACTACACTTGGTACGGTGTAGTAAGATTTCATATTAAAGGGAATATGCGACGTGAAAATGTTAAGTATGGTTACCAAGTGCTCAACCACTTAGAATATTTTTATTGAAATGTTTATATACGAAATCTTGTGGTCTATATATATATAT
This sequence comes from Rutidosis leptorrhynchoides, assembly GCF_046630445.1. NCBI lineage: Eukaryota > Viridiplantae > Streptophyta > Magnoliopsida > Asterales > Asteraceae > Rutidosis > Rutidosis leptorrhynchoides. Next base: position 512,821,065 of record NC_092334.1, read on the forward strand.
TGCTGCGCACTAAACCTATATCTCACCAACTTTATGTTGACGTTTTTAAACATGTTTATTCTCAGGTGATAATTAAAGCTTCCGCTGCATTATGTTGAATCTAAGCAGGATCATGCGTACTCATATTTGTGTCAAAAATAAAACTGCATATCCTAGGACGTGTGTTGTAAAATATGCTAGAAATCGTGTTGTTATTATCATTTGTAAAGTTTGTAAGTCGAAGATTATCGTTAAACGATAATCATCTTTTTATTGTCTAAAGCTTGTAACAAAAATAATGGTTTGGTTTGTAATGTATAATATATGCAGTTTTCCTTTTTAAAAATGTCGCATATAGAGGTCAATACCTCGCAATGAAATCATACGTTATCTAACACGTTCTTATGGTTAAGGACGGGTTATGACATGTACTAATAGTAAATACACATCAAAATCACCACCTAACCAGCCATTATTCATGCCCTTAGAGCTAGGTAATTACTTTTGGATGATTACTTGACTAATTAACAAAAATACAAACTAAAATTTTGTCATGTTATCCTTAAAGATCACATTTTTAGGAGTATATATGTATCATCATTTTTGATTCATTTTTACTTCAATCTCTTAACTAAAAACACACACTCTTTCTTACTCTCTAAACTCCATAACAATCCAGCAAAGTTCCATAAAGATCTAGCTTCAAAAACCATACTAAAACACCATACAAAAACCATACAAAAACACTTCAAGAAAACCCTCCAAGAACACCAACTTACTTCCAATCTTTCATCCACTTCCATCACCCTTTTGATTCTAGCTTTTTACTTCTCTTTTACAGCAAACTTATCCAAGGAACTTGAGGTAGAATCTATGTTCATAACCTTATTCGATTCATATATATATAGCTATCTTATTTTGTGGTACAAAAGTTTAACAACAAGAACATAGTTTGAATGTTTTCAAACTTGTTTGCAAACTAAATAGATCCTTCTAACTTAACTTTTAAAATACTTCAAGACCTGTAATATAACTTATGTATATGCTAATTTAACAAGGTAAAACTTGGTTTTTCAAAGTATAAGTATTTTTAGAAAAATGGTCATTAAATGATTTTGTTGTAACAAAAATGTTTAACTTCATATGTTTCACTAATGTTTCACTTATGCCGTATGATTTTGAATACAAACCAAGGTATTTACAGTTCATAGTCTTAAAGAAGAACTCGATCCAAGAAGATGGCAATTTGAATCAACGAAAACGGATTTGTAACGAAGAAACTATGACCGAAACAAAATTGGTTATCCTAGATCATTTCAACTACGGGATCAATTGGAAAAAAATGATATAAATCACATATTTCTAAGATAACATGATATTTTATATATATGTACTTATAATTCAATTTTATATGGTTCAGGATCACCCGTAAACAACACGAGAAGATTAATCATAAGATCCCATGATTGTACGCAACACGTCATTTGACAACACCGGTACTTTATGTACGCAACACGTCATTTGACAACACCGGTACCATGGGTCAAGATTAATCTCGACCAATACATATACGAGGGGGTTTTATTTATTTCGTTGGGGGTTTTATTTATTTCATTGCGGGTATATTAAACATCTAAAAATGAACCATTAAAATTGAATTACTAACATCGGACTGCTAACTACGGACTAAGGAATTATTCAAAGTATTAAAAGTATAACAAGTATATATTTATAACGTTTGTTTAAAAATGAAAACATATTGATATATTATATGTGGATAGGTTCGTGATATCAACCGGAAGACCGAGTCAAATTATATATATCATCAAGACAAGAGTGAGTATATAGTCCCACTTTTAAACTCTAAATATTTCGGGATGAGAATACATGTATTTTATGTTTTACGTTATGGACACAAGTAACTGAAAAATATATTCTACGTTGAGTTGTACCACTGGCATACTTCCCTGTAGCTTGGTAACTATTATTTACAGCGGTATTGTAAACGTGAATCCTGTTGATAGATCTATCGGGCCTGACAACCCCAACCGGACTGGACGACCAGTATTCAACGGTTGCACAGTACTTCGTTTTGTGACTACACTTGGTACAGTGTAGTAAGATTTCATATTAAAGGGAATATGCGACGTGAAAATGTTAAGTATGGTTACCAAGTGCTCAACCACTTAGAATATTTTTATTGAAATGTTTATATACGAAATCTTGTGGTCTATATATATATATATTGCTGCGCACTAAACCTATATCTCACCAACTTTATGTTGACGTTTTTAAACATGTTTATTCTCAGGTGATAATTAAAGCTTCCGCTGCATTATGTTGAATCTAAGCAGGATCATGCGTACTCATATTTGTGTCAAAAATAAAACTGCATATCCTAGGACGTGTGTTGTAAAATATGCTAGAAATCGTGTTGTTATTATCATTTGTAAAGTTTGTAAGTCGAAGATTATCGTTAAACGATAATCATCTTTTTATTGTCTAAAGCTTGTAACAAAAATAATGGTTTGGTTTGTAATGTATAATATATGCAGTTTTCCTTTTTAAAAATGTCGCATATAGAGGTCAATACCTCGCAATGAAATCATACGTTATCTAACACGTTCTTATGGTTAAGGACGGGTTATGACATGTGGTATCAGAGCGGTGGTCTTAGCGAACCAGGTTTGCATTAGTGTGTCTAACTGATAAGTCGTTAGGATACATTAGTAAAGTCTGGACTTTGACCGGGTCTGATTTAAAAAAAAAAACTATTGCTTATCACTGTTGGTTAAAATTTATATGTAAATATTATATAAGTACTAATGGGTTAGTTGTTGTGTGATAGATGTCGAGCTCAAAAATTGTTATCACAATCAACGACTCCGAATCAGAATCTTCAGATGGCGTTCCAGTCATTAACCTGTCCGATGACGAAAATGATATCCTTGGGGAAGACTCACAAATTCCGGATGAACCAACTATAAAGAACCCGGAAAGTGAACCCGAGGAGGAAAGTGAACCCGAGGAGGAAAGTGAACCCGAGGAGGAAAGTGAACCCGAGGAGGAAAGTGAACCCGAGGAGGAAAGTGAACCCGAGGAAGAAATACAGGAAATTACAAAAGACGAGTTCGAACTAGGAAAGAAACGAAAGGCTAATGAATTAGAAAATCCAAATCCCGAGTTTAATGAGAATGATGTGGCACCAATTCCACTCAACACTACCACCCCTATCCCCGCTATTCCTATTCGTTCTGTCCCGGCATCCAGTTCTTCAGTCCCACAGCCAAAATATAGGCAGACAGTTAGGATAAGCGTTAAGCAAATCTTTGTGTCTAAACGTCCTAGAAAATAGATCAAACGATGCGCTGCTGTGTCAAACCATGGAACCGAATAATGTTTTGTATAATATTAATAGTGTGGTTTGCTTAATGTTCGATGTAAGATAAGCATATGTAAAATATTGAAGTATGAAATGCAATAATTTTCCATGGTTAAGTATTATTTAGATTGTAGTAATTGATTCTGTACTAAGCTATTAAGTATGAACATTAACGGGTAGGTACTACCCAAGATATAATTATAAAACGCTAATAAGAAGAAAAGGCTTTTATAATAATATCTGGTTCATATTATTAACAAGCTATAAATGTACTATAAATACACACTACATCTATAATATTCCATGTGAATAATTATTTTCTTTCATTAGGAAATGGCGCGATTGAATCGAATGACGGAACAAGAACTCGAGGAACTCATCAACCAGCGAGTGAACGACAGAATGTTATGGGTTGAGGCTGCAAGAGCTGCTGCAGTTAATCCAAATCCTCGTGTAGGATGCTCCTACAAGACGTTCCAAGCTTGCAAGCCTTCATCATTCAGTGGAACGGAAGGGCCGATCGGTTTAACCCGATGGATAGAAAAGATGGAGACGGTGTTCAAAATCAGCGGTTGTGATGAAAAAGACATGACCAAGTTTGCATCGTGCACTTTACAAGATAGTGCACTCACATGGTGGAAGAATTATGTGAAGGCGGTAGGAGGAGATGTAGCTTATGATACTCCATGGGAAGAATTCAAAGCAATGATAATCACCGAGTATTGTCCAAGGAATGAGGTTATTAAGTTAGAAGATGAGTTACGAAGTTTGAAGGTGGTTGGTACTGAAATCACCAACTACAATCAGCGATTCATGGAATTGGTTTTACTATGTCCTGAATTGGTTCCAACCGAAGCACGGAAGATTGAAATGTACAAAGGTGGTTTGCCCAAAAAGGTCAAGGCAAACGTTACGGCGTCGAAACCTAAGACAATTCATGAAGCTATAACCATGGCAAACGAGCTAATGGATCAGGTCATCATGGATAAGAAAGTATCCAATACTGATGTGAAGGTATCAGGTAACAAAAGAAAGTGGAATGGAAATTATGATCGAGGTAACCAACAACAATCTTTTAAGAAACAAGAAAACACGCAAGGTGCGGGTAGTGGTTTAAGCTTTGGTTATAAAGGACAAAATCCTTTATGCAACCGTTGCCACAAACATCACTTTGGTTACTGTAGTGTGTTATGCACCAAGTGTAATCGACAAGGTCATCTTGCGGAAGATTGTAAGGCTCTCGTTACAAATGGCAACAAGACTCCTGCCACCAACGCAAATAGAACTGCTTTGGCTACCATTACTTGTTTTGGTTGTGTAAAACAAGGTCACTATAAGAGTCAGTGCCCGAATCAGAATGGCGGACCTGCACGTGGAAGAGCGTTTGTTATTAATGCTAGAGAGGCACGAGAAGACCCGGAGCTTGTTACGGGTACGTTTACCATTAATAACTTATCAGCATCTATTTTATTTGATACTGGCGCCGATAGAAGTTACGTGTGTATAAATTTTTACACTAAATTGAATTGTTCATCATTACCTCTAGATGCTAAGTACATGATTGAGTTAGCTAATGGTAAACTAATTAAAGCCGATAAAATTTGTCGTGATTGTAAGATAAATTTAGCCGGAGAAACATTTAAGATTGATTTGATACCCGTAGAATTAGGAAGTTTTGATGTAATAGTCGGCATGGACTGGATGTCCAAAGTAGGAGCGGAAGTTGTTTGTGCCAAGAAGGCAATTCGTATTCCTGGTAAGGATAAAATGCCGGTGATGATTTACGGAGAGAAGGGTGATTCAAAGCTAAAACTCATTAGCTGTTTGAAAGCCAAAAAGTGTTTAGAAAAGGGATGTTACGCTATTTTAGCACATGTTAATAAAGTCGAAAAGGAAGAGAAGTGCATCAATGACGTGCCTGTGGCAAGAGATTTTCCCGAAGTTTTTCCGGAAGAATTGCCGGGATTACCTCCATTTAGATCGGTAGAATTTCAAATAGATTTAGTACCAGGAGCTGCACCAGTGGCTCGTGCTCCATATAGACTTGCACCGTCTGAGTTAAAAGAACTTCAAAGTCAGTTAAAAGAATTACTGGACCGTGGATTCATACGACCGAGTACTTCACCGTGGGGAGCTCCAATTTTGTTTGTTAAGAAGAAAGATGGATCTTTTAGGATGTGTATAGACTATCGTGAATTAAATAAGTTAACTATCAAGAATCGATATCCACTACCGAGAATTGATGACTTATTTGATCAACTGCAAGGATCATGTATTTATTCGAAAATCGACTTAAGATCGGGCTATCATCAACTACGCGTCAAAGAAGAGGACATTCCGAAAACTGCTTTTCGGACACGTTATGGTCATTACGAATTTTTGGTTATGCCGTTTGGATTGACGAATGCGCCAGCTGTATTTATGGACCTCATGAATCGAGTTTGTAGTCCGTATTTAGATAAGTTTGTTATCGTTTTCATTGATGATATTCTTATCTATTCCAAGAGTGAGCAAGAGCATGAAGAGCATTTAAGGTTGATATTGGAGTTGTTAAGAAAAGAACAGCTATATGCTAAATTTTCCAAGTGTGCTTTTTGGTTGAAAGAAGTGCAATTTCTTGGCCATGTTGTTAATAGCGAAGGAATTCAGGTTGATCCAGCAAAAACTGAAGCTATTGAAAAATGGGAGACTCCTAAGACACCAACGCAGATACGCCAATTTTTGGGTTTAGCCGGTTATTATAGAAGGTTTATTCAAGATTTTTCCCGAATAGCTAAGCCGTTGACAGCATTAACGCAAAAAGGGAAGAAATATGAATGGACTTCAGAGCAGGAGAACGCATTTCAAATACTGAAAAAGAAGTTAACTACGGCGCCTATTTTATCATTACCTGAAGGGAACGATGATTTTGAAATATATTGTGACGCTTCGCGACAAGGTTTTGGTTGTGTTCTTATGCAACGAAAGAAAGTAATTGCATTTGCATCCCGACAATTGAAGATTCATGAGCGGAATTATACGACACATGATCTAGAATTGGGAGCAGTCGTGTTTGCATTGAAAATGTGGAGACACTACTTGTATGGGGTTAAATTCACTGTGTTTACTGATCATAAAAGCCTTCAACATATTTTCGATCAAAAACAATTGAACATGAGGCAACGTAGGTGGGTCGAGTTAATAAACGACTATGATTGTGAAATTCGTTATCATCCCGGAAAGGCGAACGTGGTGGCCGATGCTTTAAGCAGAAAGGAACGAGAACCAATTCGAGTACGAGCGATGAACATAAAAATTCGCATGAATCTCAACTCACAAATCAAAGAAGTTCAACGAGAAGCACTTACTAAAGAAAATATAGGAAATGAAATAATGAAAAAGTATGAGAAGCAACTCGTTATACGGGAAGATGGAATTCGATATTTTGCAAACCGTATTTGGGTACCGAAGTTGGGTGGATTAAGGAAGTTGATATTGAACGAGGCACATAAGACAAGATATTCGATACATCCTGGAGTTGGAAAGATGTACCAAGATCTTAAGACGCATTATTGGTGGCCTAATTTGAAGACAGACGTTGCAACATATGTTGGGGAATGTTTAACTTGTTCCAAAGTCAAAGCAGAACATCAAAAGCCGTCAGGGTTACTTCAACAACCAGAAATCCCAGAATGGAAATGGGATGGTATTACCATGGATTTCATCACGAAGTTACCAAAGACTGCCTGGGGGTACGACACCATTTGGGTGATTGTTGATCGTCTCACCAAGTCTGCACATTTCTTGCCTATAAAGGAAACAGATAGAATGGAGAAACTATTACGATTGTATATAAAGGAAGTTGTTTCAAGGCATGGAATACCTATTTCCATTATATCCGATCGTGATAGTAGATTTACCTCAAAGTTTTGGCAATCACTACAGGAGGCACTAGGAACTCGGTTGGATATGAGTACCGCATATCATCCACAAACCGATGGACAGAGTGAAAGAACGATTCAGACTCTCGAAGACATGCTCAGGGCATGTGTGATCGATTTTGGAAACGGATGGGATAAATACCTACCGTTAGCAGAATTCTCGTATAATAATAGTTATCATGCGAGCATTGGAGCTGCGCCATTCGAAGCATTGTACGGAAGGAAGTGTAGATCTCCTATCTGTTGGAATGAAGTAGGAGATCGACATTTAACTGGTCCCGAGATCATACATGAAACGACTGAGAAGATAGTGCAAATCAAGGAGAGATTGAAAACAGCCCGTAGTCGCCAAAAGAGCTACGCCGATGTTCGAAGGAAACCATTAGAGTTTCAGGTCGGGGACATGGTTATGCTAAAGGTGTCACCTTGGAAAGGTGTAATACGTTTCGGCAAAAGGGGTAAACTGAACCCAAGGTACGTAGGCCCGTTCAAGATCATCGAACGCATTGGACCGGTAGCTTATCGACTCGAGTTACCGCAACAACTCGCTGGAGTACATAATACCTTTCACGTCTCAAACCTGAAGAAGTGTCTTGCAAAGGAAGACCTCACCATTCCTCTTGAAGAAATTCATGTCGACGAGAAACTACAATTCGTCGAAGAACCAATCGAAATCATGGACCGTGAAGTTAAACAGCTCAAACAGAGTAATATACCGATTGTTAAGGTTCGTTGGAATGCTAGAAGAGGTCCCGAGTTTACTTGGGAACGAGAGGATCAGATGAAACGAAAGTATCCGCATTTGTTTCTCGATGACGCAAAATAGGTACAATTTTAAAATTTCGGGACGAAATTTATTTAACGGGGAGGTAATGTAACGACCCGCACTTTTTCGATCGTTATATACTTATAAGATTAATATTTACATAAATTAAACCTTACCAACATGATAAGCAATCCAAATTGTCGAGACTGATATTTCCGAAAAGAGTTTTACACAACGTTTGACCGTCTAGTTTGACCGATGATATCACGAACCATACAATATATGATAATTATACGTTTGTGTATATATATGTATATATACATATTTAACATGATTAAAGAATGTTTTAATACCTCATTTTATATTAATAACAACAAGTTATATGTGTATTTTGAAACTACTAACTTAAGTTTTCAAAACGATAACAATACGTAACGTTATTTGACATATATACTTAAGACTTATAATGTTATACATATATTGTATAAGTAATGTATTTAATTACTTTTAAAGAACTTAAATACATAAAACCATATAAGTGTATTCACAAAAGATAGCTATATTTGAATCCTCATTTCATTTTTCACAAAATTTCTATACGTATACCTAGAGTATTTGTACTCGTATCATACCTAGCTCCTATACGTATTTACTAATAGTAAATACACATCAAAATCACCACCTAACCAGCCATTATTCATGCCCTTAGAGCTAGGTAATTACTTTTGGATGATTACTTGACTAATTAACAAAAATACAAACTAAAATTTTGTCATGTTATCCTTAAAGATCACATTTTTAGGAGTATATATGTATCATCATTTTTGATTCATTTTTACTTCAATCTCTTAACTAAAAACACACACTCTTTCTTACTCTCTAAACTCCATAACAATCCAGCAAAGTTCCATAAAGATCTAGCTTCAAAAACCATACTAAAACACCATACAAAAACCATACAAAAACACTTCAAGAAAACCCTCCAAGAACACCAACTTACTTCCAATCTTTCATCCACTTCCATCACCCTTTTGATTCTAGCTTTTTACTTCTCTTTTAGAGCAAACTTATCCAAGGAACTTGAGGTAGAATCTATGTTCATAACCTTATTCGATTCATATATATATAGCTATCTTATTTTGTGGTACAAAAGTTTAACAACAAGAACATAGTTTGAATGTTTTCAAACTTGTTTGCAAACTAAATAGATCCTTCTAACTTAACTTTTAAAATACTTCAAGACCTGTAATATAACTTATGTATATGCTAATTTAACAAGGTAAAACTTGGTTTTTCAAAGTATAAGTATTTTTAGAAAAATGGTCATTAAATGATTTTGTTGTAACAAAAATGTTTAACTTCATATGTTTCACTAATGTTTCACTTATGCCGTATGATTTTGAATACAAACCAAGGTATTTACAGTTCATAGTCTTAAAGAAGAACTCGATCCAAGAAGATGGCAATTTGAATCAACGAAAACGGATTTGTAACGAAGAAACTATGACCGAAACAAAATTGGTTATCCTAGATCATTTCAACTACGGGATCAATTGGAAAAAAATGATATAAATCACATATTTCTAAGATAACATGATATTTTATATATATGTACTTATAATTCAATTTTATATGGTTCAGGATCACCCGTAAACAACACGAGAAGATTAATCATAAGATCCCATGATTGTACGCAACACGTCATTTGACAACACCGGTACTTTATGTACGCAACACGTCATTTGACAACACCGGTACCATGGGTCAAGATTAATCTCGACCAATACATATACGAGGGGGTTTTATTTATTTCGTTGGGGGTTTTATTTATTTCATTGCGGGTATATTAAACATCTAAAAATGAACCATTAAAATTTAATTACTAACATCGGACTGCTAACTACGGACTAAGGAATTATTCAAAGTATTAAAAGTATAACAAGTATATATTTATAACGTTTGTTTAAAAATGAAAACATATTGATATATTATATGTGGATAGGTTCGTGATATCAACCGGAAGACCGAGTCAAATTATATATATCATCAAGACAAGAGTGAGTATATAGTCCCACTTTTAAACTCTAAATATTTCGGGATGAGAATACATGTATTTTATGTTTTACGTTATGGACACAAGTAACTGAAAAATATATTCTACGTTGAGTTGTACCACTGGCATACTTCCCTGTAGCTTGGTAACTATTATTTACAGCGGTATTGTAAACGTGAATCCTGTTGATAGATCTATCGGGCCTGACAACCCCAACCGGACTGGACGACCAGTATTCAACGGTTGCACAGTACTTCGTTTTGTGACTACACTTGGTACAGTGTAGTAAGATTTCATATTAAAGGGAATATGCGACGTGAAAATGTTAAGTATGGTTACCAAGTGCTCAACCACTTAGAATATTTTTATTGAAATGTTTATATACGAAATCTTGTGGTCTATATATATATATTGCTGCGCACTAAACCTATATCTCACCAACTTTATGTTGACGTTTTTAAACATGTTTATTCTCAGGTGATAATTAAAGCTTCCGCTGCATTATGTTGAATCTAAGCAGGATCATGCGTACTCATATTTGTGTCAAAAATAAAACTGCATATCCTAGGACGTGTGTTGTAAAATATGCTAGAAATCGTGTTGTTATTATCATTTGTAAAGTTTGTAAGTCGAAGATTATCGTTAAACGATAATCATCTTTTTATTGTCTAAAGCTTGTAACAAAAATAATGGTTTGGTTTGTAATGTATAATATATGCAGTTTTCCTTTTTAAAAATGTCGCATATAGAGGTCAATACCTCGCAATGAAATCATACGTTATCTAACACGTTCTTATGGTTAAGGACGGGTTATGACATGCCTCTATATGATACATTTTACAAACGTTGCATTTATTTCTTAAAGGCAATCTATTATTACATCGAGAGTTGACATATTAGCCTAACATTTTATAACAACCAAATGATCTAATCTGCCATTTTCATAACAATAGTCTTTAATGAACTTCAATGACTCGAATGCAACGTCCTTGTATCATAGCTTAAATGGTCCCAAGTAGTATCCTTAACATGAGCTAATGCACAGCGGAAGACTTAATTCGTACCTGAGAACAACATGCTTTAAAACGTCAACATAAAGTTGGTGAGATATATAGGTTTGATGCTAGCAGCGTTATAACAATGGACCACAAGATTTCGTATATAAACATTTCAATAAAAATATTCTAAGTGGTTGAGCACTTGGTAACCATACTTAACAATTAATCACGTCGCATATTCCCTTTAATATGAAATCTTACTACACTGTACCAAGTGTAGTCACAAAACGAAGTACTGTGCAACCGTTGAATACTGGTCGTCCAGTCCGGTTGGGGTTGTCAGGCCCGATAGATCTATCAACAGGATTCGCGTTTACAATACCGCTGTAAATAACAGTTACCAAGCTACAGGGAAGTATGCCAGTGGTACAACTCAACGTAGAATATATTTTTCAGTTACTTGTGTCCATAACGTAAAACATAAAATACATGTATTCTCATCCCGAAATATTTAGAGTTTAAAAGTGGGACTATATACTCACTGTTGTCTCGAAGATATATATATTTTTGACTTGGTCTTCCGGTTGATATCACGAACCTATCCATATATAATATATCAATATATTTTCATTTTAAACAAACATCTCGTATATATATTTATAATACTTTTAATACTTTGAATAATTCCTTAGTCCGTAGTTAGCGTTTCGATGTTAGTAATTCAATTTTAATGGTTCATTTTTAGATGTTTAATATACCCGCAATAAATAAACCCCCAACGAAATAAATAAAACTCCCATAAAACCCCATCGTATATGTGTTGGTCGAGATTAATCTTGACCCATGGTACCGGTGTTGTCAAATGACGTGTTGCGTACATAAAGTACCGGTGTTGTCAAATGACGTGTTGCGTACAATCATGGGATCTTATGATTAATCTTCTCGTGTTGTTTACGGGTGATCCTGAACCATATGAAATTGAATTATGAGTACATATATATAAAATATCATGTTATCTTAGAAATATGTGATTTATATCTTTTTTTTCCAATTGATCCCGTAGTTGAAATGATCTAGGATAACCAATTTTGTTTCGGTCATAGTTTCTTCGTTACAAGTCCGTTTTCGTTGATTCAAATTGCCATCTTCTTGGATCGAGTTCTTCTTTAAGACTATGAACTGTAAATACCTTGGTTTGTATTCAAAATCATACGGCATAAGTGAAACATTAGTGAAACATATGAAGTTAAACATTTTGTTACAAAAAAAATCATTTAATGACCATTTTTCTAAAAATACTTATACTTTGAAAAACCAAGTTTTACCTTATTAAATTAGCATATATTTAAGTTATATTACAGGTCTTGAAGTATTTGAAAAGTTAAGTTAGAAGGATCTATTTAGTTTGCAAACATGTTTGAAAACATTCAAACTATGTTCTTGTTGTTAAACTTTTGTACCACAAAATAAGATAGCTATATATATATGAATCGAATAAGGTTATGAACATAGTTTCTACCTCAAGTTCCTTGGATAAGTTTGCTGTAAAAGAGGAGTAAGAAGCTAGAATCAAAAGGATGATAGAAGTGGATGAAAGATTGGAAGTAAGTTGGTGTTCTTGGAGGGTTTTCTTGAAGTGTTTTTGTATGGTTTTCTTATGGTGTTTTAGTATGGTTTTTGAAGCTAGATCTTCTTGAAAACTTTGCTGAATTGATTAAGGGTTTTAAGGCTTCAAAGTATGTGTGTGTTTTGGCTAAAATATTGAAGTAAAATGAAACAAAGTGATGATACATATATACACCATAAAAAACGTGATTATGGTGTATATATGTACAAAATTTCAATTAATCATTTTATGTATTTAGTCATAATTGCATCCAAATACAATTACCTAGCCCTAAGGGCATGTACAATGGCTGGTTAGGTAGTGATTTGACATGTATGTACTATTAGTAAATACGTATAGAAGCTAGGTATGATACGAGTACTTATACTCTAGATATACGTATAGAAATTTTGTGAAAAATGGAATGAGGATTCAAATATAGCTATCTTTTGTGAATACACTTATATGATTTTATGTATTTAAGTCTTAAAAGTGAGTAAATACATTACTTATACGATATATGTATAAACATTATAAGTCTTAAGTATTTATGTCAAATAACGTTACGTATAGTTATCGTTTTGAAAACTTAAGTTAGTAGTTTCAAAATATACTTATAACTTATAGTTTTTGATACAAAATAAGATATTAAAACATTCATTAATCATGTTAAATATGTATATATACATATATATACGCAAACGTATAATTATCATATATTGTATAGTTCGTGATATCGTCGGTCAAACTAGACGGTCAAACGTTGTGTAAAACTCTTTTCGGAAATATAAATCTCGACAATTTGGATTACTTATCATGTTGGTAAGTTTTAATTTATATTAATCTTATAAGTATAGAACGATCGAAAAAAAATGCGGGTCAACTTTAGGGTTTTTGCTTATCGTGTCGGAACCATATAGAGATTAGAGTTTAAATTTGGTCGGAAATTTCCGGGTCGTTACAGTACCCATCCGTTAAAGAAATTTCGTCCTCGAAATTTGGTAGAGGTTGTCATAAATAACCATAGGAATGTTTTCATGACGAATATGAGGTAATAATGAAATTTTATCATTATTGAAAGATTTAGATAAAACGATTTGGTTATGTGAGACGCACGAGCGAAGCTATCACAAAAAAAAAATGAAATGAGTAAATATGGAATCGTTTTTAATCGATGACGTGGTTTAGAATTGATTTCCGGGATTTAAGGGATTTAGGAAAAATCTTACGTAATAAGATTTGGTTATTCGGCGATCAGAATCTTCTTTGATTTAATGCGGTAATCTGTTTCGATTTCTCTGTCGGATATTTCACTATAAATCCACCCCTTCGTTTCCTTATTTTTCACAACTCGCATCTTCTACTCTTTCTCCTTAATTCCTACTTTAAGGTATCCTTTGAAATGCTTCATCCCGTTCTGATTTTTGTTATACTTCTAACTTTTATATCTTTCATTCTTCTCTTCCATCTACCGCCAGAAGAATCTATTCACTTTTATGATTTTCTTGGAATTATAATGTTTCTAATTCTCCCGTGTCTTTACGTCGCCATACGTATTGATATACATGGTTTGTAGTTTCTGGGTGGTTGTTGGGTTTGATATCTTTCCTTATACTTCGATGCTCCTGCTTCTGTTTTCCATAATCATTGTCATCCATAGTTAATATTCTCTCCTATTTGCTGTGATCTATACCCCAATTTCTATTTTGGGACTTTGTCCCTTCGTTTCTTCTTCCCGTCCTTGAGTCAAGCGATCAATAGTTCGGAATTCGTAGGTATAAAATTTGGAATGAACCTAGCTATTGGTTTTAGAATAAAATTGTAATGGCACGATCTTGATTCGTTAAATTACTCGAATATTCCGGAAAAATAGAACTATCAAGGTGATACGTTCTAATATGTTTGGAGACTTGATAGAATGTAAGAGCCGTGTAACATGGCACATGATGACGGTACTGTGAATCATCACATTCCATTAGAAACTTAACATGACTTACTGTAATATAATGAAGTTGATCAAGTTTCATTATATTATACTAATTCATGTATCAGTTCCCAACACTACTTCAAAACATTCCTATTTTAAACTTGAAGGTTTTAGAACTTAGAAACTAACACAGTTTCTTTTATATTGTAACGCAGATATTACGGAGAAATACATGATTTTGGATAAGAACAGTTGTGAGAATATCTCCAGAAATATGGAGGATATGTATAACAAAAGATATGAAGATATCTTATAATATCTAAGATAAGATGATGATGAAGAATATCATCGGGAAAGGTTTAGGATAAGGGGTAGGTTTTTTTTTTTTTACTAATGGTTTCAGCAAGCACTGAATCGTTTGAATCCTTTGAAAGCAGATTCAGTTCTTGTGATTTATCTACATCCTCCTTCATACTTTGCTCAATCCGTTTTCCAGTTCCAACTCTCCTCTTTTTCTAAGCTTTACCAATACAATGTACTTCATCATTAAACTTTTGACTGTTCAAGTCGTTTACAGTTTTTTTTTTTTTTTTTTTTTTTTTTTTTTTTTTTTTTTTTCTGCTTCTTCAGCATTTCAAGAACTACTTCATAGTCCAGGATGTTTTTCAGAACTTCACATTCGAAAAATGTAATTCTTAGGGATAGTCGTTCTCGGTATAACTGGGAGAATTTCTACGAGATTTTCAAAATACTGATTGCGGGTTTCGCCAAAGAGATAACGAGTTGCTGGTACGTCTGCTGATGATGTTGTGAAAAAGGTTCTCCGGTAACAACGTCGAAAGGACAAAGTATAAATATCGAGATTATAATAGGAGTAGTCTCACTGAGAAGTCGAAGTGGAGCTGTGACAAAATTAGCTTCTTGAAAAGGAATCGTATGATTGTTTTTGATAATGAATGATAAGGAATTATACGACGCATGATCTAGAATTGGGAGCAGTCGTGTTTGCATTGAAAATGTGGAGACACTACTTGTATGGGGTTAAATTCACTGTGTTTACTGATCATAAAAGCCTTCAACATATTTTCGATCAAAAACAATTGAACATGAGGCAACGTAGGTGGGTCGAGTTAATAAACGACTATGATTGTGAAATTCGTTATCATCCCGGAAAGGCGAACGTGGTGGCCGATGCTTTAAGCAGAAAGGAACGAGAACCAATTCGAGTACGAGCGATGAACATAAAAATTCGCATGAATCTCAACTCACAAATCAAAGAAGTTCAACGAGAAGCACTTACTAAAGAAAATATAGGAAATGAAATAATGAAAAAGTATGAGAAGCAACTCGTTATACGGGAAGATGGAATTCGATATTTTGCAAACCGTATTTGGGTACCGAAGTTGGGTGGATTAAGGAAGTTGATATTGAACGAGGCACATAAGACAAGATATTCGATACATCCTGGAGTTGGAAAGATGTACCAAGATCTTAAGACGCATTATTGGTGGCCTAATTTGAAGACAGACGTTGCAACATATGTTGGGGAATGTTTAACTTGTTCCAAAGTCAAAGCAGAACATCAAAAGCCGTCAGGGTTACTTCAACAACCAGAAATCCCAGAATGGAAATGGGATGGTATTACCATGGATTTCATCACGAAGTTACCAAAGACTGCCTGGGGGTACGACACCATTTGGGTGATTGTTGATCGTCTCACCAAGTCTGCACATTTCTTGCCTATAAAGGAAACAGATAGAATGGAGAAACTATTACGATTGTATATAAAGGAAGTTGTTTCAAGGCATGGAATACCTATTTCCATTATATCCGATCGTGATAGTAGATTTACCTCAAAGTTTTGGCAATCACTACAGGAGGCACTAGGAACTCGGTTGGATATGAGTACCGCATATCATCCACAAACCGATGGACAGAGTGAAAGAACGATTCAGACTCTCGAAGACATGCTCAGGGCATGTGTGATCGATTTTGGAAACGGATGGGATAAATACCTACCGTTAGCAGAATTCTCGTATAATAATAGTTATCATGCGAGCATTGGAGCTGCGCCATTCGAAGCATTGTACGGAAGGAAGTGTAGATCTCCTATCTGTTGGAATGAAGTAGGAGATCGACATTTAACTGGTCCCGAGATCATACATGAAACGACTGAGAAGATAGTGCAAATCAAGGAGAGATTGAAAACAGCCCGTAGTCGCCAAAAGAGCTACGCCGATGTTCGAAGGAAACCATTAGAGTTTCAGGTCGGGGACATGGTTATGCTAAAGGTGTCACCTTGGAAAGGTGTAATACGTTTCGGCAAAAGGGGTAAACTGAACCCAAGGTACGTAGGCCCGTTCAAGATCATCGAACGCATTGGACCGGTAGCTTATCGACTCGAGTTACCGCAACAACTCGCTGGAGTACATAATACCTTTCACGTCTCAAACCTGAAGAAGTGTCTTGCAAAGGAAGACCTCACCATTCCTCTTGAAGAAATTCATGTCGACGAGAAACTACAATTCGTCGAAGAACCAATCGAAATCATGGACCGTGAAGTTAAACAGCTCAAACAGAGTAATATACCGATTGTTAAGGTTCGTTGGAATGCTAGAAGAGGTCCCGAGTTTACTTGGGAACGAGAGGATCAGATGAAACGAAAGTATCCGCATTTGTTTCTCGATGACGCAAAATAGGTACAATTTTAAAATTTCGGGACGAAATTTATTTAACGGGGAGGTAATGTAACGACCCGCACTTTTTCGATCGTTATATACTTATAAGATTAATATTTACATAAATTAAACCTTACCAACATGATAAGCAATCCAAATTGTCGAGACTGATATTTCCGAAAAGAGTTTTACACAACGTTTGACCGTCTAGTTTGACCGATGATATCACGAACCATACAATATATGATAATTATACGTTTGTGTATATATATGTATATATACATATTTAACATGATTAAGGAATGTTTTAATACCTCATTTTATATTAATAACAACAAGTTATATGTGTATTTTGAAACTACTAACTTAAGTTTTCAAAACGATAACTATACGTAACGTTATTTGACATAAATACTTAAGACATATAATGTTTATACATATATTGTATAAGTAATGTATTTAATCACTTTTAAGAACTTAAATACATAAAATCATATAAGTGTATTCACAAAAGATAGCTATATTTGAATCCTCATTTCATTTTTCACAAAATTTCTATACGTATACCTAGAGTATTTGTACTCGTATCATACCTAGCTCCTATACGTATTTACTAATAGTAAATACACATCAAAATCACCACCTAACCAGCCATTATTCATGCCCTTAGAGCTAGGTAATTACTTTTGGATGATTACTTGACTAATTACAAAAATACAAACTAAAATTTTGTCATGTTATCCTTAAAGATCACATTTTTAGGAGTATATATGTATCATCATTTTTGATTCATTTTTACTTCAATCTCTTAACTAAAAACACACACTCTTTCTTACTCTCTAAACTCCATAACAATCCAGCAAAGTTCCATAAAGATCTAGCTTCAAAAACCATACTAAAACACCATACAAAAACCATACAAAAACACTTCAAGAAAACCCTCCAAGAACACCAACTTACTTCCAATCTTTCATCCACTTCCATCACCCTTTTGATTCTAGCTTTTTACTTCTCTTTTACAGCAAACTTATCCAAGGAACTTGAGGTAGAATCTATGTTCATAACCTTATTCGATTCATATATATATAGCTATCTTATTTTGTGGTACAAAAGTTTAACAACAAGAACATAGTTTGAATGTTTTCAAACTTGTTTGCAAACTAAATAGATCCTTCTAACTTAACTTTTAAAATACTTCAAGACCTGTAATATAACTTATGTATATGCTAATTTAACAAGGTAAAACTTGGTTTTTCAAAGTATAAGTATTTTTAGAAAAATGGTCATTAAATGATTTTGTTGTAACAAAAATGTTTAACTTCATATGTTTCACTAATGTTTCACTTATGCCGTATGATTTTGAATACAAACCAAGGTATTTACAGTTCATAGTCTTAAAGAAGAACTCGATCCAAGAAGATGGCAATTTGAATCAACGAAAACGGATTTGTAACGAAGAAACTATGACCGAAACAAAATTGGTTATCCTAGATCATTTCAACTACGGGATCAATTGGAAAAAAATGATATAAATCACATATTTCTAAGATAACATGATATTTTATATATATGTACTTATAATTCAATTTTATATGGTTCAGGATCACCCGTAAACAACACGAGAAGATTAATCATAAGATCCCATGATTGTACGCAACACGTCATTTGACAACACCGGTACTTTATGTACGCAACACGTCATTTGACAACACCGGTACCATGGGTCAAGATTAATCTCGACCAATACATATACGAGGGGGTTTTATTTATTTCGTTGGGGGTTTTATTTATTTCATTGCGGGTATATTAAACATCTAAAAATGAACCATTAAAATTGAATTACTAACATCGGACTGCTAACTACGGACTAAGGAATTATTCAAAGTATTAAAAGTATAACAAGTATATATTTATAACGTTTGTTTAAAAATGAAAACATATTGATATATTATATGTGGATAGGTTCGTGATATCAACCGGAAGACCGAGTCAAATTATATATATCATCAAGACAAGAGTGAGTATATAGTCCCACTTTTAAACTCTAAATATTTCGGGATGAGAATACATGTATTTTATGTTTTACGCTATGGACACAAGTAACTGAAAAATATATTCTACGTTGAGTTGTACCACTGGCATACTTCCCTGTAGCTTGGTAACTAACATTTACAGCGGTATTGTAAACGCGAATCCTGTTGATAGATCTATCGGGCCTGACAACCCCAACCGGACTGGACGACCAGTATTCAACGGTTGCACAGTACTTCGTTTTGTGACTACACTTGGTACAGTGTAGTAAGATTTCATATTAAAGGGAATATGCGACGTGAAAATGTTAATTATGGTTACCAAGTGCTCAACCACTTAGAATATTTTTATTGAAATGTTTATATACGAAATCTTGTGGTCTATATATATATATATTGCTGCGCACTAAACCTATATCTCACCAACTTTATGTTGACGTTTTTAAACATGTTTATTCTCAGGTGATAATTAAAGCTTCCGCTGCATTATGTTGAATCTAAGCAGGATCATGCGTACTCATATTTGTGTCAAAAATAAAACTGCATATCCTAGGACGTGTGTTGTAAAATATGCTAGAAATCGTGTTGTTATTATACATATTTAACATGATTTAAGGATGTTTAAATATCTCATTTTGTATTAATAACAATAAGTTATAAGTATATTTTGAAACTACTAACTTAAGCTTTCAAAACGATAACTATACGTAACGTTATTTGACATAAATACTTACGACCTATAATGTTTATACATATATCGTATATATAATGTATTTAATCACTTTTAAAGACTTAAATACATAAAACAATATAAGTATATTCACAAAAGATAGCTATATTTGAATCCTCATTCCATTTTTCACAAGATTTCTATACGTATATCTAGAGTATATGTACTCGTATCATACCTAGCTTCTATACATATTTACTATTGGTATATACACATCAAATCACCACCAACCAGCCCTTGTTCATGCCTTATGTATAAGGTAACTACTTTTGTTATTTAGTATGACAATTTCACATGATTAAAAGATCTTTTCACAAAATTACAAATTTATACACCTTTTACACCACCATAAATACATGCATCCATTTTCAATTTTTGGAACATCATTTCTCTAGCTAAACACACACACTTACTAGCCTCATGTCTCTCTAAGAACTCCAGCAAAAATCCTCTCAAGAATCACCTTAAACACCACCATAAAAAGATCAACAAAAACACTACAAAAATACAACTTTCAATTCAAGTTTATGTCTTAAGTTGCTTCCAATCTTTCATCCAATTTCATCACTCTTTTGGTTCTAGGTTTTTACTCCTCTTTTACAGCAATCTTGTCCAAGTAACTTGAGGTAGTAACTTTGTTCATAACCTTATTCGATTCATATATATATAGCTATCTTATTGTATGGTATACAATTTTAACAACAAAAACATAGTTTGAATGATTTCAAACTTGTTTGCAAACTAAATAGATCCTTCTAACTTAACTTTTAAAATACTTCAAGACCTGTAATATAACTTAAATATATGCTAATTTAACAAGGTATAACTTGGTTTTTCAAAGAATACCTTAAAAACTGTTTTTATGACGTCGGAGTGCAACCGGGGGCTGTTTTGGGTTGGATAATTAAAAACCATCTTGAACTTTGAATTGGAGGTTTATATTCTGGAAAAATGATATTTATTATGAATATGTTAACACATAAAAATTTCATGATTTAATTCATAGTATAAGTATTTTTAGAAAAATGGTCATTAAATGATGTTTTTGTAACAAAAATGATTAACTTCATAAGTTTCACCAAAATTTGACCTATGACCTATGATTTCGAATACAAACTAAGGTATTTACAGTTCATATTCTTAAAGAGGGACTCGATCCAAGGAAGTGGAAAGTTGAATCAACGAAAACGGAGTTGTAACGAAGAAATTATGACCAAAACAAAATCGGATATCCAAGACTAGTTTAGCCACGAAAATAATTGGAGAAAATTAAATAAATCACATCTTCCTAAAGTAACATGATATTTTATACATATATACTCATAATTTAATTTTATATGGTTCAGGATCACCCGTAAACAATACGAGAAGATTAATCATAAGATCCCATGATTGTACGCAACACGTCATTTGACAACACCGGTACTTTATGTACGCAACACGTCATTTGACAACACCGGTACCATGGGTCAAGATTAATCTCGACCAATACATATACGATGGGGGTTTTATTTATTTCATTGGGGGTTTATTAAACAACTAAATATGAACCATTAAAATTGAATTACTAACATCGGACTGCTAACTACGGACTAAGGAATTATTAAAAGTATTAAAAGTATTATAAGTATATATATGTGACGATTGTTTAAAAAGAAAAGGTATTGATATATTATATATGGATAGGTTCGTGATATCAATCGGATACCAAGTCGAAATTACATATCTTCAAGACAAAAGTGAGTATATAGTCCCACTTTTAAACTCTAAATATTTCGGGATGAGAATACATGTATTTTATGTTTTACGCTATGGACACAAGTAACTGAAAAATATACTCTACGTTGAGTTGTACCACTGGCATACTTCCCTGTAGCTTGGTAACTGTTATTTACAGCGGTATTGTAAACGCGAATCCTGTTGATAGATCTATCGGGCCTGACAACCCCAACCGGACTGGACGACCAGTATTCAACGGTTGCACAGTACTTCGTTTTGTGACTACACTTGGTACAGTGTAGTAAGATTTCATATTAAAGGGAATATGCGACGTGATTAATTGTTAAGTATGGTTACCAAGTGCTCAACCACTTAGAATATTTTTATTGAAATGTTTATATACGAAATCTTGTGGTCCATTGTTATAACGCTGCTAGCATCAAACCTATATATCTCACCAACTTTATGAAATGATCTAATCTGCCATTTTCATAACAATAGTCTTTAATGAACTTCAATGACTCGAATGCAACGTCCTTGTATCATAGCTTAAATGGTCCCAAGTAGTATTCTTAACATGAGCTAATGCACAGCGGAAGACTTAATTCGTACCTGAGAATAACATGCTTTAAAACGTCAACATAAAGTTGGTGAGATATATAGGTTTGATGCTAGCAGCGTTATAACAATGGACCACAAGATTTCGTATATAAACATTTCAATAAAAATATTCTAAGTGGTTGAGCACTTGGTAACCATACTTAACATTTTCACGTCGCATATTCCCTTTAATATGAAATCTTACTACACCGTACCAAGTGTAGTCACAAAACGAAGTACTGTGCAACCGTTGAATACTGGTCGTCCAGTCCGGTTGGGGTTGTCAGGCCCGATAGATCTATCAACAGGATTCGCGTTTACAATACCGCTGTAAATATTAGTTACCAAGCTACAGGGAAGTATGCCAGTGGTACAACTCAACGTAGAACATATTTTTCAGTTACTTGTGTCCATATCGTAAAACATAAAATACATGTATTCTCATCCCGAAATATTTAGAGTTTAAAAGTGGGACTATATACTCACTGTTGTCTCGAAGATATATATATTTTTGACTTGGTCTTCCGGTTGATATCACGAACCTATCCATATATAATATATCAATATATTTTCATTTTAAACAAACATCTCGTATATATATTTATAATACTTTTAATACTTTGAATAATTCCTTAGTCCGTAGTTAGCGTTTCGATGTTAGTAATTCAATTTTAATGGTTCATTTTTAGATGTTTAATATACCCGCAATAAATAAACCCCCAACGAAATAAATAAAACTCCCATAAAACCCCCTCGTATATGTATTGGTCGAGATTAATCTTGACCCATGGTACCGGTGTTGTCAAATGACGTGTTGCGTACATAAAGTACCGGTGTTGTCAAATGACGTGTTGCGTACAATCATGGGATCTTATGATTAATCTTCTCGTGTTGTTTACGGGTGATCCTGAACCATATAAAATTGAATTATAAGTACATATATATAAAATATCATGTTATCTTAGAAATATGTGATTTATATCATTTTTTTCCAATTGATCCCGTAGTTGAAATGATCTAGGATAACCAATTTTGTTTCGGTCATAGTTTCTTCGTTACAAATCCGTTTTCGTTGATTCAAATTGCCATCTTCTTGGATCGAGTTCTTCTTTAAGACTATGAACTGTAAATACCTTGGTTTGTATTCAAAATCATACGGCATAAGTGAAACATTAGTGAAACATATGAAGTTAAACATTTTTGTTACAACAAAATCATTTAATGACCATTTTTCTAAAAATACTTATACTTTGAAAAACCAAGTTTTACCTTGTTAAATTAGCATATACATAAGTTATATTACAGGTCTTGAAGTATTTTAAAAGTTAAGTTAGAAGGATCTATTTAGTTTGCAAACAAGTTTGAAAACATTCAAACTATGTTCTTGTTGTTAAACTTTTGTACCACAAAATAAGATAGCTATATATATATGAATTGAATAAGGTTATGAACATAGTTTCTACCTCAAGTTCCTTGGATGAAGTTTGCTGTAAAAGAGAAGTAAAAAGCTAGAATCAAAAGGGTACTAGAGGTGGATGAAAGATTGGAAGTAAGTTGGTGTTCTTGGAGGGTTTTCTTGAAGTGTTTTTGTATGGTTTTTGTATGGTGTTTTAGTATGGTTTTTGAAGCTAGATCTTCTTGAAAACTTTGCTGGATTGATTAAGGGTTTTAAGGCTTCAAAGTATGTGTGTGTTTTGGCTAAAATATTGAAGTAAAATGAAACAAAGTGATGATACATATATACACCATAAAAAACGTGATTATGGTGTATATATGTACAAAATTTCAATTAATCATTTTATGTATTTAGTCATAATTGCATCCAAATACAATTACCTAGCCCTAAGGGCATGTACAATGGCTGGTTAGGTAGTGATTTGACATGTATGTACTATTAGTAAATACGTATAGAAGCTAGGTATGATACGAGTACTTATACTCTAGATATACGTATAGAAATTTTGTGAAAAATGGAATGAGGATTCAAATATAGCTATCTTTTGTGAATACACTTATATGATTTTATGTATTTAAGTCTTTAAAAGTGATTAAATACATTACTTATACGATATATGTATAAACATTATAAGTCTTAAGTATTTATGTCAAATAACGTTACGTATAGTTATCGTTTTGAAAACTTAAGTTAGTAGTTTCAAAATATACTTATAACTTATAGTTTTTGATACAAAATAAGATATTAAAACATTCATTAATCATGTTAAATATGTATATATACATATATATACGCAAACGTATAATTATCATATATTGTATAGTTCGTGATATCGTCGGTCAAACTAGACGGTCAAACGTTGTGTAAAACTCTTTTCGGAAATATAAATCTCGACAATTTGGATTACTTATCATGTTGGTAAGTTTTAATTTATGTAAATATTAATCTTATAAGTATAGAACGATCGAAAAAAAAATGCGGGTCAACTTTAGGGTTTTTGCTTATCGTGTCGGAACCATATAGAGATTAGAGTTTAAATTTGGTCGGAAATTTCCGGGTCGTTACAGTACCCATCCGTTAAAGAAATTTCGTCCTCGAAATTTGGTAGAGGTTGTCATAAATAACCATAGGAATGTTTTCATCCCGAAATATTTAGAGTTTAAAAATGGGACTATATACTCACTCTTGTCTTGATGATATATATAATTTGACTCGGTCTTCCGGTTGATATCACGAACCTATCCACATATAATATATCAATATGTTTTCATTTTTAAACAAACGTTATAAATATATACTTGTTATACTTTTAATACTTTGAATAATTCCTTAGTCCGTAGTTAGCAGTCCGATGTTAGTAATTCAATTTTAATGGTTCATTTTTAGATGTTTAATATACCCGCAATGAAATAAATAAAACCCCCAACGAAATAAATAAAACCCCCTCGTATATGTATTGGTCGAGATTAATCTTGACCCATGGTACCGGTGTTGTCAAATGACGTGTTGCGTACATAAAGTACCGGTGTTGTCAAATGACGTGTTGCGTACAATCATGGGATCTTATGATTAATCTTCTCGTGTTGTTTACGGGTGATCCTGAACCATATAAAATTGAATTATAAGTACATATATATAAAATATCATGTTATCTTAGAAATATGTGATTTATATCATTTTTTTCCAATTGATCCCGTAGTTGAAATGATCTAGGATAACCAATTTTGTTTCGGTCATAGTTTCTTCGTTACAAATCCGTTTTCGTTGATTCAAATTGCCATCTTCTTGGATCGAGTTCTTCTTTAAGACTATGAACTGTAAATACCTTGGTTTGTATTCAAAATCATACGGCATAAGTGAAACATTAGTGAAACATATGAAGTTAAACATTTTTGTTACAACAAAATCATTTAATGACCATTTTTCTAAAAATACTTATACTTTGAAAAACCAAGTTTTACCTTGTTAAATTAGCATATACATAAGTTATATTACAGGTCTTGAAGTATTTTAAAAGTTAAGTTAGAAGGATCTATTTAGTTTGCAAACAAGTTTGAAAACATTCAAACTATGTTCTTGTTGTTAAACTTTTGTACCACAAAATAAGATAGCTATATATATATGAATTGAATAAGGTTATGAACATAAATTCTACCTCAAGTTCCTTGGATGAAGTTGCTGTAAAAGAGAAGTAAGAAGCTAGAATCAAAAGGGTACTAGAGGTGGATGAAAGATTGGAAGTAAGTTGGTGTTCTTGGAGGGTTTTCTTGAAGTGTTTTTGTATGGTTTTCTTATGGTGTTTTAGTATGGTTTTTGAAGCTAGATCTTTATGGAACTTTGCTGGATTGTTATGGAGTTTAGAGAGTAAGAAAGAGTGTGTGTTTTTAGTTAAGAGATTGAAGTAAAAATGAATCAAAAATGATGATACATATATACTCCTAAAAATGTGATCTTTAAGGATAACATGACAAAATTTTAGTTTGTATTTTTGTTAATTAGTCAAGTAATCATCCAAAAGTAATTACCTAGCTCTAAGGGCATGAATAATGGCTGGTTAGGTGGTGATTTTGATGTGTATTTACTATTAGTAAATACGTATAGGAGCTAGGTATGATACGAGTACAAATACTCTAGGTATACGTATAGAAATTTTGTGAAAAATGAAATGAGGATTCAAATATAGCTATCTTTTGTGAATACACTTATATGGTTTTATGTATTTAAGTTCTTTAAAAGTAATTAAATACATTACTTATACAATATATGTATAACATTATAAGTCTTAAGTATATATGTCAAATAACGTTACGTATTGTTATCGTTTTGAAAACTTAAGTTAGTAGTTTCAAAATACACATATAACTTGTTGTTATTAATATAAAATGAGGTATTAAAACATTCTTTAATCATGTTAAATATGTATATATACATATATATACACAAACGTATAATTATCATATATTGTATGGTTCGTGATATCATCGGTCAAACTAGACGGTCAAACGTTGTGTAAAACTCTTTTCGGAAATATCAGTCTCGACAATTTGGATTGCTTATCATGTTGGTAAGGTTTAATTTATGTAAATATTAATCTTATAAGTATATAACGATCGAAAAAGTGCGGGTCGTTACATTACCTCCCCGTTAAATAAATTTCGTCCCGAAATTTTAAAATTGTACCTATTTTGCGTCATCGAGAAACAAATGCGGATACTTTCGTTTCATCTGATCCTCTCGTTCCCAAGTAAACTCGGGACCTCTTCTAGCATTCCAACGAACCTTAACAATCGGTATATTACTCTGTTTGAGCTGTTTAACTTCACGGTCCATGATTTCGATTGGTTCTTCGACGAATTGTAGTTTCTCGTCGACATGAATTTCTTCAAGAGGAATGGTGAGGTCTTCCTTTGCAAGACACTTCTTAAGGTTTGAGACGTGAAAGGTATTATGTACTCCGGCGAGTTGTTGCGGTAACTCGAGTCGATAAGCTACCCGTCCAATGCGTTCGATGATCTTGAACGGGCCTACGTACCTTGGGTTCAGTTTACCCCTTTTGCCGAAACGTATTACACCTTTCCAAGGTGACACCTTTAGCATAACCATGTCCCCGACCTGAAACTCTAATGGTTTCCTTCGAACATCGGCGTAGCTCTTTTGGCGACTACGGGCTGTTTTCAATCTCTCCTTGATTTGCACTATCTTCTCAGTCGTTTCATGTATGATCTCGGGACCAGTTAAATGTCGATCTCCTACTTCATTCCAACAGATAGGAGATCTACACTTCCTTCCGTACAATGCTTCGAATGGCGCAGCTCCAATGCTCGCATGATAACTATTATTATACGAGAATTCTGCTAACGGTAGGTATTTATCCCATCCGTTTCCAAAATCGATCACACATGCCCTGAGCATG
Organism: Rutidosis leptorrhynchoides; assembly: GCF_046630445.1. Taxonomy (NCBI): domain Eukaryota; kingdom Viridiplantae; phylum Streptophyta; class Magnoliopsida; order Asterales; family Asteraceae; genus Rutidosis; species Rutidosis leptorrhynchoides. The sequence goes on from NC_092334.1 coordinate 512,848,822, forward strand.
TCTTCGAGAGTCTGAATCGTTCTTTCACTCTGTCCATCGGTTTGTGGATGATATGCGGTACTCATATCCAACCGAGTTCCTAGTGCCTCCTGTAGTGATTGCCAAAACTTTGAGGTAAATCTACTATCACGATCGGATATAATGGAAATAGGTATTCCATGCCTTGAAACTATTTCCTTTATATATAATCGTAATAATTTCTCCATTCTATTTGTTTCCTTTATAGGCAAGAAATGTGCAGATTTGGTAAGACGATCAACAATTACCCAAATGGTGTCGTATCCCCAGGCAGTCTTTGGTAACTTCGTGATGAAATCCATGGTAATACCATCCCATTTCCATTCTGGGATTTCTGGTTGTTGAAGTAACCCTGACGGCTTTTGGTGTTCTGCTTTGACTTTGGAACAAGTTAAACATTCCCCAACATATGTTGCAACGTCTGTCTTCAAATTAGGCCACCAATAATGCGTCTTAAGATCTTGGTACATCTTTCCAACTCCAGGATGTATCGAATATCTTGTCTTATGTGCCTCGTTCAATATCAACTTCCTTAATCCACCCAACTTCGGTACCCAAATACGGTTTGCAAAATATCGAATTCCATCTTCCCGTATAACGAGTTGCTTCTCATACTTTTTCATTATTTCATTTCCTATATTTTCTTTAGTAAGTGCTTCTCGTTGAACTTCTTTGATTTGTGAGTTGAGATTCATGCGAATTTTTATGTTCATCGCTCGTACTCGAATTGGTTCTCGTTCCTTTCTGCTTAGAGCGTCGGCCACCACGTTCGCTTTCCCGGGATGATAACGAATTTCACAATCATAGTCGTTTATTAACTCGACCCACCTACGTTGCCTCATGTTCAATTGTTTTTGATCGAAAATATGTTGAAGGCTTTTATGATCAGTAAACACAGTGAATTTAACCCCATACAAGTAGTGTCTCCACATTTTCAATGCAAACACGACTGCTCCCAATTCTAGATCATGCGTCGTATAATTCCGCTCATGAATCTTCAATTGTCGGGATGCAAATGCAATTACTTTCTTTCGTTGCATAAGAACACAACCAAAACCTTGTCGCGAAGCGTCACAATATATTTCAAAATCATCATTCCCTTCAGGTAACGATAAAATAGGCGCCGTAGTTAACTTCTTCTTCAGTAATTGAAATGCGTTCTCCTGCTCCGAGGTCCATTCATATTTCTTCCCTTTTTGCGTTAACGCTGTCAACGGCTTAGCTATTCGGGAAAAATCTTGAATAAACCTTCTATAATAACCGGCTAAACCCAAAAATTGGCGTATCTGCGTTGGTGTCTTAGGAGTCTCCCATTTTTCAATAGCTTCAGTTTTTGCTGGATCAACCTGAATTCCTTCGCTATTAACAACATGGCCAAGAAATTGCACTTCTTTCAACCAAAAAGCACACTTGGAAAATTTAGCATATAGCTGTTCTTTTCTTAACAACTCCAATATCAACCTTAAATGCTCTTCATGCTCTTGCTCACTCTTGGAATAGATAAGAATATCATCAATGAAAACGATAACAAACTTATCTAAATACGGACTACAAACTCGATTCATGAGGTCCATAAATACAGCTGGCGCATTCGTCAATCCAAACGGCATAACCAAAAATTCGTAATGACCATAACGTGTCCGAAAAGCAGTTTTCGGAATGTCCTCTTCTTTGACGCGTAGTTGATGATAGCCCGATCTTAAGTCGATTTTTGAATAAACACATGATCCTTGCAATTGATCAAATAAGTCATCAATTCTCGGTAGTGGATATCGATTCTTGATAGTTAACTTATTTAATTCACGATAGTCTATACACATCCTAAAAGATCCATCTTTCTTCTTAACAAACAAAATTGGAGCTCCCCACGGTGAAGTACTCGGTCGTATGAATCCACGGTCCAGTAATTCTTTTAACTGACTTTGAAGTTCTTTTAACTCAGACGGTGCAAGTCTATATGGAGCACGAGCCACTGGTGCAGCTCCTGGTACTAAATCTATTTGAAATTCTACCGATCTAAATGGAGGTAATCCCGGCAATTCTTCCGGAAAAACTTCGGGAAAATCTCTTGCCACAGGCACGTCATTGATGCACTTCTCTTCCTTTTCGACTTTATTAACATGTGCTAAAATAGCGTAACATCCCTTTTCTAAACACTTCTTGGCTTTCAAACAGCTAATGAGTTTTAGTTTTGAATTACCCTTCTCTCCATAAATCATCACTGGCATTTTATCCTTACCAGGAATACGAATTGCCTTCTTGGCACAAACAACTTCCGCTCCTATTTTGGACATCCAGTCCATGCCGACTATTACATCAAAACCTCCTAATTCTACGGGTATTAAGTCGATTTTAAACGTTTCTCCGGCTAGATTTATTTCACAACCACGACAAATTTTATCGGCTTTAATTAGTTTACCATTAGCTAACTCAATCATGTACTTAGCATCTAGAGGTAATGATGAACAATTCAATTTAGTGTAAAAATTTATACACACGTAACTTCTATCGGCGCCAGTATCAAATAAAATAGATGCTGATAAGTTATTAATGGTAAACGTACCCGTAACAAGCTCCGGGTCTTCTCGTGCCTCTCTAGCATTAATAACAAACGCTCTTCCACGTGCAGGTCCGCCATTCTGATTCGGGCACTGACTCTTATAGTGACCTTGTTTTCCACAACCAAAACAAGTAATGGTAGCCAAAGCAGTTCTATTTGCGTTGGTGGCAGGAGTCTTGTTGCCATTTGTAACGAGAGCCTTACAATCTTCCGCAAGATGACCTTGTCGATTACACTTGGTGCATAACACACTACAGTAACCAAAGTGATGTTTGTGGCAACGGTTGCATAAAGGATTTTGTCCTTTATAACCAAAGCTTAAACCACTACCCGCACCTTGCGTGTTTTCTTGTTTCTTAAAAGATTGTTGTTGGTTACCTCGATCATAATTTCCATTCCACTTTCTTTTGTTACCTGATACCTTCACATCAGTATTGGATACTTTCTTATCCATGATGACCTGATCCATTAGCTCGTTTGCCATGGTTATAGCTTCATGAATTGTCTTAGGTTTCGACGCCGTAACGTTTGCCTTGACCTTTTTGGGCAAACCACCTTTGTACATTTCAATCTTCCGTGCTTCGGTTGGAACCAATTCAGGACATAGTAAAACCAATTCCATGAATCGCTGATTGTAGTTGGTGATTTCAGTACCAACCACCTTCAAACTTCGTAACTCATCTTCTAACTTAATAACCTCATTCCTTGGACAATACTCGGTGATTATCATTGCTTTGAATTCTTCCCATGGAGTATCATAAGCTACATCTCCTCCTACCGCCTTCACATAATTCTTCCACCATGTGAGTGCACTATCTTGTAAAGTGCACGATGCAAACTTGGTCATGTCTTTTTCATCACAACCGCTGATTTTGAACACCGTCTCCATCTTTTCTATCCATCGGGTTAAACCGATAGGTCCTTCCGTTCCACTGAATGATGAAGGCTTGCAAGCTTGGAACGTCTTGTAGGAGCATCCTACACGAGGATTTGGATTAACTGCAGCAGCTCTTGCAGCCTCAACCCATAACATTCTGTCGTTCACTCGCTGGTTGATGAGTTCCTCGAGTTCTTGTTCCGTCATTCGATTCAATCGCGCCATTTCCTAATGAAAGAAAATAATTATTCACATGGAATATTATAGATGTAGTGTGTATTTATAGTACATTTATAGCTTGTTAATAATATGAACCAGATATTATTATAAAAGCCTTTTCTTCTTATTAGCGTTTTATAATTATATCTTGGGTAGTACCTACCCGTTAATGTTCATACTTAATAGCTTAGTACAGAATCAATTACTACAATCTAAATAATACTTAACCATGGAAAATTATTGCATTTCATACTTCAATATTTTACATATGCTTATCTTACATCGAACATTAAGCAAACCACACTATTAATATTATACAAAACATTATTCGGTTCCATGGTTTGACACAGCAGCGCATCGTTTGATCTATTTTCTAGGACGTTTAGACACAAAGATTTGCTTAACGCTTATCCTAACTGTCTGCCTATATTTTGGCTGTGGGACTGAAGAACTGGATGCCGGGACAGAACGAATAGGAATAGCGGGGATAGGGGTGGTAGTGTTGAGTGGAATTGGTGCCACATCATTCTCATTAAACTCGGGATTTGGATTTTCTAATTCATTAGCCTTTCGTTTCTTTCCTAGTTCGAACTCGTCTTTTGTAATTTCCTGTATTTCTTCCTCGGGTTCACTTTCCTCCTCGGGTTCACTTTCCTCCTCGGGTTCACTTTCCTCCTCGGGTTCACTTTCCTCCTCGGGTTCACTTTCCGGGTTCTCTATAGTTGGTTCATCCGGAAATTGTGAGTCTTCCCCAAGGATATCATTTTCGTCATCGGACAGGTTAATGACTGGAACGCCATCTGAAGATTCTGATTCGGAGTCGTTGATTGTGATAACAATTTTTGAGCTCGACATCTATCACACAACAACTAACCCATTAGTACTTATATAATATTTACATATAAATTTTAACCAACAGTGATAAGCAATGGTTTTTTTTTTTTTTTTTAAATCAGACCCGGTCAAAGTCCAGACTTACTAATGTATCCTAACGGCTTCTCGGTTAGACACACTAATGCAGACCTGGTTCGCTAAGACCAACGCTCTGATACCACATGTCATAACCCGTCCTTAACCATAAGAACGTGTTAGATAACGTATGATTTCATTGCGAGGTATTGACCTCTATATGCGACATTTTTAAAAAGGAAAACTGCATATATTATACATTACAAACCAAACCATTATTTTTGTTACAAGCTTTAGACAATAAAAAGATGATTATCGTTTAACGATAATCTTCGACTTACAAACTTTACAAATGATAATAACAACACGATTTCTAGCATATTTTACAACACACGTCCTCGGATATGCAGTTTTATTTTTGACACAAATATGAGTACGCATGATCCTGCTTAGATTCAACATAATGCAGCGGAAGCTTTAATTATCACCTGAGAATAAACATGTTTAAAAACGTCAACATAAAGTTGGTGAGATATAGGTTTAGTGCGCAGCAATATATATATATAGACCACAAGATTTCGTATATAAACATTTCAATAAAAATATTCTAAGTGGTTGAGCACTTGGTAACCATACTTAACATTTTCACGTCGCATATTCCCTTTAATATGAAATCTTACTACACTGTACCAAGTGTAGTCACAAAACGAAGTACTGTGCAACCGTTGAATACTGGTCGTCCAGTCCGGTTGGGGTTGTCAGGCCCGATAGATCTATCAACAGGATTCGCGTTTACAATACCGCTGTAAATATTAGTTACCAAGCTACAGGGAAGTATGCCAGTGGTACAACTCAACGTAGAACATATTTTTCAGTTACTTGTGTCCATATCGTAAAACATAAAATACATGTATTCTCATCCCGAAATATTTAGAGTTTAAAAATGGGACTATATACTCACTCTTGTCTTGATGATATATATAATTTGACTCGGTCTTCCGGTTGATATCACGAACCTATCCACATATAATATATCAATATGTTTTCATTTTTAAACAAACGTTATAAATATATACTTGTTATACTTTTAATACTTTGAATAATTCCTTAGTCCGTAGTTAGCAGTCCGATGTTAGTAATTCAATTTTAATGGTTCATTTTTAGATGTTTAATATACCCGCAATGAAATAAATAAAACCCCCAACGAAATAAATAAAACCCCCTCGTATATGTATTGGTCGAGATTAATCTTGACCCATGGTACCGGTGTTGTCAAATGACGTGTTGCGTACATAAAGTACCGGTGTTGTCAAATGACGTGTTGCGTACAATCATGGGATCTTATGATTAATCTTCTCGTGTTGTTTACGGGTGATCCTGAACCATATAAAATTGAATTATAAGTACATATATATAAAATATCATGTTATCTTAGAAATATGTGATTTATATCATTTTTTTCCAATTGATCCCGTAGTTGAAATGATCTAGGATAACCAATTTTGTTTCGGTCATAGTTTCTTCGTTACAAATCCGTTTTCGTTGATTCAAATTGCCATCTTCTTGGATCGAGTTCTTCTTTAAGACTATGAACTGTAAATACCTTGGTTTGTATTCAAAATCATACGGCATAAGTGAAACATTAGTGAAACATATGAAGTTAAACATTTTTGTTACAACAAAATCATTTAATGACCATTTTTCTAAAAATACTTATACTTTGAAAAACCAAGTTTTACCTTGTTAAATTAGCATATACATAAGTTATATTACAGGTCTTGAAGTATTTTAAAAGTTAAGTTAGAAGGATCTATTTAGTTTGCAAACAAGTTTGAAAACATTCAAACTATGTTCTTGTTGTTAAACTTTTGTACCACAAAATAAGATAGCTATATATATATGAATCGAATAAGGTTATGAACATAGATTCTACCTCAAGTTCCTTGGATAAGTTTGCTGTAAAAGAGAAGTAAAAAGCTAGAATCAAAAGGGTGATGGAAGTGGATGAAAGATTGGAAGTAAGTTGGTGTTCTTGGAAGGTTTTCTTGAAGTGTTTTTGTATGGTTTTCTTATGGTGTTTTAGTATGGTTTTTGAAGCTAGATCTTCTTGGAAACTTTGCTGAATTGATTAAGGGTTTTAAGGCTTCAAAGTATGTGTGTGTTTTGGCTAGAAAGTTGAAGTAAAATGAATGAAGATGATGATACATATAAAGGCCTTAAAAAACGTGGCATTAGGTGTTCATGGACAAAATTCTAGTTTGTAATCTTGCTAATTAGTCAAGTAATCATCCAAAAGTAATTACCTAGCTCTAAGGGCATGAATAATGGCTGGTTAGGTGGTGATTTTGATGTGTATTTACTATTAGTAAATACGTATAGGAGCTAGGTATGATACGAGTACAAATACTCTAGGTATACGTATAGAAATTTTGTGAAAAATGAAATGAGGATTCAAATATAGCTATCTTTTGTGAATACACTTATATGATTTTATGTATTTAAGTTCTTAAAAGTGATTAAATACATTACTTATACAATATATGTATAAACATTATATGTCTTAAGTATTTATGTCAAATAACGTTACGTATAGTTATCGTTTTGAAAACTTAAGTTAGTAGTTTCAAAATACACATATAACTTGTTGTTATTAATATAAAATGAGGTATTAAAACATTCCTTAATCATGTTAAATATGTATATATACATATATATACACAAACGTATAATTATCATATATTGTATGGTTCGTGATATCATCGGTCAAACTAGACGGTCAAACGTTGTGTAAAACTCTTTTCGGAAATATCAGTCTCGACAATTTGGATTGCTTATCATGTTGGTAAGGTTTAATTTATGTAAATATTAATCTTATAAGTATATAACGATCGAAAAAGTGCGGGTCGTTACATTACCTCCCCGTTAAATAAATTTCGTCCCGAAATTTTAAAATTGTACCTATTTTGCGTCATCGAGAAACAAATGCGGATACTTTCGTTTCATCTGATCCTCTCGTTCCCAAGTAAACTCGGGACCTCTTCTAGCATTCCAACGAACCTTAACAATCGGTATATTACTCTGTTTGAGCTGTTTAACTTCACGGTCCATGATTTCGATTGGTTCTTCGACGAATTGTAGTTTCTCGTCGACATGAATTTCTTCAAGAGGAATGGTGAGGTCTTCCTTTGCAAGACACTTCTTCAGGTTTGAGACGTGAAAGGTATTATGTACTCCAGCGAGTTGTTGCGGTAACTCGAGTCGATAAGCTACCGGTCCAATGCGTTCGATGATCTTGAACGGGCCTACGTACCTTGGGTTCAGTTTACCCCTTTTGCCGAAACGTATTACACCTTTCCAAGGTGACACCTTTAGCATAACCTTACCAACATGATAAGCAATCCAAATTGTCGAGACTGATATTTCCGAAAAGAGTTTTACACAACGTTTGACCGTCTAGTTTGACCGATGATATCACGAACCATACAATATATGATAATTATACGTTTGTGTATATATATGTATATATACATATTTAACATGATTTAAGGATGTTTAAATATCTCATTTTGTATTAATAACAATAAGTTATAAGTATATTTTGAAACTACTAACTTAAGCTTTCAAAACGATAACTATACGTAACGTTATTTGACATAAATACTTACGACCTATAATGTTTATACATATATCGTATATATAATGTATTTAATCACTTTTAAAGACTTAAATACATAAAACAATATAAGTATATTCACAAAAGATAGCTATATTTGAATCCTCATTCCATTTTTCACAAGATTTCTATACGTATATCTAGAGTATATGTACTCGTATCATACCTAGCTTCTATACATATTTACTATTGGTATATACACATCAAATCACCACCAACCAGCCCTTGTTCATGCCTTATGTATAAGGTAACTACTTTTGTTATTTAGTATGACAATTTCACATGATTAAAAGATCTTTTCACAAAATTACAAATTTATACACCTTTTACACCACCATAAATACATGCATCCATTTTCAATTTTTGGAACATCATTTCTCTAGCTAAACACACACACTTACTAGCCTCATGTCTCTCTAAGAACTCCAGCAAAAATCCTCTCAAGAATCACCTTAAACACCACCATAAAAAGATCAACAAAAACACTACAAAAATACAACTTTCAATTCAAGTTTATGTCTTAAGTTGCTTCCAATCTTTCATCCAATTTCATCACTCTTTTGGTTCTAGGTTTTTACTCCTCTTTTACAGCAATCTTGTCCAAGTAACTTGAGGTAGTAACTTTGTTCATAACCTTATTCGATTCATATATATATAGCTATCTTATTGTATGGTATACAATTTTAACAACAAAAACATAGTTTGAATGATTTCAAACTTGTTTGCAAACTAAATAGATCCTTCTAACTTAACTTTTAAAATACTTCAAGACCTGTAATATAACTTAAATATATGCTAATTTAACAAGGTATAACTTGGTTTTTCAAAGAATACCTTAAAAACTGTTTTTATGACGTCGGAGTGCAACCGGGGGCTGTTTTGGGTTGGATAATTAAAAACCATCTTGAACTTTGAATTGGAGGTTTATATTCTGGAAAAAAGATATTTCTTATGAATATGTTAACACATAAAAATTTCATGATTTAATTCATAGTATAAGTATTTTTAGAAAAATGGTCATTAAATGATGTTTTTGTAACAAAAATGATTAACTTCATAAGTTTCACCAAAATTTGACCTATGACCTATGATTTCGAATACAAACTAAGGTATTTACAGTTCATATTCTTAAAGAGGGACTCGATCCAAGGAAGTGGAAAGTTGAATCAACGAAAACGGAGTTGTAACGAAGAAATTATGACCAAAACAAAATCGGATATCCAAGACTAGTTTAGCCACGAAAATAATTGGAGAAAATTAAATAAATCACATCTTCCTAAAGTAACATGATATTTTATACATATATACTCATAATTTAATTTTATATGGTTCAGGATCACCCGTAAACAATACGAGAAGATTAATCATAAGATCCCATGATTGTACGCAACACGTCATTTGACAACACCGGTACTTTATGTACGCAACACGTCATTTGACAACACCGGTACCATGGGTCAAGATTAATCTCGACCAATACATATACGATGGGGGTTTTATTTATTTCATTGGGGGTTTATTAAACAACTAAATATGAACCATTAAAATTGAATTACTAACATCGGACTGCTAACTACGGACTAAGGAATTATTAAAAGTATTAAAAGTATTATAAGTATATATATGTGACGATTGTTTAAAAAGAAAAGGTATTGATATATTATATATGGATAGGTTCGTGATATCAATCGGATACCAAGTCGAAATTACATATCTTCAAGACAAAAGTGAGTATATAGTCCCACTTTTAAACTCTAAATATTTCGGGATGAGAATACATGTATTTTATGTTTTACGCTATGGACACAAGTAACTGAAAAATATATTCTACGTTGAGTTGTACCACTGGCATACTTCCCTGTAGCTTGGTAACTAATATTTACAGCGGTATTGTAAACGCGAATCCTGTTGATAGATCTATCGGGCCTGACAACCCCAACCGGACTGGACGACCAGTATTCAACGGTTGCACAGTACTTCGTTTCGTGACTACACCTTGGTACGGTGTAGTAAGATTTCATAATAAAGGGAATATGCGACGTGATTAAATGTTAAGTATGGTTACCAAGTGCTCAAGTGTGTCTAACTAGTAGTTGTTAGGATACATTAAGTGAGTCTGGACTTTGACCGTGTCTGCCTGTCAAAAGTTTTGCTTATCAATCCTAGTCGGAAATCATCTGCTTATCATCCTTAGGGAACTGCCTGCTTATCATTCTTAAGTCTAGACACGTCTTACTGCATTTAGTGCATCGATAGTGTATAGACAAAATTCATATCTTAGCGTATCTGTTACTATAGACATTGCCTGACGTATTTCAAAGATTCTCCGTAATTCATGGGATTTTGATATTATATATACATATGTAAATTATGTATTGAAGAGTACCAAACCCAACTCCTATAATCTATTCCAAACCAAAAATTCACTTCTCCGACTATACAAGATGGATTCTTCATCCAGTTCGAATTCCTCCGACTTCGATAGCTACGCCGATATGGATTTCCATTCGAGCTCCGAGAACAGCGTCACCGGAATGGATCAACCAATTTCCCATCATCTATTTTGGATGAATTGGGGATGGGTTCGTAATATACTAAATCTCTGGAGGCAAGAAGAAGGTGATCCATTCCATCCACCAAATTGTCCTCTTAACGATGAACCTGAAGCACTTACCGGTGAACCTATTCGAAACACCATTTTCTCGCTCATTTCTAGAGTATCTCGTCATGATTACATACTATCCCATATTTCGAATCTTGTTCATTCGCTCGTTCCAACCGTCAATCATCCCGGTATAATAGAAGAAGTCAACGAGCTTCGCGCTCGGGTAGTGGCTTTAGAAAATACGGTGCGAAGGTTACAAACACCAGCAGCAGCACCAGCAGCATAATCTATACCACCATCATCAACGCCGACAGTACTCTTGTCACCCCCAAAATCTCAACATCACAATCTGTATCTCGAATATCAACATCACACGACTCAATATCTGTACTTCGAGTATGATCTTCGTTCTATATATCGTTCTACATCGATTATCTTCGCTTTACGTATCGTATGACGATTATGTAATTTCTAAAGTCTTAGAGATTATGTAATCTAGAATTAACGATAAATCAAATGAGTTTATTATCTTATTGACTCATTAAATCTATGATTATCTCTGAAGAAAATATATATGCAAGTATATTTTCAAAAAGATAGTAATTAAAAATTCCTTCGTACAAACTAATAATGATGAAAATATTTTAACGGGTGGGTAGTACCCGAGGAATATTTAGAATTCACATTAATAAGTTATATTGTACATTCTTGAATCTGATTCAACGGTCATTTGTTATTTTACTTACAACCATCGATATACGTATCCGTTCACCCCAGAATAACCATTTCCATTTAAATTTCATATTTGAATTTTTTTTTACCTATCCAAATCCAACAAGTGGCATAAAGAAGAAACATTGGACAATTAAAATGAAATAAAATGTTGATTATAACATATGAAACTAAACAATTCTTCAATTTTGCCACTTGATTTCATCCTAAACCTCATTTGTACTTCGACAATTATAATCCTCATTCAAATCTTTTCATGATTCTTGAAAACACCTCGATCGAGAAGTTGAACCAGCCGCACCTCGTTTACGGAAGAAAGATTTATGCATAAGTGATGCACCTGAAAAATTTTCGAAACCGAAGTTATAGTTAAAACGTATCCGCGTCGAATTCCTTATCATTCATTATCAAAAACAATCATACGATTCCTTTTCAAGAAGCTAATTTTGTCACAGCTCCACTTCGACTTCTCAGTGAGACTACTCCTATTATAATCTCGATATTTATACTTTGTCCTTTCGACGTTGTTACCGGAGAACCTTTTTCACAACATCATCAGCAGACGTACCAGCAACTCGTTATCTCTTTGGCGAAACCCGCAATCAGTATTTTGAAAATCTCGTAGAAATTCTCCCAGTTATACCGAGAACGACTATCCCTAAGAATTACATTTTTTGAATGTGAAGTTCTGAAAAACATCCTGGACTATGAAGTAGTTCTTGAAATGCTGAAGAAGCAGAAAAAAAAAAAAAAAAAAAAAAAAAAAAAAACTGTAAACGACTTTAACAGTCAAAAGTTTAATGATGAAGTACATTGTATTGGTAAAGCTTAGAAAAAGAGGAGAGTTGGAACTGGAAAACGGATTGAGCAAAGTATGAAGGAGGATGTAGATAAATCACAAGAACTGAATCTGCTTTCAAAGGATTCAAACGATTCAGTGCTTGCTGAAACCATTAGTAAAAAAAAAAAACCTACCCCTTATCCTAAACCTTTCCCGATGATATTCTTCATCATCATCTTATCTTAGATATTATAAGATATCTTCATATCTTTTGTTATACATATCCTCCATATTTCTGGAGATATTCTCACAACTGTTCTTATCCAAAATCATGTATTTCTCCGTAATATCTGCGTTACAATATAAAAGAAACTGTGTTAGTTTCTAAGTTCTAAAACCTTCAAGTTTAAAATAGGAATGTTTTGAAGTAGTGTTGGGAACTGATACATGAATTAGTATAATATAATGAAACTTGATCAACTTCATTATATTACAGTAAGTCATGTTAAGTTTCTAATGGAATGTGATGATTCACAGTACCGTCATCATGTGCCATGTTACACGGCTCTTACATTCTATCAAGTCTCCAAACATATTAGAACGTATCACCTTGATAGTTCTATTTTCCCGGAATATTCGAGTAATTTAACGAATCAAGATCGTGCCATTACAATTTTATTCTAAAACCAATAGCTAGGTTCATTCCAAATTTTATACCTACGAATTCCGAACTATTGATCGCTTGACTCAAGGACGGGAAGAAGAAACGAAGGGACAAAGTCCCAAAAATAGAAATTGGGGTATAGATCACAGCAAATAGGAGAGAATATTAACTATGGATGACAATGATTATGGAAAACAGAAGCAGGAGCATCGAAGTATAAGGAAAGATATCAAACCCAACAACCACCCAGAAACTACAAACCATGTATATCAATACGTATGGCGACGTAAAGACACGGGAGAATTAGAAACATTATAATTCCAAGAAAATCATAAAAGTGAATAGATTCTTCTGGCGGTAGATGGAAGAGAAGAATGAAAGATATAAAAGTTAGAAGTATAACAAAAATCAGAACGGGATGAAGCATTTCAAAGGATACCTTAAAGTAGGAATTAAGGAGAAAGAGTAGAAGATGCGAGTTGTGAAAAATAAGGAAACGAAGGGGTGGATTTATAGTGAAATATCCGACAGAGAAATCGAAACAGATTACCGCATTAAATCAAAGAAGATTCTGATCGCCGAATAACCAAATCTTATTACGTAAGATTTTTCCTAAATCCCTTAAATCCCGGAAATCAATTCTAAACCACGTCATCGATTAAAAACGATTCCATATTTACTCATTTCATTTTTTTTTTGTGATAGCTTCGCTCGTGCGTCTCACATAACCAAATCGTTTTATCTAAATCTTTCAATAATGATAAAATTTCATTATTACCTCATATTCGTCATGAAAACATTCCTATGGTTATTTATGACAACCTCTACCAAATTTCGAGGACGAAATTTCTTTAACGGATGGGTACTGTAACGACCCGGAAATTTCCGACCAAATTTAAACTCTAATCTCTATATGGTTCCGACACGATAAGCAAAAACCCTAAAGTTGACCCGCATTTTTTTTCGATCGTTCTATACTTATAAGATTAATATAAATTAAAACTTACCAACATGATAAGTAATCCAAATTGTCGAGATTTATATTTCCGAAAAGAGTTTTACACAACGTTTGACCGTCTAGTTTGACCGACGATATCACGAACTACACAATATATGATAATTATACGTTTGCGTATATATATGTATATATACATATTTAACATGATTAATGAATGTTTTAATATCTTATTTTGTATCAAAAACTATAAGTTATAAGTATATTTTGAAACTACTAACTTAAGTTTTCAAAACGATAACTATACGTAACGTTATTTGACATAAATACTTAAGACTTATAATGTTTATACATATATCGTATAAGTAATGTATTTACTCACTTTTAAGACTTAAATACATAAAATCATATAAGTGTATTCACAAAAGATAGCTATATTTGAATCCTCATTCCATTTTTCACAAAATTTCTATACGTATATCTAGAGTATAAGTACTCGTATCATACCTAGCTTCTATACGTATTTACTAATAGTACATACATGTCAAATCACTACCTAACCAGCCATTGTACATGCCCTTAGGGCTAGGTAATTGTATTTGGATGCAATTATGACTAAATACATAAAATGATTAATTGAAATTTTGTACATATATACACCATAATCACGTTTTTTATGGTGTATATATGTATCATCACTTTGTTTCATTTTACTTCAATATTTTAGCCAAAACACACACATACTTTGAAGCCTTAAAACCCTTAATCAATTCAGCAAAGTTTTCAAGAAGATCTAGCTTCAAAAACCATACTAAAACACCATAAGAAAACCATACAAAAACACTTCAAGAAAACCCTCCAAGAACACCAACTTACTTCCAATCTTTCATCCACTTCTATCATCCTTTTGATTCTAGCTTCTTACTCCTCTTTTACAGCAAACTTATCCAAGGAACTTGAGGTAGAAACTATGTTCATAACCTTATTCGATTCATATATATATAGCTATCTTATTTTGTGGTACAAAAGTTTAACAACAAGAACATAGTTTGAATGTTTTCAAACATGTTTGCAAACTAAATAGATCAATAGTAATATACCAACTGTAACGTCCGCGACTAATCCTCCCGGACGACGTCTTCAACAGTTGGTCCCATTGCGATGATCGACTCCAAGTAATGTCTTTAGTATGAGCTAATGCACAGCGGAAGACTTAATTCGTACCTGAGAATAACATGCTTTAAAAAGTCAACATAAAGTTGGTGAGATATATAGATTTGATGCTAGCAGCGTTATAACAATGGACCACAAGATTTCATATATAAACATTTAAATAAAAATATTCTAAGTGGTTGAGCACTTGGTAACCATACTTAACATTTAATCACGTCGCATATTCCCTTTATTATGAAATCTTACTACACTGTACCAAGTGTAGTCACGAAACGAAGTACTGTGCAACCGTTGAATACTGGTCGTCCAGTCCGGTTGGGGTTGTCAGGCCCGATAGATCTATCAACAGGATTCGCGTTTACAATACCGCTGTAAATATTAGTTACCAAGCTACAGGGAAGTATGCCAGTGGTACAACTCAACGTAGAATATATTTTTCAGTTACTTGTGTCCATAGCGTAAAACATAAAATACATGTATTCTCATCCCGAAATATTTAGAGTTTAAAAGTGGGACTATATACTCACCTAATGTATTTTGTAGTAAAAATACATATAACATCATCGAACAAGTATAGGGTTGGCCTCGGATTCACGAACCTATATCAAGTATGTGTATTAACACCAAATAATAATCGAACAAACTTATATATATTATTGTTACAAATATACTTCTATATTATATGTTTTATAGATAGATTTATATTTTAATATTTATATTTTATTTAACTAATACTTATCATATTAAATTTTAATATAGTAATTACTCATTAAAATATTATTTAATATTATATGTAATATTGATATTAATGTAGTTCTGTTTTGTGTCATAAATGTATTTTTATAAAAATATCTATTTGTGAAAATATTGATAGTTATAGTAATATCAAAATAATAATTTTTGTAAGAATGATAATGATAATAAGTTTATTAATAATAATAATATTTATAATAATATCTATGTTACTAATAATAATAATAATAATAATAATAATAATAATAATAAAATGAGATTACCTTTAAAAATAAGCCTCCTAAAATAAAACTGCCACAGACGGGACTCGAACCCAAGACCTTATGCTAAAGCACAAACACCCTAACCACTACACTGTTGTTGTTTTTCTTGAGTTATGGTAATCCGAAATACATAAAACCCGTTTATTTCGGCCCAATGATGGAAGCTAACACTTAGAAGCCCAATAATAAATTAATTCTCGATCCAAAAGTAAACCAGCGGCCCAACATCATACTATGAGAAAAGTCCAGTTTCATTAATCAAAATAAAAAAAATAGAGTTGTTTCCTGGTTTCGAACCAGGGACCTCTCGATTATATACAAACACTCATACCAGCTGGGCTATTACCCGTTATCTGATTAATGTCCTTTCTGTTTTATTTTATGTAAACTGTTTCTGTTTCCTTTCCATCTTCATCATTTAAACGAACCATGACCACAAGTAAAAATCAATTCACAACAGATAATTATTCAACCGATTTTGTTTGCCTTCGTAATTGAAATAGATAACATATGGAGAACGTTTAATTGATTGGAAAGAAAAAAAAAAAAAAAAAAAAAAAAAAATAAACACAGCAATAGCAGGAACCCGTCGGTTTTTATGAACTCAAACCCTTTGATGAATTTTAAGATTGTTTTGGATTATGTTTTCAACACGGAATACGTTCTAAATTATTCCTAAAAACTTTTGAAAACATCAATTGGACCTAAAACATTCAAAGGAATTCGAATTTCTTGATGAATTACTCAGTTTGACTTTTGAAATAGAAACTTTAACTTACGAATTAGAAATCAAGAAGAGGAATTGGAGTCTAGAAATTTGCAGAAAGTTCGGTTTAAGGATACTTAATACCACCACGTTTTTAGTTTTTTTTTTTTAATTATCATTTAAATCCGAGTTCCTGAATAAAAGGAGTTAAAACAGAGGTATCGCAAAACAAAAAAAAAAACAAAAAAAAAAAATAATTTAACTCTCCCCTCTCTTTCAATACGTTTGCTAACTATATATGGGAGTAATTGCTAATTTGTAGGGTCGATTTTCTTGGACTCTTGTATCATGAGATAAACAGAAAGACAGAGACAGATACCAACTAATATCTATTAATATTCTGTTTTTTTTTATATACCGATTTTATTTATTTATTTATTTTTTTTTTATTACAAATATATAGAAAACATAATATTATGAATATAATAATAATCAATACATATATGAGTTTTATATATATATATTATTAGTTAATAATATTAATAATAATCAAATACTTAATAATAATAATATTAATAATAATAAGAATCATAATAATAATGTGATGATTTTCATAATAATAATGATCTTAACAAATTTAATAATCAATAATAATATAAGTGATAAAAAAAATAATAATAATAATATTCCTGATGATACAATTACTAAATTGTATTATCTTCTAATAATGTTAACAATTATGATTCTTAATGGTAAAGGTGATAATAGCATCTGATAATTTTACAATTTATAAATAAGATATAACATTTATCTTAACTTGTAATTAGGTATATCAATATTTTTTTTTTTAATTTATTAATTATGTAACATTTGCTAGTTATATAATATATAATAACATACATTTAATATTCGTTATACATAATTACTATACATGTAACCATTATATAGAAAACGTATTCATATACATTTATATATATATATATACATATTTAATTACTCACATTTATTCATGAATCGTTGGGCACAGTCAAAGGGTAACTAGTTATCCAAACATAGATTTCAGATTTTCTATACTCAACATTAAAGATTTTGCTTATCGTGTCGGAAACATATAAAGATTAAGGTTTAAATTTGGTCGGAAATTTCTGGGTCATTACAGTACCTACCCGTTAAAGAAATTTCGTCCCCGAAATTTGATAGAGGTTGTCATGGAAAATAATGAGAATGTTTTCATGAAGAATATGAGGTATTAATGGAGTTTTATCATTATTGAGAAATATAAATAAAACGATTCGATCATGTGAAGCGTACGAGTGAAGCTATCACAAAAGAGTGAAATGAGTAAATGTATTTATTCGTTTCAACCGATGACGTAGTTACTGTTGATTTTTGGAATTTAAGGAATCTAAAGAAAATCTTACGTAATAAGATTTGGTTCTTCGGCGATCAGGATCTTCTTTGATTTAATGCGGCAATCTGTTTCGATTTCTTTGTCGGATATTCCACTATAAATCCACCTCCTTCATTTTTTTTTTTTTCACAACTCACACCTTTTATTCTTTCTTCCTTGATTCATACTTTAAAGCATTCGTCAATATGCTCTATCCAGTCCTGATTTTTGATATACTCCTAACTTTTGTATCTAAAATTCTTCTTTTTCATCTACCACCAGAAGAATCTATTTACTTCTTCTATACTCTTGTGTTCATAGTGTTTCTAGTTCTCCCGTGTCTTTATATTGTTATATGCATCGATATACACGGTTTGTAATTTCTGGGTGGTTAGCGGCCTTTGTATTTTTTTTATTATTTTTCAAAGCTTCATGCTTTCGTCTTCTCTTCCCGACTTCGAGTTAAGCGAGTAATAGTCCGGAATTCGTAGGTATGAAATTCGAAATTAACATAGCTAATACTCTAAGAAGGAAATGGTAATGGCACGATTTTGATTTGTCAAATTACCAGAATATTCTGGAAAAGACCGAATCATCAAGAATTGTTTTCTTGATATTTTTAGAATTTAGATAGAATGTAAGAGCCGTGTAACATGGCACATGATGATGGTACTGTGAATCATCACATTCCATTAGAAACTCAACATGACTTACTGTAATATAATGAAGTTGATCAAGTTTCATTATATTATACTAATTCATGTATCAATTCCCAACACTACTTCAAAACATTCCTATTTTAAACTCGAAGGTTTTAGAGCATAGAAACTAACACAGTTTCTTTTATGTTGTAACGCAGATGTTACGGAGAGATAAATGATCCCAGATAAGAATAGTTGTGAAAATATCTCCAGAAATATGGAGAATATGCATAACGGAAGATATGAAGATATCTTATAATATCTTGGATATGATGATGATGATGAATATCATCTGGAAAGGTTTAGAATAAGGAGTAGGGTTATTATTAACGGTTTCAGCAGGCACTGAATCATTTGGATTCTTTGAAGGCAGGTTCCGTCCTTGTGATTTATCCACAGCCTCTTTCATACTTTGCTCAAACCTTTTCTTTTTCTGGGCTTTACCAACACACTATACTTTATCATCAACTTTTGACTTGTTAAAGTCATTTACAGTTTTTGCTGCTTCATCAGTATTTCAAGAACTACTTCATAGTTCAGGGTGTTTTTCAGAAACTTCACATTCGGAGTTATGAAATTCTTAGAGGTAAACGTTATTGGTTTAATTGGAGAAGTTTTGCGAGATTTTCAAAATACTGATTGTTGATTCTGCTAAAGGAATGACGAGCTGCTGGTACGTCTGCTAATGATGTCGTGGAAAAGGTTCTCTAGTAACGACGACGGAAGAACAACGTGTATATATCGAGGTTATAATGAAACTAGTTTTTCTGAGAAGTCGAGGTTAACTTGCTGGAGCTGTGACAAAATTTGCTACTTGAAAAGGAATTGTAAGGTTGTTTTTGCTGATGAATGATAAAGAATTCGACGCGGGTACGATTTAATCTATAACTTCGGTTTCGAAAGTTTTTCAGGTGCATAATTGTATGCATAAATCTTTCTTCCGTAGACGAGGTGCGGCGAGTTCAACTTCTCGATCGAGGTGTTTTCAAGAATCATGAAAAAAATTGAACGAGGATTATAATTGTCGAGGTACAAATGAGGTTTAAGATGAAATCAAGTGGCAAACTTGAAGAATTATTTAGTTTCATATGTTATTATCAATATTTTAATTCATTTACTTGTCCAAAGCTAGCAGTCTAATAGTCTGATTGTCCAATGGTTCAATAGATTCATATATAAAGTAGATATATATAATATTCAAATTACTTAATACGTATCGTGACCCGTGTACCGGTCTCGGTGTCGATCACAACTCAAAGTATATATATATTTTGGAATCAACTCCGACCCTGTATAGCCAACTCCCACCTTCATATATAGAGTGTCTACGGTTGTTCCGAAATATATATGTAGATGGGTCGATATGATAAGTCGAAACCTTGCATACGTGTCCCGTTATTTATAGTGCGTAAAAGTAAATAACAGAAATTAAATGACGATAAATAAAATTTGCGAGAATGTAAATTGCGATAATATAAATGTTAATCAGTTAGCTGGGAACAGTTAGCCGGAACAGTTAGCGTGTAATCCTATCACAATTTTAATTAATTAATTCGTTTGTTTCTAACAAATTTTATTCTGTCTAATGTTTTCTTCATTATGCCACTTGTTGGATTCTGATAGGTCAAAACCCAATATGAAATTTTGAATGGAAATGGTTATTTTGTGGTGAATGGATACGTATATCGATGATTGTAAGTAGGATAGTAAATGACCGTTGAATCAGATTTGAAGAATGTACAGTGTAACTTGTTAATGTGAATTTTAAATATTCCTTGGGTACTACCAACCCGTTAAAATATTTTCATCATTAACAGTTTGTACGAAAGAATTTTAAATTACGATCTTTATGAAAATATACTTGCATATATATTTTCTTCAGATGTAATTATGGATTTAATGAGTCAATAAAATTTTATACTCATTTGATTTATTGTTAGCACTTGATTACATGAGCTCTAAAACGTTAGAGATTACATAATTGCCATGTCGAACGAAGGTAAATGAGGTATAACAATACGTAGAACGAAATTAATTGATGTTGAACAATATGTAGAACGAAGATCATACTCGATGTACAGATGGTAATATTGAGGCGTGTGATGTTGGTATCCAAGATACAGATCGTAACGTTGAGATTTATGACGTGATTGTGGTTGAGGTGATAAGAGTATTGTCGGCGTTGATGATGGTGGTACGGATTATGCTGCTGGTGCTGCTGCTGGTGTCTCCACACCAGATTCTCCAAAGCCATCACTCGATCACGTAATTTGTTAACTTCTTATATTATGTCGGGATGATTGACGATTGAAACGAGCGGGTGAGCAAGATTCGAAATATAGAATAATATATAATCGTGACGGGATATGCTGGAAATGAGAGGGTAAATGGTTTCTCGAACAGGTTTGCCGGTAAGTGCTTTCAGGTTCATCGCCAGGAGGGCAATTTGAGAAGATTTTTTAACGTGAAATGATTTTCGAATATAGAATGATATTCTAACTTCATAGAATATCTATAATAATAAAGATTTTGTAGCCTACAGAGGATCTTACGGCATATGACAAGCAAGTCTACAGATGCGCTAAGATATGAATTCTAGTCTATACACTATCAATGCACTAAATGCAATAAGACGTGTCTAGACTTAAGATTGATGAGCAGGCAATTCCCTAAGGATGATAAGCAGATGGTTTCCGACTGAAAATGATAAGCAAAACTTTTTGACAAGTAGGCACGGTCAAAGTCCAGACTCACTAATGTATCCTAACATCTACTAGTCAGACACACTAAGGCAAGACCTGGTTCACTAAGACCAACGCTCTGATACCAACTGTAACGTCCGCGACTAATCCTCCCGGACGACGTCTTCAACAGTTGGTCCCATTGCGATGATCGACTCCAAGTAATGTCTTTAGTATGAGCTAATGCACAGCGGAAGACTTAATTCGTACCTGAGAATAACATGCTTTAAAAAGTCAACATAAAGTTGGTGAGATATATAGATTTGATGCTAGCAGCGTTATAACAATGGACCACAAGATTTCATATATAAACATTTAAATAAAAATATTCTAAGTGGTTGAGCACTTGGTAACCATAC
Source organism: Rutidosis leptorrhynchoides (assembly GCF_046630445.1). Classification (NCBI taxonomy): domain Eukaryota; kingdom Viridiplantae; phylum Streptophyta; class Magnoliopsida; order Asterales; family Asteraceae; genus Rutidosis; species Rutidosis leptorrhynchoides. Next base: position 512,870,901 of record NC_092334.1, read on the forward strand.
TTAACATTTAATCACGTCGCATATTCCCTTTATTATGAAATCTTACTACACTGTACCAAGTGTAGTCACAAAACGAAGTACTGTGCAACCGTTGAATACTGGTCGTCCAGTCCGGTTGGGGTTGTCAGGCCCGATAGATCTATCAACAGGATTCGCGTTTACAATACCGCTGTAAATAACAGTTACCAAGCTACAGGGAAGTATGCCAGTGGTACAACTCAACGTAGAATATATTTTTCAGTTACTTGTGTCCATAACGTAAAACATAAAATACATGTATTCTCATCCCGAAATATTTAGAGTTTAAAAGTGGGACTATATACTCACTGTTGTCTCGAAGATATATATATTTTTGACTTGGTCTTCCGGTTGATATCACGAACCTATCCATATATAATATATCAATATATTTTCATTTTAAACAAACATCTCGTATATATATTTATAATACTTTTAATACTTTGAATAATTCCTTAGTCCGTAGTTAGCGTTTCGATGTTAGTAATTCAATTTTAATGGTTCATTTTTAGATGTTTAATATACCCGCAATAAATAAACCCCCAACGAAATAAATAAAACTCCATCGTATATGTATTGGTCGAGATTAATCTTGACCCATGGTACCGGTGTTGTCAAATGACGTGTTGCGTACATAAAGTACCGGTGTTGTCAAATGACGTGTTGCGTACAATCATGGGATCTTATGATTAATCTTCTCGTGTTGTTTACGGGTGATCCTGAACCATATAAAATTGAATTATAAGTACATATATATAAAATATCATGTTATCTTAGAAATATGTGATTTATATCATTTTTTTCCAATTGATCCCGTAGTTGAAATGATCTAGGATAACCAATTTTGTTTCGGTCATAGTTTCTTCGTTACAAATCCGTTTTCGTTGATTCAAATTGCCATCTTCTTGGATCGAGTTCTTCTTTAAGACTATGAACTGTAAATACCTTGGTTTGTATTCAAAATCATACGGCATAAGTGAAACATTAGTGAAACATATGAAGTTAAACATTTTTGTTACAACAAAATCATTTAATGACCATTTTTCTAAAAATACTTATACTTTGAAAAACCAAGTTTTACCTTGTTAAATTAGCATATACATAAGTTATATTACAGGTCTTGAAGTATTTTAAAAGTTAAGTTAGAAGGATCTATTTAGTTTGCAAACAAGTTTGAAAACATTCAAACTATGTTCTTGTTGTTAAACTTTTGTACCACAAAATAAGATAGCTATATATATATGAATCGAATAAGGTTATGAACATAGATTCTACCTCAAGTTCCTTGGATAAGTTTGCTGTAAAAGAGAAGTAAAAAGCTAGAATCAAAAGGGTGATGGAAGTGGATGAAAGATTGGAAGTAAGTTGGTGTTCTTGGAGGGTTTTCTTGAAGTGTTTTTGTATGGTTTTTGTATGGTGTTTTAGTATGGTTTTTGAAGCTAGATCTTTATGGAACTTTGCTGGATTGTTATGGAGTTTAGAGAGTAAGAAAGAGTGTGTGTTTTTAGTTAAGAGATTGAAGTAAAAATGAATCAAAAATGATGATACATATATACTCCTAAAAATGTGATCTTTAAGGATAACATGACAAAATTTTAGTTTGTATTTTTGTTAATTAGTCAAGTAATCATCCAAAAGTAATTACCTAGCTCTAAGGGCATGAATAATGGCTGGTTAGGTGGTGATTTTGATGTGTATTTACTATTAGTAAATACGTATAGGAGCTAGGTATGATACGAGTACAAATACTCTAGGTATACGTATAGAAATTTTGTGAAAAATGAAATGAGGATTCAAATATAGCTATCTTTTGTGAATACACTTATATGGTTTTATGTATTTAAGTTCTTTAAAAGTAATTAAATACATTACTTATACAATATATGTATAACATTATAAGTCTTAAGTATATATGTCAAATAACGTTACGTATTGTTATCGTTTTGAAAACTTAAGTTAGTAGTTTCAAAATACACATATAACTTGTTGTTATTAATATAAAATGAGGTATTAAAACATTCTTTAATCATGTTAAATATGTATATATACATATATATACACAAACGTATAATTATCATATATTGTATGGTTCGTGATATCATCGGTCAAACTAGACGGTCAAACGTTGTGTAAAACTCTTTTCGGAAATATCAGTCTCGACAATTTGGATTGCTTATCATGTTGGTAAGGTTTAATTTATGTAAATATTAATCTTATAAGTATATAACGATCGAAAAAGTGCGGGTCGTTACATTACCTCCCCGTTAAATAAATTTCGTCCCGAAATTTTAAAATTGTACCTATTTTGCGTCATCGAGAAACAAATGCGGATACTTTCGTTTCATCTGATCCTCTCGTTCCCAAGTAAACTCGGGACCTCTTCTAGCATTCCAACGAACCTTAACAATCGGTATATTACTCTGTTTGAGCTGTTTAACTTCACGGTCCATGATTTCGATTGGTTCTTCGACGAATTGTAGTTTCTCGTCGACATGAATTTCTTCAAGAGGAATGGTGAGGTCTTCCTTTGCAAGACACTTCTTCAGGTTTGAGACGTGAAAGGTATTATGTACTCCAGCGAGTTGTTGCGGTAACTCGAGTCGATAAGCTACCGGTCCAATGCGTTCGATGATCTTGAACGGGCCTACGTACCTTGGGTTCAGTTTACCCCTTTTGCCGAAACGTATTACACCTTTCCAAGGTGACACCTTTAGCATAACCATGTCCCCGACCTGAAACTCTAATGGTTTCCTTCGAACATCGGCGTAGCTCTTTTGGCGACTACGGGCTGTTTTCAATCTCTCCTTGATTTGCACTATCTTCTCAGTCGTTTCATGTATGATCTCGGGACCAGTTAAATGTCGATCTCCTACTTCATTCCAACAGATAGGAGATCTACACTTCCTTCCGTACAATGCTTCGAATGGCGCAGCTCCAATGCTCGCATGATAACTATTATTATACGAGAATTCTGCTAACGGTAGGTATTTATCCCATCCGTTTCCAAAATCGATCACACATGCCCTGAGCATGTCTTCGAGAGTCTGAATCGTTCTTTCACTCTGTCCATCGGTTTGTGGATGATATGCGGTACTCATATCCAACCGAGTTCCTAGTGCCTCCTGTAGTGATTGCCAAAACTTTGAGGTAAATCTACTATCACGATCGGATATAATGGAAATAGGTATTCCATGCCTTGAAACAACTTCCTTTATATACAATCGTAATAGTTTCTCCATTCTATCTGTTTCCTTTATAGGCAAGAAATGTGCAGACTTGGTGAGACGATCAACAATCACCCAAATGGTGTCGTACCCCCAGGCAGTCTTTGGTAACTTCGTGATGAAATCCATGGTAATACCATCCCATTTCCATTCTGGGATTTCTGGTTGTTGAAGTAACCCTGACGGCTTTTGATGTTCTGCTTTGACTTTGGAACAAGTTAAACATTCCCCAACATATGTTGCAACGTCTGTCTTCAAATTAGGCCACCAATAATGCGTCTTAAGATCTTGGTACATCTTTCCAACTCCAGGATGTATCGAATATCTTGTCTTATGTGCCTCGTTCAATATCAACTTCCTTAATCCACCCAACTTCGGTACCCAAATACGGTTTGCAAAATATCGAATTCCATCTTCCCGTATAACGAGTTGCTTCTCATACTTTTTCATTATTTCATTTCCTATATTTTCTTTAGTAAGTGCTTCTCGTTGAACTTCTTTGATTTGTGAGTTGAGATTCATGCGAATTTTTATGTTCATCGCTCGTACTCGAATTGGTTCTCGTTCCTTTCTGCTTAAAGCATCGGCCACCACGTTCGCCTTTCCGGGATGATAACGAATTTCACAATCATAGTCGTTTATTAACTCGACCCACCTACGTTGCCTCATGTTCAATTGTTTTTGATCGAAAATATGTTGAAGGCTTTTATGATCAGTAAACACAGTGAATTTAACCCCATACAAGTAGTGTCTCCACATTTTCAATGCAAACACGACTGCTCCCAATTCTAGATCATGCGTCGTATAATTCCGCTCATGAATCTTCAATTGTCGGGATGCAAATGCAATTACTTTCTTTCGTTGCATAAGAACACAACCAAAACCTTGTCGCGAAGCGTCACAATATATTTCAAAATCATCGTTCCCTTCAGGTAATGATAAAATAGGCGCCGTAGTTAACTTCTTTTTCAGTATTTGAAATGCGTTCTCCTGCTCTGAAGTCCATTCATATTTCTTCCCTTTTTGCGTTAATGCTGTCAACGGCTTAGCTATTCGGGAAAAATCTTGAATAAACCTTCTATAATAACCGGCTAAACCCAAAAATTGGCGTATCTGCGTTGGTGTCTTAGGAGTCTCCCATTTTTCAATAGCTTCAGTTTTTGCTGGATCAACCTGAATTCCTTCGCTATTAACAACATGGCCAAGAAATTGCACTTCTTTCAACCAAAAAGCACACTTGGAAAATTTAGCATATAGCTGTTCTTTTCTTAACAACTCCAATATCAACCTTAAATGCTCTTCATGCTCTTGCTCACTCTTGGAATAGATAAGAATATCATCAATGAAAACGATAACAAACTTATCTAAATACGGACTACAAACTCGATTCATGAGGTCCATAAATACAGCTGGCGCATTCGTCAATCCAAACGGCATAACCAAAAATTCGTAATGACCATAACGTGTCCGAAAAGCAGTTTTCGGAATGTCCTCTTCTTTGACGCGTAGTTGATGATAGCCCGATCTTAAGTCGATTTTTGAATAAACACATGATCCTTGCAATTGATCAAATAAGTCATCAATTCTCGGTAGTGGATACCGATTCTTGATAGTTAACTTATTTAATTCACGATAGTCTATACACATCCTAAAAGATCCATCTTTCTTCTTAACAAACAAAATTGGAGCTCCCCACGGTGAAGTACTCGGTCGTATGAATCCACGGTCCAGTAATTCTTTTAACTGACTTTGAAGTTCTTTTAACTCAGACGGTGCAAGTCTATATGGAGCACGAGCCACTGGTGCAGCTCCTGGTACTAAATCTATTTGAAATTCTACCGATCTAAATGGAGGTAATCCCGGCAATTCTTCCGGAAAAACTTCGGGAAAATCTCTTGCCACAGGCACGTCATTGATGCACTTCTCTTCCTTTTCGACTTTATTAACATGTGCTAAAATAGCGTAACATCCCTTTTCTAAACACTTTTTGGCTTTCAAACAGCTAATGAGTTTTAGCTTTGAATCACCCTTCTCTCCGTAAATCATCACCGGCATTTTATCCTTACCAGGAATACGAATTGCCTTCTTGGCACAAACAACTTCCGCTCCTACTTTGGACATCCAGTCCATGCCGACTATTACATCAAAACTTCCTAATTCTACGGGTATCAAATCAATCTTAAATGTTTCTCCGGCTAAATTTATCTTACAATCACGACAAATTTTATCGGCTTTAATTAGTTTACCATTAGCTAACTCAATCATGTACTTAGCATCTAGAGGTAATGATGAACAATTCAATTTAGTGTAAAAATTTATACACACGTAACTTCTATCGGCGCCAGTATCAAATAAAATAGATGCTGATAAGTTATTAATGGTAAACGTACCCGTAACAAGCTCCGGGTCTTCTCGTGCCTCTCTAGCATTAATAACAAACGCTCTTCCACGTGCAGGTCCGCCATTCTGATTCGGGCACTGGCTCTTATAATGACCTTGTTTTCCACACCCAAAACAAGTAATGTTAGCCAAAGCAGTTCTATTTGCGTTGGTGGCAGGAGTCTTGTTACCATTTGCATTTGTAACGAGAGCCTTACAATCTTCAGCAAGATGTCCCTGTCTATTGCATTTAGTGCACAACACACTACAGTAACCAAAATGATGTTTGTGACAACGGTTGCATAAAGGACTTTGTCCTTTGTAACCAAAGCCTGAACCGCTACCCGCACCTTTCGTGGTTTCTTGTTTCTTATAAGGTTGTTGTTGGTTACCTTGATCATAACCTCCATTCCACTTTTTCTTGTTCCCCAATACCTTCACCTCAGTATTGAATGCTTTCTTGTCCAAAATAACCTGATCCATTAGCTCGTTTGCCATGGTTATAGCTTCATGAATTGTCTTAGGTTTCGATGCCGTAACGTTTGCCTTGACCTTCTTGGACAAACCACCTTTGTACATTTCAATCTTCCGTGCTTCGGTTGGAACCAATTCAGGACATAGTAAAACCAATTCCATGAATCGCTGATTGTAGTTGGTGATTTCAGTACCAACCACCTTCAAACTTCGTAACTCATCTTCTAACTTAATAACCTCATTCCTTGGACAATACTCGGTGATTATCATTGCTTTGAATTCTTCCCATGGAGTATCATAAGCTACATCTCCTCCTACCGCCTTCACATAATTCTTCCACCATGTGAGTGCACTATCTTGTAAAGTGCACGATGCAAACTTGGTCATGTCTTTTTCATCACAACCGCTGATTTTGAACACCGTCTCCATCTTTTCTATCCATCGGGTTAAACCGATAGGTCCTTCCGTTCCACTGAATGATGATGGCTTGCAAGCTTGAAACGTCTTGTAGGAGCATCCTACACGAGGATTTGGATTAACTGCAGCAGCTCTTGCAGCCTCAACCCATAACATTCTGTCGTTCACTCGCTGGTTGATGAGTTCCTCGAGTTCTTGTTCCGTCATTCGATTCAATCGCGCCATTTCCTAATGAAAGAAAATAATTATTCACATGGAATATTATAGATGTAGTGTGTATTTATAGTACATTTATAGCTTGTTAATAATATGAACCAGATATTATTATAAAAGCCTTTTCTTCTTATTAGCGTTTTATAATTATATCTTGGGTAGTACCTACCCGTTAATGTTCATACTTAATAGCTTAGTACAGAATCAATTACTACAATCTAAATAATACTTAACCATGGAAAATTATTGCATTTCATACTTCAATATTTTACATATGCTTATCTTACATCGAACATTAAGCAAACCACACTATTAATATTATACAAAACATTATTCGGTTCCATGGTTTGACACAGCAGCGCATCGTTTGATCTATTTTCTAGGACGTTTAGACACAAAGATTTGCTTAACGCTTATCCTAACTGTCTGCCTATATTTTGGCTGTGGGACTGAAGAACTGGATGCCGGGACAGAACGAATAGGAATAGCGGGGATAGGGGTGGTAGTGTTGAGTGGAATTGGTGCCACATCATTCTCATTAAACTCGGGATTTGGATTTTCTAATTCATTAGCCTTTCGTTTCTTTCCTAATTCGAACTCGTCTTTTGTAATTTCCTGTATTTCTTCCTCGGGTTCACTTTCCTCCTCGGGTTCACTTTCCTCCTCGGGTTCACTTTCCTCCTCGGGTTCACTTTCCTCCTCGGGTTCACTTTCCGGGTTCTCTATAGTTGGTTCATCCGGAATTTGTGAGTCTTCCCCAAGGATATCATTTTCGTCATCGGACAGGTTAATGACTGGAACGCCATCTGAAGATTCTGATTCGGAGTCGTTGATTGTGATAACAATTTTTGAGCTCGACATCTATCACACAACAACTAACCCATTAGTACTTATATAATATTTACATATAAATTTTAACCAACAGTGATAAGCAATAGTTTTTTTTTTTAAATCAGACCCGGTCAAAGTCCAGACTTTACTAATGTATCCTAACGACTTATCAGTTAGACACACTAATGCAAACCTGGCTCTGATACCACATGTCATAACCCGTCCTTAACCATAAGAACGTGTTAGATAACGTATGATTTCATTGCGAGGTATTGACCTCTATATGCGACATTTTTAAAAAGGAAAACTGCATATATTATACATTACAAACCAAACCATTATTTTTGTTACAAGCTTTAGACAATAAAAAGATGATTATCGTTTAACGATAATCTTCGACTTACAAACTTTACAAATGATAATAACAACACGATTTCTAGCATATTTTACAACACACGTCCTAGGATATGCAGTTTTATTTTTGACACAAATATGAGTACGCATGATCCTGCTTAGATTCAACATAATGCAGCGGAAGCTTTAATTATCACCTGAGAATAAACATGTTTAAAAACGTCAACATAAAGTTGGTGAGATATAGGTTTAGTGCGCAGCAATATATATATATAGACCACAAGATTTCGTATATAAACATTTCAATAAAAATATTCTAAGTGGTTGAGCACTTGGTAACCATACTTAACATTTTCACGTCGCATATTCCCTTTAATATGAAATCTTACTACACTGTACCAAGTGTAGTCACAAAACGAAGTACTGTGCAACCGTTGAATACTGGTCGTCCAGTCCGGTTGGGGTTGTCAGGCCCGATAGATCTATCAACAGGATTCGCGTTTACAATACCGCTGTAAATATTAGTTACCAAGCTACAGGGAAGTATGCCAGTGGTACAACTCAACGTAGAACATATTTTTCAGTTACTTGTGTCCATATCGTAAAACATAAAATACATGTATTCTCATCCCGAAATATTTAGAGTTTAAAAATGGGACTATATACTCACACTTGTCTTGATGATATATATATTTTGACTCGGTCTTCCGGTTGATATCACGAACCTATCCACATATAATATATCAATATGTTTTCATTTTTAAACAAACGTTATAAATATATACTTGTTATACTTTTAATACTTTGAATAATTCCTTAGTCCGTAGTTAGCAGTCCGATGTTAGTAATTCAATTTTAATGGTTCATTTTTAGATGTTTAATATACCCGCAATGAAATAAATAAAACCCCCAACGAAATAAATAAAACCCCCTCGTATATGTATTGGTCGAGATTAATCTTGACCCATGGTACCGGTGTTGTCAAATGACGTGTTGCGTACATAAAGTACCGGTGTTGTCAAATGACGTGTTGCGTACAATCATGGGATCTTATGATTAATCTTCTCGTGTTGTTTACGGGTGATCCTGAACCATATAAAATTGAATTATAAGTACATATATATAAAATATCATGTTATCTTAGAAATATGTGATTTATATCATTTTTTTCCAATTGATCCCGTAGTTGAAATGATCTAGGATAACCAATTTTGTTTCGGTCATAGTTTCTTCGTTACAAATCCGTTTTCGTTGATTCAAATTGCCATCTTCTTGGATCGAGTTCTTCTTTAAGACTATGAACTGTAAATACCTTGGTTTGTATTCAAAATCATACGGCATAAGTGAAACATTAGTGAAACATATGAAGTTAAACATTTTTGTTACAACAAAATCATTTAATGACCATTTTTCTAAAAATACTTATACTTTGAAAAACCAAGTTTTACCTTGTTAAATTAGCATATACATAAGTTATATTACAGGTCTTGAAGTATTTTAAAAGTTAAGTTAGAAGGATCTATTTAGTTTGCAAACAAGTTTGAAAACATTCAAACTATGTTCTTGTTGTTAAACTTTTGTACCACAAAATAAGATAGCTATATATATATGAATCGAATAAGGTTATGAACATAGATTCTACCTCAAGTTCCTTGGATAAGTTTGCTGTAAAAGAGAAGTAAAAAGCTAGAATCAAAAGGGTGATGGAAGTGGATGAAAGATTGGAAGTAAGTTGGTGTTCTTGGAGGGTTTTCTTGAAGTGTTTTTGTATGGTTTTTGTATGGTGTTTTAGTATGGTTTTTGAAGCTAGATCTTTATGGAACTTTGCTGGATTGTTATGGAGTTTAGAGAGTAAGAAAGAGTGTGTGTTTTTAGTTAAGAGATTGAAGTAAAAATGAATCAAAAATGATGATACATATATACTCCTAAAAATGTGATCTTTAAGGATAACATGACAAAATTTTAGTTTGTATTTTTGTAATTAGTCAAGTAATCATCCAAAAGTAATTACCTAGCTCTAAGGGCATGAATAATGGCTGGTTAGGTGGTGATTTTGATGTGTATTTACTATTAGTAAATACGTATAGGAGCTAGGTATGATACGAGTACAAATACTCTAGGTATACGTATAGAAATTTTGTGAAAAATGAAATGAGGATTCAAATATAGCTATCTTTTGTGAATACACTTATATGATTTTATGTATTTAAGTTCTTAAAAGTGATTAAATACATTACTTATACAATATATGTATAAACATTATATGTCTTAAGTATTTATGTCAAATAACGTTACGTATAGTTATCGTTTTGAAAACTTAAGTTAGTAGTTTCAAAATACACATATAACTTGTTGTTATTAATATAAAATGAGGTATTAAAACATTCCTTAATCATGTTAAATATGTATATATACATATATATACACAAACGTATAATTATCATATATTGTATGGTTCGTGATATCATCGGTCAAACTAGACGGTCAAACGTTGTGTAAAACTCTTTTCGGAAATATCAGTCTCGACAATTTGGATTGCTTATCATGTTGGTAAGGTTTAATTTATGTAAATATTAATCTTATAAGTATATAACGATCGAAAAAGTGCGGGTCGTTACATTACCTCCCCGTTAAATAAATTTCGTCCCGAAATTTTAAAATTGTACCTATTTTGCGTCATCGAGAAACAAATGCGGATACTTTCGTTTCATCTGATCCTCTCGTTCCCAAGTAAACTCGGGACCTCTTCTAGCATTCCAACGAACCTTAACAATCGGTATATTACTCTGTTTGAGCTGTTTAACTTCACGGTCCATGATTTCGATTGGTTCTTCGACGAATTGTAGTTTCTCGTCGACATGAATTTCTTCAAGAGGAATGGTGAGGTCTTCCTTTGCAAGACACTTCTTCAGGTTTGAGACGTGAAAGGTATTATGTACTCCAGCGAGTTGTTGCGGTAACTCGAGTCGATAAGCTACCGGTCCAATGCGTTCGATGATCTTGAACGGGCCTACGTACCTTGGGTTCAGTTTACCCCTTTTGCCGAAACGTATTACACCTTTCCAAGGTGACACCTTTAGCATAACCATGTCCCCGACCTGAAACTCTAATGGTTTCCTTCGAACATCGGCGTAGCTCTTTTGGCGACTACGGGCTGTTTTCAATCTCTCCTTGATTTGCACTATCTTCTCAGTCGTTTCATGTATGATCTCGGGACCAGTTAAATGTCGATCTCCTACTTCATTCCAACAGATAGGAGATCTACACTTCCTTCCGTACAATGCTTCGAATGGCGCAGCTCCAATGCTCGCATGATAACTATTATTATACGAGAATTCTGCTAACGGTAGGTATTTATCCCATCATCTATTTTGGATGAATTGGGGATGGGTTCGTAATATACTAAATCTCTGGAGGCAAGAAGAAGGTGATCCATTCCATCCACCAAATTGTCCTCTTAACGATGAACCTGAAGCACTTACCGGTGAACCTATTCGAAACACCATTTTCTCGCTCATTTCTAGAGTATCTCGTCATGATTACATACTATCCCATATTTCGAATCTTGTTCATTCGCTCGTTCCAACCGTCAATCATCCCGGTATAATAGAAGAAGTCAACGAGCTTCGCGCTCGGGTAGTGGCTTTAGAAAATACGGTGCGAAGGTTACAAACACCAGCAGCAGCACCAGCAGCATAATCTATACCACCATCATCAACGCCGACAGTACTCTTGTCACCCCCAAAATCTCAACATCACAATCTGTATCTCGAATATCAACATCACACGACTCAATATCTGTACTTCGAGTATGATCTTCGTTCTATATATCGTTCTACATCGATTATCTTCGCTTTACGTATCGTATGACGATTATGTAATTTCTAAAGTCTTAGAGATTATGTAATCTAGAATTAACGATAAATCAAATGAGTTTATTATCTTATTGACTCATTAAATCTATGATTATCTCTGAAGAAAATATATATGCAAGTATATTTTCATAAAGATAGTAATTAAAAATTCCTTCGTACAAACTAATAATGATGAAAATATTTTAACGGGTGGGTAGTACCCGAGGAATATTTAGAATTCACATTAATAAGTTATATTGTACATTCTTGAATCTGATTCAACGGTCATTTGTTATTTTACTTACAACCATCGATATACGTATCCGTTCACCCCAGAATAACCATTTCCATTTAAATTTCATATTTGAATTTTTTTTTACCTATCCAAATCCAACAAGTGGCATAAAGAAGAAACATTGGACAATTAAAATGAAATAAAATGTTGATTATAACATATGAAACTAAACAATTCTTCAATTTTGCCACTTGATTTCATCCTAAACCTCATTTGTACTTCGACAATTATAATCCTCATTCAAATCTTTTCATGATTCTTGAAAACACCTCGATCGAGAAGTTGAACCAGCCGCACCTCGTTTACGGAAGAAAGATTTATGCATACAGTGATGCACCTGAAAAATTTTCGAAACCGAAGTTATAGTTAAAACGTATCCGCGTCGAATTCCTTATCATTCATTATCAAAAACAATCATACGATTCCTTTTCAAGAAGCTAATTTTGTCACAGCTCCACTTCGACTTCTCAGTGAGACTACTCCTATTATAATCTCGATATTTATACTTTGTCCTTTCGACGTTGTTACCGGAGAACCTTTTTCACAACATCATCAGCAGACGTACCAGCAACTCGTTATCTCTTTGGCGAAACCCGCAATCAGTATTTTGAAAATCTCGTAGAAATTCTCCCAGTTATACCGAGAACGACTATCCCTAAGAATTACATTTTTCGAATGTGAAGTTCTGAAAAACATCCTGGACTATGAAGTAGTTCTTGAAATGCTGAAGAAGCAGAAAAAAAAAAAAAAAAAAAAAAAAAAAAAAAAAAAAAAAAAAAACTGTAAACGACTTTAACAGTCAAAAGTTTAATGATGAAGTACATTGTATTGGTAAAGCTTAGAAAAAGAGGAGAGTTGGAACTGGAAAACGGATTGAGCAAAGTATGAAGGAGGATGTAGATAAATCACAAGAACTGAATCTGCTTTCAAAGGATTCAAACGATTCAGTGCTTGCTGAAACCATTAGTAAAAAAAAAAAACCTACCCCTTATCCTAAACCTTTCCCGATGATATTCTTCATCATCATCTTATCTTAGATATTATAAGATATCTTCATATCTTTTGTTATACATATCCTCCATATTTCTGGAGATATTCTCACAACTGTTCTTATCCAAAATCATGTATTTCTCCGTAATATCTGCGTTACAATATAAAAGAAACTGTGTTAGTTTCTAAGTTCTAAAACCTTCAAGTTTAAAATAGGAATGTTTTGAAGTAGTGTTGGGAACTGATACATGAATTAGTATAATATAATGAAACTTGATCAACTTCATTATATTACAGTAAGTCATGTTAAGTTTCTAATGGAATGTGATGATTCACAGTACCGTCATCATGTGCCATGTTACACGGCTCTTACATTCTATCAAGTCTCCAAACATATTAGAACGTATCACCTTGATAGTTCTATTTTCCCGGAATATTCGAGTAATTTAACGAATCAAGATCGTGCCATTACAATTTTATTCTAAAACCAATAGCTAGGTTCATTCCAAATTTTATACCTACGAATTCCGAACTATTGATCGCTTGACTCAAGGACGGGAAGAAGAAACGAAGGGACAAAGTCCCAAAAATAGAAATTGGGGTATAGATCACAGCAAATAGGAGAGAATATTAACTATGGATGACAATGATTATGGAAAACAGAAGCAGGAGCATCGAAGTATAAGGAAAGATATCAAACCCAACAACCACCCAGAAACTACAAACCATGTATATCAATACGTATGGCGACGTAAAGACACGGGAGAATTAGAAACATTATAATTCCAAGAAAATCATAAAAGTGAATAGATTCTTCTGGCGGTAGATGGAAGAGAAGAATGAAAGATATAAAAGTTAGAAGTATAACAAAAATCAGAACGGGATGAAGCATTTCAAAGGATACCTTAAAGTAGGAATTAAGGAGAAAGAGTAGAAGATGCGAGTTGTGAAAAATAAGGAAACGAAGGGGTGGATTTATAGTGAAATATCCGACAGAGAAATCGAAACAGATTACCGCATTAAATCAAAGAAGATTCTGATCGCCGAATAACCAAATCTTATTACGTAAGATTTTTCCTAAATCCCTTAAATCCCGGAAATCAATTCTAAACCACGTCATCGATTAAAAACGATTCCATATTTACTCATTTCATTTTTTTTTTGTGATAGCTTCGCTCGTGCGTCTCACATAACCAAATCGTTTTATCTAAATCTTTCAATAATGATAAAATTTCATTATTACCTCATATTCGTCATGAAAACATTCCTATGGTTATTTATGACAACCTCTACCAAATTTCGAGGACGAAATTTCTTTAACGGATGGGTACTGTAACGACCCGGAAATTTCCGACCAAATTTAAACTCTAATCTCTATATGGTTCCGACACGATAAGCAAAAACCCTAAAGTTGACCCGCATTTTTTTTTCGATCGTTCTATACTTATAAGATTAATATTTACATAAATTAAAACTTACCAACATGATAAGTAATCCAAATTGTCGAGATTTATATTTCCGAAAAGAGTTTTACACAACGTTTGACCGTCTAGTTTGACCGACGATATCACGAACTATACAATATATGATAATTATACGTTTGCGTATATATATGTATATATACATATTTAACATGATTAATGAATGTTTTAATATCTTATTTTGTATCAAAAACTATAAGTTATAAGTATATTTTGAAACTACTAACTTAAGTTTTCAAAACGATAACTATACGTAACGTTATTTGACATAAATACTTAAGACTTATAATGTTTATACATATATCGTATAAGTAATGTATTTACTCACTTTTAAGACTTAAATACATAAAATCATATAAGTGTATTCACAAAAGATAGCTATATTTGAATCCTCATTCCATTTTTCACAAAATTTCTATACGTATATCTAGAGTATTTGTACTCGTATCATACCTAGCTTCTATACGTATTTACTATTGGTATATACACATCAAATCACCACCTAACCAGCCCTTGTTACTACCCTAGGTATAAGGTAATTGCTTTTGTATTATTGTTTGACAAATACATAAGATTACAAACTAAAATTTTGTCATGTTATCCTTAAAGATCACATTTTTAGGAGTATATATGTATCATCATTTTGATTCATTTACTACTTCAATCTCCTAGCTAAAACACACACACTTATAACCCTTAAACACCTTCAACAATTCAGTAAAGTTCTAAGAAGATCTAGCTTCAAAAACCTTACATAAACACCATAAGAAAACCATACAAAAACACTTCAAGAAAACCTTCCAAGAACACCAACTTACTTCCAATCTTTCATCCACTTCTATCACCCTTTTGATTCTAGCTTCTTACTCCTCTTTTACAGCAAACTTATCCAAGGAACTTGAGGTAGAATCTATGTTCATAACCTTGTTCGATTCATATATATATAGCTATCTTATTTTGTGGTACAAAAGTTTAACAACAAGAACATAGTTTGAATGTTTTCAAACTTGTTTGCAAACTAAATAGATCCTTCTAACTTAACTTTTAAAATACTTCAAGACCTGTAATATAACTTAAATATATGCTAATTTAATAAGGTAAAACTTGGTTTTTCAAAGTATAAGTATTTTTAGAAAAATGGTCATTAAATGATTTTTTTTTTTGTAACAAAATGTTTAACTTCATATGTTTCACTAATGTTTCACTTATGCCGTATGATTTTGAATACAAACCAAGGTATTTACAGTTCATAGTCTTAAAGAAGAACTCGATCCAAGAAGATGGCAATTTGAATCAACGAAAACGGACTTGTAACGAAGAAACTATGACCGAAACAAAATTGGTTATCCTAGATCATTTCAACTACGGGATCAATTGGAAAAAAAAGATATAAATCACATATTTCTAAGATAACATGATATTTTATATATATGTACTCATAATTCAATTTCATATGGTTCAGGATCACCCATAAACAACACGAGAAGATTAATCATAAGATCCCATGATTGTACGCAACACGTCATTTGACAACACCGGTACTTTATGTACGCAACACGTCATTTGACAACACCGGTACCATGGGTCAAGATTAATCTCGACCAATACATATACGATGGGGTTTTATTTATTTCGTTGGGGGTTTTATTTATTTCATTGCGGGTATATTAAACATCTAAAAATGAACCATTAAAATTGAATTACTAACATCGGACTGCTAACTACGGACTAAGGAATTATTCAAAGTATTAAAAGTATAACAAGTATATATTTATAACGTTTGTTTAAAAATGAAAACATATTGATATATTATATGTGGATAGGTTCGTGATATCAACCGGAAGACCGAGTCAAAATATATATATCATCAAGACAAGTGTGAGTATATAGTCCCATTTTTAAACTCTAAATATTTCGGGATGAGAATACATGTATTTTATGTTTTACGATATTAACATTTTATAACAACCAAATGATCTAATCTGCCATTTTCATAACAATAGTCTTTAATGAACTTCAATGACTCGAATGCAACGTCCTTGTATCATAGCTTAAATGGTCCCAAGTAGTATTCTTAACATGAGCTAATGCACAGCGGAAGACTTAATTCGTACCTGAGAATAACATGCTTTAAAACGTCAACATAAAGTTGGTGAGATATATAGGTTTGATGCTAGCAGCGTTATAACAATGGACCACAAGATTTCGTATATAAACATTTCAATAAAAATATTCTAAGTGGTTGAGCACTTGGTAACCATACTTAACAATTAATCACGTCGCATATTCCCTTTAATATGAAATCTTACTACACTGTACCAAGTGTAGTCACAAAACGAAGTACTGTGCAACCGTTGAATACTGGTCGTCCAGTCCGGTTGGGGTTGTCAGGCCCGATAGATCTATCAACAGGATTCGCGTTTACAATACCGCTGTAAATAACAGTTACCAAGCTACAGGGAAGTATGCCAGTGGTACAACTCAACGTAGAATATATTTTTCAGTTACTTGTGTCCATAACGTAAAACATAAAATACATGTATTCTCATCCCGAAATATTTAGAGTTTAAAAGTGGGACTATATACTCACTGTTGTCTCGAAGATATATATATTTTTGACTTGGTCTTCCGGTTGATATCACGAACCTATCCATATATAATATATCAATATATTTTCATTTTAAACAAACATCTCGTATATATATTTATAATACTTTTAATACTTTGAATAATTCCTTAGTCCGTAGTTAGCGTTTCGATGTTAGTAATTCAATTTTAATGGTTCATTTTTAGATGTTTAATATACCCGCAATAAATAAACCCCCAACGAAATAAATAAAACTCCCATAAAACCCCATCGTATATGTGTTGGTCGAGATTAATCTTGACCCATGGTACCGGTGTTGTCAAATGACGTGTTGCGTACATAAAGTACCGGTGTTGTCAAATGACGTGTTGCGTACAATCATGGGATCTTATGATTAATCTTCTCGTGTTGTTTACGGGTGATCCTGAACCATATGAAATTGAATTATGAATACATATATATAAAATATCATGTTATCTTAGAAATATGTGATTTATATCTTTTTTTTCCAATTGATCCCGTAGTTGAAATGATCTAGGATAACCAATTTTGTTTCGGTCATAGTTTCTTCGTTACAAGTCCGTTTTCGTTGATTCAAATTGCCATCTTCTTGGATCGAGTTCTTCTTTAAGACTATGAACTGTAAATACCTTGGTTTGTATTCAAAATCATACGGCATAAGTGAAACATTAGTGAAACATATGAAGTTAAACATTTTGTTACAAAAAAAATCATTTAATGACCATTTTTCTAAAAATACTTATACTTTGAAAAACCAAGTTTTACCTTATTAAATTAGCATATATTTAAGTTATATTACAGGTCTTGAAGTATTTTAAAAGTTAAGTTAGAAGGATCTATTTAGTTTGCAAACATGTTTGAAAACATTCAAACTATGTTCTTGTTGTTAAACTTTTGTACCACAAAATAAGATAGCTATATATATATGAATCGAATAAGGTTATGAACATAGTTTCTACCTCAAGTTCCTTGGATAAGTTTGCTGTAAAAGAGGAGTAAGAAGCTAGAATCAAAAGGATGATAGAAGTGGATGAAAGATTGGAAGTAAGTTGGTGTTCTTGGAGGGTTTTCTTGAAGTGTTTTTGTATGGTTTTCTTATGGTGTTTTAGTATGGTTTTTGAAGCTAGATCTTCTTGAAAACTTTGCTGAATTGATTAAGGGTTTTAAGGCTTCAAAGTATGTGTGTGTTTTGGCTAAAATATTGAAGTAAAATGAAACAAAGTGATGATACATATATACACCATAAAAAACGTGATTATGGTGTATATATGTACAAAATTTCAATTAATCATTTTATGTATTTAGTCATAATTGCATCCAAATACAATTACCTAGCCCTAAGGGCATGTACAATGGCTGGTTAGGTAGTGATTTGACATGTATGTACTATTAGTAAATACGTATAGAAGCTAGGTATGATACGAGTACTTATACTCTAGATATACGTATAGAAATTTTGTGAAAAATGGAATGAGGATTCAAATATAGCTATCTTTTGTGAATACACTTATATGATTTTATGTATTTAAGTCTTAAAAGTGAGTAAATACATTACTTATACGATATATGTATAAACATTATAAGTCTTAAGTATTTATGTCAAATAACGTTACGTATAGTTATCGTTTTGAAAACTTAAGTTAGTAGTTTCAAAATATACTTATAACTTATAGTTTTTGATACAAAATAAGATATTAAAACATTCATTAATCATGTTAAATATGTATATATACATATATATACGCAAACGTATAATTATCATATATTGTATAGTTCGTGATATCGTCGGTCAAACTAGACGGTCAAACGTTGTGTAAAACTCTTTTCGGAAATATAAATCTCGACAATTTGGATTACTTATCACGAACTATACAATATATGATAATTATACGTTTGCGTATATATATGTATATATACATATTTAACATGATTAATGAATGTTTTAATATCTTATTTTGTATCAAAAACTATAAGTTATAAGTATATTTTGAAACTACTAACTTAAGTTTTCAAAACGATAACTATACGTAACGTTATTTGACATAAATACTTAAGACTTATAATGTTTATACATATATTGTATAAGTAATGTATTTAATCACTTTTAAGAACTTAAATACATAAAATCATATAAGTGTATTCACAAAAGATAGCTATATTTGAATCCTCATTTCATTTTTCACAAAATTTCTATACGTATACCTAGAGTATTTGTACTCGTATCATACCTAGCTCCTATACGTATTTACTAATAGTAAATACACATCAAAATCACCACCTAACCAGCCATTATTCATGCCCTTAGAGCTAGGTAATTACTTTTGGATGATTACTTGACTAATTACAAAAATACAAACTAAAATTTTGTCATGTTATCCTTAAAGATCACATTTTTAGGAGTATATATGTATCATCATTTTTGATTCATTTTTACTTCAATCTCTTAACTAAAAACACACACTCTTTCTTACTCTCTAAACTCCATAACAATCCAGCAAAGTTCCATAAAGATCTAGCTTCAAAAACCATACTAAAACACCATACAAAAACCATACAAAAACACTTCAAGAAAACCCTCCAAGAACACCAACTTACTTCCAATCTTTCATCCACTTCCATCACCCTTTTGATTCTAGCTTTTTACTTCTCTTTTACAGCAAACTTATCCAAGGAACTTGAGGTAGAATCTATGTTCATAACCTTATTCGATTCATATATATATAGCTATCTTATTTTGTGGTACAAAAGTTTAACAACAAGAACATAGTTTGAATGTTTTCAAACTTGTTTGCAAACTAAATAGATCCTTCTAACTTAACTTTTAAAATACTTCAAGACCTGTAATATAACTTATGTATATGCTAATTTAACAAGGTAAAACTTGGTTTTTCAAAGTATAAGTATTTTTAGAAAAATGGTCATTAAATGATTTTGTTGTAACAAAAATGTTTAACTTCATATGTTTCACTAATGTTTCACTTATGCCGTATGATTTTGAATACAAACCAAGGTATTTACAGTTCATAGTCTTAAAGAAGAACTCGATCCAAGAAGATGGCAATTTGAATCAACGAAAACGGATTTGTAACGAAGAAACTATGACCGAAACAAAATTGGTTATCCTAGATCATTTCAACTACGGGATCAATTGGAAAAAAATGATATAAATCACATATTTCTAAGATAACATGATATTTTATATATATGTACTTATAATTCAATTTTATATGGTTCAGGATCACCCGTAAACAACACGAGAAGATTAATCATAAGATCCCATGATTGTACGCAACACGTCATTTGACAACACCGGTACTTTATGTACGCAACACGTCATTTGACAACACCGGTACCATGGGTCAAGATTAATCTCGACCAATACATATACGAGGGGGTTTTATTTATTTCGTTGGGGGTTTTATTTATTTCATTGCGGGTATATTAAACATCTAAAAATGAACCATTAAAATTGAATTACTAACATCGGACTGCTAACTACGGACTAAGGAATTATTCAAAGTATTAAAAGTATAACAAGTATATATTTATAACGTTTGTTTAAAAATGAAAACATATTGATATATTATATGTGGATAGGTTCGTGATATCAACCGGAAGACCGAGTCAAAATATATATATCATCAAGACAAGTGTGAGTATATAGTCCCACTTTTAAACTCTAAATATTTCGGGATGAGAATACATGTATTTTATGTTTTACGATATGGACACAAGTAACTGAAAAATATGTTCTACGTTGAGTTGTACCACTGGCATACTTCCCTGTAGCTTGGTAACTATTATTTACAGCGGTATTGTAAACGCGAATCCTGTTGATAGATCTATCGGGCCTGACAACCCCAATCGGACTGGACGACCAGTATTCAACGGTTGCACAGTACTTCGTTTTGTGACTACACTTGGTACGGTGTAGTAAGATTTCATATTAAAGGGAATATGCGACGTGAAAATGTTAAGTATGGTTACCAAGTGCTCAACCACTTAGAATATTTTTATTGAAATGTTTATATACGAAATCTTGTGGTCTATATATATATATTGCTGCGCACTAAACCTATATCTCACCAACTTTATGTTGACGTTTTTAAACATGTTTATTCTCAGGTGATAATTAAAGCTTCCGCTGCATTATGTTGAATCTAAGCAGGATCATGCGTACTCATATTTGTGTCAAAAATAAAACTGCATATCCTAGGACGTGTGTTGTAAAATATGCTAGAAATCGTGTTGTTATTATCATTTGTAAAGTTTGTAAGTCGAAGATTATCGTTAAACGATAATCATCTTTTTATTGTCTAAAGCTTGTAACAAAAATAATGGTTTGGTTTGTAATGTATAATATATGCAGTTTTCCTTTTTAAAAATGTCGCATATAGAGGTCAATACCTCGCAATGAAATCATACGTTATCTAACACGTTCTTATGGTTAAGGACGGGTTATGACATGTGGTATCAACTGAAAGGATCCGAAACTAATCATCCGGACATCGTCCATATAGATTAAAAACGAATTACAATAGTTGATAACATCGCGAGGTACTTGACCTCTATATGATACATTTTACAAACGTTGCATTTATTTCTTAAAGGCAATCTATTATTACATCGAGAGTTGACATATTAGCCTAACATTTTATAACAACCAAATGATCTAATCTGCCATTTTCATAACAATAGTCTTTAATGAACTTCAATGACTCGAATGCAACGTCCTTGTATCATAGCTTAAATGGTCCCAAGTAGTATCCTTAACATGAGCTAATGCACAGCGGAAGACTTAATTCGTACCTGAGAACAACATGCTTTAAAACGTCAACATAAAGTTGGTGAGATATATAGGTTTGATGCTAGCAGCGTTATAACAATGGACCACAAGATTTCGTATATAATCATTTCAATAAAAATATTCTAAGTGGTTGAGCACTTGGTAACCATACTTAACATTTAATCACGTCGCATATTCCCTTTAATATGAAATCTTACTACACCGTACCAAGGTGTAGTCGCAAAACGAAGTACTGTGCAACCGTTGAATACTGGTCGTCCAGTCCGGTTGGGGTTGTCAGGCCCGATAGATCTATCAACAGGATTCGCGTTTACAATACCGCTGTAAATAACAGTTACCAAGCTACAGGGAAGTATGCCAGTGGTACAACTCAACGTAGAATATATTTTTCAGTTACTTGTGTCCATAACGTAAAACATAAAATACATGTATTCTCATCCCGAAATATTTAGAGTTTAAAAGTGGGACTATATACTCACTGTTGTCTCGAAGATATATATATTTTTGACTTGGTCTTCCGGTTGATATCACGAACCTATCCATATATAATATATCAATATATTTTCATTTTAAACAAACATCTCGTATATATATTTATAATACTTTTAATACTTTGAATAATTCCTTAGTCCGTAGTTAGCGTTTCGATGTTAGTAATTCAATTTTAATGGTTCATTTTTAGATGTTTAATATACCCGCAATAAATAAACCCCCAACGAAATAAATAAAACTCCCATAAAACCCCATCGTATATGTGTTGGTCGAGATTAATCTTGACCCATGGTACCGGTGTTGTCAAATGACGTGTTGCGTACATAAAGTACCGGTGTTGTCAAATGACGTGTTGCGTACAATCATGGGATCTTATGATTAATCTTCTCGTGTTGTTTACGGGTGATCCTGAACCATATAAAATTAAATTATGAGTATATATGTATAAAATATCATGTTACCTTAGAAATATGTGATTTATATCTTTTTTTTCCAATTGATCCCGTAGTTGAAATGATCTAGGATAACCAATTTTGTTTCGGTCATAGTTTCTTCGTTACAAGTCCGTTTTCGTTGATTCAAATTGCCATCTTCTTGGATCGAGTTCTTCTTTAAGACTATGAACTGTAAATACCTTGGTTTGTATTCAAAATCATACGGCATAAGTGAAACATTAGTGAAACATATGAAGTTAAACATTTTGTTACAAAAAAAAAAATCATTTAATGACCATTTTTCTAAAAATACTTATACTTTGAAAAACCAAGTTTTACCTTATTAAATTAGCATATATTTAAGTTATATTACAGGTCTTGAAGTATTTTAAAAGTTAAGTTAGAAGGATCTATTTAGTTTGCAAACAAGTTTGAAAACATTCAAACTATGTTCTTGTTGTTAAACTTTTGTACCACAAAATAAGATAGCTATATATATATGAATCGAACAAGGTTATGAACATAGATTCTACCTCAAGTTCCTTGGATAAGTTTGCTGTAAAAGAGGAGTAAGAAGCTAGAATCAAAAGGGTGATAGAAGTGGATGAAAGATTGGAAGTAAGTTGGTGTTCTTGGAAGGTTTTCTTGAAGTGTTTTTGTATGGTTTTCTTATGGTGTTTTAGTATGGTTTTTGAAGCTAGATCTTCTTGAAAACTTTGCTGAATTGATTAAGGGTTTTAAGGCTTCAAAGTATGTGTGTGTTTTGGCTAAAATATTGAAGTAAAATGAAACAAAGTGATGATACATATATACACCATAAAAAACGTGATTATGGTGTATATATGTACAAAATTTCAATTAATCATTTTATGTATTTAGTCATAATTGCATCCAAATACAATTACCTAGCCCTAAGGGCATGTACAATGGCTGGTTAGGTAGTGATTTGACATGTATGTACTATTAGTAAATACGTATAGAAGCTAGGTATGATACGAGTACTTATACTCTAGATATACGTATAGAAATTTTGTGAAAAATGGAATGAGGATTCAAATATAGCTATCTTTTGTGAATACACTTATATGATTTTATGTATTTAAGTCTTAAAAGTGAGTAAATACATTACTTATACGATATATGTATAAACATTATAAGTCTTAAGTATTTATGTCAAATAACGTTACGTATAGTTATCGTTTTGAAAACTTAAGTTAGTAGTTTCAAAATATACTTATAACTTATAGTTTTTGATACAAAATAAGATATTAAAACATTCATTAATCATGTTAAATATGTATATATACATATATATACGCAAACGTATAATTATCATATATTGTATAGTTCGTGATATCGTCGGTCAAACTAGACGGTCAAACGTTGTGTAAAACTCTTTTCGGAAATATAAATCTCGACAATTTGGATTACTTATCATGTTGGTAAGTTTTAATTTATATTAATCTTATAAGTATAGAACGATCGAAAAAAAATGCGGGTCAACTTTAGGGTTTTTGCTTATCGTGTCGGAACCATATAGAGATTAGAGTTTAAATTTGGTCGGAAATTTCCGGGTCGTTACAGTACCCATCCGTTAAAGAAATTTCGTCCTCGAAATTTGGTAGAGGTTGTCATAAATAACCATAGGAATGTTTTCATGACGAATATGAGGTAATAATGAAATTTTATCATTATTGAAAGATTTAGATAAAACGATTTGGTTATGTGAGACGCACGAGCGAAGCTATCACAAAAAAAAAATGAAATGAGTAAATATGGAATCGTTTTTAATCGATGACGTGGTTTAGAATTGATTTCCGGGATTTAAGGGATTTAGGAAAAATCTTACGTAATAAGATTTGGTTATTCGGCGATCAGAATCTTCTTTGATTTAATGCGGTAATCTGTTTCGATTTCTCTGTCGGATATTTCACTATAAATCCACCCCTTCGTTTCCTTATTTTTCACAACTCGCATCTTCTACTCTTTCTCCTTAATTCCTACTTTAAGGTATCCTTTGAAATGCTTCATCCCGTTCTGATTTTTGTTATACTTCTAACTTTTATATCTTTCATTCTTCTCTTCCATCTACCGCCAGAAGAATCTATTCACTTTTATGATTTTCTTGGAATTATAATGTTTCTAATTCTCCCGTGTCTTTACGTCGCCATACGTATTGATATACATGGTTTGTAGTTTCTGGGTGGTTGTTGGGTTTGATATCTTTCCTTATACTTCGATGCTCCTGCTTCTGTTTTCCATAATCATTGTCATCCATAGTTAATATTCTCTCCTATTTGCTGTGATCTATACCCCAATTTCTATTTTGGGACTTTGTCCCTTCGTTTCTTCTTCCCGTCCTTGAGTCAAGCGATCATAGATAATTAACATGATATTGTATTCACAAAAGATAGCTATATTTGAATCCTCATTTCATTTTTCACAAAATTTCTATACGTATACGTAGAGTATTTGTACTCGTATCATACCTAGCTCCTATACGTATTTACTAATAGTAAATACACATCAAAATCACCACCTAACCAGCCATTATTCATGCCCTTAGAGCTAGGTAATTACTTTTGGATGATTACTTGACTAATTAACAAAAATACAAACTAAAATTTTGTCATGTTATCCTTAAAGATCACATTTTTAGGAGTATATATGTATCATCATTTTTGATTCATTTTTACTTCAATCTCTTAACTAAAAACACACACTCTTTCTTACTCTCTAAACTCCATAACAATCCAGCAAAGTTCCATAAAGATCTAGCTTCAAAAACCATACTAAAACACCATAAGAAAACCATACAAAAACACTTCAAGAAAACCCTCCAAGAACACCAACTTACTTCCAATCTTTCATCCACCTCTAGTACCCTTTTGATTCTAGCTTCTTACTTCTCTTTTACAGCAACTTCATCCAAGGAACTTGAGGTAGAATTTATGTTCATAACCTTATTCAATTCATATATATATAGCTATCTTATTTTGTGGTACAAAAGTTTAACAACAAGAACATAGTTTGAATGTTTTCAAACTTGTTTGCAAACTAAATAGATCCTTCTAACTTAACTTTTAAAATACTTCAAGACCTGTAATATAACTTATGTATATACTAATTTAACAAGGTAAAACTTGGTTTTTCAAAGTATAAGTATTTTTAGAAAAATGGTCATTAAATGATTTTGTTGTAACAAAAATGTTTAACTTCATATGTTTCACTAATGTTTCACTTATGCCGTATGATTTTGAATACAAACCAAGGTATTTACAGTTCATAGTCTTAAAGAAGAACTCGATCCAAGAAGATGGCAATTTGAATCAACGAAAACGGATTTGTAACGAAGAAACTATGACCGAAACAAAATTGGTTATCCTAGATCATTTCAACTACGGGATCAATTGGAAAAAAATGATATAAATCACATATTTCTAAGATAACATGATATTTTATATATATGTACTTATAATTCAATTTTATATGGTTCAGGATCACCCGTAAACAACACGAGAAGATTAATCATAAGATCCCATGATTGTACGCAACACGTCATTTGACAACACCGGTACTTTATGTACGCAACACGTCATTTGACAACACCGGTACCATGGGTCAAGATTAATCTCGACCAATACATATACGAGGGGGTTTTATTTATTTCGTTGGGGGTTTTATTTATTTCATTGCGGGTATATTAAACATCTAAAAATGAACCATTAAAATTGAATTACTAACATCGGACTGCTAACTACGGACTAAGGAATTATTCAAAGTATTAAAAGTATAACAAGTATATATTTATAACGTTTGTTTAAAAATGAAAACATATTGATATATTATATGTGGATAGGTTCGTGATATCAACCGGAAGACCGAGTCAAATTATTTATATCATCAAGACAAGAGTGAGTATATAGTCCCATTTTTAAACTCTAAATATTTCGGGATGAGAATACATGTATTTTATGTTTTACGATATGGACACAAGTAACTGAAAAATATGTTCTACGTTGAGTTGTACCACTGGCATACTTCCCTGTAGCTTGGTAACTAATATTTACAGCGGTATTGTAAACGCGAATCCTGTTGATAGATCTATCGGGCCTGACAACCCCAACCGGACTGGACGACCAGTATTCAACGGTTGCACAGTACTTCGTTTTGTGACTACACTTGGTACGGTGTAGTAAGATTTCATATTAAAGGGAATATGCGACGTGAAAATGTTAAGTATGGTTACCAAGTGCTCAACCACTTAGAATATTTTTATTGAAATGTTTATATACGAAATCTTGTGGTCTATATATATATATTGCTGCGCACTAAACCTATATCTCACCAACTTTATGTTGACGTTTTTAAACATGTTTATTCTCAGGTGATAATTAAAGCTTCCGCTGCATTATGTTGAATCTAACCATTATTTTTGTTACAAGCTTAAGACAATAAAAAGAAGATTAACGTTTAGCGATAATCTTCGACTTACAAACTTTACAAATGATGACAACAACACGGTTTCTAGCATATTTTACAATACAACATCTCGGATATGCAGTTTTATTTTTGACACAAACATGCGTACGCAAGATCCTGGTTAGATCCAACATGATGCAGCGGAAGCTTTAGAAATCACCTGAGAATAGACATGTTTTAAAAAGGTCAACATAAAGTTGGTGAGATATAGGTTTAATGCCGGCAGCAATATATATATATAGACCACAAGATTTCGTATATAAACAGTTTAATAAAAATATTCTAAGTGGTTGAGCACTCGGTAACCATACTTAACATTTTCACGTCGCATATTCCCTTTAATATGAAATCTTACTACACTGTACCAAGTGTAGTCACAAAACGAAGTACTGTGCAACCGTTGAATACTGGTCGTCCAGTCCGGTTGGGGTTGTCAGGCCCGATAGATCTATCAACAGGATTCGCGTTTACAATACCGCTGTAAACAATAGTTACCAAGCTACAGGGAAGTATGCCAGTGGTACAACTCAACGTAGAATATATTTTTCAGTTACTTGCGTCCATAGCGTAAAACATAAAATACATGTATTCTCATCCCGAAATATTTAGAGTTTAAAAGTGGGACTATATACTCACACTTGTCTTGATGATATATATATTTTGACTCGGTCTTCCGGTTGATATCACGAACCTATCCACATATAATATATCAATATGTTTTCATTTTTAAACAAACGTTATAAATATATACTTGTTATACTTTTAATACTTTGAATAATTCCTTAGTCCGTAGTTAGCAGTCCGATGTTAGTAATTCAATTTTAATGGTTCATTTTTAGATGTTTAATATACCCGCAATGAAATAAATAAAACCCCCAACGAAATAAATAAAACCCCCTCGTATATGTATTGGTCGAGATTAATCTTGACCCATGGTACCGGTGTTGTCAAATGACGTGTTGCGTACATAAAGTACCGGTGTTGTCAAATGACGTGTTGCGTACAATCATGGGATCTTATGATTAATCTTCTCGTGTTGTTTACGGGTGATCCTGAACCATATAAAATTGAATTATAAGTACATATATATAAAATATCATGTTATCTTAGAAATATGTGATTTATATCATTTTTTTCCAATTGATCCCGTAGTTGAAATGATCTAGGATAACCAATTTTGTTTCGGTCATAGTTTCTTCGTTACAAATCCGTTTTCGTTGATTCAAATTGCCATCTTCTTGGATCGAGTTCTTCTTTAAGACTATGAACTGTAAATACCTTGGTTTGTATTCAAAATCATACGGCATAAGTGAAACATTAGTGAAACATATGAAGTTAAACATTTTTGTTACAACAAAATCATTTAATGACCATTTTTCTAAAAATACTTATACTTTGAAAAACCAAGTTTTACCTTGTTAAATTAGCATATACATAAGTTATATTACAGGTCTTGAAGTATTTTAAAAGTTAAGTTAGAAGGATCTATTTAGTTTGCAAACAAGTTTGAAAACATTCAAACTATGTTCTTGTTGTTAAACTTTTGTACCACAAAATAAGATAGCTATATATATATGAATCGAATAAGGTTATGAACATAGATTCTACCTCAAGTTCCTTGGATAAGTTTGCTGTAAAAGAGAAGTAAAAAGCTAGAATCAAAAGGGTGATGGAAGTGGATGAAAGATTGGAAGTAAGTTGGTGTTCTTGGAAGGTTTTCTTGAAGTGTTTTTGTATGGTTTTCTTATGGTGTTTTAGTATGGTTTTTGAAGCTAGATCTTCTTGGAAACTTTGCTGAATTGATTAAGGGTTTTAAGGCTTCAAAGTATGTGTGTGTTTTGGCTAGAAAGTTGAAGTAAAATGAATGAAGATGATGATACATATAAAGGCCTTAAAAAACGTGGCATTAGGTGTTCATGGACAAAATTCTAGTTTGTAATCTTGCTAATTAGTCAAGTAATCATCCAAAAGTAATTACCTAGCTCTAAGGGCATGAATAATGGCTGGTTAGGTGGTGATTTTGATGTGTATTTACTATTAGTAAATACGTATAGGAGCTAGGTATGATACGAGTACAAATACTCTAGGTATACGTATAGAAATTTTGTGAAAAATGAAATGAGGATTCAAATATAGCTATCTTTTGTGAATACACTTATATGATTTTATGTATTTAAGTTCTTAAAAGTGATTAAATACATTACTTATACAATATATGTATAAACATTATATGTCTTAAGTATTTATGTCAAATAACGTTACGTATAGTTATCGTTTTGAAAACTTAAGTTAGTAGTTTCAAAATACACATATAACTTGTTGTTATTAATATAAAATGAGGTATTAAAACATTCCTTAATCATGTTAAATATGTATATATACATATATATACACAAACGTATAATTATCATATATTGTATGGTTCGTGATATCATCGGTCAAACTAGACGGTCAAACGTTGTGTAAAACTCTTTTCGGAAATATCAGTCTCGACAATTTGGATTGCTTATCATGTTGGTAAGGTTTAATTTATGTAAATATTAATCTTATAAGTATATAACGATCGAAAAAGTGCGGGTCGTTACATTACCTCCCCGTTAAATAAATTTCGTCCCGAAATTTTAAAATTGTACCTATTTTGCGTCATCGAGAAACAAATGCGGATACTTTCGTTTCATCTGATCCTCTCGTTCCCAAGTAAACTCGGGACCTCTTCTAGCATTCCAACGAACCTTAACAATCGGTATATTACTCTGTTTGAGCTGTTTAACTTCACGGTCCATGATTTCGATTGGTTCTTCGACGAATTGTAGTTTCTCGTCGACATGAATTTCTTCAAGAGGAATGGTGAGGTCTTCCTTTGCAAGACACTTCTTCAGGTTTGAGACGTGAAAGGTATTATGTACTCCAGCGAGTTGTTGCGGTAACTCGAGTCGATAAGCTACCGGTCCAATGCGTTCGATGATCTTGAACGGGCCTACGTACCTTGGGTTCAGTTTACCCCTTTTGCCGAAACGTATTACACCTTTCCAAGGTGACACCTTTAGCATAACCATGTCCCCGACCTGAAACTCTAATGGTTTCCTTCGAACATCGGCGTAGCTCTTTTGGCGACTACGGGCTGTTTTCAATCTCTCCTTGATTTGCACTATCTTCTCAGTCGTTTCATGTATGATCTCGGGACCAGTTAAATGTCGATCTCCTACTTCATTCCAACAGATAGGAGATCTACACTTCCTTCCGTACAATGCTTCGAATGGCGCAGCTCCAATGCTCGCATGATAACTATTATTATACGAGAATTCTGCTAACGGTAGGTATTTATCCCATCCGTTTCCAAAATCGATCACACATGCCCTGAGCATGTCTTCGAGAGTCTGAATCGTTCTTTCACTCTGTCCATCGGTTTGTGGATGATATGCGGTACTCATATCCAACCGAGTTCCTAGTGCCTCCTGTAGTGATTGCCAAAACTTTGAGGTAAATCTACTATCACGATCGGATATAATGGAAATAGGTATTCCATGCCTTGAAACAACTTCCTTTATATACAATCGTAATAGTTTCTCCATTCTATCTGTTTCCTTTATAGGCAAGAAATGTGCAGACTTGGTGAGACGATCAACAATCACCCAAATGGTGTCGTACCCCCAGGCAGTCTTTGGTAACTTCGTGATGAAATCCATGGTAATACCATCCCATTTCCATTCTGGGATTTCTGGTTGTTGAAGTAACCCTGACGGCTTTTGATGTTCTGCTTTGACTTTGGAACAAGTTAAACATTCCCCAACATATGTTGCAACGTCTGTCTTCAAATTAGGCCACCAATAATGCGTCTTAAGATCTTGGTACATCTTTCCAACTCCAGGATGTATCGAATATCTTGTCTTATGTGCCTCGTTCAATATCAACTTCCTTAATCCACCCAACTTCGGTACCCAAATACGGTTTGCAAAATATCGAATTCCATCTTCCCGTATAACGAGTTGCTTCTCATACTTTTTCATTATTTCATTTCCTATATTTTCTTTAGTAAGTGCTTCTCGTTGAACTTCTTTGATTTGTGAGTTGAGATTCATGCGAATTTTTATGTTCATCGCTCGTACTCGAATTGGTTCTCGTTCCTTTCTGCTTAAAGCATCGGCCACCACGTTCGCCTTTCCGGGATGATAACGAATTTCACAATCATAGTCGTTTATTAACTCGACCCACCTACGTTGCCTCATGTTCAATTGTTTTTGATCGAAAATATGTTGAAGGCTTTTATGATCAGTAAACACAGTGAATTTAACCCCATACAAGTAGTGTCTCCACATTTTCAATGCAAACACGACTGCTCCCAATTCTAGATCATGCGTCGTATAATTCCGCTCATGAATCTTCAATTGTCGGGATGCAAATGCAATTACTTTCTTTCGTTGCATAAGAACACAACCAAAACCTTGTCGCGAAGCGTCACAATATATTTCAAAATCATCGTTCCCTTCAGGTAATGATAAAATAGGCGCCGTAGTTAACTTCTTTTTCAGTATTTGAAATGCGTTCTCCTGCTCTGAAGTCCATTCATATTTCTTCCCTTTTTGCGTTAATGCTGTCAACGGCTTAGCTATTCGGGAAAAATCTTGAATAAACCTTCTATAATAACCGGCTAAACCCAAAAATTGGCGTATCTGCGTTGGTGTCTTAGGAGTCTCCCATTTTTCAATAGCTTCAGTTTTTGCTGGATCAACCTGAATTCCTTCGCTATTAACAACATGGCCAAGAAATTGCACTTCTCTCAACCAAAAAGCACACTTAGAAAATTTAGCATATAGCTGTTCTTTTCTTAACAACTCCAATATCAACCTTAAATGCTCTTCATGTTCTTGCTCACTCTTGGAATAGATAAGAATATCATCAATGAAAACGATAACAAACTTATCTAAATACGGACTACAAACTCGATTCATGAGGTCCATGAATACAGCTGGCGCATTTGTCAATCCAAACGGCATGACCAAAAATTCGTAATGACCATAACGTGTCCGAAAAGCAGTTTTCGGAATGTCCTCTTCTTTGACGCGTAGTTGATGATAGCCCGATCTTAAGTCGATTTTCGAATACACACATGATCCTTGCAATTGATCAAATAAGTCATCAATTCTCGGTAGTGGATACCGATTCTTGATAGTTAACTTATTTAATTCACGATAATCTATACACATCCTGAAAGATCCATCTTTTTTCTTAACAAACAAAATTGGAGCTCCCCACGGTGAAGTACTCGGTCGTATAAATCCACGGTCCAGTAATTCTTTTAACTGACTTTGAAGTTCTTTTAACTCGGACGGTGCAAGTCTATATGGAGCACGAGCCACTGGTGCAGCTCCTGGTACTAAATCTATTTGAAATTCTACCGATCTAAATGGAGGTAATCCCGGCAATTCTTCCGGAAAAACTTCAGGAAAATCTCTTGCCACAGGCACATCGTTGATACACTTTTCTTTCTTTTCAACTTTATTAACATGTGCTAGAATAGCATAACATCCCTTTTCTAAACACTTCTTGGCTTTCAAACAGCTAATGAGTTTTAGCTTTGAATTACCCTTCTCTCCATAAATCATCACTGGCATTTTATCCTTACCAGGAATACGAATTGCCTTCTTGGCACAAACAACTTCCGCTCCTATTTTGGACATCCAGTCCATGCCGACTATTACATCAAAACCTCCTAATTCTACGGGTATTAAGTCGATTTTAAACGTTTCTCCGGCTAGATTTATTTCACAA
The DNA here is from genome assembly GCF_046630445.1 of Rutidosis leptorrhynchoides. Taxonomy (NCBI): domain Eukaryota; kingdom Viridiplantae; phylum Streptophyta; class Magnoliopsida; order Asterales; family Asteraceae; genus Rutidosis; species Rutidosis leptorrhynchoides. The sequence continues at coordinate 512,904,023 of NC_092334.1, forward strand.
CCACGACAAATTTTATCGGCTTTAATTAGTTTACCATTAGCTAACTCAATCATGTACTTAGCATCTAGAGGTAATGATGAACAATTCAATTTAGTGTAAAAATTTATACACACGTAACTTCTATCGGCGCCAGTATCAAATAAAATAGATGCTGATAAGTTATTAATGGTAAACGTACCCGTAACAAGCTCCGGGTCTTCTCGTGCCTCTCTAGCATTAATAACAAACGCTCTTCCACGTGCAGGTCCGCCATTCTGATTCGGGCACTGACTCTTATAGTGACCTTGTTTTCCACAACCAAAACAAGTAATGGTAGCCAAAGCAGTTCTATTTGCGTTGGTGGCAGGAGTCTTGTTGCCATTTGTAACGAGAGCCTTACAATCTTCCGCAAGATGACCTTGTCGATTACACTTGGTGCATAACACACTACAGTAACCAAAGTGATGTTTGTGGCAACGGTTGCATAAAGGATTTTGTCCTTTATAACCAAAGCTTAAACCACTACCCGCACCTTGCGTGTTTTCTTGTTTCTTAAAAGATTGTTGTTGGTTACCTCGATCATAATTTCCATTCCACTTTCTTTTGTTACCTGATACCTTCACATCAGTATTGGATACTTTCTTATTCACATTAATAAGTTATATTGTACATTCTTGAATCTGATTCAACGGTCATTTGTTATTTTACTTACAACCATCGATATACGTATCCGTTCACCCCAGAATAACCATTTCCATTTAAATTTCATATTTGAATTTTTTTTTACCTATCCAAATCCAACAAGTGGCATAAAGAAGAAACATTGGACAATTAAAATGAAATAAAATGTTGATTATAACATATGAAACTAAACAATTCTTCAATTTTGCCACTTGATTTCATCCTAAACCTCATTTGTACTTCGACAATTATAATCCTCATTCAAATCTTTTCATGATTCTTGAAAACACCTCGATCGAGAAGTTGAACCAGCCGCACCTCGTTTACGGAAGAAAGATTTATGCATACAGTGATGCACCTGAAAAATTTTCGAAACCGAAGTTATAGTTAAAACGTATCCGCGTCGAATTCCTTATCATTCATTATCAAAAACAATCATACGATTCCTTTTCAAGAAGCTAATTTTGTCACAGCTCCACTTCGACTTCTCAGTGAGACTACTCCTATTATAATCTCGATATTTATACTTTGTCCTTTCGACGTTGTTACCGGAGAACCTTTTTCACAACATCATCAGCAGACGTACCAGCAACTCGTTATCTCTTTGGCGAAACCCGCAATCAGTATTTTGAAAATCTCGTAGAAATTCTCCCAGTTATACCGAGAACGACTATCCCTAAGAATTACATTTTTCGAATGTGAAGTTCTGAAAAACATCCTGGACTATGAAGTAGTTCTTGAAATGCTGAAGAAGCAGAAAAAAAAAAAAAAAAAAAAAAAAAAAAAAAAAAAAAACTGTAAACGACTTGAACAGTCAAAAGTTTAATGATGAAGTACATTGTATTGGTAAAGCTTAGAAAAAGAGGAGAGTTGGAACTGGAAAACGGATTGAGCAAAGTATGAAGGAGGATGTAGATAAATCACAAGAACTGAATCTGCTTTCAAAGGATTCAAACGATTCAGTGCTTGCTGAAACCATTAGTAAAAAAAAAAAAACCTACCCCTTATCCTAAACCTTTCCCGATGATATTCTTCATCATCATCTTATCTTAGATATTATAAGATATCTTCATATCTTTTGTTATACATATCCTCCATATTTCTGGAGATATTCTCACAACTGTTCTTATCCAAAATCATGTATTTCTCCGTAATATCTGCGTTACAATATAAAAGAAACTGTGTTAGTTTCTAAGTTCTAAAACCTTCAAGTTTAAAATAGGAATGTTTTGAAGTAGTGTTGGGAACTGATACATGAATTAGTATAATATAATGAAACTTGATCAACTTCATTATATTACAGTAAGTCATGTTAAGTTTCTAATGGAATGTGATGATTCACAGTACCGTCATCATGTGCCATGTTACACGGCTCTTACATTCTATCAAGTCTCCAAACATATTAGAACGTATCACCTTGATAGTTCTATTTTTCCGGAATATTCGAGTAATTTAACGAATCAAGATCGTGCCATTACAATTTTATTCTAAAACCAATAGCTAGGTTCATTCCAAATTTTATACCTACGAATTCCGAACTATTGATCGCTTGACTCAAGGACGGGAAGAAGAAACGAAGGGACAAAGTCCCAAAATAGAAATTGGGGTATAGATCACAGCAAATAGGAGAGAATATTAACTATGGATGACAATGATTATGGAAAACAGAAGCAGGAGCATCGAAGTATAAGGAAAGATATCAAACCCAACAACCACCCAGAAACTACAAACCATGTATATCAATACGTATGGCGACGTAAAGACACGGGAGAATTAGAAACATTATAATTCCAAGAAAATCATAAAAGTGAATAGATTCTTCTTGCGGTAGATGGAAGAGAAGAATGAAAGATATAAAAGTTAGAAGTATAACAAAAATCAGAACGGGATGAAGCATTTCAAAGGATACCTTAAAGTAGGAATTAAGGAGAAAGAGTAGAAGATGCGAGTTGTGAAAAATAAGGAAACGAAGGGGTGGATTTATAGTGAAATATCCGACAGAGAAATCGAAACAGATTACCGCATTAAATCAAAGAAGATTCTGATCGCCGAATAACCAAATCTTATTACGTAAGATTTTTCCTAAATCCCTTAAATCCCGGAAATCAATTCTAAACCACGTCATCGATTAAAAACGATTCCATATTTACTCATTTCATTTTTTTTTTGTGATAGCTTCGCTCGTGCGTCTCACATAACCAAATCGTTTTATCTAAATCTTTCAATAATGATAAAATTTCATTATTACCTCATATTCGTCATGAAAACATTCCTATGGTTATTTATGACAACCTCTACCAAATTTCGAGGACGAAATTTCTTTAACGGATGGGTACTGTAACGACCCGGAAATTTCCGACCAAATTTAAACTCTAATCTCTATATGGTTCCGACACGATAAGCAAAAACCCTAAAGTTGACCCGCATTTTTTTTCGATCGTTCTATACTTATAAGATTAATATAAATTAAAACTTACCAACATGATAAGTAATCCAAATTGTCGAGATTTATATTTCCGAAAAGAGTTTTACACAACGTTTGACCGTCTAGTTTGACCGACGATATCACGAACTATACAATATATGATAATTATACGTTTGCGTATATATATGTATATATACATATTTAACATGATTAATGAATGTTTTAATATCTTATTTTGTATCAAAAACTATAAGTTATAAGTATATTTTGAAACTACTAACTTAAGTTTTCAAAACGATAACTATACGTAACGTTATTTGACATAAATACTTAAGACTTATAATGTTTATACATATATCGTATAAGTAATGTATTTACTCACTTTTAAGACTTAAATACATAAAATCATATAAGTGTATTCACAAAAGATAGCTATATTTGAATCCTCATTCCATTTTTCACAAAATTTCTATACGTATATCTAGAGTATAAGTACTCGTATCATACCTAGCTTCTATACGTATTTACTAATAGTACATACATGTCAAATCACTACCTAACCAGCCATTGTACATGCCCTTAGGGCTAGGTAATTGTATTTGGATGCAATTATGACTAAATACATAAAATGATTAATTGAAATTTTGTACATATATACACCATAATCACGTTTTTTATGGTGTATATATGTATCATCACTTTGTTTCATTTTACTTCAATATTTTAGCCAAAACACACACATACTTTGAAGCCTTAAAACCCTTAATCAATTCAGCAAAGTTTTCAAGAAGATCTAGCTTCAAAAACCATACTAAAACACCATAAGAAAACCATACAAAAACACTTCAAGAAAACCCTCCAAGAACACCAACTTACTTCCAATCTTTCATCCACTTCTATCATCCTTTTGATTCTAGCTTCTTACTCCTCTTTTACAGCAAACTTATCCAAGGAACTTGAGGTAGAAACTATGTTCATAACCTTATTCGATTCATATATATATAGCTATCTTATTTTGTGGTACAAAAGTTTAACAACAAGAACATAGTTTGAATGTTTTCAAACATGTTTGCAAACTAAATAGATCCTTCTAACTTAACTTTTAAAATACTTCAAGACCTGTAATATAACTTAAATATATGCTAATTTAATAAGGTAAAACTTGGTTTTTCAAAGTATAAGTATTTTTAGAAAAATGGTCATTAAATGATTTTTTTTGTAACAAAATGTTTAACTTCATATGTTTCACTAATGTTTCACTTATGCCGTATGATTTTGAATACAAACCAAGGTATTTACAGTTCATAGTCTTAAAGAAGAACTCGATCCAAGAAGATGGCAATTTGAATCAACGAAAACGGACTTGTAACGAAGAAACTATGACCGAAACAAAATTGGTTATCCTAGATCATTTCAACTACGGGATCAATTGGAAAAAAAAGATATAAATCACATATTTCTAAGATAACATGATATTTTATATATATGTACTCATAATTCAATTTCATATGGTTCAGGATCACCCGTAAACAACACGAGAAGATTAATCATAAGATCCCATGATTGTACGCAACACGTCATTTGACAACACCGGTACTTTATGTACGCAACACGTCATTTGACAACACCGGTACCATGGGTCAAGATTAATCTCGACCAACACATATACGATGGGGTTTTATGGGAGTTTTATTTATTTCGTTGGGGGTTTATTTATTGCGGGTATATTAAACATCTAAAAATGAACCATTAAAATTGAATTACTAACATCGAAACGCTAACTACGGACTAAGGAATTATTCAAAGTATTAAAAGTATTATAAATATATATACGAGATGTTTGTTTAAAATGAAAATATATTGATATATTATATATGGATAGGTTCGTGATATCAACCGGAAGACCAAGTCAAAAATATATATATCTTCGAGACAACAGTGAGTATATAGTCCCACTTTTAAACTCTAAATATTTCGGGATGAGAATACATGTATTTTATGTTTTACGTTATGGACACAAGTAACTGAAAAATATATTCTACGTTGAGTTGTACCACTGGCATACTTCCCTGTAGCTTGGTAACTGTTATTTACAGCGGTATTGTAAACGCGAATCCTGTTGATAGATCTATCGGGCCTGACAACCCCAACCGGACTGGACGACCAGTATTCAACGGTTGCACAGTACTTCGTTTTGTGACTACACTTGGTACAGTGTAGTAAGATTTCATATTAAAGGGAATATGCGACGTGATTAATTGTTAAGTATGGTTACCAAGTGCTCAACCACTTAGAATATTTTTATTGAAATGTTTATATACGAAATCTTGTGGTCCATTGTTATAACGCTGCTAGCATCAAACCTATATATCTCACCAACTTTATGTTGACGTTTTAAAGCATGTTATTCTCAGGTACGAATTAAGTCTTCCGCTGTGCATTAGCTCATGTTAAGAATACTACTTGGGACCATTTAAGCTATGATACAAGGACGTTGCATTCGAGTCATTGAAGTTCATTAAAGACTATTGTTATGAAAATGGCAGATTAGATCATTTGGTTGTTATAAAATGTTAGGCTAATATGTCAACTCTCGATGTAATAATAGATTGCCTTTAAGAAATAAATGCAACGTTTGTAAAATGTATCATATAGAGGTCAAGTACCTCGCGATGTTATCAACTATTGTAATTCGTTTTTAATCTATATGGACGATGTCCGGATGATTAGTTTCGGATCCTTTCAGTTGGTATCAGAGCGTTGGTCTTAGCGAACCAGGCCTTGCATTAGTGTGTCTAACTAGTAGTTGTTAGGATACATTAAGTGAGTCTGGACTTTGACCGTGTCTGCCTGTCAAAAGTTTTGCTTATCAATCCTAGTCGAAAATCATCTGCTTATCATCCTTAGGGAACTGTCTGCTTATCATTCTTAAGTCTAAACACGTCTTACTGCATTTAGTGCATCGATAGTGTATAGACAAAATTCGTATCCTAGCGTATCTGTTGCAATAGACATTGCCTGACGAATTTCAAAGATTCTCCGTAATTCACGGGATTTTGAGTATTATAAATACATATGTAAATTATGTATTGAAGAATACCAAACCCAACTCCTATAATCTATTCCAAACCAAAAATTCATTTCTCCGACCATACAAGATGGATTCTTCATCCAGTTCGAATTCCTCCAACTTCGATAGCTACGCCGACATGGATTTCCATTCGAGCTCCGAGAACAGCGTCACCGGAATGGATCAACCAATTTCCCATCATCTATTCTGGATGAACTGGGGATGGGTTCGTAATATACTAAATCTCTGGAGGCAAGAAGAAGGTGATCCATTTCATCCACCAAATTGCCCTCTTAACGATGAACCTGAAGCACTTACCAGCGAACCCATTCGAAACACCATTTTCTCGCTCATTTCTAGAGTATCTCGTCATGATTACATACTATCCCATATTTCGAATCTTGTTCATTCGCTCGTTCCAACCGTCAATCATCCCGGTATAATAGAAGAAGTCAACGAGCTTCGCGCTCGGGTAGTGGCTTTAGAAAATACGGTGCGAAGGTTACAAACACCAGCAGCAGCACCAGCAGCATAATCTATACCACCATCATCAACGCCGACAGTACTCTTGTCACCCCCAAAATCTCAACATCACAATCTGTATCTCGAATATCAACATCACACGACTCAATATCTGTACTTCGAGTATGATCTTCGTTCTATATATCGTTCTACATCGATTATCTTCGCTTTACGTATCGTATGACGATTATGTAATTTCTAAAGTCTTAGAGATTATGTAATCTAGAATTAACGATAAATCAAATGAGTTTATTATCTTATTGACTCATTAAATCTATGATTATCTCTGAAGAAAATATATATGCAAGTATATTTTCATAAAGATAGTAATTAAAAATTCCTTCGTACAAACTAATAATGATGAAAATATTTTAACGGGTGGGTAGTACCCGAGGAATATTTAGAATTCACATTAATAAGTTATATTGTACATTCTTGAATCTGATTCAACGGTCATTTGTTATTTTACTTACAACCATCGATATACGTATCCGTTCACCCCAGAATAACCATTTCCATTTAAATTTCATATTTGAATTTTTTTTTACCTATCCAAATCCAACAAGTGGCATAAAGAAGAAACATTGGACAATTAAAATGAAATAAAATGTTGATTATAACATATGAAACTAAACAATTCTTCAATTTTGCCACTTGATTTCATCCTAAACCTCATTTGTACTTCGACAATTATAATCCTCATTCAAATCTTTTCATGATTCTTTAAAACACCTCGATCGAGAAGTTGAACCAGCCGCACCTCGTTTACGGAAGAAAGATTTATGCATACAGTGATGCACCTGAAAAATTTTCGAAACCGAAGTTATAGTTAAAACGTATCCGCGTCGAATTCCTTATCATTCATTATCAAAAACAATCATACGATTCCTTTTCAAGAAGCTAATTTTGTCACAGCTCCACTTCGACTTCTCAGTGAGACTACTCCTATTATAATCTCGATATTTATACTTTGTCCTTTCGACGTTGTTACCGGAGAACCTTTTTCACAACATCATCAGCAGACGTACCAGCAACTCGTTATCTCTTTGGCGAAACCCGCAATCAGTATTTTGAAAATCTCGTAGAAATTCTCCCAGTTATACCGAGAACGACTATCCCTAAGAATTACATTTTTCGAATGTGAAGTTCTGAAAAACATCCTGGACTATGAAGTAGTTCTTGAAATGCTGAAGAAGCAGAAAAAAAAAAAAAAAAAAAAAAAAAAAAAAAAAAAACTGTAAACGACTTGAACAGTCAAAAGTTTAATGATGAAGTACATTGTATTGGTAAAGCTTAGAAAAAGAGGAGAGTTGGAACTGGAAAACGGATTGAGCAAAGTATGAAGGAGGATGTAGATAAATCACAAGAACTGAATCTGCTTTCAAAGGATTCAAACGATTCAGTGCTTGCTGAAACCATTAGTAAAAAAAAAAAAACCTACCCCTTATCCTAAACCTTTCCCGATGATATTCTTCATCATCATCTTATCTTAGATATTATAAGATATCTTCATATCTTTTGTTATACATATCCTCCATATTTCTGGAGATATTCTCACAACTGTTCTTATCCAAAATCATGTATTTCTCCGTAATATCTGCGTTACAATATAAAAGAAACTGTGTTAGTTTCTAAGTTCTAAAACCTTCAAGTTTAAAATAGGAATGTTTTGAAGTAGTGTTGGGAACTGATACATGAATTAGTATAATATAATGAAACTTGATCAACTTCATTATATTACAGTAAGTCATGTTAAGTTTCTAATGGAATGTGATGATTCACAGTACCGTCATCATGTGCCATGTTACACGGCTCTTACATTCTATCAAGTCTCCAAACATATTAGAACGTATCACCTTGATAGTTCTATTTTTCCGGAATATTCGAGTAATTTAACGAATCAAGATCGTGCCATTACAATTTTATTCTAAAACCAATAGCTAGGTTCATTCCAAATTTTATACCTACGAATTCCGAACTATTGATCGCTTGACTCAAGGACGGGAAGAAGAAACGAAGGGACAAAGTCCCAAAATAGAAATTGGGGTATAGATCACAGCAAATAGGAGAGAATATTAACTATGGATGACAATGATTATGGAAAACAGAAGCAGGAGCATCGAAGTATAAGGAAAGATATCAAACCCAACAACCACCCAGAAACTACAAACCATGTATATCAATACGTATGGCGACGTAAAGACACGGGAGAATTAGAAACATTATAATTCCAAGAAAATCATAAAAGTGAATAGATTATTCTGGCGGTAGATGGAAGAGAAGAATGAAAGATATAAAAGTTAGAAGTATAACAAAAATCAGAACGGGATGAAGCATTTCAAAGGATACCTTAAAGTAGGAATTAAGGAGAAAGAGTAGAAGATGCGAGTTGTGAAAAATAAGGAAACGAAGGGGTGGATTTATAGTGAAATATCCGACAGAGAAATCGAAACAGATTACCGCATTAAATCAAAGAAGATTCTGATCGCCGAATAACCAAATCTTATTACGTAAGATTTTTCCTAAATCCCTTAAATCCCGGAAATCAATTCTAAACCACGTCATCGATTAAAAACGATTCCATATTTACTCATTTCATTTTTTTTTTGTGATAGCTTCGCTCGTGCGTCTCACATAACCAAATCGTTTTATCTAAATCTTTCAATAATGATAAAATTTCATTATTACCTCATATTCGTCATGAAAACATTCCTATGGTTATTTATGACAACCTCTACCAAATTTCGAGGACGAAATTTCTTTAACGGATGGGTACTGTAACGACCCGGAAATTTCCGACCAAATTTAAACTCTAATCTCTATATGGTTCCGACACGATAAGCAAAAACCCTAAAGTTGACCCGCATTTTTTTTCGATCGTTCTATACTTATAAGATTAATATAAATTAAAACTTACCAACATGATAAGTAATCCAAATTGTCGAGATTTATATTTCCGAAAAGAGTTTTACACAACGTTTGACCGTCTAGTTTGACCGACGATATCACGAACTATACAATATATGATAATTATACGTTTGCGTATATATATGTATATATACATATTTAACATGATTAATGAATGTTTTAATATCTTATTTTGTATCAAAAACTATAAGTTATAAGTATATTTTGAAACTACTAACTTAAGTTTTCAAAACGATAACTATACGTAACGTTATTTGACATAAATACTTAAGACTTATAATGTTTATACATATATCGTATAAGTAATGTATTTACTCACTTTTAAGACTTAAATACATAAAATCATATAAGTGTATTCACAAAAGATAGCTATATTTGAATCCTCATTCCATTTTTCACAAAATTTCTATACGTATATCTAGAGTATAAGTACTCGTATCATACCTAGCTTCTATACGTATTTACTAATAGTACATACATGTCAAATCACTACCTAACCAGCCATTGTACATGCCCTTAGGGCTAGGTAATTGTATTTGGATGCAATTATGACTAAATACATAAAATGATTAATTGAAATTTTGTACATATATACACCATAATCACGTTTTTTATGGTGTATATATGTATCATCACTTTGTTTCATTTTACTTCAATATTTTAGCCAAAACACACACATACTTTGAAGCCTTAAAACCCTTAATCAATTCAGCAAAGTTTTCAAGAAGATCTAGCTTCAAAAACCATACTAAAACACCATAAGAAAACCATACAAAAACACTTCAAGAAAACCCTCCAAGAACACCAACTTACTTCCAATCTTTCATCCACTTCTATCATCCTTTTGATTCTAGCTTCTTACTCCTCTTTTACAGCAAACTTATCCAAGGAACTTGAGGTAGAAACTATGTTCATAACCTTATTCGATTCATATATATATAGCTATCTTATTTTGTGGTACAAAAGTTTAACAACAAGAACATAGTTTGAATGTTTTCAAACATGTTTGCAAACTAAATAGATCCTTCTAACTTAACTTTTAAAATACTTCAAGACCTGTAATATAACTTAAATATATGCTAATTTAATAAGGTAAAACTTGGTTTTTCAAAGTATAAGTATTTTTAGAAAAATGGTCATTAAATGATTTTTTTTGTAACAAAATGTTTAACTTCATATGTTTCACTAATGTTTCACTTATGCCGTATGATTTTGAATACAAACCAAGGTATTTACAGTTCATAGTCTTAAAGAAGAACTCGATCCAAGAAGATGGCAATTTGAATCAACGAAAACGGACTTGTAACGAAGAAACTATGACCGAAACAAAATTGGTTATCCTAGATCATTTCAACTACGGGATCAATTGGAAAAAAAAGATATAAATCACATATTTCTAAGATAACATGATATTTTATATATATGTACTCATAATTCAATTTCATATGGTTCAGGATCACCCGTAAACAACACGAGAAGATTAATCATAAGATCCCATGATTGTACGCAACACGTCATTTGACAACACCGGTACTTTATGTACGCAACACGTCATTTGACAACACCGGTACCATGGGTCAAGATTAATCTCGACCAACACATATACGATGGGGTTTTATGGGAGTTTTATTTATTTCGTTGGGGGTTTATTTATTGCGGGTATATTAAACATCTAAAAATGAACCATTAAAATTGAATTACTAACATCGAAACGCTAACTACGGACTAAGGAATTATTCAAAGTATTAATAGTATTATAAATATATATACGAGATGTTTGTTTAAAATGAAAATATATTGATATATTATATATGGATAGGTTCGTGATATCAACCGGAAGACCAAGTCAAAAATATATATATCTTCGAGACAACAGTGAGTATATAGTCCCACTTTTAAACTCTAAATATTTCGGGATGAGAATACATGTATTTTATGTTTTACGTTATGGACACAAGTAACTGAAAAATATATTCTACGTTGAGTTGTACCACTGGCATACTTCCCTGTAGCTTGGTAACTGTTATTTACAGCGGTATTGTAAACGCGAATCCTGTTGATAGATCTATCGGGCCTGACAACCCCAACCGGATTAAAAACGAATTACAATAGTTGATAACATCGCGAGGTACTTGACCTCTATATGATACATTTTACAAACGTTGCATTTATTTCTTAAAGGCAATCTATTATTACATCGAGAGTTGACATATTAGCCTAACATTTTATAACAACCAAATGATCTAATCTGCCATTTTCATAACAATAGTCTTTAATGAACTTCAATGACTCGAATGCAACGTCCTTGTATCATAGCTTAAATGGTCCCAAGTAGTATTCTTAACATGAGCTAATGCACAGCGGAAGACTTAATTCGTACCTGAGAATAACATGCTTTAAAACGTCAACATAAAGTTGGTGAGATATATAGGTTTGATGCTAGCAGCGTTATAACAATGGACCACAAGATTTCGTATATAAACATTTCAATAAAAATATTCTAAGTGGTTGAGCACTTGGTAACCATACTTAACAATTAATCACGTCGCATATTCCCTTTAATATGAAATCTTACTACACTGTACCAAGTGTAGTCACAAAACGAAGTACTGTGCAACCGTTGAATACTGGTCGTCCAGTCCGGTTGGGGTTGTCAGGCCCGATAGATCTATCAACAGGATTCGCGTTTACAATACCGCTGTAAATATTAGTTACCAAGCTACAGGGAAGTATGCCAGTGGTACAACTCAACGTAGAACATATTTTTCAGTTACTTGTGTCCATATCGTAAAACATAAAATACATGTATTCTCATCCCGAAATATTTAGAGTTTAAAAATGGGACTATATACTCACACTTGTCTTGATGATATATATATTTTGACTCGGTCTTCCGGTTGATATCACGAACCTATCCACATATAATATATCAATATGTTTTCATTTTTAAACAAACGTTATAAATATATACTTGTTATACTTTTAATACTTTGAATAATTCCTTAGTCCGTAGTTAGCAGTCCGATGTTAGTAATTCAATTTTAATGGTTCATTTTTAGATGTTTAATATACCCGCAATGAAATAAATAAAACCCCCAACGAAATAAATAAAACCCCCTCGTATATGTATTGGTCGAGATTAATCTTGACCCATGGTACCGGTGTTGTCAAATGACGTGTTGCGTACATAAAGTACCGGTGTTGTCAAATGACGTGTTGCGTACAATCATGGGATCTTATGATTAATCTTCTCGTGTTGTTTACGGGTGATCCTGAACCATATAAAATTGAATTATAAGTACATATATATAAAATATCATGTTATCTTAGAAATATGTGATTTATATCATTTTTTTCCAATTGATCCCGTAGTTGAAATGATCTAGGATAACCAATTTTGTTTCGGTCATAGTTTCTTCGTTACAAATCCGTTTTCGTTGATTCAAATTGCCATCTTCTTGGATCGAGTTCTTCTTTAAGACTATGAACTGTAAATACCTTGGTTTGTATTCAAAATCATACGGCATAAGTGAAACATTAGTGAAACATATGAAGTTAAACATTTTTGTTACAACAAAATCATTTAATGACCATTTTTCTAAAAATACTTATACTTTGAAAAACCAAGTTTTACCTTGTTAAATTAGCATATACATAAGTTATATTACAGGTCTTGAAGTATTTTAAAAGTTAAGTTAGAAGGATCTATTTAGTTTGCAAACAAGTTTGAAAACATTCAAACTATGTTCTTGTTGTTAAACTTTTGTACCACAAAATAAGATAGCTATATATATATGAATCGAATAAGGTTATGAACATAGATTCTACCTCAAGTTCCTTGGATAAGTTTGCTGTAAAAGAGAAGTAAAAAGCTAGAATCAAAAGGGTGATGGAAGTGGATGAAAGATTGGAAGTAAGTTGGTGTTCTTGGAGGGTTTTCTTGAAGTGTTTTTGTATGGTTTTTGTATGGTGTTTTAGTATGGTTTTTGAAGCTAGATCTTTATGGAACTTTGCTGGATTGTTATGGAGTTTAGAGAGTAAGAAAGAGTGTGTGTTTTTAGTTAAGAGATTGAAGTAAAAATGAATCAAAAATGATGATACATATATACTCCTAAAAATGTGATCTTTAAGGATAACATGACAAAATTTTAGTTTGTATTTTTGTAATTAGTCAAGTAATCATCCAAAAGTAATTACCTAGCTCTAAGGGCATGAATAATGGCTGGTTAGGTGGTGATTTTGATGTGTATTTACTATTAGTAAATACGTATAGGAGCTAGGTATGATACGAGTACAAATACTCTAGGTATACGTATAGAAATTTTGTGAAAAATGAAATGAGGATTCAAATATAGCTATCTTTTGTGAATACACTTATATGATTTTATGTATTTAAGTTCTTAAAAGTGATTAAATACATTACTTATACAATATATGTATAAACATTATATGTCTTAAGTATTTATGTCAAATAACGTTACGTATAGTTATCGTTTTGAAAACTTAAGTTAGTAGTTTCAAAATACACATATAACTTGTTGTTATTAATATAAAATGAGGTATTAAAACATTCCTTAATCATGTTAAATATGTATATATACATATATATACACAAACGTATAATTATCATATATTGTATGGTTCGTGATATCATCGGTCAAACTAGACGGTCAAACGTTGTGTAAAACTCTTTTCGGAAATATCAGTCTCGACAATTTGGATTGCTTATCATGTTGGTAAGGTTTAATTTATGTAAATATTAATCTTATAAGTATATAACGATCAAAAAAGTGCGGGTCGTTACATTACCTCCCCGTTAAATAAATTTCGTCCCGAAATTTTAAAATTGTACCTATTTTGCGTCATCGAGAAACAAATGCGGATACTTTCGTTTCATCTGATCCTCTCGTTCCCAAGTAAACTCGGGACCTCTTCTAGCATTCCAACGAACCTTAACAATCGGTATATTACTCTGTTTGAGCTGTTTAACTTCACGGTCCATGATTTCGATTGGTTCTTCGACGAATTGTAGTTTCTCGTCGACATGAATTTCTTCAAGAGGAATGGTGAGGTCTTCCTTTGCAAGACACTTCTTCAGGTTTGAGACGTGAAAGGTATTATGTACTCCAGCGAGTTGTTGCGGTAACTCGAGTCGATAAGCTACCGGTCCAATGCGTTCGATGATCTTGAACGGGCCTACGTACCTTGGGTTCAGTTTACCCCTTTTGCCGAAACGTATTACACCTTTCCAAGGTGACACCTTTAGCATAACCATGTCCCCGACCTGAAACTCTAATGGTTTCCTTCGAACATCGGCGTAGCTCTTTTGGCGACTACGGGCTGTTTTCAATCTCTCCTTGATTTGCACTATCTTCTCAGTCGTTTCATGTATGATCTCGGGACCAGTTAAATGTCGATCTCCTACTTCATTCCAACAGATAGGAGATCTACACTTCCTTCCGTACAATGCTTCGAATGGCGCAGCTCCAATGCTCGCATGATAACTATTATTATACGAGAATTCTGCTAACGGTAGGTATTTATCCCATCCGTTTCCAAAATCGATCACACATGCCCTGAGCATGTCTTCGAGAGTCTGAATCGTTCTTTCACTCTGTCCATCGGTTTGTGGATGATATGCGGTACTCATATCCAACCGAGTTCCTAGTGCCTCCTGTAGTGATTGCCAAAACTTTGAGGTAAATCTACTATCACGATCGGATATAATGGAAATAGGTATTCCATGCCTTGAAACAACTTCCTTTATATACAATCGTAATAGTTTCTCCATTCTATCTGTTTCCTTTATAGGCAAGAAATGTGCAGACTTGGTGAGACGATCAACAATCACCCAAATGGTGTCGTACCCCCAGGCAGTCTTTGGTAACTTCGTGATGAAATCCATGGTAATACCATCCCATTTCCATTCTGGGATTTCTGGTTGTTGAAGTAACCCTGACGGCTTTTGATGTTCTGCTTTGACTTTGGAACAAGTTAAACATTCCCCAACATATGTTGCAACGTCTGTCTTCAAATTAGGCCACCAATAATGCGTCTTAAGATCTTGGTACATCTTTCCAACTCCAGGATGTATCGAATATCTTGTCTTATGTGCCTCGTTCAATATCAACTTCCTTAATCCACCCAACTTCGGTACCCAAATACGGTTTGCAAAATATCGAATTCCATCTTCCCGTATAACGAGTTGCTTCTCATACTTTTTCATTATTTCATTTCCTATATTTTCTTTAGTAAGTGCTTCTCGTTGAACTTCTTTGATTTGTGAGTTGAGATTCATGCGAATTTTTATGTTCATCGCTCGTACTCGAATTGGTTCTCGTTCCTTTCTGCTTAAAGCATCGGCCACCACGTTCGCCTTTCCGGGATGATAACGAATTTCACAATCATAGTCGTTTATTAACTCGACCCACCTACGTTGCCTCATGTTCAATTGTTTTTGATCGAAAATATGTTGAAGGCTTTTATGATCAGTAAACACAGTGAATTTAACCCCATACAAGTAGTGTCTCCACATTTTCAATGCAAACACGACTGCTCCCAATTCTAGATCATGCGTCGTATAATTCCGCTCATGAATCTTCAATTGTCGGGATGCAAATGCAATTACTTTCTTTCGTTGCATAAGAACACAACCAAAACCTTGTCGCGAAGCGTCACAATATATTTCAAAATCATCGTTCCCTTCAGGTAATGATAAAATAGGCGCCGTAGTTAACTTCTTTTTCAGTATTTGAAATGCGTTCTCCTGCTCTGAAGTCCATTCATATTTCTTCCCTTTTTGCGTTAATGCTGTCAACGGCTTAGCTATTCGGGAAAAATCTTGAATAAACCTTCTATAATAACCGGCTAAACCCAAAAATTGGCGTATCTGCGTTGGTGTCTTAGGAGTCTCCCATTTTTCAATGGCTTCAGTTTTTGCTGGATCAACCTGAATTCCTTCGTTATTAACAACGTGACCAAGAAATTGCACTTCTTTCAACCAGAAAGCACACTTAGAAAATTTAGCATAAAGTTGTTCTTTTCTCAACAACTCCAGTATCAACCTTAAATGCTCTTCATGCTCTTGCTCACTCTTGGAATAGATAAGAACATCATCAATGAAAACGATAACAAACTTATCTAAATACGGACTACAAACTCGATTCATGAGGTCCATGAATACAGCTGGCGCATTTGTCAATCCAAATGGCATAACCAAAAATTCGTAATGACCATAACGTGTCCGAAAAGCAGTTTTCGGAATGTCCTCTTCTTTGACGCGTAGTTGATGATAGCCCGATCTTAAGTCGATTTTTGAATAAACACATGATCCTTGCAATTGATCAAATAAGTCATCAATTCTCGGTAGTGGATACCGATTCTTGATAGTTAACTTATTTAATTCACGATAGTCTATACACATCCTAAAAGATCCATCTTTCTTCTTAACAAACAAAATTGGAGCTCCCCACGGTGAAGTACTCGGTCGTATGAATCCACGGTCCAGTAATTCTTTTAACTGACTTTGAAGTTCTTTTAACTCAGACGGTGCAAGTCTATATGGAGCACGAGCCACTGGTGCAGCTCCTGGTACTAAATCTATTTGAAATTCTACCGATCTAAATGGAGGTAATCCCGGCAATTCTTCCGGAAAAACTTCGGGAAAATCTCTTGCCACAGGCACGTCATTGATGCACTTCTCTTCCTTTTCGACTTTATTAACATGTGCTAAAATAGCGTAACATCCCTTTTCTAAACACTTTTTGGCTTTCAAACAGCTAATGAGTTTTAGCTTTGAATCACCCTTCTCTCCGTAAATCATCACCGGCATTTTATCCTTACCAGGAATACGAATTGCCTTCTTGGCACAAACAACTTCCGCTCCTACTTTGGACATCCAGTCCATGCCGACTATTACGATTGTATATAAAGGAAGTTGTTTCAAGGCATGGAATACCTATTTCCATTATATCCGATCGTGATAGTAGATTTACCTCAAAGTTTTGGCAATCACTACAGGAGGCACTAGGAACTCGGTTGGATATGAGTACCGCATATCATCCACAAACCGATGGACAGAGTGAAAGAACGATTCAGACTCTCGAAGACATGCTCAGGGCATGTGTGATCGATTTTGGAAACGGATGGGATAAATACCTACCGTTAGCAGAATTCTCGTATAATAATAGTTATCATGCGAGCATTGGAGCTGCGCCATTCGAAGCATTGTACGGAAGGAAGTGTAGATCTCCTATCTGTTGGAATGAAGTAGGAGATCGACATTTAACTGGTCCCGAGATCATACATGAAACGACTGAGAAGATAGTGCAAATCAAGGAGAGATTGAAAACAGCCCGTAGTCGCCAAAAGAGCTACGCCGATGTTCGAAGGAAACCATTAGAGTTTCAGGTCGGGGACATGGTTATGCTAAAGGTGTCACCTTGGAAAGGTGTAATACGTTTCGGCAAAAGGGGTAAACTGAACCCAAGGTACGTAGGCCCGTTCAAGATCATCGAACGCATTGGACCGGTAGCTTATCGACTCGAGTTACCGCAACAACTCGCTGGAGTACATAATACCTTTCACGTCTCAAACCTGAAGAAGTGTCTTGCAAAGGAAGACCTCACCATTCCTCTTGAAGAAATTCATGTCGACGAGAAACTACAATTCGTCGAAGAACCAATCGAAATCATGGACCGTGAAGTTAAACAGCTCAAACAGAGTAATATACCGATTGTTAAGGTTCGTTGGAATGCTAGAAGAGGTCCCGAGTTTACTTGGGAACGAGAGGATCAGATGAAACGAAAGTATCCGCATTTGTTTCTCGATGACGCAAAATAGGTACAATTTTAAAATTTCGGGACGAAATTTATTTAACGGGGAGGTAATGTAACGACCCGCACTTTTTCGATCGTTCTATACTTATAAGATTAATATTTACATAAATTAAACCTTGCCAACATGATAAGCAATCCAAATTGTTGAGATTTATGTTTCCGAAAAGAGTTTTACATAACGTTTGACCGTCTAGTTTGACCGATGATATCACGAACTATACAATATATGATAATTATACGTTTGTGTATATATATGTATATATACATATTTAACATGATTAAAGAATGTTTTAATACCTCATTTTATATTAATAACAACAAGTTATATGTGTATTTTGAAACTACTAACTTAAGTTTTCAAAACGATAACAATACGTAACGTTATTTGACATATATACTTAAGACTTATAATGTTATACATATATTGTATAAGTAATGTATTTAATTACTTTTAAAGAACTTAAATACATAAAACCATATAAGTGTATTCACAAAAGATAGCTATATTTGAATCCTCATTTCATTTTTCACAAAATTTCTATACGTATACCTAGAGTATTTGTACTCGTATCATACCTAGCTCCTATACGTATTTACTAATAGTAAATACACATCAAAATCACCACCTAACCAGCCATTATTCATGCCCTTAGAGCTAGGTAATTACTTTTGGATGATTACTTGACTAATTAACAAAAATACAAACTAAAATTTTGTCATGTTATCCTTAAAGATCACATTTTTAGGAGTATATATGTATCATCATTTTTGATTCATTTTTACTTCAATCTCTTAACTAAAAACACACACTCTTTCTTACTCTCTAAACTCCATAACAATCCAGCAAAGTTCCATAAAGATCTAGCTTCAAAAACCATACTAAAACACCATAAGAAAACCATACAAAAACACTTCAAGAAAACCCTCCAAGAACACCAACTTACTTCCAATCTTTCATCCACTTCTATCACCCTTTTGATTCTAGCTTCTTACTTCTCTTTTACAGCAACTTCATCCAAGGAACTTGAGGTAGAATTTATGTTCATAACCTTATTCAATTCATATATATATAGCTATCTTATTTTGTGGTACAAAAGTTTAACAACAAGAACATAGTTTGAATGTTTTCAAACTTGTTTGCAAACTAAATAGATCCTTCTAACTTAACTTTTAAAATACTTCAAGACATGTAACATAACTTATTTATATGTTAATTTAACAAGGTAAAACTTGGTTTTTCAAAGTATAAGTATTTTTGGAAAAATGGTCATTAAATGATTTTGTTGTAACAAAAATGTTTAACTTCATATGTTTCACTAAACTTTCACCTATGCCGTATGATTTTGAATACAAACCAAGGTATTTACAGTTCATAGTCTTAAAGAAGAACTCGATCCAAGAAGATGGCAATTTGAATCAACGAAAACGGATTTGTAACGAAGAAACTATGACCGAAACAAAATTGGTTATCCTAGATCATTTCAACTACGGGATCAATTGGAAAAAAATGATATAAATCACATATTTCTAAGATAACATGATATTTTATATATATGTACTCATAATTCAATTTTATATGGTTCAGGATCACCCGTAAACAACACGAGAAGATTAATCATAAGATCCCATGATTGTACGCAACACGTCATTTGACAACACCGGTACTTTATGTACGCAACACGTCATTTGACAACACCGGTACCATGGGTCAAGATTAATCTCGACCAATACATATACGAGGGGGTTAAGAACGTGTTAGATAACGTATGATTTCATTGCGAGGTATTGACCTCTATATGCGACATTTTTAAAAAGGAAAACTGCATATATTATACATTACAAACCAAACCATTATTTTTGTTACAAGCTTTAGACAATAAAAAGATGATTATCGTTTAACGATAATCTTCGACTTACAAACTTTACAAATGATAATAACAACACGATTTCTAGCATATTTTACAACACACGTCCTAGGATATGCAGTTTTATTTTTGACACAAATATGAGTACGCATGATCCTGCTTAGATTCAACATAATGCAGCGGAAGCTTTAATTATCACCTGAGAATAAACATGTTTAAAAACGTCAACATAAAGTTGGTGAGATATAGGTTTAGTGCGCAGCAATATATATATATAGACCACAAGATTTCGTATATAAACATTTCAATAAAAATATTCTAAGTGGTTGAGCACTTGGTAACCATACTTAACATTTTCACGTCGCATATTCCCTTTAATATGAAATCTTACTACACTGTACCAAGTGTAGTCACAAAACGAAGTACTGTGCAACCGTTGAATACTGGTCGTCCAGTCCGGTTGGGGTTGTCAGGCCCGATAGATCTATCTTTAGGATTCGCGCCTACCAGTTCATAAACCAATAGTTAAAGTTACCAAGCTAGGGGATTTTTGATTCAAACCCATGTAGAACGTAATTTTAGTCACTTCTGTCCATAACGTAAATCATTTATAAAAACAGCGCATGTATTCTCAGCCCAAAATATTTAAAGTTTAAAAGGGATCTATATACTCACTCTTGTCTTGATGATATAAATAATTTGACTCGGTCTTCCGGTTGATATCACGAACCTATCCATATATAATATATCAATACCTTTTCTTTTTAAACAAACGTCACATATATATACTTGTTATACTTTTAATATTTTGAATATTTCCTTAGTCCGTAGTTAGCATTCCGATGTTAGTAATTCAATTTTTAATGGTTCATTTTTAGATGTTTAATATACCCGCAATAAACAAAACCCCCAACGAAATAAATAAAACCCCATCGTATATGTATTGGTCGAGATTAATCTTGACCCATGGTACCGGTGTTGTCAAATGACGTGTTGCGTACATAAAGTACCGGTGTTGTCAAATGACGTGTTGCGTACAAACACGGGATCTTATGATTAATCTTCTCGTATTGTTTACGGGTGATCCTGAACCATATGAAATTGAATTATAAGTACATATATATAAAATATCATGTTATCTTAGAAATATGTGATTTATATCATTTTTTCCAATTGATCCCGTAGTTGAAATGATCTAGGATAACCAATTTTGTTTCGGTCATAGTTTCTTCGTTACAAATCCGTTTTCGTTGATTCAAATTGCCATCTTCTTGGATCGAGTTCTTCTTTAAGACTATGAACTGTAAATACCTTGGTTTGTATTCAAAATCATACGGCATAAGTGAAACATTAGTGAAACATATGAAGTTAAACATTTTTGTTACAACAAAATCATTTAATGACCATTTTTCTAAAAATACTTATACTTTGAAAAACCAAGTTTTACCTTGTTAAATTAGCATATACATAAGTTATATTACAGGTCTTGAAGTATTTTAAAAGTTAAGTTAGAAGGATCTATTTAGTTTGCAAACAAGTTTGAAAACATTCAAACTATGTTCTTGTTGTTAAACTTTTGTACCACAAAATAATATAGCTATATATATATGAATCGAATAAGGTTATGAACATAGATTCTACCTCAAGTTCCTTGGATAAGTTTGCTGTAAAAGAGAAGTAAAAAGCTAGAATCAAAAGGGTGATGGAAGTGGATGAAAGATTGGAAGTAAGTTGGTGTTCTTGGAGGGTTTTCTTGAAGTGTTTTTGTATGGTTTTTGTATGGTGTTTTAGTATGGTTTTTGAAGCTAGATCTTTATGGAACTTTGCTGGATTGTTATGGAGTTTAGAGAGTAAGAAAGAGTGTGTGTTTTTAGTTAAGAGATTGAAGTAAAAATGAATCAAAAATGATGATACATATATACTCCTAAAAATGTGATCTTTAAGGATAACATGACAAAATTTTAGTTTGTATTTTTGTTAATTAGTCAAGTAATCATCCAAAAGTAATTACCTAGCTCTAAGGGCATGAATAATGGCTGGTTAGGTGGTGATTTTGATGTGTATTTACTATTAGTAAATACGTATAGGAGCTAGGTATGATACGAGTACAAATACTCTAGGTATACGTATAGAAATTTTGTGAAAAATGAAATGAGGATTCAAATATAGCTATCTTTTGTGAATACACTTATATGGTTTTATGTATTTAAGTTCTTTAAAAGTAATTAAATACATTACTTATACAATATATGTATAACATTATAAGTCTTAAGTATATATGTCAAATAACGTTACGTATTGTTATCGTTTTGAAAACTTAAGTTAGTAGTTTCAAAATACACATATAACTTGTTGTTATTAATATAAAATGAGGTATTAAAACATTCTTTAATCATGTTAAATATGTATATATACATATATATACACAAACGTATAATTATCATATATTGTATGGTTCGTGATATCATCGGTCAAACTAGACGGTCAAACGTTGTGTAAAACTCTTTTCGGAAATATCAGTCTCGACAATTTGGATTGCTTATCATGTTGGTAAGGTTTAATTTATGTAAATATTAATCTTATAAGTATATAACGATCGAAAAAGTGCGGGTCGTTACATTACCTCCCCGTTAAATAAATTTCGTCCCGAAATTTTAAAATTGTACCTATTTTGCGTCATCGAGAAACAAATGCGGATACTTTCGTTTCATCTGATCCTCTCGTTCCCAAGTAAACTCGGGACCTCTTCTAGCATTCCAACGAACCTTAACAATCGGTATATTACTCTGTTTGAGCTGTTTAACTTCACGGTCCATGATTTCGATTGGTTCTTCGACGAATTGTAGTTTCTCGTCGACATGAATTTCTTCAAGAGGAATGGTGAGGTCTTCCTTTGCAAGACACTTCTTCAGGTTTGAGACGTGAAAGGTATTATGTACTCCAGCGAGTTGTTGCGGTAACTCGAGTCGATAAGCTACCGGTCCAATGCGTTCGATGATCTTGAACGGGCCTACGTACCTTGGGTTCAGTTTACCCCTTTTGCCGAAACGTATTACACCTTTCCAAGGTGACACCTTTAGCATAACCATGTCCCCGACCTGAAACTCTAATGGTTTCCTTCGAACATCGGCGTAGCTCTTTTGGCGACTACGGGCTGTTTTCAATCTCTCCTTGATTTGCACTATCTTCTCAGTCGTTTCATGTATGATCTCGGGACCAGTTAAATGTCGATCTCCTACTTCATTCCAACAGATAGGAGATCTACACTTCCTTCCGTACAATGCTTCGAATGGCGCAGCTCCAATGCTCGCATGATAACTATTATTATACGAGAATTCTGCTAACGGTAGGTATTTATCCCATCCGTTTCCAAAATCGATCACACATGCCCTGAGCATGTCTTCGAGAGTCTGAATCGTTCTTTCACTCTGTCCATCGGTTTGTGGATGATATGCGGTACTCATATCCAACCGAGTTCCTAGTGCCTCCTGTAGTGATTGCCAAAACTTTGAGGTAAATCTACTATCACGATCGGATATAATGGAAATAGGTATTCCATGCCTTGAAACAACTTCCTTTATATACAATCGTAATAGTTTCTCCATTCTATCTGTTTCCTTTATAGGCAAGAAATGTGCAGACTTGGTGAGACGATCAACAATCACCCAAATGGTGTCGTATCCCCAGGCAGTCTTTGGTAACTTCGTGATGAAATCCATGGTAATACCATCCCATTTCCATTCTGGGATTTCTGGTTGTTGAAGTAACCCTGACGGCTTTTGATGTTCTGCTTTGACTTTAGAACAAGTTAAACACTCCCCAACATATGTTGCAACGTCTGTCTTCAAATTAGGCCACCAATAATGCGTCTTAAGATCTTGGTACATCTTTCCAACTCCAGGATGTATCGAATATCTTGTCTTATGTGCCTCGTTCAATATCAACTTCCTTAATCCACCCAACTTCGGTACCCAAATACGATTTGCAAAATATCGAATTCCATCTTCCCGCATAACGAGTTGCTTCTCATACTTCTTCATTATTTCATTTCCTATATTTTCTTTAGTAAGTGCTTCTCGTTGAACTTCTTTGATTTGTGAGTTGAGATTCATGCGAATTTTTATGTTCATCGCTCGTACTCGAATTGGTTCTCGTTCCTTTCTGCTTAGAGCGTCGGCCACCACGTTCGCTTTCCCGGGATGATAACGAATTTCACAATCATAGTCGTTTATTAACTCGACCCACCTACGTTGCCTCATGTTCAATTGTTTCTGATCAAAAATATGTTGAAGGCTTTTATGATCAGTAAACACAGTGAATTTAACCCCATACAAGTAGTGTCTCCACATCTTCAATGCAAACACGACTGCTCCTAATTCTAGATCATGCGTCGTATAATTTCGCTCGTGAATCTTCAATTGTCGGGATGCGAATGCAATAACTTTCTTCCGTTGCATAAGAACACAACCAAAACCTTGTCGCGAAGCGTCACAATATATTTCGAAATCATCGTTCCCTTCTGGTAACGATAATATAGGTGCCGTAGTTAACCATTTCCATTTAAATTTCATATTTGGATTTTTACCTATCCGAATCCAACAAGTGGCATAATGAAGAAACATTGGCAAAATAAAAATTGTTAGAAACAGATGAATTAATTAATTGAAATTGTGATAGGATTACACGCTAACTGTTCCAGCTAACTGTTCCCAGCTAACTGATTAATATTTAATTTATCGCAATTTACATTCTTGCAATTTTAATTTCTGTACTTTACATACCGTCGGGACACATGTACAACAACACGTCGGATTAATTCTGAGACAACACGTTGTATAATGGGTCATGATATATATTTATTTATTTTACGCATTTTAAATAACGGGACACGTGTACAAGGTTTCGACTTATCATATTGATCCATCTATATATATATTTCGGAACAACCATAGACACTCTATATGTGAAGGTGGGAGTTGGCTATACAGGGTCGGAGTTGATTCCAAAATATATATATACTTTGAGTTGTGATCGACACCGAGACCAGTACACGGGTCACGATACGTATTAAGTAATTCGAATATTATATATTTAGTTCATATATGAATTTATTGAACCATTGGACAATCGGACTATTGGACTGCTAACTTTGGACAATTAAAAATGAGTTAAAATGATGATTATTACATATGAAACTAAACAATCCTTCAAGTTTGCCACTTGATTCTATTTTAAACCTCATTTGTATCTTGACGATTACAATTCGCATTCACAACTTTTCATGATTCTTGAAAACATCTCGATCGAGAAGTTCAACCAGCCGCACCTCGTCTACGGAATAAAGATTTATGCATACAGTTATGCACCTAAAAATTTTTGAACTCGAAGTTATAGTTAAAACGTATCCGCATCGAATTCCTTATCATCCATTAGCAAAAACAATCACGCGATTCCTTTTCAATTAACTAATTTTGTCACAGCTCCACTTCGATATCTCAGTAAGACTACTCTTATTACAATCTCGATATATATATATACGTTGTTCTTTCGCCATCGTTACCGGAGAACCTTTTATATTCCATCATATTACCATCAGCGTTTAATCATCTAAAAATACAATTCTCCTTAAACCATCTTGGTTTGATAACCAATGACCCAGATCCGATAACTTTGAAAATACTGACGAAGCAGCATGTTGTAGAAGGTCTTAATGACCAAATGTTGATGATAAAAGAAGGAAGTGTTAGGAACGCTCGATAGAAAATTGGTACTGAAAACCGGATTGAACAAACCATGAAGGAGACTCTGAACAAGTTACAAGGACTAAACTTGTACATAAAGAATTATGACGATTCTGTAGCAAACACCTTGCTTCTGAATCTAAACCCTTACGGGTCAATCTTCATCATCATCCTTCGACATTAGAAATTCCAAGATATTATCATATCTTTCATTATAAATATCCTCAATATTTCTGAAGATATTTTCACCACTATCCTTATCTGAAATCATTTATCTCTCTGTAATATCTGCGTTACAATATAAAGGAAACTGTGTTAGTTTCTAAATCCTTCAAGTTTAAAATAGGAATGTTCTGAAGCAGTGTTGGGAACTGATGCATGAACTAGTATAATATAATGAAACTTGATCAACTTCATTATATTACAGTAAGTCATGTTAAGTTTCTAATGGAATATGATGATTCACAGTACCGTCATCATGTGCCATGTTACACGACTTTTACATTCTATCCAATTCCGAAACATATTAAGAACAAATCATCTTGATAGTTCTATTTTCCTGGATATTCTGGTAATTTGACAAATCAAAATCGTGCCATTACCATTCCTTTCTTAGAGCATTAGCTATGTTCATTCCGAATTTTATACCTACGAATTTCGAACTATTGATCGCTTGACTCAAGGACGGGAAGAAGAAACGAAGGGACAAAGTCCCAAAATAGAAATTGGGGTATAGATTACAGCAAATAGGAGAGAGTATTAACTATGGATGACAATGATTATGGAAAACAGAAGCAGGAGCATCGAAATATAAGGAAAGATATCAAACCCAATAACCACCCAGAAACTACAAACCGTGTGTATCAATACGTATGGCGACGTAAAGACACGGGAGAATTAGAAACATTATAATTCCAAGAAAATCATAAAAGTGAATAGATTCTTCTAGCGGTAGATGAAAGAGAAGAATGAAAGATATGAAAGTTAGAAGTATAACAAAAATCAGAACGGGATGAAGCATTTTAAAGGATACCTTAAGGTATGAATTAGAGGAGGAAGAGTAAGAGATGTGAGGTATGGAAGTAAGAAAGGGAAGGAGGTGGATTTATAGTGAAATATCCAACAAAGAAATCGAAACAGATTATCGCATTAAATCAAAGGAGATCCTGTTTTCTAAATCATCGAAGAACCAAATCTTATTACATAAGATTTTCTTTAAATCCCTTAAATTCTGGAAATCAATCCTAATCTCGACATCGGTTAAAACAATTCTATATTCACTCATTTCATTCTTTTGTGATAGCTTCACTCGTGCGCTTCACATGACCGAATCATTTTATCCATATCTTCCAATAATGATAAAACTCTATTAATACCTCATATTCGTCATGAAAACATTCCTATTGTTATTTATGACAACCTCTACCAAATTTCGGGACGAAATTTCTTTAACGGGTGGGTACTGTAACGACCCAGATTTTTCCGATCGTTTTACACTTATAAGATTAATATTTACATAAATTAAAACTTACCAACATGATAAGCAATCTAAATTGTTGAGATTTATGATTTTGAAAAGAGTTTTACATAACGTTTAACCGTCTAGTTTGACCGATGATATCACGAACTATACAATATATGTTAATTATACGTTTGTGTATATATATGTATATATACATATTTAACATGATTTAAGGATGTTTAAATATCTCATTTTGTATTAATAACAATAAGTTATAAGTATATTTTGAAACTACTAACTTAAGCTTTCAAAACGATAACTATACGTAACGTTATTTGACATAAATACTTACGACCTATAATGTTTATACATATATCGTATATATAATGTATTTAATCACTTTTAAAGACTTAAATACATAAAACAATATAAGTATATTCACAAAAGATAGCTATATTTGAATCCTCATTCCATTTTTCACAAGATTTCTATACGTATATCTAGAGTATATGTACTCGTATCATACCTAGCTTCTATACATATTTACTATTGGTATATACACATCAAATCACCACCAACCAGCCCTTGTTCATGCCTTATGTATAAGGTAACTACTTTTGTTATTTAGTATGACAATTTCACATGATTAAAAGATCTTTTCACAAAATTACAAATTTATACACCTTTTACACCACCATAAATACATGCATCCATTTTCAATTTTTGGAACATCATTTCTCTAGCTAAACACACACACTTACTAGCCTCATGTCTCTCTAAGAACTCCAGCAAAAATCCTCTCAAGAATCACCTTAAACACCACCATAAAAAGATCAACAAAAACACTACAAAAATACAACTTTCAATTCAAGTTTATGTCTTAAGTTGCTTCCAATCTTTCATCCAATTTCATCACTCTTTTGGTTCTAGGTTTTTACTCCTCTTTTACAGCAATCTTGTCCAAGTAACTTGAGGTAGTAACTTTGTTCATAACCTTATTCGATTCATATATATATAGCTATCTTATTGTATGGTATACAATTTTAACAACAAAAACATAGTTTGAATGATTTCAAACTTGTTTGCAAACTAAATAGATCCTTCTAACTTAACTTTTAAAATACTTCAAGACCTGTAATATAACTTAAATATATGCTAATTTAACAAGGTATAACTTGGTTTTTCAAAGAATACCTTAAAAACTGTTTTTATGACGTCGGAGTGCAACCGGGGGCTGTTTTGGGTTGGATAATTAAAAACCATCTTGAACTTTGAATTGGAGGTTTATATTCTGGAAAAAAGATATTTCTTATGAATATGTTAACACATAAAAATTTCATGATTTAATTCATAGTATAAGTATTTTTAGAAAAATGGTCATTAAATGATGTTTTTGTAACAAAAATGATTAACTTCATAAGTTTCACCAAAATTTGACCTATGACCTATGATTTCGAATACAAACTAAGGTATTTACAGTTCATATTCTTAAAGAGGGACTCGATCCAAGGAAGTGGAAAGTTGAATCAACGAAAACGGAGTTGTAACGAAGAAATTATGACCAAAACAAAATCGGATATCCAAGACTAGTTTAGCCACGAAAATAATTGGAGAAAATTAAATAAATCACATCTTCCTAAAGTAACATGAATAATGAACTTCAATGACTCGAATGCAACGTCCTTGTATCATAGCTTAAATGGTCCCAAGTAGTATTCTTAACATGAGCTAATGCACAGCGGAAGACTTAATTCGTACCTGAGAATAACATGCTTTAAAACGTCAACATAAAGTTGGTGAGATATATAGGTTTGATGCTAGCAGCGTTATAACAATGGACCACAAGATTTCGTATATAAACATTTCAATAAAAATATTCTAAGTGGTTGAGCACTTGGTAACCATACTTAACAATTAATCACGTCGCATATTCCCTTTAATATGAAATCTTACTACACTGTACCAAGTGTAGTCACAAAACGAAGTACTGTGCAACCGTTGAATACTGGTCGTCCAGTCCGGTTGGGGTTGTCAGGCCCGATAGATCTATCAACAGGATTCGCGTTTACAATACCGCTGTAAATAACAGTTACCAAGCTACAGGGAAGTATGCCAGTGGTACAACTCAACGTAGAATATATTTTTCAGTTACTTGTGTCCATAACGTAAAACATAAAATACATGTATTCTCATCCCGAAATATTTAGAGTTTAAAAGTGGGACTATATACTCACTGTTGTCTCGAAGATATATATATTTTTGACTTGGTCTTCCGGTTGATATCACGAACCTATCCATATATAATATATCAATATATTTTCATTTTAAACAAACATCTCGTATATATATTTATAATACTTTTAATACTTTGAATAATTCCTTAGTCCGTAGTTAGCGTTTCGATGTTAGTAATTCAATTTTAATGGTTCATTTTTAGATGTTTAATATACCCGCAATAAATAAACCCCCAACGAAATAAATAAAACTCCCATAAAACCCCATCGTATATGTGTTGGTCGAGATTAATCTTGACCCATGGTACCGGTGTTGTCAAATGACGTGTTGCGTACATAAAGTACCGGTGTTGTCAAATGACGTGTTGCGTACAATCATGGGATCTTATGATTAATCTTCTCGTGTTGTTTACGGGTGATCCTGAACCATATGAAATTGAATTATGAGTACATATATATAAAATATCATGTTATCTTAGAAATATGTGATTTATATCATTTTTTTCCAATTGATCCCGTAGTTGAAATGATCTAGGATAACCAATTTTGTTTCGGTCATAGTTTCTTCGTTACAAATCCGTTTTCGTTGATTCAAATTGCCATCTTCTTGGATCGAGTTCTTCTTTAAGACTATGAACTGTAAATACCTTGGTTTGTATTCAAAATCATACGGCATAAGTGAAACATTAGTGAAACATATGAAGTTAAACATTTTTGTTACAACAAAATCATTTAATGACCATTTTTCTAAAAATACTTATACTTTGAAAAACCAAGTTTTACCTTGTTAAATTAGTATATACATAAGTTATATTACAGGTCTTGAAGTATTTTAAAAGTTAAGTTAGAAGGATCTATTTAGTTTGCAAACAAGTTTGAAAACATTCAAACTATGTTCTTGTTGTTAAACTTTTGTACCACAAAATAAGATAGCTATATATATATGAATCGAATAAGGTTATGAACATAGATTCTACCTCAAGTTCCTTGGATAAGTTTGCTGTAAAAGAGAAGTAAAAAGCTAGAATCAAAAGGGTGATGGAAGTGGATGAAAGATTGGAA
Organism: Rutidosis leptorrhynchoides; assembly: GCF_046630445.1. Taxonomy (NCBI): domain Eukaryota; kingdom Viridiplantae; phylum Streptophyta; class Magnoliopsida; order Asterales; family Asteraceae; genus Rutidosis; species Rutidosis leptorrhynchoides. The sequence goes on from NC_092334.1 coordinate 512,934,829, forward strand.
GTAAGTTGGTGTTCTTGGAGGGTTTTCTTGAAGTATTTTTGTATGGTTTTCTTATGGTGTTTTAGTATGGTTTTTGAAGCTAGATCTTTATGGAACTTTGCTGGATTGTTATGGAGTTTAGAGAGTAAGAAAGAGTGTGTGTTTTTAGTTAAGAGATTGAAGTAAAAATGAATCAAAAATGATGATACATATATACTCCTAAAAATGTGATCTTTAAGGATAACATGACAAAATTTTAGTTTGTATTTTTGTTAATTAGTCAAGTAATCATCCAAAAGTAATTACCTAGCTCTAAGGGCATGAATAATGGCTGGTTAGGTGGTGATTTTGATGTGTATTTACTATTAGTAAATACGTATAGGAGCTAGGTATGATACGAGTACAAATACTCTAGGTATACGTATAGAAATTTTGTGAAAAATGAAATGAGGATTCAAATATAGCTATCTTTTGTGAATACACTTATATGGTTTTATGTATTTAAGTTCTTTAAAAGTAATTAAATACATTACTTATACAATATATGTATAACATTATAAGTCTTAAGTATATATGTCAAATAACGTTACGTATTGTTATCGTTTTGAAAACTTAAGTTAGTAGTTTCAAAATACACATATAACTTGTTGTTATTAATATAAAATGAGGTATTAAAACATTCTTTAATCATGTTAAATATGTATATATACATATATATACACAAACGTATAATTATCATATATTGTATGGTTCGTGATATCATCGGTCAAACTAGACGGTCAAACGTTGTGTAAAACTCTTTTCGGAAATATCAGTCTCGACAATTTGGATTGCTTATCATGTTGGTAAGGTTTAATTTATGTAAATATTAATCTTATAAGTATATAACGATCGAAAAAGTGCGGGTCGTTACATTACCTCCCCGTTAAATAAATTTCGTCCCGAAATTTTAAAATTGTACCTATTTTGCGTTATCGAGAAACAAGTGTGGATACTTTTGTTTCATCTGATCCTCTCGTTCCCAAGTAAACTCGGGACCTCTTCTAGCATTCCAACGAACCTTAACAATCGGTATATTACTCTGTTTGAGCTGTTTAACTTCACGGTCCATGATTTCGATTGGTTCTTCGACGAATTGTAGTTTCTCGTCGACATGAATTTCTTCAAGAGGAATGGTGAGGTCTTCCTTTGCAAGACACTTCTTCAGGTTTGAGACGTGAAAGGTATTATGTACTCCAGCGAGTTGTTGCGGTAACTCGAGTCGATAAGCTACCGGTCCAATGCGTTCGATGATCTTGAACGGGCCTACGTACCTTGGGTTCAGTTTACCCCTTTTGCCGAAACGTATTACACCTTTCCAAGGTGACACCTTTAGCATAACCATGTCCCCGACCTGAAACTCTAATGGTTTCCTTCGAACATCGGCGTAGCTCTTTTGGCGACTACGGGCTGTTTTCAATCTCTCCTTGATTTGCACTATCTTCTCAGTCGTTTCATGTATGATCTCGGGACCAGTTAAATGTCGATCTCCTACTTCATTCCAACAGATAGGAGATCTACACTTCCTTCCGTACAATGCTTCGAATGGCGCAGCTCCAATGCTCGCATGATAACTATTATTATACGAGAATTCTGCTAACGGTAGGTATTTATCCCATCCGTTTCCAAAATCGATCACACATGCCCTGAGCATGTCTTCGAGAGTCTGAATCGTTCTTTCACTCTGTCCATCGGTTTGTGGATGATATGCGGTACTCATATCCAACCGAGTTCCTAGTGCCTCCTGTAGTGATTGCCAAAACTTTGAGGTAAATCTACTATCACGATCGGATATAATGGAAATAGGTATTCCATGCCTTGAAACAACTTCCTTTATATACAATCGTAATAGTTTCTCCATTCTATCTGTTTCCTTTATAGGCAAGAAATGTGCAGACTTGGTGAGACGATCAACAATCACCCAAATGGTGTCGTACCCCCAGGCAGTCTTTGGTAACTTCGTGATGAAATCCATGGTAATACCATCCCATTTCCATTCTGGGATTTCTGGTTGTTGAAGTAACCCTGACGGCTTTTGATGTTCTGCTTTGACTTTGGAACAAGTTAAACATTCCCCAACATATGTTGCAACGTCTGTCTTCAAATTAGGCCACCAATAATGCGTCTTAAGATCTTGGTACATCTTTCCAACTCCAGGATGTATCGAATATCTTGTCTTATGTGCCTCGTTCAATATCAACTTCCTTAATCCACCCAACTTCGGTACCCAAATACGGTTTGCAAAATATCGAATTCCATCTTCCCGTATAACGAGTTGCTTCTCATACTTTTTCATTATTTCATTTCCTATATTTTCTTTAGTAAGTGCTTCTCGTTGAACTTCTTTGATTTGTGAGTTGAGATTCATGCGAATTTTTATGTTCATCGCTCGTACTCGAATTGGTTCTCGTTCCTTTCTGCTTAGAGCGTCGGCCACCACGTTCGCTTTCCCGGGATGATAACGAATTTCACAATCATAGTCATTTATTAACTCAACCCACCTACGTTGCCTCATGTTCAGCTGTTTTTGATCGAAAATATGTTGAAGGCTTTTATGATCAGTAAACACAGTGAATTTAACCCCATACAAGTAATGTCTCCACATCTTCAATGCAAACACGACTGCTCCCAATTCTAGATCATGCGTCGTATAATTCCGCTCGTGAATTTTCAATTGTCGGGATGCGTATGCAATAACTTTCTTTCGTTGCATAAGAACACAACCAAAACCTTGTCGCGAAGCGTCACAATATATTTCAAAATCATCATTCCCTTCAGGTAACGATAAAATAGGCGCCGTAGTTAACTTCTTCTTCAGTAATTGAAATGCGTTCTCCTGCTCCGAGGTCCATTCATATTTCTTCCCTTTTTGCGTTAACGCTGTCAACGGCTTAGCTATTCGGGAAAAATCTTGAATAAACCTTCTATAATAACCGGCTAAACCCAAAAATTGGCGTATCTGCGTTGGTGTCTTAGGAGTCTCCCATTTTTCAATAGCTTCAGTTTTTGCTGGATCAACCTGAATTCCTTCGCTATTAACAACATGGCCAAGAAATTGCACTTCTTTCAACCAAAAAGCACACTTGGAAAATTTAGCATATAGCTGTTCTTTTCTTAACAACTCCAATATCAACCTTAAATGCTCTTCATGCTCTTGCTCACTCTTGGAATAGATAAGAATATCATCAATGAAAACGATAACAAACTTATCTAAATACGGACTACAAACTCGATTCATGAGGTCCATAAATACAGCTGGCGCATTCGTCAATCCAAACGGCATAACCAAAAATTCGTAATGACCATAACGTGTCCGAAAAGCAGTTTTCGGAATGTCCTCTTCTTTGACGCGTAGTTGATGATAGCCCGATCTTAAGTCGATTTTCGAATAAATACATGATCCTTGCAGTTGATCAAATAAGTCATCAATTCTCGGTAGTGGATATCGATTCTTGATAGTTAACTTATTTAATTCACGATAGTCTATACACATCCTAAAAGATCCATCTTTCTTCTTAACAAACAAAATTGGAGCTCCCCACGGTGAAGTACTCGGTCGTATGAATCCACGGTCCAGTAATTCTTTTAACTGACTTTGAAGTTCTTTTAACTCGGACGGTGCAAGTCTATATGGAGCACGAGCCACTGGTGCAGCTCCTGGTACTAAATCTATTTGAAATTCTACCGATCTAAATGGAGGTAATCCCGGCAATTCTTCCGGAAAAACTTCAGGAAAATCTCTTGCCACAGGCACGTCGTTGATGCACTTTTCTTTCTTTTCGACTTTATTAACATGTGCTAAAATAGCGTAACATCCCTTTTCTAAACACTTCTTGGCTTTCAAACAGCTAATGAGTTTTAGTTTTGAATTACCCTTCTCTCCATAAATCATCACTGGCATTTTATCCTTACCAGGAATACGAATTGCCTTCTTGGCACAAACAACTTCCGCTCCTATTTTGGACATCCAGTCCATGCCGACTATTACATCAAAACCTCCTAATTCTACGGGTATTAATTCGTATATAAACATTTCAATAAAAATATTCTAAGTGGTTGAGCACTTGGTAACCATACTTAACATTTTCACGTCGCATATTCCCTTTAATATGAAATCTTACTACACTGTACCAAGTGTAGTCACAAAACGAAGTACTGTGCAACCGTTGAATACTGGTCGTCCAGTCCGGTTGGGGTTGTCAGGCCCGATAGATCTATCAACAGGATTCGCGTTTACAATACCGCTGTAAATATTAGTTACCAAGCTACAGGGAAGTATGCCAGTGGTACAACTCAACGTAGAACATATTTTTCAGTTACTTGTGTCCATATCGTAAAACATAAAATACATGTATTCTCATCCCGAAATATTTAGAGTTTAAAAATGGGACTATATACTCACACTTGTCTTGATGATATATATATTTTGACTCGGTCTTCCGGTTGATATCACGAACCTATCCACATATAATATATCAATATGTTTTCATTTTTAAACAAACGTTATAAATATATACTTGTTATACTTTTAATACTTTGAATAATTCCTTAGTCCGTAGTTAGCAGTCCGATGTTAGTAATTCAATTTTAATGGTTCATTTTTAGATGTTTAATATACCCGCAATGAAATAAATAAAACCCCCAACGAAATAAATAAAACCCCCTCGTATATGTATTGGTCGAGATTAATCTTGACCCATGGTACCGGTGTTGTCAAATGACGTGTTGCGTACATAAAGTACCGGTGTTGTCAAATGACGTGTTGCGTACAATCATGGGATCTTATGATTAATCTTCTCGTGTTGTTTACGGGTGATCCTGAACCATATAAAATTGAATTATAAGTACATATATATAAAATATCATGTTATCTTAGAAATATGTGATTTATATCATTTTTTTCCAATTGATCCCGTAGTTGAAATGATCTAGGATAACCAATTTTGTTTCGGTCATAGTTTCTTCGTTACAAATCCGTTTTCGTTGATTCAAATTGCCATCTTCTTGGATCGAGTTCTTCTTTAAGACTATGAACTGTAAATACCTTGGTTTGTATTCAAAATCATACGGCATAAGTGAAACATTAGTGAAACATATGAAGTTAAACATTTTTGTTACAACAAAATCATTTAATGACCATTTTTCTAAAAATACTTATACTTTGAAAAACCAAGTTTTACCTTGTTAAATTAGCATATACATAAGTTATATTACAGGTCTTGAAGTATTTTAAAAGTTAAGTTAGAAGGATCTATTTAGTTTGCAAACAAGTTTGAAAACATTCAAACTATGTTCTTGTTGTTAAACTTTTGTACCACAAAATAAGATAGCTATATATATATGAATCGAATAAGGTTATGAACATAGATTCTACCTCAAGTTCCTTGGATAAGTTTGCTGTAAAAGAGAAGTAAAAAGCTAGAATCAAAAGGGTGATGGAAGTGGATGAAAGATTGGAAGTAAGTTGGTGTTCTTGGAGGGTTTTCTTGAAGTGTTTTTGTATGGTTTTTGTATGGTGTTTTAGTATGGTTTTTGAAGCTAGATCTTTATGGAACTTTGCTGGATTGTTATGGAGTTTAGAGAGTAAGAAAGAGTGTGTGTTTTTAGTTAAGAGATTGAAGTAAAAATGAATCAAAAATGATGATACATATATACTCCTAAAAATGTGATCTTTAAGGATAACATGACAAAATTTTAGTTTGTATTTTTGTAATTAGTCAAGTAATCATCCAAAAGTAATTACCTAGCTCTAAGGGCATGAATAATGGCTGGTTAGGTGGTGATTTTGATGTGTATTTACTATTAGTAAATACGTATAGGAGCTAGGTATGATACGAGTACAAATACTCTAGGTATACGTATAGAAATTTTGTGAAAAATGAAATGAGGATTCAAATATAGCTATCTTTTGTGAATACACTTATATGGTTTTATGTATTTAAGTTCTTTAAAAGTAATTAAATACATTACTTATACAATATATGTATAACATTATAAGTCTTAAGTATATATGTCAAATAACGTTACGTATTGTTATCGTTTTGAAAACTTAAGTTAGTAGTTTCAAAATACACATATAACTTGTTGTTATTAATATAAAATGAGGTATTAAAACATTCTTTAATCATGTTAAATATGTATATATACATATATATACACAAACGTATAATTATCATATATTGTATGGTTCGTGATATCATCGGTCAAACTAGACGGTCAAACGTTGTGTAAAACTCTTTTCGGAAATATCAGTCTCGACAATTTGGATTGCTTATCATGTTGGTAAGGTTTAATTTATGTAAATATTAATCTTATAAGTATATAACGATCGAAAAAGTGCGGGTCGTTACATTACCTCCCCGTTAAATAAATTTCGTCCCGAAATTTTAAAATTGTACCTATTTTGCGTCATCGAGAAACAAATGCGGATACTTTCGTTTCATCTGATCCTCTCGTTCCCAAGTAAACTCGGGACCTCTTCTAGCATTCCAACGAACCTTAACAATCGGTATATTACTCTGTTTGAGCTGTTTAACTTCACGGTCCATGATTTCGATTGGTTCTTCGACGAATTGTAGTTTCTCGTCGACATGAATTTCTTCAAGAGGAATGGTGAGGTCTTCCTTTGCAAGACACTTCTTCAGGTTTGAGACGTGAAAGGTATTATGTACTCCAGCGAGTTGTTGCGGTAACTCGAGTCGATAAGCTACCGGTCCAATGCGTTCGATGATCTTGAACGGGCCTACGTACCTTGGGTTCAGTTTACCCCTTTTGCCGAAACGTATTACACCTTTCCAAGGTGACACCTTTAGCATAACCATGTCCCCGACCTGAAACTCTAATGGTTTCCTTCGAACATCGGCGTAGCTCTTTTGGCGACTACGGGCTGTTTTCAATCTCTCCTTGATTTGCACTATCTTCTCAGTCGTTTCATGTATGATCTCGGGACCAGTTAAATGTTGATCTCCTACTTCATTCCAACAGATAGGAGATCTACACTTCCTTCCGTACAATGCTTCGAATGGCGCAGCTCCAATGCTCGCATGATAACTATTATTATACGAGAATTCTGCTAACGGTAGGTATTTATCCCATCCGTTTCCAAAATCGATCACACATGCCCTGAGCATGTCTTCGAGAGTCTGAATCGTTCTTTCACTCTGTCCATCGGTTTGTGGATGATATGCGGTACTCATATCCAACCGAGTTCCTAGTGCCTCCTGTAGTGATTGCCAAAACTTTGAGGTAAATCTACTATCACGATCGGATATAATGGAAATAGGTATTCCATGCCTTGAAACAACTTCCTTTATATACAATCGTAATAGTTTCTCCATTCTATCTGTTTCCTTTATAGGCAAGAAATGTGCAGACTTGGTGAGACGATCAACAATCACCCAAATGGTGTCGTACCCCCAGGCAGTCTTTGGTAACTTCGTGATGAAATCCATGGTAATACCATCCCATTTCCATTCTGGGATTTCTGGTTGTTGAAGTAACCCTGACGGCTTTTGATGTTCTGCTTTGACTTTGGAACAAGTTAAACATTCCCCAACAAATTAGGCCACCAATAATGCGTCTTAAGATCTTGGTACATCTTTCCAACTCCAGGATGTATCGAATATCTTGTCTTATGTGCCTCGTTCAATATCAACTTCCTTAATCCACCCAACTTCGGTACCCAAATACGGTTTGCAAAATATCGAATTCCATCTTCCCGTATAACGAGTTGCTTCTCATACTTTTTCATTATTTCATTTCCTATATTTTCTTTAGTAAGTGCTTCTCGTTGAACTTCTTTGATTTGTGAGTTGAGATTCATGCGAATTTTTATGTTCATCGCTCGTACTCGAATTGGTTCTCGTTCCTTTCTGCTTAAAGCATCGGCCACCACGTTCGCCTTTCCGGGATGATAACGAATTTCACAATCATAGTCGTTTATTAACTCGACCCACCTACGTTGCCTCATGTTCAATTGTTTTTGATCGAAAATATGTTGAAGGCTTTTATGATCAGTAAACACAGTGAATTTAACCCCATACAAGTAGTGTCTCCACATTTTCAATGCAAACACGACTGCTCCCAATTCTAGATCATGCGTCGTATAATTCCGCTCATGAATCTTCAATTGTCGGGATGCAAATGCAATTACTTTCTTTCGTTGCATAAGAACACAACCAAAACCTTGTCGCGAAGCGTCACAATATATTTCAAAATCATCGTTCCCTTCAGGTAATGATAAAATAGGCGCCGTAGTTAACTTCTTTTTCAGTATTTGAAATGCGTTCTCCTGCTCTGAAGTCCATTCATATTTCTTCCCTTTTTGCGTTAATGCTGTCAACGGCTTAGCTATTCGGGAAAAATCTTGAATAAACCTTCTATAATAACCGGCTAAACCCAAAAATTGGCGTATCTGCGTTGGTGTCTTAGGAGTCTCCCATTTTTCAATAGCTTCAGTTTTTGCTGGATCAACCTGAATTCCTTCGCTATTAACAACATGGCCAAGAAATTGCACTTCTTTCAACCAAAAAGCACACTTGGAAAATTTAGCATATAGCTGTTCTTTTCTTAACAACTCCAATATCAACCTTAAATGCTCTTCATGCTCTTGCTCACTCTTGGAATAGATAAGAATATCATCAATGAAAACGATAACAAACTTATCTAAATACGGACTACAAACTCGATTCATGAGGTCCATAAATACAGCTGGCGCATTCGTCAATCCAAACGGCATAACCAAAAATTCGTAATGACCATAACGTGTCCGAAAAGCAGTTTTCGGAATGTCCTCTTCTTTGACGCGTAGTTGATGATAGCCCGATCTTAAGTCGATTTTCGAATAAATACATGATCCTTGCAGTTGATCAAATAAGTCATCAATTCTCGGTAGTGGATATCGATTCTTGATAGTTAACTTATTTAATTCACGATAGTCTATACACATCCTAAAAGATCCATCTTTCTTCTTAACAAACAAAATTGGAGCTCCCCACGGTGAAGTACTCGGTCGTATGAATCCACGGTCCAGTAATTCTTTTAACTGACTTTGAAGTTCTTTTAACTCAGACGGTGCAAGTCTATATGGAGCACGAGCCACTGGTGCAGCTCCTGGTACTAAATCTATTTGAAATTCTACCGATCTAAATGGAGGTAATCCCGGCAATTCTTCCGGAAAAACTTCGGGAAAATCTCTTGCCACAGGCACGTCATTGATGCACTTCTCTTCCTTTTCGACTTTATTAACATGTGCTAAAATAGCGTAACATCCCTTTTCTAAACACTTTTTGGCTTTCAAACAGCTAATGAGTTTTAGCTTTGAATCACCCTTCTCTCCGTAAATCATCACCGGCATTTTATCCTTACCAGGAATACGAATTGCCTTCTTGGCACAAACAACTTCCGCTCCTACTTTGGACATCCAGTCCATGCCGACTATTACATCAAAACTTCCTAATTCTACGGGTATCAAATCAATCTTAAATGTTTCTCCGGCTAAATTTATCTTACAATCACGACAAATTTTATCGGCTTTAATTAGTTTACCATTAGCTAACTCAATCATGTACTTAGCATCTAGAGGTAATGATGAACAATTCAATTTAGTGTAAAAATTTATACACACGTAACTTCTATCGGCGCCAGTATCAAATAAAATAGATGCTGATAAGTTATTAATGGTAAACGTACCCGTAACAAGCTCCGGGTCTTCTCGTGCCTCTCTAGCATTAATAACAAACGCTCTTCCACGTGCAGGTCCGCCATTCTGATTCGGGCACTGACTCTTATAGTGACCTTGTTTTCCACAACCAAAACAAGTAATGGTAGCCAAAGCAGTTCTATTTGCGTTGGTGGCAGGAGTCTTGTTGCCATTTGTAACGAGAGCCTTACAATCTTCCGCAAGATGACCTTGTCGATTACACTTGGTACATAACACACTACAGTAACCAAAGTGATGTTTGTGGCAACGGTTGCATAAAGGATTTTGTCCTTTATAACCAAAGCTTAAACCACTACCCGCACCTTGCGTGTTTTCTTGTTTCTTAAAAGATTGTTGTTGGTTACCTCGATCATAATTTCCATTCCACTTTCTTTTGTTACCTGATACCTTCACATCAGTATTGGATACTTTCTTATCCATGATGACCTGATCCATTAGCTCGTTTGCCATGGTTATAGCTTCATGAATTGTCTTAGGTTTCGACGCCGTAACGTTTGCCTTGACCTTTTTGGGCAAACCACCTTTGTACATTTCAATCTTCCGTGCTTCGGTTGGAACCAATTCAGGACATAGTAAAACCAATTCCATGAATCGCTGATTGTAGTTGGTGATTTCAGTACCAACCACCTTCAAACTTCGTAACTCATCTTCTAACTTAATAACCTCATTCCTTGGACAATACTCGGTGATTATCATTGCTTTGAATTCTTCCCATGGAGTATCATAAGCTACATCTCCTCCTACCGCCTTCACATAATTCTTCCACCATGTGAGTGCACTATCTTGTAAAGTGCACGATGCAAACTTGGTCATGTCTTTTTCATCACAACCGCTGATTTTGAACACCGTCTCCATCTTTTCTATCCATCGGGTTAAACCGATCGGCCCTTCCGTTCCACTGAATGATGAAGGCTTGCAAGCTTGGAACGTCTTGTAGGAGCATCCTACACGAGGATTTGGATTAACTGCAGCAGCTCTTGCAGCCTCAACCCATAACATTCTGTCGTTCACTCGCTGGTTGATGAGTTCCTCGAGTTCTTGTTCCGTCATTCGATTCAATCGCGCCATTTCCTAATGAAAGAAAATAATTATTCACATGGAATATTATAGATGTAGTGTGTATTTATAGTACATTTATAGCTTGTTAATAATATGAACCAGATATTATTATAAAAGCCTTTTCTTCTTATTAGCGTTTTATAATTATATCTTGGGTAGTACCTACCCGTTAATGTTCATACTTAATAGCTTAGTACAGAATCAATTACTACAATCTAAATAATACTTAACCATGGAAAATTATTGCATTTCATACTTCAATATTTTACATATGCTTATCTTACATCGAACATTAAGCAAACCACACTATCAATATTATACAAAACATTATTCGGTTCCATGGTTTGACACAGCAGCGCATCGTTTGATCTATTTTCTAGGACGTTTAGACACAAAGATTTGCTTAACGCTTATCCTAACTGTCTGCCTATATTTTGGCTGTGGGACTGAAGAACTGGATGCCGGGACAGAACGAATAGGAATAGCGGGGATAGGGGTGGTAGTGTTGAGTGGAATTGGTGCCACATCATTCTCATTAAACTCGGGATTTGGATTTTCTAATTCATTAGCCTTTCGTTTCTTTCCTAGTTCGAACTCGTCTTTTGTAATTTCCTGTATTTCTTCCTCGGGTTCACTTTCCTCCTCGGGTTCACTTTCCTCCTCGGGTTCACTTTCCTCCTCGGGTTCACTTTCCTCCTCGGGTTCACTTTCCGGGTTCTTTATAGTTGGTTCATCCGGAATTTGTGAGTCTTCCCCAAGGATATCATTTTCGTCATCGGACAGGTTAATGACTGGAACGCCATCTGAAGATTCTGATTCGGAGTCGTTGATTGTGATAACAATTTTTGAGCTCGACATCTATCACACAACAACTAACCCATTAGTACTTATATAATATTTACATATAAATTTTAACCAACAGTGATAAGCAATAGTTTTTTTTTTTTAAATCAGACCCGGTCAAAGTCCAGACTTTACTAATGTATCCTAACGACTTATCAGTTAGACACACTAATGCAAACCTGGTTCGCTAAGACCACCGCTCTGATACCACATGTCATAACCCGTCCTTAACCATAAGAACGTGTTAGATAACGTATGATTTCATTGCGAGGTATTGACCTCTATATGCGACATTTTTAAAAAGGAAAACTGCATATATTATACATTACAAACCAAACCATTATTTTTGTTACAAGCTTTAGACAATAAAAAGATGATTATCGTTTAACGATAATCTTCGACTTACAAACTTTACAAATGATAATAACAACACGATTTCTAGCATATTTTACAACACACGTCCTAGGATATGCAGTTTTATTTTTGACACAAATATGAGTACGCATGATCCTGCTTAGATTCAACATAATGCAGCGGAAGCTTTAATTATCACCTGAGAATAAACATGTTTAAAAACGTCAACATAAAGTTGGTGAGATATAGGTTTAGTGCGCAGCAATATATATATATAGACCACAAGATTTCGTATATAAACATTTCAATAAAAATATTCTAAGTGGTTGAGCACTTGGTAACCATACTTAACATTTTCACGTCGCATATTCCCTTTAATATGAAATCTTACTACACTGTACCAAGTGTAGTCACAAAACGAAGTACTGTGCAACCGTTGAATACTGGTCGTCCAGTCCGGTTGGGGTTGTCAGGCCCGATAGATCTATCAACAGGATTCGCGTTTACAATACCGCTGTAAATATTAGTTACCAAGCTACAGGGAAGTATGCCAGTGGTACAACTCAACGTAGAACATATTTTTCAGTTACTTGTGTCCATATCGTAAAACATAAAATACATGTATTCTCATCCCGAAATATTTAGAGTTTAAAAATGGGACTATATACTCACACTTGTCTTGATGATATATATATTTTGACTCGGTCTTCCGGTTGATATCACGAACCTATCCACATATAATATATCAATATGTTTTCATTTTTAAACAAACGTTATAAATATATACTTGTTATACTTTTAATACTTTGAATAATTCCTTAGTCCGTAGTTAGCAGTCCGATGTTAGTAATTCAATTTTAATGGTTCATTTTTAGATGTTTAATATACCCGCAATGAAATAAATAAAACCCCCAACGAAATAAATAAAACCCCCTCGTATATGTATTGGTCGAGATTAATCTTGACCCATGGTACCGGTGTTGTCAAATGACGTGTTGCGTACATAAAGTACCGGTGTTGTCAAATGACGTGTTGCGTACAATCATGGGATCTTATGATTAATCTTCTCGTGTTGTTTACGGGTGATCCTGAACCATATAAAATTGAATTATAAGTACATATATATAAAATATCATGTTATCTTAGAAATATGTGATTTATATCATTTTTTTCCAATTGATCCCGTAGTTGAAATGATCTAGGATAACCAATTTTGTTTCGGTCATAGTTTCTTCGTTACAAATCCGTTTTCGTTGATTCAAATTGCCATCTTCTTGGATCGAGTTCTTCTTTAAGACTATGAACTGTAAATACCTTGGTTTGTATTCAAAATCATACGGCATAAGTGAAACATTAGTGAAACATATGAAGTTAAACATTTTTGTTACAACAAAATCATTTAATGACCATTTTTCTAAAAATACTTATACTTTGAAAAACCAAGTTTTACCTTGTTAAATTAGCATATACATAAGTTATATTACAGGTCTTGAAGTATTTTAAAAGTTAAGTTAGAAGGATCTATTTAGTTTGCAAACAAGTTTGAAAACATTCAAACTATGTTCTTGTTGTTAAACTTTTGTACCACAAAATAAGATAGCTATATATATATGAATCGAATAAGGTTATGAACATAGATTCTACCTCAAGTTCCTTGGATAAGTTTGCTGTAAAAGAGAAGTAAAAAGCTAGAATCAAAAGGGTGATGGAAGTGGATGAAAGATTGGAAGTAAGTTGGTGTTCTTGGAGGGTTTTCTTGAAGTGTTTTTGTATGGTTTTTGTATGGTGTTTTAGTATGGTTTTTGAAGCTAGATCTTTATGGAACTTTGCTGGATTGTTATGGAGTTTAGAGAGTAAGAAAGAGTGTGTGTTTTTAGTTAAGAGATTGAAGTAAAAATGAATCAAAAATGATGATACATATATACTCCTAAAAATGTGATCTTTAAGGATAACATGACAAAATTTTAGTTTGTATTTTTGTTAATTAGTCAAGTAATCATCCAAAAGTAATTACCTAGCTCTAAGGGCATGAATAATGGCTGGTTAGGTGGTGATTTTGATGTGTATTTACTATTAGTAAATACGTATAGGAGCTAGGTATGATACGAGTACAAATACTCTAGGTATACGTATAGAAATTTTGTGAAAAATGAAATGAGGATTCAAATATAGCTATCTTTTGTGAATACACTTATATGGTTTTATGTATTTAAGTTCTTTAAAAGTAATTAAATACATTACTTATACAATATATGTATAACATTATAAGTCTTAAGTATATATGTCAAATAACGTTACGTATTGTTATCGTTTTGAAAACTTAAGTTAGTAGTTTCAAAATACACATATAACTTGTTGTTATTAATATAAAATGAGGTATTAAAACATTCTTTAATCATGTTAAATATGTATATATACATATATATACACAAACGTATAATTATCATATATTGTATGGTTCGTGATATCATCGGTCAAACTAGACGGTCAAACGTTGTGTAAAACTCTTTTCGGAAATATCAGTCTCGACAATTTGGATTGCTTATCATGTTGGTAAGGTTTAATTTATGTAAATATTAATCTTATAAGTATATAACGATCGAAAAAGTGCGGGTCGTTACATTACTGAAAGGATCCGAAACTAATCATCCGGACATCGTCCATATAGATTAAAAACGAATTACAATAGTTGATAACATCGCGAGGTACTTGACCTCTATATGATACATTTTACAAACGTTGCATTTATTTCTTAAAGGCAATCTATTATTACATCGAGAGTTGACATATTAGCCTAACATTTTATAACAACCAAATGATCTAATCTGCCATTTTCATAACAATAGTCTTTAATGAACTTCAATGACTCGAATGCAACGTCCTTGTATCATAGCTTAAATGGTCCCAAGTAGTATTCTTAACATGAGCTAATGCACAGCGGAAGACTTAATTCGTACCTGAGAATAACATGCTTTAAAACGTCAACATAAAGTTGGTGAGATATATAGGTTTGATGCTAGCAGCGTTATAACAATGGACCACAAGATTTCGTATATAAACATTTCAATAAAAATATTCTAAGTGGTTGAGCACTTGGTAACCATACTTAACATTTTCACGTCGCATATTCCCTTTAATATGAAATCTTACTACACTGTACCAAGTGTAGTCACAAAACGAAGTACTGTGCAACCGTTGAATACTGGTCGTCCAGTCCGGTTGGGGTTGTCAGGCCCGATAGATCTATCAACAGGATTCGCGTTTACAATACCGCTGTAAATATTAGTTACCAAGCTACAGGGAAGTATGCCAGTGGTACAACTCAACGTAGAACATATTTTTCAGTTACTTGTGTCCATATCGTAAAACATAAAATACATGTATTCTCATCCCGAAATATTTAGAGTTTAAAAATGGGACTATATACTCACCTAATGTATTTTGTAGTAAAAATACATATAACATCATTGAATACGTATAAGGTTGGCCTTCGATTCACGAACCTAAATCATTTGTATATATATTAGTACATATATTTGTATTCAAACAAATTTATATATATAATTTATTAGTGATAATACTTTTATGTTAATAATTTATAGATTTCATTATTTAATTAAATATATTCACTTTGTATATTGTGAATAAGTAAAATTATTAATATAGTTAAGTTATGCACATCAAATATATTTTTATATAAAGATCGTCTATTTGTTAAATTAATATTTATAATAACACCAGATCAAAGATAGTAATATTAGTAATAATAAAATGTAAATTTTTAAAATGATAATTTTAAAAATGATAACTTTACTAAAAAAAATGATTCTTTTAATTTAATTTTAAATATAATAATAATAATAATGATACTAGTAGTAAAACTGATAATAATAATAATAATATAGTTATAAAAATAATAATTTTTAATAATAACAATAATAGTAATGATAATAATAATGTTATTAATAATAATAATAATACTTATAATGATGATAATAATGATAGTAAAGATAATAATACTTGATGCTTGATAATAATAATAATAATAATAATAATAATAATAATAATAATAATGATGATAATGATAATAAACTTAATAAGTAGAGCTACCTTCAAATGGAATGATTTTTGTTTAAAAAAAAAAATGTCCAGGTACAGGTTTGAACCCCCGACCCCTCAGTCATCAACACAACACCCTAACCAGTCGAACCACTTTGTCTTTTCGATTATATAGTACCCGAATATAATATAACCCGTTCTAATTTTTGTTATACTTCTAACTTTTATATCTTTCATTCTTCTCTTCCATCTACCGCCAGAAGAATCTATTCACTTTTATGATTTTCTTGGAATTATAATGTTTCTAATTCTCCCGTGTCTTTACGTCGCCATACGTATTGATATACATGGTTTGTAGTTTCTGGGTGGTTGTTGGGTTTGATATCTTTCCTTATACTTCGATGCTCCTGCTTCTGTTTTCCATAATCATTGTCATCCATAGTTAATATTCTCTCCTATTTGCTGTGATCTATACCCCAATTTCTATTTTGGGACTTTGTCCATTCGTTTCTTCTTCCCGTCCTTGAGTCAAGCGATCAATAGTTCGGAATTCGTAGGTATAAAATTTGGAATGAACCTAGCTATTGGTTTTAGAATAAAATTGTAATGGCACGATCTTGATTCGTTAAATTACTCGAATATTCCGGAAAAATAGAACTATCAAGGTGATACGTTCTAATATGTTTGGAGACTTGATAGAATGTAAGAGCCGTGTAACATGGCACATGATGACGGTACTGTGAATCATCACATTCCATTAGAAACTTAACATGACTTACTGTAATATAATGAAGTTGATCAAGTTTCATTATATTATACTAATTCATGTATCAGTTCCCAACACTACTTCAAAACATTCCTATTTTAAACTTGAAGGTTTTAGAACTTAGAAACTAACACAGTTTCTTTTATATTGTAACGCAGATATTACGGAGAAATACATGATTTTGGATAAGAACAGTTGTGAGAATATCTCCAGAAATATGGAGGATATGTATAACAAAAGATATGAAGATATCTTATAATATCTAAGATAAGATGATGATGAAGAATATCATCGGGAAAGGTTTAGGATAAGGGGTAGGTTTTTTTTTTTTTACTAATGGTTTCAGCAAGCACTGAATCGTTTGAATCCTTTGAAAGCAGATTCAGTTCTTGTGATTTATCTACATCCTCCTTCATACTTTGCTCAATCCGTTTTCCAGTTCCAACTCTCCTCTTTTTCTAAGCTTTACCAATACAATGTACTTCATCATTAAACTTTTGACTGTTCAAGTCGTTTACAGTTTTTTTTTTTTTTTTTTTTTTTTTTTTTTTTTTTTTTCTGCTTCTTCAGCATTTCAAGAACTACTTCATAGTCCAGGATGTTTTTCAGAACTTCACATTCGAAAAATGTAATTCTTAGGGATAGTCGTTCTCGGTATAACTGGGAGAATTTCTACGAGATTTTCAAAATACTGATTGCGGGTTTCGCCAAAGAGATAACGAGTTGCTGGTACGTCTGCTGATGATGTTGTGAAAAAGGTTCTCCGGTAACAACGTCGAAAGGACAAAGTATAAATATCGAGATTATAATAGGAGTAGTCTCACTGAGAAGTCGAAGTGGAGCTGTGACAAAATTAGCTTCTTGAAAAGGAATCGTATGATTGTTTTTGATAATGAATGATAAGGAATTCGACGCGGATACGTTTTAACTATAACTTCGGTTTCGAAAATTTTTCAGGTGCATCACTGTATGCATAAATCTTTCTTCCGTAAACGAGGTGCGGCTGGTTCAACTTCTCGATCGAGGTGTTTTCAAGAATCATGAAAAGATTTGAATGAGGATTATAATTGTCGAAGTACAAATGAGGTTTAGGATGAAATCAAGTGGCAAAATTGAAGAATTGTTTAGTTTCATATGTTATAATCAACATTTTATTTCATTTTAATTGTCCAATGTTTCTTCTTTATGCCACTTGTTGGATTTGGATAGGTAAAAAAAATTCAAATATGAAATTTAAATGGAAATGGTTATTCTGGGGTGAACGGATACGTATATCGATGGTTGTAAGTAAAATAACAAATGACCGTTGAATCAGATTCAAGAATGTACAATATAACTTATTAATGTGAATTCTAAATATTCCTCGGGTACTACCCACCCGTTAAAATATTTTCATCATTATTAGTTTGTACGAAGGAATTTTTAATTACTATCTTTATGAAAATATACTTGCATATATATTTTCTTCAGAGATAATCATAGATTTAATGAGTCAATAAGATAATAAACTCATTTGATTTATACATATATACTTCAACAACCAGAAATCCCAGAATGGAAATGGGATGGTATTACCATGGATTTCATCACGAAGTTACCAAAGACTGCCTGGGGGTACGACACCATTTGGGTGATTGTTGATCGTCTCACCAAGTCTGCACATTTCTTGCCTATAAAGGAAACAGATAGAATGGAGAAACTATTACGATTGTATATAAAGGAAGTTGTTTCAAGGCATGGAATACCTATTTCCATTATATCCGATCGTGATAGTAGATTTACCTCAAAGTTTTGGCAATCACTACAGGAGGCACTAGGAACTCGGTTGGATATGAGTACCGCATATCATCCACAAACCGATGGACAGAGTGAGAGAACGATTCAGACTCTCGAAGACATGCTCAGGGCATGTGTGATCGATTTTGGAAACGGATGGGATAAATATCTACCGTTAGCAGAATTCTCGTATAATAATAGTTATCATGCGAGCATTGGAGCTGCGCCATTCGAAGCATTGTACGGAAGGAAGTGTAGATCTCCTATCTGTTGGAATGAAGTAGGAGATCGACATTTAACTGGTCCCGAGATCATACATGAAACGACTGAGAAGATAGTGCAAATCAAGGAGAGATTGAAAACAGCCCGTAGTCGCCAAAAGAGCTACGCCGATGTTCGAAGGAAACCATTAGAGTTTCAGGTCGGGGACATGGTTATGCTAAAGGTGTCACCTTGGAAAGGTGTAATACGTTTCGGCAAAAGGGGTAAACTGAACCCAAGATACGTAGGCCCGTTTAAGATCATCGAACGCATTGGACCGGTAGCTTATCGACTCGAGTTACCACAACAACTCGCCGGAGTACATAATACCTTTCACGTCTCAAACCTTAAGAAGTGTCTTGCAAAGGAAGACCTCACCATTCCTCTTGAAGAAATCCATGTCGACGAGAAACTACAATTCGTCGAAGAACCAATCGAAATCATGGACCGTGAAGTTAAACAGCTCAAACAGAGTAATATACCGATTGTTAAGGTTCGTTGGAATGCTAGAAGAGGTCCCGAGTTTACGTGGGAACGAGAGGATCAAATGAAACAAAAGTATCCACACTTGTTTCTCGATAACGCAAAATAGGTACAATTTTAAAATTTCGGGACGAAATTTATTTAACGGGGAGGTAATGTAACGACCCGCACTTTTTCGATCGTTCTATACTTATAAGATTAATATTTACATAAATTAAACCTTGCCAACATGATAAGCAATCCAAATTGTTGAGATTTATGTTTCCGAAAAGAGTTTTACATAACGTTTGACCGTCTAGTTTGACCGATGATATCACGAACTATACAATATATGATAATTATACGTTTGTGTATATATATGTATATATACATATTTAACATGATTAAAGAATGTTTTAATACCTCATTTTATATTAATAACAACAAGTTATATGTGTATTTTGAAACTACTAACTTAAGTTTTCAAAACGATAACAATACGTAACGTTATTTGACATATATACTTAAGACTTATAATGTTATACATATATTGTATAAGTAATGTATTTAATTACTTTTAAAGAACTTAAATACATAAAACCATATAAGTGTATTCACAAAAGATAGCTATATTTGAATCCTCATTTCATTTTTCACAAAATTTCTATACGTATACCTAGAGTATTTGTACTCGTATCATACCTAGCTCCTATACGTATTTACTAATAGTAAATACACATCAAAATCACCACCTAACCAGCCATTATTCATGCCCTTAGAGCTAGGTAATTACTTTTGGATGATTACTTGACTAATTAACAAAAATACAAACTAAAATTTTGTCATGTTATCCTTAAAGATCACATTTTTAGGAGTATATATGTATCATCATTTTTGATTCATTTTTACTTCAATCTCTTAACTAAAAACACACACTCTTTCTTACTCTCTAAACTCCATAACAATCCAGCAAAGTTCCATAAAGATCTAGCTTCAAAAACCATACTAAAACACCATAAGAAAACCATACAAAAACACTTCAAGAAAACCCTCCAAGAACACCAACTTACTTCCAATCTTTCATCCACCTCTAGTACCCTTTTGATTCTAGCTTCTTACTTCTCTTTTACAGCAACTTCATCCAAGGAACTTGAGGTAGAATTTATGTTCATAACCTTATTCAATTCATATATATATAGCTATCTTATTTTGTGGTACAAAAGTTTAACAACAAGAACATAGTTTGAATGTTTTCAAACTTGTTTGCAAACTAAATAGATCCTTCTAACTTAACTTTTAAAATACTTCAAGACCTGTAATATAACTTATGTATATACTAATTTAACAAGGTAAAACTTGGTTTTTCAAAGTATAAGTATTTTTAGAAAAATGGTCATTAAATGATTTTGTTGTAACAAAAATGTTTAACTTCATATGTTTCACTAATGTTTCACTTATGCCGTATGATTTTGAATACAAACCAAGGTATTTACAGTTCATAGTCTTAAAGAAGAACTCGATCCAAGAAGATGGCAATTTGAATCAACGAAAACGGATTTGTAACGAAGAAACTATGACCGAAACAAAATTGGTTATCCTAGATCATTTCAACTACGGGATCAATTGGAAAAAAATGATATAAATCACATATTTCTAAGATAACATGATATTTTATATATATGTACTTATAATTCAATTTTATATGGTTCAGGATCACCCGTAAACAACACGAGAAGATTAATCATAAGATCCCATGATTGTACGCAACACGTCATTTGACAACACCGGTACTTTATGTACGCAACACGTCATTTGACAACACCGGTACCATGGGTCAAGATTAATCTCGACCAATACATATACGAGGGGGTTTTATTTATTTCGTTGGGGGTTTTATTTATTTCATTGCGGGTATATTAAACATCTAAAAATGAACCATTAAAATTGAATTACTAACATCGGACTGCTAACTACGGACTAAGGAATTATTCAAAGTATTAAAAGTATAACAAGTATATATTTATAACGTTTGTTTAAAAATGAAAACATATTGATATATTATATGTGGATCGGTTCGTGATATCAACCGGAAGACCGAGTAAAATTATATATATCATCAAGACAAGAGTGAGTATATAGTCCCATTTTTAAACTCTAAATATTTCGGGATGAGAATACATGTATTTTATGTTTTACGATATGGACACAAGTAACTGAAAAATATGTTCTACGTTGAGTTGTACCACTGGCATACTTCCCTGTAGCTTGGTAACTAATATTTACAGCGGTATTGTAAACGCGAATCCTGTTGATAGATCTATCGGGCCTGACAACCCCAACCGGACTGGACGACCAGTATTCAACGGTTGCACAGTACTTCGTTTTGTGACTACACTTGGTACAGTGTAGTAAGATTTCATATTAAAGGGAATATGCGACGTGAAAATGTTAAGTATGGTTACCAAGTGCTCAACCACTTAGAATATTTTTATTGAAATGTTTATATACGAAATCTTGTGGTCTATATATATATATTGCTGCGCACTAAACCTATATCTCACCAACTTTATGTTGACGTTTTTAAACATGTTTATTCTCAGGTACGAATTAAGTCTTCCGCTGTGCATTAGCTCATGTTAAGAATACTACTTGGGACCATTTAAGCTATGATACAAGGACGTTGCATTCGAGTCATTGAAGTTCATTAAAGACTATTGTTATGAAAATGGCAGATTAGATCATTTGGTTGTTATAAAATGTTAGGCTAATATGTCAACTCTCGATGTAATAATAGATTGCCTTTAAGAAATAAATGCAACGTTTGTAAAATGTATCATATAGAGGTCAAGTACCTCGCGATGTTATCAACTAAAACTAATCATCCGGACATCGTCCATATAGATTAAAAACGAATTACAATAGTTGATAACATCGCGAGGTACTTGACCTCTATATGATACATTTTACAAACGTTGCATTTATTTCTTAAAGGCAATCTATTATTACATCGAGAGTTGACATATTAGCCTAACATTTTATAACAACCAAATGATCTAATCTGCCATTTTCATAACAATAGTCTTTAATGAACTTCAATGACTCGAATGCAACGTCCTTGTATCATAGCTTAAATGGTCCCAAGTAGTATTCTTAACATGAGCTAATGCACAGCGGAAGACTTAATTCGTACCTGAGAATAACATGCTTTAAAACGTCAACATAAAGTTGGTGAGATATATAGGTTTGATGCTAGCAGCGTTATAACAATGGACCACAAGATTTCGTATATAAACATTTCAATAATCATGTTAAATATGTATATATACATATATATACGCAAACGTATAATTATCATATATTGTATAGTTCGTGATATCGTCGGTCAAACTAGACGGTCAAACGTTGTGTAAAACTCTTTTCGGAAATATAAATCTCGACAATTTGGATTACTTATCATGTTGGTAAGTTTTAATTTATATTAATCTTATAAGTATAGAACGATCGAAAAAAAATGCGGGTCAACTTTAGGGTTTTTGCTTATCGTGTCGGAACCATATAGAGATTAGAGTTTAAATTTGGTCGGAAATTTCCGGGTCGTTACAGTACCCATCCGTTAAAGAAATTTCGTCCTCGAAATTTGGTAGAGGTTGTCATAAATAACCATAGGAATGTTTTCATGACGAATATGAGGTAATAATGAAATTTTATCATTATTGAAAGATTTAGATAAAACGATTTGGTTATGTGAGACGCACGAGCGAAGCTATCACAAAAAAAAAATGAAATGAGTAAATATGGAATCGTTTTTAATCGATGACGTGGTTTAGAATTGATTTCCGGGATTTAAGGGATTTAGGAAAAATCTTACGTAATAAGATTTGGTTATTCGGCGATCAGAATCTTCTTTGATTTAATGCGGTAATCTGTTTCGATTTCTCTGTCGGATATTTCACTATAAATCCACCCCTTCGTTTCCTTATTTTTCACAACTCGCATCTTCTACTCTTTCTCCTTAATTCCTACTTTAAGGTATCCTTTGAAATGCTTCATCCCGTTCTGATTTTTGTTATACTTCTAACTTTTATATCTTTCATTCTTCTCTTCCATCTACCGCCAGAAGAATCTATTCACTTTTATGATTTTCTTGGAATTATAATGTTTCTAATTCTCCCGTGTCTTTACGTCGCCATACGTATTGATATACATGGTTTGTAGTTTCTGGGTGGTTGTTGGGTTTGATATCTTTCCTTATACTTCGATGCTCCTGCTTCTGTTTTCCATAATCATTGTCATCCATAGTTAATATTCTCTCCTATTTGCTGTGATCTATACCCCAATTTCTATTTTGGGACTTTGTCCCTTCGTTTCTTCTTCCCGTCCTTGAGTCAAGCGATCAATAGTTCGGAATTCGTAGGTATAAAATTTGGAATGAACCTAGCTATTGGTTTTAGAATAAAATTGTAATGGCACGATCTTGATTCGTTAAATTACTCGAATATTCCGGAAAAATAGAACTATCAAGGTGATACGTTCTAATATGTTTGGAGACTTGATAGAATGTAAGAGCCGTGTAACATGGCACATGATGACGGTACTGTGAATCATCACATTCCATTAGAAACTTAACATGACTTACTGTAATATAATGAAGTTGATCAAGTTTCATTATATTATACTAATTCATGTATCAGTTCCCAACACTACTTCAAAACATTCCTATTTTAAACTTGAAGGTTTTAGAACTTAGAAACTAACACAGTTTCTTTTATATTGTAACGCAGATATTACGGAGAAATACATGATTTTGGATAAGAACAGTTGTGAGAATATCTCCAGAAATATGGAGGATATGTATAACAAAAGATATGAAGATATCTTATAATATCTAAGATAAGATGATGATGAAGAATATCATCGGGAAAGGTTTAGGATAAGGGGTAGGTTTTTTTTTTTTACTAATGGTTTCAGCAAGCACTGAATCGTTTGAATCCTTTGAAAGCAGATTCAGTTCTTGTGATTTATCTACATCCTCCTTCATACTTTGCTCAATCCGTTTTCCAGTTCCAACTCTCCTCTTTTTCTAAGCTTTACCAATACAATGTACTTCATCATTAAACTTTTGACTGTTCAAGTCGTTTACAGTTTTTTTTTTTTTTTTTTTTTTTTTTTTTTTTTTTCTGCTTCTTCAGCATTTCAAGAACTACTTCATAGTCCAGGATGTTTTTCAGAACTTCACATTCGAAAAATGTAATTCTTAGGGATAGTCGTTCTCGGTATAACTGGGAGAATTTC
Organism: Rutidosis leptorrhynchoides; assembly: GCF_046630445.1. Lineage (NCBI taxonomy): Eukaryota > Viridiplantae > Streptophyta > Magnoliopsida > Asterales > Asteraceae > Rutidosis > Rutidosis leptorrhynchoides. Next base: position 512,959,440 of record NC_092334.1, read on the forward strand.
TACGAGATTTTCAAAATACTGATTGCGGGTTTCGCCAAAGAGATAACGAGTTGCTGGTACGTCTGCTGATGATGTTGTGAAAAAGGTTCTCCGGTAACAACGTCGAAAGGACAAAGTATAAATATCGAGATTATAATAGGAGTAGTCTCACTGAGAAGTCGAAGTGGAGCTGTGACAAAATTAGCTTCTTGAAAAGGAATCGTATGATTGTTTTTGATAATGAATGATAAGGAATTCGACGCGGATACGTTTTAACTATAACTTCGGTTTCGAAAATTTTTCAGGTGCATCACTGTATGCATAAATCTTTCTTCCGTAAACGAGGTGCGGCTGGTTCAACTTCTCGATCGAGGTGTTTTCAAGAATCATGAAAAGATTTGAATGAGGATTATAATTGTCGAAGTACAAATGAGGTTTAGGATGAAATCAAGTGGCAAAATTGAAGAATTGTTTAGTTTCATATGTTATAATCAACATTTTATTTCATTTTAATTGTCCAATGTTTCTTCTTTATGCCACTTGTTGGATTTGGATAGGTAAAAAAAAATTCAAATATGAAATTTAAATGGAAATGGTTATTCTGGGGTGAACGGATACGTATATCGATGGTTGTAAGTAAAATAACAAATGACCGTTGAATCAGATTCAAGAATGTACAATATAACTTATTAATGTGAATTCTAAATATTCCTCGGGTACTACCCACCCGTTAAAATATTTTCATCATTATTAGTTTGTACGAAGGAATTTTTAATTACTATCTTTATGAAAATATACTTGCATATATATTTTCTTCAGAGATAATCATAGATTTAATGAGTCAATAAGATAATAAACTCATTTGATTTATCGTTAATTCTAGATTACATAATCTCTAAGACTTTAGAAATTACATAATCGTCATACGATACGTAAAGCGAAGATAATCGATGTAGAACGATATATAGAACGAAGATCATACTCGAAGTACAGATATTGAGTCGTGTGATGTTGATATTCGAGATACAGATTGTGATGTTGAGATTTTGGGGGTGACAAGAGTACTGTCGGCGTTGATGATGGTGGTATAGATTATGCTGCTGGTGCTGCTGCTGGTGTTTGTAACCTTCGCACCGTATTTTCTAAAGCCACTACCCGAGCGCGAAGCTCGTTGACTTCTTCTATTATACCGGGATGATTGACGGTTGGAACGAGCGAATGAACAAGATTCGAAATATGGGATAGTATGTAATCATGACGAGATACTCTAGAAATGAGCGAGAAAATGGTGTTTCGAATGGGTTCGCTGGTAAGTGCTTCAGGTTCATCGTTAAGAGGGCAATTTGGTGGATGAAATGGATCACCTTCTTCTTGCCTCCAGAGATTTAGTATATTACGAACCCATCCCCAGTTCATCCAGAATAGATGATGGGAAATTGGTTGATCCATTCCGGTGACGCTGTTCTCGGAGCTCGAATGGAAATCCATGTCGGCGTAGCTATCGAAGTTGGAGGAATTCGAACTGGATGAAGAATCCATCTTGTATGGTCGGAGAAATGAATTTTTGGTTTGGAATAGATTATAGGAGTTGGGTTTGGTATTCTTCAATACATAATTTACATATGTATTTATAATACTCAAAATCCCGTGAATTACGGAGAATCTTTGAAATTCGTCAGGCAATGTCTATTGCAACAGATACGCTAGGATACGAATTTTGTCTATACACTATCGATGCACTAAATGCAGTAAGACGTGTTTAGACTTAAGAATGATAAGCAGACAGTTCCCTAAGGATGATAAGCAGATGATTTCCGACTAGGATTGATAAGCAAAACTTTTGACAGGCAGACACGGTCAAAGTCCAGACTCACTTAATGTATCCTAACAACTACTAGTTAGACACACTAATGCAAGGCCTGGTTCGCTAAGACCAACGCTCTGATACCAACTGAAAGGATCCGAAACTAATCATCCGGACATCGTCCATATAGATTAAAAACGAATTACAATAGTTGATAACATCGCGAGGTACTTGACCTCTATATGATACATTTTACAAACGTTGCATTTATTTCTTAAAGGCAATCTATTATTACATCGAGAGTTGACATATTAGCCTAACATTTTATAACAACCAAATGATCTAATCTGCCATTTTCATAACAATAGTCTTTAATGAACTTCAATGACTCGAATGCAACGTCCTTGTATCATAGCTTAAATGGTCCCAAGTAGTATTCTTAACATGAGCTAATGCACAGCGGAAGACTTAATTCGTACCTGAGAATAACATGCTTTAAAACGTCAACATAAAGTTGGTGAGATATATAGGTTTGATGCTAGCAGCGTTATAACAATGGACCACAAGATTTCGTATATAAACATTTCAATAATCATGTTAAATATGTATATATACATATATATACGCAAACGTATAATTATCATATATTGTATAGTTCGTGATATCGTCGGTCAAACTAGACGGTCAAACGTTGTGTAAAACTCTTTTCGGAAATATAAATCTCGACAATTTGGATTACTTATCATGTTGGTAAGTTTTAATTTATATTAATCTTATAAGTATAGAACGATCGAAAAAAAATGCGGGTCAACTTTAGGGTTTTTGCTTATCGTGTCGGAACCACATGTCATAACCCGTCCTTAACCATAAGAACGTGTTAGATAACGTATGATTTCATTGCGAGGTATTGACCTCTATATGCGACATTTTTAAAAAGGAAAACTGCATATATTATACATTACAAACCAAACCATTATTTTTGTTACAAGCTTTAGACAATAAAAAGATGATTATCGTTTAACGATAATCTTCGACTTACAAACTTTACAAATGATAATAACAACACGATTTCTAGCATATTTTACAACACACGTCCTAGGATATGCAGTTTTATTTTTGACACAAATATGAGTACGCATGATCCTGCTTAGATTCAACATAATGCAGCGGAAGCTTTAATTATCACCTGAGAATAAACATGTTTAAAAACGTCAACATAAAGTTGGTGAGATATAGGTTTAGTGCGCAGCAATATATATATATAGACCACAAGATTTCGTATATAAACATTTCAATAAAAATATTCTAAGTGGTTGAGCACTTGGTAACCATACTTAACATTTTCACGTCGCATATTCCCTTTAATATGAAATCTTACTACACTGTACCAAGTGTAGTCACAAAACGAAGTACTGTGCAACCGTTGAATACTGGTCGTCCAGTCCGGTTGGGGTTGTCAGGCCCGATAGATCTATCAACAGGATTCGCGTTTACAATACCGCTGTAAATAACAGTTACCAAGCTACAGGGAAGTATGCCAGTGGTACAACTCAACGTAGAATATATTTTTCAGTTACTTGTGTCCATAACGTAAAACATAAAATACATGTATTCTCATCCCGAAATATTTAGAGTTTAAAAGTGGGACTATATACTCACTCTTGTCTTGATGATATATATAATTTGACTCGGTCTTCCGGTTGATATCACGAACCTATCCACATATAATATATCAATATGTTTTCATTTTTAAACAAACGTTATAAATATATACTTGTTATACTTTTAATACTTTGAATAATTCCTTAGTCCGTAGTTAGCAGTCCGATGTTAGTAATTCAATTTTAATGGTTCATTTTTAGATGTTTAATATACCCGCAATGAAATAAATAAAACCCCCAACGAAATAAATAAAACCCCCTCGTATATGTATTGGTCGAGATTAATCTTGACCCATGGTACCGGTGTTGTCAAATGACGTGTTGCGTACATAAAGTACCGGTGTTGTCAAATGACGTGTTGCGTACAATCATGGGATCTTATGATTAATCTTCTCGTGTTGTTTACGGGTGATCCTGAACCATATAAAATTGAATTATAAGTACATATATATAAAATATCATGTTATCTTAGAAATATGTGATTTATATCATTTTTTTCCAATTGATCCCGTAGTTGAAATGATCTAGGATAACCAATTTTGTTTCGGTCATAGTTTCTTCGTTACAAATCCGTTTTCGTTGATTCAAATTGCCATCTTCTTGGATCGAGTTCTTCTTTAAGACTATGAACTGTAAATACCTTGGTTTGTATTCAAAATCATACGGCATAAGTGAAACATTAGTGAAACATATGAAGTTAAACATTTTTGTTACAACAAAATCATTTAATGACCATTTTTCTAAAAATACTTATACTTTGAAAAACCAAGTTTTACCTTGTTAAATTAGCATATACATAAGTTATATTACAGGTCTTGAAGTATTTTAAAAGTTAAGTTAGAAGGATCTATTTAGTTTGCAAACAAGTTTGAAAACATTCAAACTATGTTCTTGTTGTTAAACTTTTGTACCACAAAATAAGATAGCTATATATATATGAATTGAATAAGGTTATGAACATAAATTCTACCTCAAGTTCCTTGGATGAAGTTGCTGTAAAAGAGAAGTAAGAAGCTAGAATCAAAAGGGTACTAGAGGTGGATGAAAGATTGGAAGTAAGTTGGTGTTCTTGGAGGGTTTTCTTGAAGTGTTTTTGTATGGTTTTCTTATGGTGTTTTAGTATGGTTTTTGAAGCTAGATCTTTATGGAACTTTGCTGGATTGTTATGGAGTTTAGAGAGTAAGAAAGAGTGTGTGTTTTTAGTTAAGAGATTGAAGTAAAAATGAATCAAAAATGATGATACATATATACTCCTAAAAATGTGATCTTTAAGGATAACATGACAAAATTTTAGTTTGTATTTTTGTTAATTAGTCAAGTAATCATCCAAAAGTAATTACCTAGCTCTAAGGGCATGAATAATGGCTGGTTAGGTGGTGATTTTGATGTGTATTTACTATTAGTAAATACGTATAGGAGCTAGGTATGATACGAGTACAAATACTCTAGGTATACGTATAGAAATTTTGTGAAAAATGAAATGAGGATTCAAATATAGCTATCTTTTGTGAATACACTTATATGGTTTTATGTATTTAAGTTCTTTAAAAGTAATTAAATACATTACTTATACAATATATGTATAACATTATAAGTCTTAAGTATATATGTCAAATAACGTTACGTATTGTTATCGTTTTGAAAACTTAAGTTAGTAGTTTCAAAATACACATATAACTTGTTGTTATTAATATAAAATGAGGTATTAAAACATTCTTTAATCATGTTAAATATGTATATATACATATATATACACAAACGTATAATTATCATATATTGTATAGTTCGTGATATCATCGGTCAAACTAGACGGTCAAACGTTATGTAAAACTCTTTTCGGAAACATAAATCTCAACAATTTGGATTGCTTATCATGTTGGCAAGGTTTAATTTATGTAAATATTAATCTTATAAGTATAGAACGATCGAAAAAGTGCGGGTCGTTACATTACCTCCCCGTTAAATAAATTTCGTCCCGAAATTTTAAAATTGTACCTATTTTGCGTTATCGAGAAACAAGTGTGGATACTTTTGTTTCATTTGATCCTCTCGTTCCCACGTAAACTCGGGACCTCTTCTAGCATTCCAACGAACCTTAACAATCGGTATATTACTCTGTTTGAGCTGTTTAACTTCACGGTCCATGATTTCGATTGGTTCTTCGACGAATTGTAGTTTCTCGTCGACATGGATTTCTTCAAGAGGAATGGTGAGGTCTTCCTTTGCAAGACACTTCTTAAGGTTTGAGACGTGAAAGGTATTATGTACTCCGGCGAGTTGTTGTGGTAACTCGAGTCGATAAGCTACCGGTCCAATGCGTTCGATGATCTTAAACGGGCCTACGTATCTTGGGTTCCGTTTACCCCTTTTGCCGAAACGTATTACACCTTTCCAAGGTGACACCTTTAGCATAACCATGTCCCCGACCTGAAACTCTAATGGTTTCCTTCGAACATCGGCGTAGCTCTTTTGGCGACTACGGGCTGTTTTCAATCTCTCCTTGATTTGCACTATCTTCTCAGTCGTTTCATGTATGATCTCGGGACCAGTTAAATGTCGATCTCCTACTTCATTCCAACAGATAGGAGATCTACACTTCCTTCCGTACAATGCTTCGAATGGCGCAGCTCCAATGCTCGCATGATAACTATTATTATACGAGAATTCTGCTAACGGTAGATATTTATCCCATCCGTTTCCAAAATCGATCACACATGCCCTGAGCATGTCTTCGAGAGTCTGAATCGTTCTCTCACTCTGTCCATCGGTTTGTGGATGATATGCGGTACTCATATCCAACCGAGTTCCTAGTGCCTCCTGTAGTGATTGCCAAAACTTTGAGGTAAATCTACTATCACGATCGGATATAATGGAAATAGGTATTCCATGCCTTGAAACAACTTCCTTTATATACAATCGTAATAGTTTCTCCATTCTATCTGTTTCCTTTATAGGCAAGAAATGTGCAGACTTGGTGAGACGATCAACAATCACCCAAATGGTGTCGTACCCCCAGGCAGTCTTTGGTAACTTCGTGATGAAATCCATGGTAATACCATCCCATTTCCATTCTGGGATTTCTGGTTGTTGAAGTAACCCTGACGGCTTTTGATGTTCTGCTTTGACTTTGGAACAAGTTAAACATTCCCCAACATATGTTGCAACGTCTGTCTTCAAATTAGGCCACCAATAATGCGTCTTAAGATCTTGGTACATCTTTCCAACTCCAGGATGTATCGAATATCTTGTCTTATGTGCCTCGTTCAATATCAACTTCCTTAATCCACCCAACTTCGGTACCCAAATACGATTTGCAAAATATCGAATTCCATCTTCCCGCATAACGAGTTGCTTCTCATACTTCTTCATTATTTCATTTCCTATATTTTCTTTAGTAAGTGCTTCTCGTTGAACTTCTTTGATTTGTGAGTTGAGATTCATGCGAATTTTTATGTTCATCGCTCGTACTCGAATTGGTTCTCGTTCCTTTCTGCTTAGAGCGTCGGCCACCACGTTCGCTTTCCCGGGATGATAACGAATTTCACAATCATAGTCATTTATTAACTCAACCCACCTACGTTGCCTCATGTTCAGCTGTTTTTGATCGAAAATATGTTGAAGGCTTTTATGATCAGTAAACACAGTGAATTTAACCCCATACAAGTAATGTCTCCACATCTTCAATGCAAACACGACTGCTCCCAATTCTAGATCATGCGTCGTATAATTCCGCTCGTGAATTTTCAATTGTCGGGATGCGTATGCAATAACTTTCTTTCGTTGCATAAGAACACAACCAAAACCTTGTCGCGAAGCGTCACAATATATTTCAAAATCATCATTCCCTTCAGGTAACGATAAAATAGGCGCCGTAGTTAACTTCTTCTTCAGTAATTGAAATGCGTTCTCCTGCTCCGAGGTCCATTCATATTTCTTCCCTTTTTGCGTTAACGCTGTCAACGGCTTAGCTATTCGGGAAAAATCTTGAATAAACCTTCTATAATAACCGGCTAAACCCAAAAATTGGCGTATCTGCGTTGGTGTCTTAGGAGTCTCCCATTTTTCAATAGCTTCAGTTTTTGCTGGATCAACCTGAATTCCTTCGCTATTAACAACATGGCCAAGAAATTGCACTTCTTTCAACCAAAAAGCACACTTGGAAAATTTAGCATATAGCTGTTCTTTTCTTAACAACTCCAATATCAACCTTAAATGCTCTTCATGCTCTTGCTCACTCTTGGAATAGATAAGAATATCATCAATGAAAACGATAACAAACTTATCTAAATACGGACTACAAACTCGATTCATGAGGTCCATAAATACAGCTGGCGCATTCGTCAATCCAAACGGCATAACCAAAAATTCGTAATGACCATAACGTGTCCGAAAAGCAGTTTTCGGAATGTCCTCTTCTTTGACGCGTAGTTGATGATAGCCCGATCTTAAGTCGATTTTCGAATAAATACATGATCCTTGCAGTTGATCAAATAAGTCATCAATTCTCGGTAGTGGATATCGATTCTTGATAGTTAACTTATTTAATTCACGATAGTCTATACACATCCTAAAAGATCCATCTTTCTTCTTAACAAACAAAATTGGAGCTCCCCACGGTGAAGTACTCGGTCGTATGAATCCACGGTCCAGTAATTCTTTTAACTGACTTTGAAGTTCTTTTAACTCAGACGGTGCAAGTCTATATGGAGCACGAGCCACTGGTGCAGCTCCTGGTACTAAATCTATTTGAAATTCTACCGATCTAAATGGAGGTAATCCCGGCAATTCTTCCGGAAAAACTTCGGGAAAATCTCTTGCCACAGGCACGTCATTGATGCACTTCTCTTCCTTTTCGACTTTATTAACATGTGCTAAAATAGCGTAACATCCCTTTTCTAAACACTTTTTGGCTTTCAAACAGCTAATGAGTTTTAGCTTTGAATCACCCTTCTCTCCGTAAATCATCACCGGCATTTTATCCTTACCAGGAATACGAATTGCCTTCTTGGCACAAACAACTTCCGCTCCTACTTTGGACATCCAGTCCATGCCGACTATTACATCAAAACTTCCTAATTCTACGGGTATCAAATCAATCTTAAATGTTTCTCCGGCTAAATTTATCTTACAATCACGACAAATTTTATCGGCTTTAATTAGTTTACCATTAGCTAACTCAATCATGTACTTAGCATCTAGAGGTAATGATGAACAATTCAATTTAGTGTAAAAATTTATACACACGTAACTTCTATCGGCGCCAGTATCAAATAAAATAGATGCTGATAAGTTATTAATGGTAAACGTACCCGTAACAAGCTCCGGGTCTTCTCGTGCCTCTCTAGCATTAATAACAAACGCTCTTCCACGTGCAGGTCCGCCATTCTGATTCGGGCACTGGCTCTTATAATGACCTTGTTTTCCACACCCAAAACAAGTAATGTTAGCCAAAGCAGTTCTATTTGCGTTGGTGGCAGGAGTCTTGTTACCATTTGCATTTGTAACGAGAGCCTTACAATCTTCAGCAAGATGTCCCTGTCTATTGCATTTAGTGCACAACACACTACAGTAACCAAAATGATGTTTGTGACAACGGTTGCATAAAGGACTTTGTCCTTTGTAACCAAAGCCTGAACCGCTACCCGCACCTTTCGTGGTTTCTTGTTTCTTATAAGGTTGTTGTTGGTTACCTTGATCATAACCTCCATTCCACTTTTTCTTGTTCCCCAATACCTTCACCTCAGTATTGAATGCTTTCTTGTCCAAAATAACCTGATCCATTAGCTCGTTTGCCATGGTTATAGCTTCATGAATTGTCTTAGGTTTCGATGCCGTAACGTTTGCCTTGACCTTCTTGGACAAACCACCTTTGTACATTTCAATCTTCCGTGCTTCGGTTGGAACCAATTCAGGACATAGTAAAACCAATTCCATGAATCGCTGATTGTAGTTGGTGATTTCAGTACCAACCACCTTCAAACTTCGTAACTCATCTTCTAACTTAATAACCTCATTCCTTGGACAATACTCGGTGATTATCATTGCTTTGAATTCTTCCCATGGAGTATCATAAGCTACATCTCCTCCTACCGCCTTCACATAATTCTTCCACCATGTGAGTGCACTATCTTGTAAAGTGCACGATGCAAACTTGGTCATGTCTTTTTCATCACAACCGCTGATTTTGAACACCGTCTCCATCTTTTCTATCCATCGGGTTAAACCGATAGGTCCTTCCGTTCCACTGAATGATGATGGCTTGCAAGCTTGAAACGTCTTGTAGGAGCATCCTACACGAGGATTTGGATTAACTGCAGCAGCTCTTGCAGCCTCAACCCATAACATTCTGTCGTTCACTCGCTGGTTGATGAGTTCCTCGAGTTCTTGTTCCGTCATTCGATTCAATCGCGCCATTTCCTAATGAAAGAAAATAATTATTCACATGGAATATTATAGATGTAGTGTGTATTTATAGTACATTTATAGCTTGTTAATAATATGAACCAGATATTATTATAAAAGCCTTTTCTTCTTATTAGCGTTTTATAATTATATCTTGGGTAGTACCTACCCGTTAATGTTCATACTTAATAGCTTAGTACAGAATCAATTACTACAATCTAAATAATACTTAACCATGGAAAATTATTGCATTTCATACTTCAATATTTTACATATGCTTATCTTACATCGAACATTAAGCAAACCACACTATTAATATTATACAAAACATTATTCGGTTCCATGGTTTGACACAGCAGCGCATCGTTTGATCTATTTTCTAGGACGTTTAGACACAAAGATTTGCTTAACGCTTATCCTAACTGTCTGCCTATATTTTGGCTGTGGGACTGAAGAACTGGATGCCGGGACAGAACGAATAGGAATAGCGGGGATAGGGGTGGTAGTGTTGAGTGGAATTGGTGCCACATCATTCTCATTAAACTCGGGATTTGGATTTTCTAATTCATTAGCCTTTCGTTTCTTTCCTAGTTCGAACTCGTCTTTTGTAATTTCCTGTATTTCTTCCTCGGGTTCACTTTCCTCCTCGGGTTCACTTTCCTCCTCGGGTTCACTTTCCTCCTCGGGTTCACTTTCCTCCTCGGGTTCACTTTCCTCCTCGGGTTCACTTTCCGGGTTCTTTATAGTTGGTTCATCCGGAATTTGTGAGTCTTCCCCAAGGATATCATTTTCGTCATCGGACAGGTTAATGACTGGAACGCCATCTGAAGATTCTGATTCGGAGTCGTTGATTGTGATAACAATTTTTGAGCTCGACATCTATCACACAACAACTAACCCATTAGTACTTATATAATATTTACATATAAATTTTAACCAACAGTGATAAGCAATAGTTTTTTTTTTTTAAATCAGACCCGGTCAAAGTCCAGACTTTACTAATGTATCCTAACGACTTATCAGTTAGACACACTAATGCAAACCTGGTTCGCTAAGACCACCGCTCTGATACCACATGTCATAACCCGTCCTTAACCATAAGAACGTGTTAGATAACGTATGATTTCATTGCGAGGTATTGACCTCTATATGCGACATTTTTAAAAAGGAAAACTGCATATATTATACATTACAAACCAAACCATTATTTTTGTTACAAGCTTTAGACAATAAAAAGATGATTATCGTTTAACGATAATCTTCGACTTACAAACTTTACAAATGATAATAACAACACGATTTCTAGCATATTTTACAACACACGTCCTAGGATATGCAGTTTTATTTTTGACACAAATATGAGTACGCATGATCCTGCTTAGATTCAACATAATGCAGCGGAAGCTTTAATTATCACCTGAGAATAAACATGTTTAAAAACGTCAACATAAAGTTGGTGAGATATAGGTTTAGTGCGCAGCAATATATATATATAGACCACAAGATTTCGTATATAAACATTTCAATAAAAATATTCTAAGTGGTTGAGCACTTGGTAACCATACTTAACATTTTCACGTCGCATATTCCCTTTAATATGAAATCTTACTACACTGTACCAAGTGTAGTCACAAAACGAAGTACTGTGCAACCGTTGAATACTGGTCGTCCAGTCCGGTTGGGGTTGTCAGGCCCGATAGATCTATCAACAGGATTCGCGTTTACAATACCGCTGTAAATATTAGTTACCAAGCTACAGGGAAGTATGCCAGTGGTACAACTCAACGTAGAACATATTTTTCAGTTACTTGTGTCCATATCGTAAAACATAAAATACATGTATTCTCATCCCGAAATATTTAGAGTTTAAAAATGGGACTATATACTCACACTTGTCTTGATGATATATATATTTTGACTCGGTCTTCCGGTTGATATCACGAACCTATCCACATATAATATATCAATATGTTTTCATTTTTAAACAAACGTTATAAATATATACTTGTTATACTTTTAATACTTTGAATAATTCCTTAGTCCGTAGTTAGCAGTCCGATGTTAGTAATTCAATTTTAATGGTTCATTTTTAGATGTTTAATATACCCGCAATGAAATAAATAAAACCCCCAACGAAATAAATAAAACCCCCTCGTATATGTATTGGTCGAGATTAATCTTGACCCATGGTACCGGTGTTGTCAAATGACGTGTTGCGTACATAAAGTACCGGTGTTGTCAAATGACGTGTTGCGTACAATCATGGGATCTTATGATTAATCTTCTCGTGTTGTTTACGGGTGATCCTGAACCATATAAAATTGAATTATAAGTACATATATATAAAATATCATGTTATCTTAGAAATATGTGATTTATATCATTTTTTTCCAATTGATCCCGTAGTTGAAATGATCTAGGATAACCAATTTTGTTTCGGTCATAGTTTCTTCGTTACAAATCCGTTTTCGTTGATTCAAATTGCCATCTTCTTGGATCGAGTTCTTCTTTAAGACTATGAACTGTAAATACCTTGGTTTGTATTCAAAATCATACGGCATAAGTGAAACATTAGTGAAACATATGAAGTTAAACATTTTTGTTACAACAAAATCATTTAATGACCATTTTTCTAAAAATACTTATACTTTGAAAAACCAAGTTTTACCTTGTTAAATTAGCATATACATAAGTTATATTACAGGTCTTGAAGTATTTTAAAAGTTAAGTTAGAAGGATCTATTTAGTTTGCAAACAAGTTTGAAAACATTCAAACTATGTTCTTGTTGTTAAACTTTTGTACCACAAAATAAGATAGCTATATATATATGAATCGAATAAGGTTATGAACATAGATTCTACCTCAAGTTCCTTGGATAAGTTTGCTGTAAAAGAGAAGTAAAAAGCTAGAATCAAAAGGGTGATGGAAGTGGATGAAAGATTGGAAGTAAGTTGGTGTTCTTGGAGGGTTTTCTTGAAGTGTTTTTGTATGGTTTTTGTATGGTGTTTTAGTATGGTTTTTGAAGCTAGATCTTTATGGAACTTTGCTGGATTGTTATGGAGTTTAGAGAGTAAGAAAGAGTGTGTGTTTTTAGTTAAGAGATTGAAGTAAAAATGAATCAAAAATGATGATACATATATACTCCTAAAAATGTGATCTTTAAGGATAACATGACAAAATTTTAGTTTGTATTTTTGTAATTAGTCAAGTAATCATCCAAAAGTAATTACCTAGCTCTAAGGGCATGAATAATGGCTGGTTAGGTGGTGATTTTGATGTGTATTTACTATTAGTAAATACGTATAGGAGCTAGGTATGATACGAGTACAAATACTCTAGGTATACGTATAGAAATTTTGTGAAAAATGAAATGAGGATTCAAATATAGCTATCTTTTGTGAATACACTTATATGGTTTTATGTATTTAAGTTCTTTAAAAGTAATTAAATACATTACTTATACAATATATGTATAACATTATAAGTCTTAAGTATATATGTCAAATAACGTTACGTATTGTTATCGTTTTGAAAACTTAAGTTAATAGTTTCAAAATACACATATAACTTGTTGTTATTAATATAAAATGAGGTATTAAAACATTCTTTAATCATGTTAAATATGTATATATACATATATATACACAAACGTATAATTATCATATAAGTGTATTCACAAAAGATAGCTATATTTGAATCCTCATTCCATTTTTCACAAAATTTCTATACGTATATCTAGAGTATTTGTACTCGTATCATACCTAGCTTCTATACGTATTTACTATTGGTATATACACATCAAATCACCACCTAACCAGCCCTTGTTACTACCCTAGGTATAAGGTAATTGCTTTTGTATTATTGTTTGACAAATACATAAGATTACAAACTAAAATTTTGTCATGTTATCCTTAAAGATCACATTTTTAGGAGTATATATGTATCATCATTTTGATTCATTTACTACTTCAATCTCCTAGCTAAAACACACACACTTATAACCCTTAAACACCTTCAACAATTCAGTAAAGTTCTAAGAAGATCTAGCTTCAAAAACCTTACATAAACACCATAAGAAAACCATACAAAAACACTTCAAGAAAACCTTCCAAGAACACCAACTTACTTCCAATCTTTCATCCACTTCTATCACCCTTTTGATTCTAGCTTCTTACTCCTCTTTTACAGCAAACTTATCCAAGGAACTTGAGGTAGAATCTATGTTCATAACCTTGTTCGATTCATATATATATAGCTATCTTATTTTGTGGTACAAAAGTTTAACAACAAGAACATAGTTTGAATGTTTTCAAACTTGTTTGCAAACTAAATAGATCCTTCTAACTTAACTTTTAAAATACTTCAAGACCTGTAATATAACTTAAATATATGCTAATTTAATAAGGTAAAACTTGGTTTTTCAAAGTATAAGTATTTTTAGAAAAATGGTCATTAAATGATTTTTTTTTTTGTAACAAAATGTTTAACTTCATATGTTTCACTAATGTTTCACTTATGCCGTATGATTTTGAATACAAACCAAGGTATTTACAGTTCATAGTCTTAAAGAAGAACTCGATCCAAGAAGATGGCAATTTGAATCAACGAAAACGGACTTGTAACGAAGAAACTATGACCGAAACAAAATTGGTTATCCTAGATCATTTCAACTACGGGATCAATTGGAAAAAAAAGATATAAATCACATATTTCTAAGATAACATGATATTTTATATATATGTACTCATAATTCAATTTCATATGGTTCAGGATCACCCGTAAACAACACGAGAAGATTAATCATAAGATCCCATGATTGTACGCAACACGTCATTTGACAACACCGGTACTTTATGTACGCAACACGTCATTTGACAACACCGGTACCATGGGTCAAGATTAATCTCGACCAACACATATACGATGGGGTTTTATGGGAGTTTTATTTATTTCGTTGGGGGTTTATTTATTGCGGGTATATTAAACATCTAAAAATGAACCATTAAAATTGAATTACTAACATCGAAACGCTAACTACGGACTAAGGAATTATTCAAAGTATTAAAAGTATTATAAATATATATACGAGATGTTTGTTTAAAATGAAAATATATTGATATATTATATATGGATAGGTTCGTGATATCAACCGGAAGACCAAGTCAAAAATATATATATCTTCGAGACAACAGTGAGTATATAGTCCCACTTTTAAACTCTAAATATTTCGGGATGAGAATACATGTATTTTATGTTTTACGTTATGGACACAAGTAACTGAAAAATATATTCTACGTTGAGTTGTACCACTGGCATACTTCCCTGTAGCTTGGTAACTGTTATTTACAGCGGTATTGTAAACGCGAATCCTGTTGATAGATCTATCGGGCCTGACAACCCCAACCGGACTGGACGACCAGTATTCAACGGTTGCACAGTACTTCGTTTTGCGACTACACCTTGGTACGGTGTAGTAAGATTTCATATTAAAGGGAATATGCGACGTGATTAAATGTTAAGTATGGTTACCAAGTGCTCGACCACTTAGAATATTTTTATTGAAATGATTATATACGAAATCTTGTGGTCCATTGTTATAACGCTGCTAGCATCAAACCTATATATCTCACCAACTTTATGTTGACGTTTTAAAGCATGTTGTTCTCAGGTACGAATTAAGTCTTCCGCTGTGCATTAGCTCATGTTAAGGATACTACTTGGGACCATTTAAGCTATGATACAAGGACGTTGCATTCGAGTCATTGAAGTTCATTAAAGACTATTGTTATGAAAATGGCAGATTAGATCATTTGGTTGTTATAAAATGTTAGGCTAATATGTCAACTCTCGATGTAATAATAGATTGCCTTTAAGAAATAAATGCAACGTTTGTAAAATGTATCATATAGAGGTCAAGTACCTCGCGATGTTATCAACTATTGTAATTCGTTTTTAATCTATATGGACGATGTCCGGATGATTAGTTTCGGATCCTTTCAGTTGGTATCAGAGCGTTGGTCTTAGCGAACCAGGCCTTGCATTAGTGTGTCTAACTAGTAGTTGTTAGGATACATTAAGTGAGTCTGGACTTTGACCGTGTCTGCCTGTCAAAAGTTTTGCTTATCAATCCTAGTCGGAAATCATCTGCTTATCATCCTTAGGGAACTGCCTGCTTATCATTCTTAAGTCTAGACACGTCTTACTGCATTTAGTGCATCGATAGTGTATAGACAAAATTCATATCTTAGCGTATCTGTTACTATAGACATTGCCTGACGTATTTCAAAGATTCTCCGTAATTCATGGGATTTTGATATTATATATACATATGTAAATTATGTATTGAAGAGTACCAAACCCAACTCCTATAATCTATTCCAAACCAAAAATTCACTTCTCCGACTATACAAGATGGATTCTTCATCCAGTTCGAATTCCTCCGACTTCGATAGCTACGCCGATATGGATTTCCATTCGAGCTCCGAGAACAGCGTCACCGGAATGGATCAACCAATTTCCCATCATCTATTTTGGATGAATTGGGGATGGGTTCGTAATATACTAAATCTCTGGAGGCAAGAAGAAGGTGATCCATTCCATCCACCAAATTGTCCTCTTAACGATGAACCTGAAGCACTTACCGGTGAACCTATTCGAAACACCATTTTCTCGCTCATTTCTAGAGTATCTCGTCATGATTACATACTATCCCATATTTCGAATCTTGTTCATTCGCTCGTTCCAACCGTCAATCATCCCGGTATAATAGAAGAAGTCAACGAGCTTCGCGCTCGGGTAGTGGCTTTAGAAAATACGGTGCGAAGGTTACAAACACCAGCAGCAGCACCAGCAGCATAATCTATACCACCATCATCAACGCCGACAGTACTCTTGTCACCCCCAAAATCTCAACATCACAATCTGTATCTCGAATATCAACATCACACGACTCAATATCTGTACTTCGAGTATGATCTTCGTTCTATATATCGTTCTACATCGATTATCTTCGCTTTACGTATCGTATGACGATTATGTAATTTCTAAAGTCTTAGAGATTATGTAATCTAGAATTAACGATAAATCAAATGAGTTTATTATCTTATTGACTCATTAAATCTATGATTATCTCTGAAGAAAATATATATGCAAGTATATTTTCATAAAGATAGTAATTAAAAATTCCTTCGTACAAACTAATAATGATGAAAATATTTTAACGGGTGGGTAGTACCCGAGGAATATTTAGAATTCACATTAATAAGTTATATTGTACATTCTTGAATCTGATTCAACGGTCATTTGTTATTTTACTTACAACCATCGATATACGTATCCGTTCACCCCAGAATAACCATTTCCATTTAAATTTCATATTTGAATTTTTTTTACCTATCCAAATCCAACAAGTGGCATAAAGAAGAAACATTGGACAATTAAAATGAAATAAAATGTTGATTATAACATATGAAACTAAACAATTCTTCAATTTTGCCACTTGATTTCATCCTAAACCTCATTTGTACTTCGACAATTATAATCCTCATTCAAATCTTTTCATGATTCTTGAAAACACCTCGATCGAGAAGTTGAACCAGCCGCACCTCGTTTACGGAAGAAAGATTTATGCATACAGTGATGCACCTGAAAAATTTTCGAAACCGAAGTTATAGTTAAAACGTATCCGCGTCGAATTCCTTATCATTCATTATCAAAAACAATCATACGATTCCTTTTCAAGAAGCTAATTTTGTCACAGCTCCACTTCGACTTCTCAGTGAGACTACTCCTATTATAATCTCGATATTTATACTTTGTCCTTTCGACGTTGTTACCGGAGAACCTTTTTCACAACATCATCAGCAGACGTACCAGCAACTCGTTATCTCTTTGGCGAAACCCGCAATCAGTATTTTGAAAATCTCGTAGAAATTCTCCCAGTTATACCGAGAACGACTATCCCTAAGAATTACATTTTTCGAATGTGAAGTTCTGAAAAACATCCTGGACTATGAAGTAGTTCTTGAAATGCTGAAGAAGCAGAAAAAAAAAAAAAAAAAAAAAAAAAAAAAAAAAAAACTGTAAACGACTTTAACAGTCAAAAGTTTAATGATGAAGTACATTGTATTGGTAAAGCTTAGAAAAAGAGGAGAGTTGGAACTGGAAAACGGATTGAGCAAAGTATGAAGGAGGATGTAGATAAATCACAAGAACTGAATCTGCTTTCAAAGGATTCAAACGATTCAGTGCTTGCTGAAACCATTAGTAAAAAAAAAAAACCTACCCCTTATCCTAAACCTTTCCCGATGATATTCTTCATCATCATCTTATCTTAGATATTATAAGATATCTTCATATCTTTTGTTATACATATCCTCCATATTTCTGGAGATATTCTCACAACTGTTCTTATCCAAAATCATGTATTTCTCCGTAATATCTGCGTTACAATATAAAAGAAACTGTGTTAGTTTCTAAGTTCTAAAACCTTCAAGTTTAAAATAGGAATGTTTTGAAGTAGTGTTGGGAACTGATACATGAATTAGTATAATATAATGAAACTTGATCAACTTCATTATATTACAGTAAGTCGTAGAACATATTTTTCAGTTACTTGTGTCCATATCGTAAAACATAAAATACATGTATTCTCATCCCGAAATATTTAGAGTTTAAAAATGGGACTATATACTCACACTTGTCTTGATGATATATATATTTTGACTCGGTCTTCCGGTTGATATCACGAACCTATCCATATATAATATATCAATATGTTTTCATTTTAAAACAAACGTTATATATATATATACTTGTTATACTTTTAATATTTTGAATATTTCCTTAGTCCGTAGTTAGCATTCCGATGTTAGTAATTCAATTTTTAATGGTTCATTTTTAGATGTTTAATATACCCGCAATAAACAAAACCCCCAACGAAATAAATAAAACCCCATCGTATATGTATTGGTCGAGATTAATCTTGACCCATGGTACCGGTGTTGTCAAATGACGTGTTGCGTACATAAAGTACCGGTGTTGTCAAATGACGTGTTGCGTACAATCATGGGATCTTATGATTAATCTTCTCGTGTTGTTTACGGGTGATCCTGAACCATATAAAATTGAATTATAAGTACATATATATAAAATATCATGTTATCTTAGAAATATGTGATTTATATCATTTTTTTCCAATTGATCCCGTAGTTGAAATGATCTAGGATAACCAATTTTGTTTCGGTCATAGTTTCTTCGTTACAAATCCGTTTTCGTTGATTCAAATTGCCATCTTCTTGGATCGAGTTCTTCTTTAAGACTATGAACTGTAAATACCTTGGTTTGTATTCAAAATCATACGGCATAAGTGAAACATTAGTGAAACATATGAAGTTAAACATTTTTGTTACAACAAAATCATTTAATGACCATTTTTCTAAAAATACTTATACTTTGAAAAACCAAGTTTTACCTTGTTAAATTAGCATATACATAAGTTATATTACTGGTCTTGAAGTATTTTAAAAGTTAAGTTAGAAGGATCTATTTAGTTTGCAAACAAGTTTGAAAACATTCAAACTATGTTCTTGTTGTTAAACTTTTGTACCACAAAATAAGATAGCTATATATATATGAATCGAATAAGGTTATGAACATAGATTCTACCTCAAGTTCCTTGGATAAGTTTGCTGTAAAAGAGAAGTAAGAAGCTAGAATCAAAAGGGTGATGGAAGTGGATGAAAGATTGATAGTAAGTTGGTGTTCTTGGAGGGTTTTCTTGAAGTGTTTTTGTATGGTTTTTGTATGGTGTTTTAGTATGGTTTTTGAAGCTAGATCTTTATGGAACTTTGCTGGATTGTTATGGAGTTTAGAGAGTAAGAAAGAGTGTGTGTTTTTAGTTAAGAGATTGAAGTAAAAATGAATCAAAAATGATGATACATATATACTCCTAAAAATGTGATCTTTAAGGATAACATGACAAAATTCTAGTTTGTATTTTTGTAATTAGTCTTGCAATGATTCAAAAGTAATTACCTAGCTCTAAGGGCATGAATAATGGCTGGTTAGGTGGTGATTTTGATGTGTATTTACTATTAGTAAATACGTATAGAAGCTTAGTATGATACGAGTACAAATACTCTAGGTATACGTATGGAAATTTTGTGAAAAATGGAATGAGGATTCAAATATAGCTATCTTTTGTGAATACACTTATATGATTTTATGTATTTAAGTTCTTAAAAGTGATTAAATACATTACTTATACAATATATGTATAAACATTATAGTCTTAAGTATTTAAGTCAATAACGTTACGTATTGTTATCGTTTTGAAAACTTAAGTTAGTAGTTTCAAAATACACATATAACTTGTTGTTATTAATATAAAATGAGGTATTAAAACATTCCTTAATCATGTTAAATATGTATATATACATATATATACACAAACGTATAATTATCATATATTGTATGGTTCGTGATATCATCGGTCAAACTAGACGGTCAAACGTTGTGTAAAACTCTTTTCGGAAATATCAGTCTCGACAATTTGGATTGCTTATCATGTTGGTAAGGTTTAATTTATGTAAATATTAATCTTATAAGTATAGTATGATCAAAAAAGTGCGGGTCGTTACATTACCTCCCCGTTAAATAAATTTCGTCCCGAAATTTTAAAATTGTACCTATTTTGCGTCATCGAGAAACAAATGCGGATACTTTCGTTTCATCTGATCCTCTCGTTCCCAAGTAAACTCGGGACCTCTTCTAGCATTCCAACGAACCTTAACAATCGGTATATTACTCTGTTTGAGCTGTTTAACTTCACGGTCCATGATTTCGATTGGTTCTTCGACGAATTGTAGTTTCTCGTCGACATGAATTTCTTCAAGAGGAATGGTGAGGTCTTCCTTTGCAAGACACTTCTTCAGGTTTGAGACGTGAAAGGTATTATGTACCCCAGCGAGTTGTTGCGGTAACTCGAGTCGATAAGCTACCGGTCCAATGCGTTCGATGATCTTGAACGGGCCTACGTACCTTGGGTTCAGTTTACCCCTTTTGCCGAAACGTATTACACCTTTCCAAGGTGACACCTTTAGCATAACCATGTCCCCGACCTGAAACTCTAATGGTTTCCTTCGAACATCGGCGTAGCTCTTTTGGCGACTACGGGCTGTTTTCAATCTCTCCTTGATTTGCACTATCTTCTCAGTCGTTTCATGTATGATCTCGGGACCAGTTAAATGTCGATCTCCTACTTCATTCCAACAGATAGGAGATCTACACTTCCTTCCGTACAATGCTTCGAATGGCGCAGCTCCAATGCTCGCATGATAACTATTATTATACGAGAATTCTGCTAACGGTAGGTATTTATCCCATCCGTTTCCAAAATCGATCACACATGCCCTGAGCATGTCTTCAAGAGTCTGAATCGTTCTTTCACTCTGTCCATCGGTTTGTGGATGATATGCGGTACTCATATCCAACCGAGTTCCTAGTGCCTCCTGTAGTGATTGCCAGAATTTTGAGGTAAATCTACTATCACGATCGGATATAATGGAAATAGGTATTCCATGCCTTGAAACAACTTCCTTTATATACAATCGTAATAGTTTCTCCATTCTATCTGTTTCCTTTATAGGCAAGAAATGTGCAGACTTGGTGAGACGATCAACAATCACCCAAATGGTGTCGTACCCCCAGGCAGTCTTTGGTAACTTCGTGATGAAATCCATGGTAATACCATCCCATTTCCATTCTGGGATTTCTGGTTGTTGAAGTAACCCTGACGGCTTTTGATGTTCTGCTTTGACTTTGGAACAAGTTAAACATTCCCCAACATATGTTGCAACGTCTGTCTTCAAATTAGGCCACCAATAATGCGTCTTAAGATCTTGGTACATCTTTCCAACTCCAGGATGTATCGAATATCTTGTCTTATGTGCCTCGTTCAATATCAACTTCCTTAATCCACCCAACTTCGGTACCCAAATACGGTTTGCAAAATATCGAATTCCATCTTCCCGCATAATGAGTTGCTTCTCATACTTCTTCATTATTTCATTTCCTATATTTTCTTTAGTAAGTGCTTCTCGTTGAACTTCTTTGATTTGTGAGTTGAGATTCATGCGAATTTTTATGTTCATCGCTCGTACTCGAATTGGTTCTCGTTCCTTTCTGCTTAGAGCGTCGGCCACCACGTTCGCTTTCCCGGGATGATAACGAATTTCACAATCATAGTCATTTATTAACTCAACCCACCTACGTTGCCTCATGTTCAGCTGTTTTTGATCGAAAATATGTTGAAGGCTTTTATGATCAGTAAACACAGTGAATTTAACCCCATACAAGTAATGTCTCCACATCTTCAATGCAAACACGACTGCTCCCAGTTCTAGATCATGCGTCGTATAATTCCGCTCGTGAATCTTCAATTGTCGGGATGCAAATGCAATTACTTTCTTTCGTTGCATAAGAACACAACCAAAACCTTGTCGCGAAGCGTCACAATATATTTCAAAATCATCGTTCCCTTCAGGTAATGATAAAATAGGCGCCGTAGTTAACTTATTTAATTCACGATAGTCTATACACATCCTAAAAGATCCATCTTTCTTCTTAACAAACAAAATTGGAGCTCCCCACGGTGAAGTACTCGGTCGTATGAATCCACGGTCCAGTAATTCTTTTAACTGACTTTGAAGTTCTTTTAACTCAGACGGTGCAAGTCTATATGGAGCACGAGCCACTGGTGCAGCTCCTGGTACTAAATCTATTTGAAATTCTACCGATCTAAATGGAGGTAATCCCGGCAATTCTTCCGGAAAAACTTCAGGAAAATCTCTTGCCACAGGCACGTCGTTGATGCACTTTTCTTTCTTTTCGACTTTATTAACATGTGCTAAAATAGCGTAACATCCCTTTTCTAAACACTTCTTGGCTTTCAAACAGCTAATGAGTTTTAGCTTTGAATTACCCTTCTCTCCATAAATCATCACTGGCATTTTATCCTTACCAGGAATACGAATTGCCTTCTTGGCACAAACAACTTCCGCTCCTATTTTGGACATCCAGTCCATGCCGACTATTACATCAAAACCTCCTAATTCTACGGGTATTAAGTCGATTTTAAACGTTTCTCCAGCTAGATTTATTTCACAATCACGACAAATTTTATCGGCTTTAATTAGCTTACCATTAGCTAACTCAATCAAGTACTTAGCATCTAGAGGTAATGATGAACAATTCAATTTAGTGTAAAAATTTATACACACGTAACTTCTATCGGCGCCAGTATCAAATAAAATAGATGCTGATAAGTTATTAATGGTAAACGTACCCGTAACAAGCTCCGGGTCTTCTCGTGCCTCTCTAGCATTAATAACAAACGCTCTTCCACGTGCAGGTCCGCCATTCTGATTCGGGCACTGACTCTTATAGTGACCTTGTTTTCCACAACCAAAACAAGTAATGGTAGCCAAAGCAGTTCTATTTGCGTTGGTGGCAGGAGTCTTGTTGCCATTTGTAACGAGAGCCTTACAATCTTCCGCAAGATGACCTTGTCGATTACACTTGGTGCATAACACACTACAGTAACCAAAGTGATGTTTGTGGCAACGGTTGCATAAAGGATTTTGTCCTTTATAACCAAAGCTTAAACCACTACCCGCACCTTGCGTGTTTTCTTGTTTCTTAAAAGATTGTTGTTGGTTACCTCGATCATAATTTCCATTCCACTTTCTTTTGTTACCTGATACCTTCACATCAGTATTGGATACTTTCTTATCCATGATGACCTGATCCATTAGCTCGTTTGCCATGGTTATAGCTTCATGAATTGTCTTAGGTTTCGACGCCGTAACGTTTGCCTTGACCTTTTTGGGCAAACCACCTTTGTACATTTCAATCTTCCGTGCTTCGGTTGGAACCAATTCAGGACATAGTAAAACCAATTCCATGAATCGCTGATTGTAGTTGGTGATTTCAGTACCAACCACCTTCAAACTTCGTAACTCATCTTCTAACTTAATAACCTCATTCCTTGGACAATACTCGGTGATTATCATTGCTTTGAATTCTTCCCATGGAGTATCATAAGCTACATCTCCTCCTACCGCCTTCACATAATTCTTCCACCATGTGAGTGCACTATCTTGTAAAGTGCACGATGCAAACTTGGTCATGTCTTTTTCATCACAACCGCTGATTTTGAACACCGTCTCCATCTTTTCTATCCATCGGGTTAAACCGATAGGTCCTTCCGTTCCACTGAATGATGATGGCTTGCAAGCTTGGAACGTCTTGTAGGAGCATCCTACACGAGGATTTGGATTAACTGCAGCAGCTCTTGCAGCCTCAACCCATAACATTCTGTCGTTCACTCGCTGGTTGATGAGTTCCTCGAGTTCTTGTTCCGTCATTCGATTCAATCGCGCCATTTCCTAATGAAAGAAAATAATTATTCACATGGAATATTATAGATGTAGTGTGTATTTATAGTACATTTATAGCTTGTTAATAATATGAACCAGATATTATTATAAAAGCCTTTTCTTCTTATTAGCGTTTTATAATTATATCTTGGGTAGTACCTACCCGTTAATGTTCATACTTAATAGCTTAGTACAGAATCAATTACTACAATCTAAATAATACTTAACCATGGAAAATTATTGCATTTCATACTTCAATATTTTACATATGCTTATCTTACATCGAACATTAAGCAAACCACACTATTAATATTATACAAAACATTATTCGGTTCCATGGTTTGACACAGCAGCGCATCGTTTGATCTATTTTCTAGGACGTTTAGACACAAAGATTTGCTTAACGCTTATCCTAACTGTCTGCCTATATTTTGGCTGTGGGACTGAAGAACTGGATGCCGGGACAGAACGAATAGGAATAGCGGGGATAGGGGTGGTAGTGTTGAGTGGAATTGGTGCCACATTATTCTCATTAAACTCGGGATTTGGATTTTCTAATTCATTAGCCTTTCGTTTCTTTCCTAGTTCGAACTCGTCTTTTGTAATTTCCTGTATTTCTTCCTCGGGTTCACTTTCCTCCTCGGGTTCACTTTCCTCCTCGGGTTCACTTTCCTCCTCGGGTTCACTTTCCTCCTCGGGTTCACTTTCCTCCTCGGGTTCACTTTCCGGGTTCTTTATAGTTGGTTCATCCGGAATTTGTGAGTCTTCCCCAAGGATATCATTTTCGTCATCGGACAGGTTAATGACTGGAACGCCATTTGAAGATTCTGATTCGGAGTCGTTGATTGTGATAACAATTTTTGAGCTCGACATCTATCACACAACAACTAACCCATTAGTACTTATATAATATTTACATATAAATTTTAACCAACAGTGATAAGCAATGGTTTTTTTTTTTTTATAAATCAGACCCGGTCAAAGTCCAGACTTACTAATGTATCCTAACGGCTTCTCGGTTAGACACACTAATGCAGACCTGGTTCGCTAAGAACCTGGCTCTGATACCACATGTCATAACCCGTCCTTAACCATAAGAACGTGTTAGATAACGTATGATTTCATTGCGAGGTATTGACCTCTATATGCGACATTTTTAAAAAGGAAAACTGCATATATTATACATTACAAACCAAACCATTATTTTTGTTACAAGCTTTAGACAATAAAAAGATGATTATCGTTTAACGATAATCTTCGACTTACAAACTTTACAAATGATAATAACAACACGATTTCTAGCATATTTTACAACACACGTCCTAGGATATGCAGTTTTATTTTTGACACAAATATGAGTACGCATGATCCTGCTTAGATTCAACATAATGCAGCGGAAGCTTTAATTATCACCTGAGAATAAACATGTTTAAAAACGTCAACATAAAGTTGGTGAGATATAGGTTTAGTGCGCAGCAATATATATATATAGACCACAAGATTTCGTATATAAACATTTCAATAAAAATATTCTAAGTGGTTGAGCACTTGGTAACCATACTTAACATTTTCACGTCGCATATTCCCTTTAATATGAAATCTTACTACACTGTACCAAGTGTAGTCACAAAACGAAGTACTGTGCAACCGTTGAATACTGGTCGTCCAGTCCGGTTGGGGTTGTCAGGCCCGATAGATCTATCAACAGGATTCGCGTTTACAATACCGCTGTAAATATTAGTTACCAAGCTACAGGGAAGTATGCCAGTGGTACAACTCAACGTAGAACATATTTTTCAGTTACTTGTGTCCATATCGTAAAACATAAAATACATGTATTCTCATCCCGAAATATTTAGAGTTTAAAAATGGGACTATATACTCACACTTGTCTTGATGATATATATATATTGACTCGGTCTTCCGGTTGATATCACGAACCTATCCATATATAATATATCAATATGTTTTCATTTTAAAACAAACGTTATATATATATATACTTGTTATACTTTTAATATTTTGAATATTTCCTTAGTCCGTAGTTAGCATTCCGATGTTAGTAATTCAATTTTTAATGGTTCATTTTTAGATGTTTAATATACCCGCAATAAACAAAACCCCCAACGAAATAAATAAAACCCCATCGTATATGTATTGGTCGAGATTAATCTTGACCCATGGTACCGGTGTTGTCAAATGACGTGTTGCGTACATAAAGTACCGGTGTTGTCAAATGACGTGTTGCGTACAATCATGGGATCTTATGATTAATCTTCTCGTGTTGTTTACGGGTGATCCTGAACCATATAAAATTGAATTATAAGTACATATATATAAAATATCATGTTATCTTAGAAATATGTGATTTATATCATTTTTTTCCAATTGATCCCGTAGTTGAAATGATCTAGGATAACCAATTTTGTTTCGGTCATAGTTTCTTCGTTACAAATCCGTTTTCGTTGATTCAAATTGCCATCTTCTTGGATCGAGTTCTTCTTTAAGACTATGAACTGTAAATACCTTGGTTTGTATTCAAAATCATACGGCATAAGTGAAACATTAGTGAAACATATGAAGTTAAACATTTTTGTTACAACAAAATCAATAGTCTTTAATGAACTTCAATGACTCGAATGCAACGTCCTTGTATCATAGCTTAAATGGTCCCAAGTAGTATTCTTAACATGAGCTAATGCACAGCGGAAGACTTAATTCGTACCTGAGAATAACATGCTTTAAAACGTCAACATAAAGTTGGTGAGATATATAGGTTTGATGCTAGCAGCGTTATAACAATGGACCACAAGATTTCGTATATAAACATTTCAATAAAAATATTCTAAGTGGTTGAGCACTTGGTAACCATACTTAACAATTAATCACGTCGCATATTCCCTTTAATATGAAATCTTACTACACTGTACCAAGTGTAGTCACAAAACGAAGTACTGTGCAACCGTTGAATACTGGTCGTCCAGTCCGGTTGGGGTTGTCAGGCCCGATAGATCTATCAACAGGATTCGCGTTTACAATACCGCTGTAAATAACAGTTACCAAGCTACAGGGAAGTATGCCAGTGGTACAACTCAACGTAGAATATATTTTTCAGTTACTTGTGTCCATAACGTAAAACATAAAATACATGTATTCTCATCCCGAAATATTTAGAGTTTAAAAGTGGGACTATATACTCACTGTTGTCTCGAAGATATATATATTTTTGACTTGGTCTTCCGGTTGATATCACGAACCTATCCATATATAATATATCAATATATTTTCATTTTAAACAAACATCTCGTATATATATTTATAATACTTTTAATACTTTGAATAATTCCTTAGTCCGTAGTTAGCGTTTCGATGTTAGTAATTCAATTTTAATGGTTCATTTTTAGATGTTTAATATACCCGCAATAAATAAACCCCCAACGAAATAAATAAAACTCCCATAAAACCCCATCGTATATGTGTTGGTCGAGATTAATCTTGACCCATGGTACCGGTGTTGTCAAATGACGTGTTGCGTACATAAAGTACCGGTGTTGTCAAATGACGTGTTGCGTACAATCATGGGATCTTATGATTAATCTTCTCGTGTTGTTTACGGGTGATCCTGAACCATATGAAATTGAATTATGAGTACATATATATAAAATATCATGTTATCTTAGAAATATGTGATTTATATCTTTTTTTTCCAATTGATCCCGTAGTTGAAATGATCTAGGATAACCAATTTTGTTTCGGTCATAGTTTCTTCGTTACAAGTCCGTTTTCGTTGATTCAAATTGCCATCTTCTTGGATCGAGTTCTTCTTTAAGACTATGAACTGTAAATACCTTGGTTTGTATTCAAAATCATACGGCATAAGTGAAACATTAGTGAAACATATGAAGTTAAACATTTTGTTACAAAAAAAATCATTTAATGACCATTTTTCTAAAAATACTTATACTTTGAAAAACCAAGTTTTACCTTATTAAATTAGCATATATTTAAGTTATATTACAGGTCTTGAAGTATTTTAAAAGTTAAGTTAGAAGGATCTATTTAGTTTGCAAACATGTTTGAAAACATTCAAACTATGTTCTTGTTGTTAAACTTTTGTACCACAAAATAAGATAGCTATATATATATGAATCGAATAAGGTTATGAACATAGTTTCTACCTCAAGTTCCTTGGATAAGTTTGCTGTAAAAGAGGAGTAAGAAGCTAGAATCAAAAGGATGATAGAAGTGGATGAAAGATTGGAAGTAAGTTGGTGTTCTTGGAGGGTTTTCTTGAAGTGTTTTTGTATGGTTTTCTTATGGTGTTTTAGTATGGTTTTTGAAGCTAGATCTTCTTGAAAACTTTGCTGAATTGATTAAGGGTTTTAAGGCTTCAAAGTATGTGTGTGTTTTGGCTAAAATATTGAAGTAAAATGAAACAAAGTGATGATACATATATACACCATAAAAAACGTGATTATGGTGTATATATGTACAAAATTTCAATTAATCATTTTATGTATTTAGTCATAATTGCATCCAAATACAATTACCTAGCCCTAAGGGCATGTACAATGGCTGGTTAGGTAGTGATTTGACATGTATGTACTATTAGTAAATACGTATAGAAGCTAGGTATGATACGAGTACTTATACTCTAGATATACGTATAGAAATTTTGTGAAAAATGGAATGAGGATTCAAATATAGCTATCTTTTGTGAATACACTTATATGATTTTATGTATTTAAGTCTTAAAAGTGAGTAAATACATTACTTATACGATATATGTATAAACATTATAAGTCTTAAGTATTTATGTCAAATAACGTTACGTATAGTTATCGTTTTGAAAACTTAAGTTAGTAGTTTCAAAATATACTTATAACTTATAGTTTTTGATACAAAATAAGATATTAAAACATTCATTAATCATGTTAAATATGTATATATACATATATATACGCAAACGTATAATTATCATATATTGTATAGTTCGTGATATCGTCGGTCAAACTAGACGGTCAAACGTTGTGTAAAACTCTTTTCGGAAATATAAATCTCGACAATTTGGATTACTTATCATGTTGGTAAGTTTTAATTTATGTAAATATTAATCTTATAAGTATAGAACGATCGAAAAAAAAATGCGGGTCAACTTTAGGGTTTTTGCTTATCGTGTCGGAACCATATAGAGATTAGAGTTTAAATTTGGTCGGAAATTTCCGGGTCGTTACAGTACCCATCCGTTAAAGAAATTTCGTCCTCGAAATTTGGTAGAGGTTGTCATAAATAACCATAGGAATGTTTTCATGACGAATATGAGGTAATAATGAAATTTTATCATTATTGAAAGATTTAGATAAAACGATTTGGTTATGTGAGACGCACGAGCGAAGCTATCACAAAAAAAAAATGAAATGAGTAAATATGGAATCGTTTTTAATCGATGACGTGGTTTAGAATTGATTTCCGGGATTTAAGGGATTTAGGAAAAATCTTACGTAATAAGATTTGGTTATTCGGCGATCAGAATCTTCTTTGATTTAATGCGGTAATCTGTTTCGATTTCTCTGTCGGATATTTCACTATAAATCCACCCCTTCGTTTCCTTATTTTTCACAACTCGCATCTTCTACTCTTTCTCCTTAATTCCTACTTTAAGGTATCCTTTGAAATGCTTCATCCCGTTCTGATTTTTGTTATACTTCTAACTTTTATATCTTTCATTCTTCTCTTCCATCTACCGCCAGAAGAATCTATTCACTTTTATGATTTTCTTGGAATTATAATGTTTCTAATTCTCCCGTGTCTTTACGTCGCCATACGTATTGATATACATGGTTTGTAGTTTCTGGGTGGTTGTTGGGTTTGATATCTTTCCTTATACTTCGATGCTCCTGCTTCTGTTTTCCATAATCATTGTCATCCATAGTTAATATTCTCTCCTATTTGCTGTGATCTATACCCCAATTTCTATTTTTGGGACTTTGTCCCTTCGTTTCTTCTTCCCGTCCTTGAGTCAAGCGATCAATAGTTCGGAATTCGTAGGTATAAAATTTGGAATGAACCTAGCTATTGGTTTTAGAATAAAATTGTAATGGCACGATCTTGATTCGTTAAATTACTCGAATATTCCGGGAAAATAGAACTATCAAGGTGATACGTTCTAATATGTTTGGAGACTTGATAGAATGTAAGAGCCGTGTAACATGGCACATGATGACGGTACTGTGAATCATCACATTCCATTAGAAACTTAACATGACTTACTGTAATATAATGAAGTTGATCAAGTTTCATTATATTATACTAATTCATGTATCAGTTCCCAACACTACTTCAAAACATTCCTATTTTAAACTTGAAGGTTTTAGAACTTAGAAACTAACACAGTTTCTTTTATATTGTAACGCAGATATTACGGAGAAATACATGATTTTGGATAAGAACAGTTGTGAGAATATCTCCAGAAATATGGAGGATATGTATAACAAAAGATATGAAGATATCTTATAATATCTAAGATAAGATGATGATGAAGAATATCATCGGGAAAGGTTTAGGATAAGGGGTAGGTTTTTTTTTTTACTAATGGTTTCAGCAAGCACTGAATCGTTTGAATCCTTTGAAAGCAGATTCAGTTCTTGTGATTTATCTACATCCTCCTTCATACTTTGCTCAATCCGTTTTCCAGTTCCAACTCTCCTCTTTTTCTAAGCTTTACCAATACAATGTACTTCATCATTAAACTTTTGACTGTTAAAGTCGTTTACAGTTTTTTTTTTTTTTTTTTTTTTTTTTTTTTTTTTTTTTTTCTGCTTCTTCAGCATTTCAAGAACTACTTCATAGTCCAGGATGTTTTTCAGAACTTCACATTCGAAAAATGTAATTCTTAGGGATAGTCGTTCTCGGTATAACTGGGAGAATTTCTACGAGATTTTCAAAATACTGATTGCGGGTTTCGCCAAAGAGATAACGAGTTGCTGGTACGTCTGCTGATGATGTTGTGAAAAAGGTTCTCCGGTAACAACGTCGAAAGGACAAAGTATAAATATCGAGATTATAATAGGAGTAGTCTCACTGAGAAGTCGAAGTGGAGCTGTGACAAAATTAGCTTCTTGAAAAGGAATCGTATGATTGTTTTTGATAATGAATGATAAGGAATTCGACGCGGATACGTTTTAACTATAACTTCGGTTTCGAAAATTTTTCAGGTGCATCACTGTATGCATAAATCTTTCTTCCGTAAACGAGGTGCGGCTGGTTCAACTTCTCGATCGAGGTGTTTTCAAGAATCATGAAAAGATTTGAATGAGGATTATAATTGTCGAAGTACAAATGAGGTTTAGGATGAAATCAAGTGGCAAAATTGAAGAATTGTTTAGTTTCATATGTTATAATCAACATTTTATTTCATTTTAATTGTCCAATGTTTCTTCTTTATGCCACTTGTTGGATTTGGATAGGTAAAAAAAAATTCAAATATGAAATTTAAATGGAAATGGTTATTCTGGGGTGAACGGATACGTATATCGATGGTTGTAAGTAAAATAACAAATGACCGTTGAATCAGATTCAAGAATGTACAATATAACTTATTAATGTGAATTCTAAATATTCCTCGGGTACTACCCACCCGTTAAAATATTTTCATCATTATTAGTTTGTACGAAGGAATTTTTAATTACTATCTTTATGAAAATATACTTGCATATATATTTTCTTCAGAGATAATCATAGATTTAATGAGTCAATAAGATAATAAACTCATTTGATTTATCGTTAATTCTAGATTACATAATCTCTAAGACTTTAGAAATTACATAATCGTCATACGATACGTAAAGCGAAGATAATCGATGTAGAACGATATATAGAACGAAGATCATACTCGAAGTACAGATATTGAGTCGTGTGATGTTGATATTCGAGATACAGATTGTGATGTTGAGATTTTGGGGGTGACAAGAGTACTGTCGGCGTTGATGATGGTGGTATAGATTATGCTGCTGGTGCTGCTGCTGGTGTTTGTAACCTTCGCACCGTATTTTCTAAAGCCACTACCCGAGCGCGAAGCTCGTTGACTTCTTCTATTATACCGGGATGATTGACGGTTGGAACGAGCGAATGAACAAGATTCGAAATATGGGATAGTATGTAATCATGACGAGATACTCTAGAAATGAGCGAGAAAATGGTGTTTCGAATAGGTTCACCGGTAAGTGCTTCAGGTTCATCGTTAAGAGGACAATTTGGTGGATGGAATGGATCACCTTCTTCTTGCCTCCAGAGATTTAGTATATTACGAACCCATCCCCAATTCATCCAAAATAGATGATGGGAAATTGGTTGATCCATTCCGGTGACGCTGTTCTCGGAGCTCGAATGGAAATCCATATCGGCGTAGCTATCGAAGTCGGAGGAATTCGAACTGGATGAAGAATCCATCTTGTATAGTCGGAGAAGTGAATTTTTGGTTTGGAATAGATTATAGGAGTTGGGTTTGGTACTCTTCAATACATAATTTACATATGTATATATAATATCAAAATCCCATGAATTACGGAGAATCTTTGAAATACGTCAGGCAATGTCTATAGTAACAGATACGCTAAGATATGAATTTTGTCTATACACTATCGATGCACTAAATGCAGTAAGACGTGTCTAGACTTAAGAATGATAAGCAGGCAGTTCCCTAAGGATGATAAGCAGATGATTTCCGACTAGGATTGATAAGCAAAACTTTTGACAGGCAGACACGGTCAAAGTCCAGACTCACTTAATGTATCCTAACAACTACTAGTTAGACACACTAATGCAAGGCCTGGTTCGCTAAGACCAACGCTCTGATACCAACTGAAAGGATCCGAAACTAATCATCCGGACATCGTCCATATAGATTAAAAACGAATTACAATAGTTGATAACATCGCGAGGTACTTGACCTCTATATGATACATTTTACAAACGTTGCATTTATTTCTTAAAGGCAATCTATTATTACATCGAGAGTTGACATATTAGCCTAACATTTTATAACAACCAAATGATCTAATCTGCCATTTTCATAACAATAGTCTTTAATGAACTTCAATGACTCGAATGCAACGTCCTTGTATCATAGCTTAAATGGTCC
The DNA here is from genome assembly GCF_046630445.1 of Rutidosis leptorrhynchoides. NCBI lineage: Eukaryota > Viridiplantae > Streptophyta > Magnoliopsida > Asterales > Asteraceae > Rutidosis > Rutidosis leptorrhynchoides. Next base: position 512,992,864 of record NC_092334.1, read on the forward strand.
CAAGTAGTATCCTTAACATGAGCTAATGCACAGCGGAAGACTTAATTCGTACCTGAGAACAACATGCTTTAAAACGTCAACATAAAGTTGGTGAGATATATAGGTTTGATGCTAGCAGCGTTATAACAATGGACCACAAGATTTCGTATATAATCATTTCAATAAAAATATTCTAAGTGGTTGAGCACTTGGTAACCATACTTAACATTTAATCACGTCGCATATTCCCTTTAATATGAAATCTTACTACACCGTACCAAGGTGTAGTCGCAAAACGAAGTACTGTGCAACCGTTGAATACTGGTCGTCCAGTCCGGTTGGGGTTGTCAGGCCCGATAGATCTATCAACAGGATTCGCGTTTACAATACCGCTGTAAATAACAGTTACCAAGCTACAGGGAAGTATGCCAGTGGTACAACTCAACGTAGAATATATTTTTCAGTTACTAGTGTCCATAACGTAAAACATAAAATACATGTATTCTCATCCCGAAATATTTAGAGTTTAAAAGTGGGACTATATACTCACTGTTGTCTCGAAGATATATATATTTTTGACTTGGTCTTCCGGTTGATATCACGAACCTATCCATATATAATATATCAATATATTTTCATTTTAAACAAACATCTCGTATATATATTTATAATACTTTTAATACTTTGAATAATTCCTTAGTCCGTAGTTAGCGTTTCGATGTTAGTAATTCAATTTTAATGGTTCATTTTTAGATGTTTAATATACCCGCAATAAATAAACCCCCAACGAAATAAATAAAACTCCCATAAAACCCCATCGTATATGTGTTGGTCGAGATTAATCTTGACCCATGGTACCGGTGTTGTCAAATGACGTGTTGCGTACATAAAGTACCGGTGTTGTCAAATGACGTGTTGCGTACAATCATGGGATCTTATGATTAATCTTCTCGTGTTGTTTACGGGTGATCCTGAACCATATGAAATTGAATTATGAGTACATATATATAAAATATCATGTTATCTTAGAAATATGTGATTTATATCTTTTTTTTCCAATTGATCCCGTAGTTGAAATGATCTAGGATAACCAATTTTGTTTCGGTCATAGTTTCTTCGTTACAAGTCCGTTTTCGTTGATTCAAATTGCCATCTTCTTGGATCGAGTTCTTCTTTAAGACTATGAACTGTAAATACCTTGGTTTGTATTCAAAATCATACGGCATAAGTGAAACATTAGTGAAACATATGAAGTTAAACATTTTGTTACAAAAAAAAAAATCATTTAATGACCATTTTTCTAAAAATACTTATACTTTGAAAAACCAAGTTTTACCTTATTAAATTAGCATATATTTAAGTTATATTACAGGTCTTGAAGTATTTTAAAAGTTAAGTTAGAAGGATCTATTTAGTTTGCAAACAAGTTTGAAAACATTCAAACTATGTTCTTGTTGTTAAACTTTTGTACCACAAAATAAGATAGCTATATATATATGAATCGAACAAGGTTATGAACATAGATTCTACCTCAAGTTCCTTGGATAAGTTTGCTGTAAAAGAGGAGTAAGAAGCTAGAATCAAAAGGGTGATAGAAGTGGATGAAAGATTGGAAGTAAGTTGGTGTTCTTGGAAGGTTTTCTTGAAGTGTTTTTGTATGGTTTTCTTATGGTGTTTATGTAAGGTTTTTGAAGCTAGATCTTCTTAGAACTTTACTGAATTGTTGAAGGTGTTTAAGGGTTATAAGTGTGTGTGTTTTAGCTAGGAGATTGAAGTAGTAAATGAATCAAAATGATAATACATATATACTCCTAAAAATGTGATCTTTAAGGATAACATGACAAAATTTTAGTTTGTAATCTTATGTATTTGTCAAACAATAATACAAAAGCAATTACCTTATACCTAGGGTAGTAACAAGGGCTGGTTAGGTGGTGATTTGATGTGTATATACCAATAGTAAATACGTATAGAAGCTAGGTATGATACGAGTACAAATACTCTAGATATACGTATAGAAATTTTGTGAAAAATGGAATGAGGATTCAAATATAGCTATCTTTTGTGAATACACTTATATGATTTTATGTATTTAAGTCTTAAAAGTGAGTAAATACATTACTTATACGATATATGTATAAACATTATAAGTCTTAAGTATTTATGTCAAATAACGTTACGTATAGTTATCGTTTTGAAAACTTAAGTTAGTAGTTTCAAAATATACTTATAACTTATAGTTTTTGATACAAAATAAGATATTAAAACATTCATTAATCATGTTAAATATGTATATATACATATATATACGCAAACGTATAATTATCATATATTGTATAGTTCGTGATATCGTCGGTCAAACTAGACGGTCACTATCATTACATCAATATTTGACATTTTCGTCTAACATTTCATAATATCCAAATGACCTAATCTGTCATTTACTTATTTATATTCTCTATTGAACTCCAATGACTCGAATGCAACGTCTTTGTATCATGGCTTAAAAGGTCCCAAGTAGTATCCTTAACATGAGCTAATGCACAGCGGAAGACTTAATTCATACCTGAGAATAACATGCTTTAAAACGTCAACATAAAGTTGGTGAGATATATAGGTTTGATGCTAGCAGCGTTATAACAATGGAACACAAGATTTCATATATAAACATTTTAATAAAAATATTCTAAGTGGTTGAGCACTTGGTAACCATACTTAACATTTAATCACGTCGCATATTCCCTTTATTATGAAATCTTACTACACCGTACCAAGGTGTAGTCACGAAACGAAGTACTGTGCAACCGTTGAATACTGGTCGTCCAGTCCGGTTGGGGTTGTCAGGCCCGATAGATCTATCAACAGGATTCGCGTTTACAATACCGCTGTAAATATTAGTTACCAAGCTACAGGGAAGTATGCCAGTGGTACAACTCAACGTAGAACATATTTTTCAGTTACTTGTGTCCATATCGTAAAACATAAAATACATGTATTCTCATCCCGAAATATTTAGAGTTTAAAAATGGGACTATATACTCACTTTTGTCTTGAAGATATGTAATTTCGACTTGGTATCCGATTGATATCACGAACCTATCCATATATAATATATCAATACCTTTTCTTTTTAAACAATCGTCACATATATATACTTATAATACTTTTAATACTTTTAATAATTCCTTAGTCCGTAGTTAGCAGTCCGATGTTAGTAATTCAATTTTAATGGTTCATATTTAGTTGTTTAATAAACCCCCAATGAAATAAATAAAACCCCCATCGTATATGTATTGGTCGAGATTAATCTTGACCCATGGTACCGGTGTTGTCAAATGACGTGTTGCGTACATAAAGTACCGGTGTTGTCAAATGACGTGTTGCGTACAATCATGGGATCTTATGATTAATCTTCTCGTATTGTTTACGGGTGATCCTGAACCATATAAAATTAAATTATGAGTATATATGTATAAAATATCATGTTACTTTAGGAAGATGTGATTTATTTAATTTTCTCCAATTATTTTCGTGGCTAAACTAGTCTTGGATATCCGATTTTGTTTTGGTCATAATTTCTTCGTTACAACTCCGTTTTCGTTGATTCAACTTTCCACTTCCTTGGATCGAGTCCCTCTTTAAGAATATGAACTGTAAATACCTTAGTTTGTATTCGAAATCATAGGTCATAGGTCAAATTTTGGTGAAACTTATGAAGTTAATCATTTTTGTTACAAAAACATCATTTAATGACCATTTTTCTAAAAATACTTATACTATGAATTAAATCATGAAATTTTTATGTGTTAACATATTCATAAGAAATATCATTTTTCCAGAATATAAACCTCCAATTCAAAGTTCAAGATGGTTTTTAATTATCCAACCCAAAACAGCCCCCGGTTGCACTCCGACGTCATAAAAACAGTTTTTAAGGTATTCTTTGAAAAACCAAGTTATACCTTGTTAAATTAGCATATATTTAAGTTATATTACAGGTCTTGAAGTATTTTAAAAGTTAAGTTAGAAGGATCTATTTAGTTTGCAAACAAGTTTGAAATCATTCAAACTATGTTTTTGTTGTTAAAATTGTATACCATACAATAAGATAGCTATATATATATGAATCGAATAAGGTTATGAACAAAGTTACTACCTCAAGTTACTTGGACAAGATTGCTGTAAAAGAGGAGTAAAAACCTAGAACCAAAAGAGTGATGAAATTGGATGAAAGATTGGAAGCAACTTAAGACATAAACTTGAATTGAAAGTTGTATTTTTGTAGTGTTTTTGTTGATCTTTTTATGGTGGTGTTTAAGGTGATTCTTGAGAGGATTTTTGCTGGAGTTCTTAGAGAGACATGAGGCTAGTAAGTGTGTGTGTTTAGCTAGAGAAATGATGTTCCAAAAATTGAAAATGGATGCATGTATTTATGGTGGTGTAAAAGGTGTATAAATTTGTAATTTTGTGAAAAGATCTTTTAATCATGTGAAATTGTCATACTAAATAACAAAAGTAGTTACCTTATACATAAGGCATGAACAAGGGCTGGTTGGTGGTGATTTGATGTGTATATACCAATAGTAAATATGTATAGAAGCTAGGTATGATACGAGTACATATACTCTAGATATACGTATAGAAATCTTGTGAAAAATGGAATGAGGATTCAAATATAGCTATCTTTTGTGAATATACTTATATTGTTTTATGTATTTAAGTCTTTAAAAGTGATTAAATACATTATATATACGATATATGTATAAACATTATAGGTCGTAAGTATTTATGTCAAATAACGTTACGTATAGTTATCGTTTTGAAAGCTTAAGTTAGTAGTTTCAAAATATACTTATAACTTATTGTTATTAATACAAAATGAGATATTTAAACATCCTTAAATCATGTTAAATATGTATATATACATATATATACACAAACGTATAATTAACATATATTGTATAGTTCGTGATATCATCGGTCAAACTAGACGGTTAAACGTTATGTAAAACTCTTTTCAAAATCATAAATCTCAACAATTTAGATTGCTTATCATGTTGGTAAGTTTTAATTTATGTAAATATTAATCTTATAAGTGTAAAACGATCGGAAAAATCTGGGTCGTTACAGTACCCACCCGTTAAAGAAATTTCGTCCCGAAATTTGGTAGAGGTTGTCATAAATAACAATAGGAATGTTTTCATGACGAATATGAGGTATTAATAGAGTTTTATCATTATTGGAAGATATGGATAAAATGATTCGGTCATGTGAAGCGCACGAGTGAAGCTATCACAAAAGAATGAAATGAGTGAATATAGAATTGTTTTAACCGATGTCGAGATTAGGATTGATTTCCAGAATTTAAGGGATTTAAAGAAAATCTTATGTAATAAGATTTGGTTCTTCGATGATTTAGAAAACAGGATCTCCTTTGATTTAATGCGATAATCTGTTTCGATTTCTTTGTTGGATATTTCACTATAAATCCACCTCCTTCCCTTTCTTACTTCCATACCTCACATCTCTTACTCTTCCTCCTCTAATTCATACCTTAAGGTATCCTTTAAAATGCTTCATCCCGTTCTGATTTTTGTTATACTTCTAACTTTCATATCTTTCATTCTTCTCTTTCATCTACCGCTAGAAGAATCTATTCACTTTTATGATTTTCTTGGAATTATAATGTTTCTAATTCTCCCGTGTCTTTACGTCGCCATACGTATTGATACACTCGGTTTGTATATAAACATTTCAATAAAAATATTCTAAGTGGTTGAGCACTTGGTAACCATACTTAACATTTTCACGTCGCATATTCCCTTTAATATGAAATCTTACTACACCGTACCAAGTGTAGTCACAAAACGAAGTACTGTGCAACCGTTGAATACTGGTCGTCCAGTCCGATTGGGGTTGTCAGGCCCGATAGATCTATCAACAGGATTCGCGTTTACAATACCGCTGTAAATATTAGTTACCAAGCTACAGGGAAGTATGCTAGTGGTACAACTCAACGTAGAATATATTTTTCAGTTACTTGTGTCCATAGCGTAAAACATAAAATACATGTATTCTCATCCCGAAATATTTAGAGTTTAAAAATGGGACTATATACTCACTCTTGTCTTGATGATATATATAATTTGACTCGGTCTTCCGGTTGATATCACGAACCTATCCATATATAATATATCAATATGTTTTCATTTTAAAACAAACGTTATATATATATATATACTTGTTATACTTTTAATATTTTGAATATTTCCTTAGTCCGTAGTTAGCATTCCGATGTTAGTAATTCAATTTTTAATGGTTCATTTTTAGATGTTTAATATACCCGCAATAAACAAAACCCCCAACGAAATAAATAAAACCCCATCGTATATGTATTGGTCGAGATTAATCTTGACCCATGGTACCGGTGTTGTCAAATGACGTGTTGCGTACATAAAGTACCGGTGTTGTCAAATGACGTGTTGCGTACAATCATGGGATCTTATGATTAATCTTCTCGTGTTGTTTACGGGTGATCCTGAACCATATAAAATTGAATTATAAGTACATATATATAAAATATCATGTTATCTTAGAAATATGTGATTTATATCATTTTTTTCCAATTGATCCCGTAGTTGAAATGATCTAGGATAACCAATTTTGTTTCGGTCATAGTTTCTTCGTTACAAATCCGTTTTCGTTGATTCAAATTGCCATCTTCTTGGATCGAGTTCTTCTTTAAGACTATGAACTGTAAATACCTTGGTTTGTATTCAAAATCATACGGCATAAGTGAAACATTAGTGAAACATATGAAGTTAAACATTTTTGTTACAACAAAATCATTTAATGACCATTTTTCTAAAAATACTTATACTTTGAAAAACCAAGTTTTACCTTGTTAAATTAGTATATACATAAGTTATATTACAGGTCTTGAAGTATTTTAAAAGTTAAGTTAGAAGGATCTATTTAGTTTGCAAACAAGTTTGAAAACATTCAAACTATGTTCTTGTTGTTAAACTTTTGTACCACAAAATAAGATAGCTATATATATATGAATTGAATAAGGTTATGAACATAAATTCTACCTCAAGTTCCTTGGATGAAGTTGCTGTAAAAGAGAAGTAAGAAGCTAGAATCAAAAGGGTACTAGAGGTGGATGAAAGATTGGAAGTAAGTTGGTGTTCTTGGAGGGTTTTCTTGAAGTGTTTTTGTATGGTTTTCTTATGGTGTTTTAGTATGGTTTTTGAAGCTAGATCTTTATGGAACTTTGCTGGATTGTTATGGAGTTTAGAGAGTAAGAAAGAGTGTGTGTTTTTAGTTAAGAGATTGAAGTAAAAATGAATCAAAAATGATGATACATATATACTCCTAAAAATGTGATCTTTAAGGATAACATGACAAAATTTTAGTTTGTATTTTTGTTAATTAGTCAAGTAATCATCCAAAAGTAATTACCTAGCTCTAAGGGCATGAATAATGGCTGGTTAGGTGGTGATTTTGATGTGTATTTACTATTAGTAAATACGTATAGGAGCTAGGTATGATACGAGTACAAATACTCTAGGTATACGTATAGAAATTTTGTGAAAAATGAAATGAGGATTCAAATATAGCTATCTTTTGTGAATACACTTATATGGTTTTATGTATTTAAGTTCTTTAAAAGTAATTAAATACATTACTTATACAATATATGTATAACATTATAAGTCTTAAGTATATATGTCAAATAACGTTACGTATTGTTATCGTTTTGAAAACTTAAGTTAGTAGTTTCAAAATACACATATAACTTGTTGTTATTAATATAAAATGAGGTATTAAAACATTTTTTAATCATGTTAAATATGTATATATACATATATATACACAAACGTATAATTATCATAAAAGTGAATAGATTCTTCTGGCGGTAGATGGAAGAGAAGAATGAAAGATATAAAAGTTAGAAGTATAACAAAAATCAGAACGGGATGAAGCATTTCAAAGGATACCTTAAAGTAGGAATTAAGGAGAAAGAGTAGAAGATGCGAGTTGTGAAAAATAAGGAAACGAAGGGGTGGATTTATAGTGAAATATCCGACAGAGAAATCGAAACAGATTACCGCATTAAATCAAAGAAGATTCTGATCGCCGAATAACCAAATCTTATTACGTAAGATTTTTCCTAAATCCCTTAAATCCCGGAAATCAATTCTAAACCACGTCATCGATTAAAAACGATTCCATATTTACTCATTTCATTTTTTTTTTGTGATAGCTTCGCTCGTGCGTCTCACATAACCAAATCGTTTTATCTAAATCTTTCAATAATGATAAAATTTCATTATTACCTCATATTCGTCATGAAAACATTCCTATGGTTATTTATGACAACCTCTACCAAATTTCGAGGACGAAATTTCTTTAACGGATGGGTACTGTAACGACCCGGAAATTTCCGACCAAATTTAAACTCTAATCTCTATATGGTTCCGACACGATAAGCAAAAACCCTAAAGTTGACCCGCATTTTTTTTTCGATCGTTCTATACTTATAAGATTAATATTTACATAAATTAAAACTTACCAACATGATAAGTAATCCAAATTGTCGAGATTTATATTTCCGAAAAGAGTTTTACACAACGTTTGACCGTCTAGTTTGACCGACGATATCACGAACTATACAATATATGATAATTATACGTTTGCGTATATATATGTATATATACATATTTAACATGATTAATGAATGTTTTAATATCTTATTTTGTATCAAAAACTATAAGTTATAAGTATATTTTGAAACTACTAACTTAAGTTTTCAAAACGATAACTATACGTAACGTTATTTGACATAAATACTTAAGACTTATAATGTTTATACATATATCGTATAAGTAATGTATTTACTCACTTTTAAGACTTAAATACATAAAATCATATAAGTGTATTCACAAAAGATAGCTATATTTGAATCCTCATTCCATTTTTCACAAAATTTCTATACGTATATCTAGAGTATTTGTACTCGTATCATACCTAGCTTCTATACGTATTTACTATTGGTATATACACATCAAATCACCACCTAACCAGCCCTTGTTACTACCCTAGGTATAAGGTAATTGCTTTTGTATTATTGTTTGACAAATACATAAGATTACAAACTAAAATTTTGTCATGTTATCCTTAAAGATCACATTTTTAGGAGTATATATGTATCATCATTTTGATTCATTTACTACTTCAATCTCCTAGCTAAAACACACACACTTATAACCCTTAAACACCTTCAACAATTCAGTAAAGTTCTAAGAAGATCTAGCTTCAAAAACCTTACATAAACACCATAAGAAAACCATACAAAAACACTTCAAGAAAACCTTCCAAGAACACCAACTTACTTCCAATCTTTCATCCACTTCTATCACCCTTTTGATTCTAGCTTCTTACTCCTCTTTTACAGCAAACTTATCCAAGGAACTTGAGGTAGAATCTATGTTCATAACCTTGTTCGATTCATATATATATAGCTATCTTATTTTGTGGTACAAAAGTTTAACAACAAGAACATAGTTTGAATGTTTTCAAACTTGTTTGCAAACTAAATAGATCCTTCTAACTTAACTTTTAAAATACTTCAAGACCTGCAATATAACTTAAATATATGCTAATTTAATAAGGTAAAACTTGGTTTTTCAAAGTATAAGTATTTTTAGAAAAATGGTCATTAAATGATTTTTTTTTGTAACAAAATGTTTAACTTCATATGTTTCACTAATGTTTCACTTATGCCGTATGATTTTGAATACAAACCAAGGTATTTACAGTTCATAGTCTTAAAGAAGAACTCGATCCAAGAAGATGGCAATTTGAATCAACGAAAACGGACTTGTAACGAAGAAACTATGACCGAAACAAAATTGGTTATCCTAGATCATTTCAACTACGGGATCAATTGGAAAAAAAAGATATAAATCACATATTTCTAAGATAACATGATATTTTATATATATGTACTCATAATTCAATTTCATATGGTTCAGGATCACCCGTAAACAACACGAGAAGATTAATCATAAGATCCCATGATTGTACGCAACACGTCATTTGACAACACCGGTACTTTATGTACGCAACACGTCATTTGACAACACCGGTACCATGGGTCAAGATTAATCTCGACCAACACATATACGATGGGGTTTTATGGGAGTTTTATTTATTTCGTTGGGGGTTTATTTATTGCGGGTATATTAAACATCTAAAAATGAACCATTAAAATTGAATTACTAACATCGAAACGCTAACTACGGACTAAGGAATTATTCAAAGTATTAAAAGTATTATAAATATATATACGAGATGTTTGTTTAAAATGAAAATATATTGATATATTATATATGGATAGGTTCGTGATATCAACCGGAAGACCAAGTCAAAAATATATATATCTTCGAGACAACAGTGAGTATATAGTCCCACTTTTAAACTCTAAATATTTCGGGATGAGAATACATGTATTTTATGTTTTACGTTATGGACACAAGTAACTGAAAAATATATTCTACGTTGAGTTGTACCACTGGCATACTTCCCTGTAGCTTGGTAACTGTTATTTACAGCGGTATTGTAAACGCGAATCCTGTTGATAGATCTATCGGGCCTGACAACCCCAACCGGACTGGACGACCAGTATTCAACGGTTGCACAGTACTTCGTTTTGCGACTACACCTTGGTACGGTGTAGTAAGATTTCATATTAAAGGGAATATGCGACGTGATTAAATGTTAAGTATGGTTACCAAGTGCTCAACCACTTAGAATATTTTTATTGAAATGATTATATACGAAATCTTGTGGTCCATTGTTATAACGCTGCTAGCATCAAACCTATATATCTCACCAACTTTATGTTGACGTTTTAAAGCATGTTGTTCTCAGGTACGAATTAAGTCTTCCGCTGTGCATTAGCTCATGTTAAGGATACTACTTGGGACCATTTAAGCTATGATACAAGGACGTTGCATTCGAGTCATTGAAGTTCATTAAAGACTATTGTTATGAAAATGGCAGATTAGATCATTTGGTTGTTATAAAATGTTAGGCTAATATGTCAACTCTCGATGTAATAATAGATTGCCTTTAAGAAATAAATGCAACGTTTGTAAAATGTATCATATAGAGGTCAAGTACCTCGCGATGTTATCAACTATTGTAATTCGTTTTTAATCTATATGGACGATGTCCGGATGATTAGTTTCGGATCCTTTCAGTTGGTATCAACATAAAGTTGGTGAGATATATAGGTTTGATACTAGCAGCGTTATAACTATAGACCACAAGATTTCATATATAAAAATATAATACACTCGCAAGTGTATAAAAAGCATTCCAAGCAGTGGGCACCCGATAACTAGCCTTAACAAGAGTGTGTACCCCTGAGTTATAATAATATGTGCACCGAATCAAGTGCGTTCCGTTAACCTCGAAGTACTAAACACCCGTTCTTCTAGTTTAGTAGTGACTAGAACAACATCTGGGTGGGGGTGTAAAACCCGATAGATCTATCTTTAGGATTCGCGCCTACCAGTTCATAAACCAATAGTTAAAGTTACCAAGCTAGGGGATTTTTGATTCAAACCCATGTAGAACGTAATTTTAGTCACTTGTGTCCATAACGTAAATCATTTATAAAAATAGCGCATGTATTCTCAGCCCAAAAATATTTAGAGTTTAAAAGGGAACTATATACTCACCTAATGTATTTTGTAGTAAAAATACATATAACATCATTGAACACGTATAAAGTTGGCCTCGGATTCACGAACCTATATCATTTGTATATTTATTAATATACATGATCGTAATCAAATAAATATATATACTATTATTAGTGATTTAATTTTTATATTAATAACTTATATATATATATATATATCATTTTTACTAAATGTACTCATTTTGTATATTGGAATATTTAATATAATTAGATTAGCTATATAAAATATATATATATATATATATATTTTATAACATTTGCTTGTGAAACTAGTAATTGTTATAACACTTAAATAATATTTGTCATATAAAAATAGTAATGAGTCTTTGGTATACATGTATATCAATACGTATGGCGACGTAAAGACACGGGAGAATTAGAAACATTATAATTCCAAGAAAATCATAAAAGTGAATAGATTCTTCTGGCGGTAGATGGAAGAGAAGAATGAAAGATATAAAAGTTAGAAGTATAACAAAAATCAGAACGGGATGAAGCATTTCAAAGGATACCTTAAAGTAGGAATTAAGGAGAAAGAGTAGAAGATGCGAGTTGTGAAAAATAAGGAAACGAAGGGGTGGATTTATAGTGAAATATCCGACAGAGAAATCGAAACAGATTACCGCATTAAATCAAAGAAGATTCTGATAGCCGAATAACCAAATCTTATTACGTAAGATTTTTCCTAAATCCCTTAAATCCCGGAAATCAATTCTAAACCACGTCATCGATTAAAAACGATTCCATATTTACTCATTTCATTTTTTTTTGTGATAGCTTCGCTCGTGCGTCTCACATAACCAAATCGTTTTATCTAAATCTTTCAATAATGATAAAATTTCATTATTACCTCATATTCGTCATGAAAACATTCCTATGGTTATTTATGACAACCTCTACCAAATTTCGAGGACGAAATTTCTTTAACGGATGGGTACTGTAACGACCCGGAAATTTCCGACCAAATTTAAACTCTAATCTCTATATGGTTCCGACACGATAAGCAAAAACCCTAAAGTTGACCCGCATTTTTTTTCGATCGTTCTATACTTATAAGATTAATATAAATTAAAACTTACCAACATGATAAGTAATCCAAATTGTCGAGATTTATATTTCCGAAAAGAGTTTTACACAACGTTTGACCGTCTAGTTTGACCGACGATATCACGAACTATACAATATATGATAATTATACGTTTGCGTATATATATGTATATATACATATTTAACATGATTAATGAATGTTTTAATATCTTATTTTGTATCAAAAACTATAAGTTATAAGTATATTTTGAAACTACTAACTTAAGTTTTCAAAACGATAACTATACGTAACGTTATTTGACATAAATACTTAAGACTTATAATGTTTATACATATATCGTATAAGTAATGTATTTACTCACTTTTAAGACTTAAATACATAAAATCATATAAGTGTATTCACAAAAGATAGCTATATTTGAATCCTCATTCCATTTTTCACAAAATTTCTATACGTATATCTAGAGTATAAGTACTCGTATCATACCTAGCTTCTATACGTATTTACTAATAGTACATACATGTCAAATCACTACCTAACCAGCCATTGTACATGCCCTTAGGGCTAGGTAATTGTATTTGGATGCAATTATGACTAAATACATAAAATGATTAATTGAAATTTTGTACATATATACACCATAATCACGTTTTTTATGGTGTATATATGTATCATCACTTTGTTTCATTTTACTTCAATATTTTAGCCAAAACACACACATACTTTGAAGCCTTAAAACCCTTAATCAATTCAGCAAAGTTTTCAAGAAGATCTAGCTTCAAAAACCATACTAAAACACCATAAGAAAACCATACAAAAACACTTCAAGAAAACCCTCCAAGAACACCAACTTACTTCCAATCTTTCATCCACTTCTATCATCCTTTTGATTCTAGCTTCTTACTCCTCTTTTACAGCAAACTTATCCAAGGAACTTGAGGTAGAAACTATGTTCATAACCTTATTCGATTCATATATATATAGCTATCTTATTTTGTGGTACAAAAGTTTAACAACAAGAACATAGTTTGAATGTTTTCAAACATGTTTGCAAACTAAATAGATCCTTCTAACTTAACTTTTAAAATACTTCAAGACCTGTAATATAACTTAAATATATGCTAATTTAATAAGGTAAAACTTGGTTTTTCAAAGTATAAGTATTTTTAGAAAAATGGTCATTAAATGATTTTTTTTGTAACAAAATGTTTAACTTCATATGTTTCACTAATGTTTCACTTATGCCGTATGATTTTGAATACAAACCAAGGTATTTACAGTTCATAGTCTTAAAGAAGAACTCGATCCAAGAAGATGGCAATTTGAATCAACGAAAACGGACTTGTAACGAAGAAACTATGACCGAAACAAAATTGGTTATCCTAGATCATTTCAACTACGGGATCAATTGGAAAAAAAAGATATAAATCACATATTTCTAAGATAACATGATATTTTATATATATGTACTCATAATTCAATTTCATATGGTTCAGGATCACCCGTAAACAACACGAGAAGATTAATCATAAGATCCCATGATTGTACGCAACACGTCATTTGACAACACCGGTACTTTATGTACGCAACACGTCATTTGACAACACCGGTACCATGGGTCAAGATTAATCTCGACCAACACATATACGATGGGGTTTTATGGGAGTTTTATTTATTTCGTTGGGGGTTTATTTATTGCGGGTATATTAAACATCTAAAAATGAACCATTAAAATTGAATTACTAACATCGAAACGCTAACTACGGACTAAGGTATTATTCAAAGTATTAAAAGTATTATAAATATATATACGAGATGTTTGTTTAAAATGAAAATATATTGATATATTATATATGGATAGGTTCGTGATATCAACCGGAAGACCAAGTCAAAAATATATATATCTTCGAGACAACAGTGAGTATATAGTCCCACTTTTAAACTCTAAATATTTCGGGATGAGAATACATGTATTTTATGTTTTACATTATGGACACAAGTAACTGAAAAATATATTCTACGTTGAGTTGTACCACTGGCATACTTCCCTGTAGCTTGGTAACTAATATTTACAGCGGTATTGTAAACGCGAATCCTGTTGATAGATCTATCGGGCCTGACAACCCCAACCGGACTGGACGACCAGTATTCAACGGTTGCACAGTACTTCGTTTTGTGACTACACTTGGTACAGTGTAGTAAGATTTCATATTAAAGGGAATATGCGACGTGATTAATTGTTAAGTATGGTTACCAAGTGCTCAACCACTTAGAATATTTTTATTGAAATGTTTATATACGAAATCTTGTGGTCCATTGTTATAACGCTGCTAGCATCAAACCTATATATCTCACCAACTTTATGTTGACGTTTTAAAGCATGTTATTCTCAGGTACGAATTAAGTCTTCCGCTGTGCATTAGCTCATGTTAAGAATACTACTTGGGACCATTTAAGCTATGATACAAGGACGTTGCATTCGAGTCATTGAAGTTCATTAAAGACTATTGTTATGAAAATGGCAGATTAGATCATTTGGTTGTTATAAAATGTTAGGCTAATATGTCAACTCTCGATGTAATAATAGATTGCCTTTAAGAAATAAATGCAACGTTTGTAAAATGTATCATATAGAGGTCAAGTACCTCGCGATGTTATCAACTATTGTAATTCGTTTTTAATCTATATGGACGATGTCCGGATGATTAGTTTCGGATCCTTTGTCATGTTATCCTTAAAGATCACATTTTTAGGAGTATATATGTATCATCATTTTTGAATCAACGAAAACGGACTTGTAACGAAGAAACTATGACCGAAACAAAATTGGTTATCCTAGATCATTTCAAGTACGGGATCAATTGGAAAAAAAAGATATAAATCACATATTTCTAAGATAACATGATATTTTATATATATGTACTCATAATTCAATTTCATATGGTTCAGGATCACCCGTAAACAACACGAGAAGATTAATCATAAGATCCCATGATTGTACGCAACACGTCATTTGACAACACCGGTACCATGGGTCAAGATTAATCTCGACCAACACATATACGATGGGGTTTTATGGGAGTTTTATTTATTTCGTTGGGGGTTTATTTATTGCGGGTATATTAAACATCTAAAAATGAACCATTAAAATTGAATTACTAACATCGAAACGCTAACTACGGACTAAGGAATTATTCAAAGTATTAAAAGTATTATAAATATATATACGAGATGTTTGTTTAAAATGAAAATATATTGATATATTATATATGGATAGGTTCGTGATATCAACCGGAAGACCAAGTCAAAAATATATATATCTTCGAGACAACAGTGAGTATATAGTCCCACTTTTAAACTCTAAATATTTCGGGATGAGAATACATGTATTTTATGTTTTACGTTATGGACACAAGTAACTGAAAAATATATTCTACGTTGAGTTGTACCACTGGCATACTTCCCTGTAGCTTGGTAACTGTTATTTACAGCGGTATTGTAAACGCGAATCCTGTTGATAGATCTATCGGGCCTGACAACCCCAACCGGACTGGACGACCAGTATTCAACGGTTGCACAGTACTTCGTTTTGCGACTACACCTTGGTACGGTGTAGTAAGATTTCATATTAAAGGGAATATGCGACGTGATTAAATGTTAAGTATGGTTACCAAGTGCTCAACCACTTAGAATATTTTTATTGAAATGATTATATACGAAATCTTGTGGTCCATTGTTATAACGCTGCTAGCATCAAACCTATATATCTCACCAACTTTATGTTGACGTTTTAAAGCATGTTGTTCTCAGGTACGAATTAAGTCTTCCGCTGTGCATTAGCTCATGTTAAGGATACTACTTGGGACCATTTAAGCTATGATACAAGGACGTTGCATTCGAGTCATTGAAGTTCATTAAAGACTATTGTTATGAAAATGGCAGATTAGATCATTTGGTTGTTATAAAATGTTAGGCTAATATGTCAACTCTCGATGTAATAATAGATTGCCTTTAAGAAATAAATGCAACGTTTGTAAAATGTATCATATAGAGGTCAAGTACCTCGCGATGTTATCAACTATTGTAATTCGTTTTTAATCTATATGGACGATGTCCGGATGATTAGTTTCGGATCCTTTCAGTTGGTATCAGAGCGTTGGTCTTAGCGAACCAGGCCTTGCATTAGTGTGTCTAACTAGTAGTTGTTAGGATACATTAAGTGAGTCTGGACTTTGACCGTGTCTGCCTGTCAAAAGTTTTGCTTATCAATCCTAGTCGGAAATCATCTGCTTATCATCCTTAGGGAACTGCCTGCTTATCATTCTTAAGTCTAGACACGTCTTACTGCATTTAGTGCATCGATAGTGTATAGACAAAATTCATATCTTAGCGTATCTGTTACTATAGACATTGCCTGACGTATTTCAAAGATTCTCCGTAATTCATGGGATTTTGATATTATATATACATATGTAAATTATGTATTGAAGAGTACCAAACCCAACTCCTATAATCTATTCCAAACCAAAAATTCACTTCTCCGACTATACAAGATGGATTCTTCATCCAGTTCGAATTCCTCCGACTTCGATAGCTACGCCGATATGGATTTCCATTCGAGCTCCGAGAACAGCGTCACCGGAATGGATCAACCAATTTCCCATCATCTATTTTGGATGAATTGGGGATGGGTTCGTAATATACTAAATCTCTGGAGGCAAGAAGAAGGTGATCCATTCCATCCACCAAATTGTCCTCTTAACGATGAACCTGAAGCACTTACCGGTGAACCTATTCGAAACACCATTTTCTCGCTCATTTCTAGAGTATCTCGTCATGATTACATACTATCCCATATTTCGAATCTTGTTCATTCGCTCGTTCCAACCGTCAATCATCCCGGTATAATAGAAGAAGTCAACGAGCTTCGCGCTCGGGTAGTGGCTTTAGAAAATACGGTGCGAAGGTTACAAACACCAGCAGCAGCACCAGCAGCATAATCTATACCACCATCATCAACGCCGACAGTACTCTTGTCACCCCCAAAATCTCAACATCACAATCTGTATCTCGAATATCAACATCACACGACTCAATATCTGTACTTCGAGTATGATCTTCGTTCTATATATCGTTCTACATCGATTATCTTCGCTTTACGTATCGTATGACGATTATGTAATTTCTAAAGTCTTAGAGATTATGTAATCTAGAATTAACGATAAATCAAATGAGTTTATTATCTTATTGACTCATTAAATCTATGATTATCTCTGAAGAAAATATATATGCAAGTATATTTTCATAAAGATAGTAATTAAAAATTCCTTCGTACAAACTAATAATGATGAAAATATTTTAACGGGTGGGTAGTACCCGAGGAATATTTAGAATTCACATTAATAAGTTATATTGTACATTCTTGAATCTGATTCAACGGTCATTTGTTATTTTACTTACAACCATCGATATACGTATCCGTTCACCCCAGAATAACCATTTCCATTTAAATTTCATATTTGAATTTTTTTTTACCTATCCAAATCCAACAAGTGGCATAAAGAAGAAACATTGGACAATTAAAATGAAATAAAATGTTGATTATAACATATGAAACTAAACAATTCTTCAATTTTGCCACTTGATTTCATCCTAAACCTCATTTGTACTTCGACAATTATAATCCTCATTCAAATCTTTTCATGATTCTTGAAAACACCTCGATCGAGAAGTTGAACCAGCCGCACCTCGTTTACGGAAGAAAGATTTATGCATACAGTGATGCACCTGAAAAATTTTCGAAACCGAAGTTATAGTTAAAACGTATCCGCGTCGAATTCCTTATCATTCATTATCAAAAACAATCATACGATTCCTTTTCAAGAAGCTAATTTTGTCACAGCTCCACTTCGACTTCTCAGTGAGACTACTCCTATTATAATCTCGATATTTATACTTTGTCCTTTCAACGTTGTTACCGGAGAACCTTTTTCACAACATCATCAGCAGACGTACCAGCAACTCGTTATCTCTTTGGCGAAACCCGCAATCAGTATTTTGAAAATCTCGTAGAAATTCTCCCAGTTATACCGAGAACGACTATCCCTAAGAATTACATTTTTCGAATGTGAAGTTCTGAAAAACATCCTGGACTATGAAGTAGTTCTTGAAATGCTGAAGAAGCAGAAAAAAAAAAAAAAAAAAAAAAAAAAAAAAAAAAAAAAAAAAAAAACTGTAAACGACTTTAACAGTCAAAAGTTTAATGATGAAGTACATTGTATTGGTAAAGCTTAGAAAAAGAGGAGAGTTGGAACTGGAAAACGGATTGAGCAAAGTATGAAGGAGGATGTAGATAAATCACAAGAACTGAATCTGCTTTCAAAGGATTCAAACGATTCAGTGCTTGCTGAAACCATTAGTAAAAAAAAAAAACCTACCCCTTATCCTAA
This sequence comes from Rutidosis leptorrhynchoides, assembly GCF_046630445.1. Taxonomy (NCBI): domain Eukaryota; kingdom Viridiplantae; phylum Streptophyta; class Magnoliopsida; order Asterales; family Asteraceae; genus Rutidosis; species Rutidosis leptorrhynchoides. The sequence goes on from NC_092334.1 coordinate 513,012,116, forward strand.
ACCTTTCCCGATGATATTCTTCATCATCATCTTATCTTAGATATTATAAGATATCTTCATATCTTTTGTTATACATATCCTCCATATTTCTGGAGATATTCTCACAACTGTTCTTATCCAAAATCATGTATTTCTCCGTAATATCTGCGTTACAATATAAAAGAAACTGTGTTAGTTTCTAAGTTCTAAAACCTTCAAGTTTAAAATAGAAATGTTTTGAAGTAGTGTTGGGAACTGATACATGAATTAGTATAATATAATGAAACTTGATCAACTTCATTATATTACAGTAAGTCATGTTAAGTTTCTAATGGAATGTGATGATTCACAGTACCGTCATCATGTGCCATGTTACACGGCTCTTACATTCTATCAAGTCTCCAAACATATTAGAACGTATCACCTTGATAGTTCTATTTTCCCGGAATATTCGAGTAATTTAACGAATCAAGATCGTGCCATTACAATTTTATTCTAAAACCAATAGCTAGGTTCATTCCAAATTTTATACCTACGAATTCCGAACTATTGATCGCTTGACTCAAGGACGGGAAGAAGAAACGAAGGGACAAAGTCCCAAAAATAGAAATTGGGGTATAGATCACAGCAAATAGGAGAGAATATTAACTATGGATGACAATGATTATGGAAAACAGAAGCAGGAGCATCGAAGTATAAGGAAAGATATCAAACCCAACAACCACCCAGAAACTACAAACCATGTATATCAATACGTATGGCGACGTAAAGACACGGGAGAATTAGAAACATTATAATTCCAAGAAAATCATAAAAGTGAATAGATTCTTCTGGCGGTAGATGGAAGAGAAGAATGAAAGATATAAAAGTTAGAAGTATAACAAAAATCAGAACGGGATGAAGCATTTCAAAGGATACCTTAAAGTAGGAATTAAGGAGAAAGAGTAGAAGATGCGAGTTGTGAAAAATAAGGAAACGAAGGGGTGGATTTATAGTGAAATATCCGACAGAGAAATCGAAACAGATTACCGCATTAAATCAAAGAAGATTCTGATCGCCGAATAACCAAATCTTATTACGTAAGATTTTTCCTAAATCCCTTAAATCCCGGAAATCAATTCTAAACCACGTCATCGATTAAAAACGATTCCATATTTACTCATTTCATTTTTTTTTTGTGATAGCTTCGCTCGTGCGTCTCACATAACCAAATCGTTTTATCTAAATCTTTCAATAATGATAAAATTTCATTATTACCTCATATTCGTCATGAAAACATTCCTATGGTTATTTATGACAACCTCTACCAAATTTCGAGGACGAAATTTCTTTAACGGATGGGTACTGTAACGACCCGGAAATTTCCGACCAAATTTAAACTCTAATCTCTATATGGTTCCGACACGATAAGCAAAAACCCTAAAGTTGACCCGCATTTTTTTTTCGATCGTTCTATACTTATAAGATTAATATTTACATAAATTAAAACTTACCAACATGATAAGTAATCCAAATTGTCGAGATTTATATTTCCGAAAAGAGTTTTACACAACGTTTGACCGTCTAGTTTGACCGACGATATCACGAACTATACAATATATGATAATTATACGTTTGCGTATATATATGTATATATACATATTTAACATGATTAATGAATGTTTTAATATCTTATTTTGTATCAAAAACTATAAGTTATAAGTATATTTTGAAACTACTAACTTAAGTTTTCAAAACGATAACTATACGTAACGTTATTTGACATAAATACTTAAGACTTATAATGTTTATACATATATCGTATAAGTAATGTATTTACTCACTTTTAAGACTTAAATACATAAAATCATATAAGTGTATTCACAAAAGATAGCTATATTTGAATCCTCATTCCATTTTTCACAAAATTTCTATACGTATATCTAGAGTATTTGTACTCGTATCATACCTAGCTTCTATACGTATTTACTATTGGTATATACACATCAAATCACCACCTAACCAGCCCTTGTTACTACCCTAGGTATAAGGTAATTGCTTTTGTATTATTGTTTGACAAATACATAAGATTACAAACTAAAATTTTGTCATGTTATCCTTAAAGATCACATTTTTAGGAGTATATATGTATCATCATTTTGATTCATTTACTACTTCAATCTCCTAGCTAAAACACACACACTTATAACCCTTAAACACCTTCAACAATTCAGTAAAGTTCTAAGAAGATCTAGCTTCAAAAACCTTACATAAACACCATAAGAAAACCATACAAAAACACTTCAAGAAAACCTTCCAAGAACACCAACTTACTTCCAATCTTTCATCCACTTCTATCACCCTTTTGATTCTAGCTTCTTACTCCTCTTTTACAGCAAACTTATCCAAGGAACTTGAGGTAGAATCTATGTTCATAACCTTGTTCGATTCATATATATATAGCTATCTTATTTTGTGGTACAAAAGTTTAACAACAAGAACATAGTTTGAATGTTTTCAAACTTGTTTGCAAACTAAATAGATCCTTCTAACTTAACTTTTAAAATACTTCAAGACCTGTAATATAACTTAAATATATGCTAATTTAATAAGGTAAAACTTGGTTTTTCAAAGTATAAGTATTTTTAGAAAAATGGTCATTAAATGATTTTTTTTTTTGTAACAAAATGTTTAACTTCATATGTTTCACTAATGTTTCACTTATTCCGTATGATTTTGAATACAAACCAAGGTATTTACAGTTCATAGTCTTAAAGAAGAACTCGATCCAAGAAGATGGCAATTTGAATCAACGAAAACGGACTTGTAACGAAGAAACTATGACCGAAACAAAATTGGTTATCCTAGATCATTTCAACTACGGGATCAATTGGAAAAAAAAGATATAAATCACATATTTCTAAGATAACATGATATTTTATATATATGTACTCATAATTCAATTTCATATGGTTCAGGATCACCCGTAAACAACACGAGAAGATTAATCATAAGATCCCATGATTGTACGCAACACGTCATTTGACAACACCGGTACCATGGGTCAAGATTAATCTCGACCAACACATATACGATGGGGTTTTATGGGAGTTTTATTTATTTCGTTGGGGGTTTATTTATTGCGGGTATATTAAACATCTAAAAATGAACCATTAAAATTGAATTACTAACATCGAAACGCTAACTACGGACTAAGGAATTATTCAAAGTATTAAAAGTATTATAAATATATATACGAGATGTTTGTTTAAAATGAAAATATATTGATATATTATATATGGATAGGTTCGTGATATCAACCGGAAGACCAAGTCAAAAATATATATATCTTCGAGACAACAGTGAGTATATAGTCCCACTTTTAAACTCTAAATATTTCGGGATGAGAATACATGTATTTTATGTTTTACGTTATGGACACAAGTAACTGAAAAATATATTCTACGTTGAGTTGTACCACTGGCATACTTCCCTGTAGCTTGGTAACTGTTATTTACAGCGGTATTGTAAACGCGAATCCTGTTGATAGATCTATCGGGCCTGACAACCCCAACCGGACTGGACGACCAGTATTCAACGGTTGCACAGTACTTCGTTTTGCGACTACACCTTGGTACGGTGTAGTAAGATTTCATATTAAAGGGAATATGCGACGTGATTAAATGTTAAGTATGGTTACCAAGTGCTCAACCACTTAGAATATTTTTATTGAAATGATTCTATACGAAATCTTGTGGTCCATTGTTATAACGCTGCTAGCATCAAACCTATATATCTCACCAACTTTATGTTGACGTTTTAAAGCATGTTGTTCTCAGGTACGAATTAAGTCTTCCGCTGTGCATTAGCTCATGTTAAGGATACTACTTGGGACCATTTAAGCTATGATACAAGGACGTTGCATTCGAGTCATTGAAGTTCATTAAAGACTATTGTTATGAAAATGGCAGATTAGATCATTTGGTTGTTATAAAATGTTAGCCTAACATTTTATAACAACCAAATGACCTAATCTGCCATTTTCATAACAATAGTCTTTAATGAACTTCAATGACTCGAATGCAACGTCCTTGTATCATAGCTTAAATGGTCCCAAGTAGTATCCTTAACATGAGCTAATGCACAGCGGAAGACTTAATTCGTACCTGAGAACAACATGCTTTAAAACGTCAACATAAAGTTGGTGAGATATATAGGTTTGATGCTAGCAGCGTTATAACAATGGACCACAAGATTTCGTATATAATCATTTCAATAAAAATATTCTAAGTGGTTGAGCACTTGGTAACCATACTTAACATTTAATCACGTCGCATATTCCCTTTAATATGAAATCTTACTACACCGTACCAAGGTGTAGTCGCAAAACGAAGTACTGTGCAACCGTTGAATACTGGTCGTCCAGTCCGGTTGGGGTTGTCAGGCCCGATAGATCTATCAACAGGATTCGCGTTTACAATACCGCTGTAAATAACAGTTACCAAGCTACAGGGAAGTATGCCAGTGGTACAACTCAACGTAGAATATATTTTTCAGTTACTTGTGTCCATAACGTAAAACATAAAATACATGTATTCTCATCCCGAAATATTTAGAGTTTAAAAGTGGGACTATATACTCACTGTTGTCTCGAAGATATATATATTTTTGACTTGGTCTTCCGGTTGATATCACGAACCTATCCATATATAATATATCAATATATTTTCATTTTAAACAAACATCTCGTATATATATTTATAATACTTTTAATACTTTGAATAATTCCTTAGTCCGTAGTTAGCGTTTCGATGTTAGTAATTCAATTTTAATGGTTCATTTTTAGATGTTTAATATACCCGCAATAAATAAACCCCCAACGAAATAAATAAAACTCCCATAAAACCCCATCGTATATGTGTTGGTCGAGATTAATCTTGACCCATGGTACCGGTGTTGTCAAATGACGTGTTGCGTACATAAAGTACCGGTGTTGTCAAATGACGTGTTGCGTACAATCATGGGATCTTATGATTAATCTTCTCGTGTTGTTTACGGGTGATCCTGAACCATATGAAATTGAATTATGAGTACATATATATAAAATATCATGTTATCTTAGAAATATGTGATTTATATCTTTTTTTTTCCAATTGATCCCGTAGTTGAAATGATATAGGATAACCAATTTTGTTTCGGTCATAGTTTCTTCGTTACAAGTCCGTTTTCGTTGATTCAAATTGCCATCTTCTTGGATCGAGTTCTTCTTTAAGACTATGAACTGTAAATACCTTGGTTTGTATTCAAAATCATACGGCATAAGTGAAACATTAGTGAAACATATGAAGTTAAACATTTTGTTACAAAAAAAAAAAAAATCATTTAATGACCATTTTTCTAAAAATACTTATACTTTGAAAAACCAAGTTTTACCTTATTAAATTAGCATATATTTAAGTTATATTACAGGTCTTGAAGTATTTTAAAAGTTAAGTTAGAAGGATCTATTTAGTTTGCAAACAAGTTTGAAAACATTCAAACTATGTTCTTGTTGTTAAACTTTTGTACCACAAAATAAGATAGCTATATATATATGAATCGAACAAGGTTATGAACATAGATTCTACCTCAAGTTCCTTGGATAAGTTTGCTGTAAAAGAGGAGTAAGAAGCTAGAATCAAAAGGGTGATAGAAGTGGATGAAAGATTGGAAGTAAGTTGGTGTTCTTGGAAGGTTTTCTTGAAGTGTTTTTGTATGGTTTTCTTATGGTGTTTATGTAAGGTTTTTGAAGCTAGATCTTCTTAGAACTTTACTGAATTGTTGAAGGTGTTTAAGGGTTATAAGTGTGTGTGTTTTAGCTAGGAGATTGAAGTAGTAAATGAATCAAAATGATGATACATATATACTCCTAAAAATGTGATCTTTAAGGATAACATGACAAAATTTTAGTTTGTAATCTTATGTATTTGTCAAACAATAATACAAAAGCAATTACCTTATACCTAGGGTAGTAACAAGGGCTGGTTAGGTGGTGATTTGATGAGTATATACCAATAGTAAATACGTATAGAAGCTAGGTATGATACGAGTACAAATACTCTAGATATACGTATAGAAATTTTGTGAAAAATGGAATGAGGATTCAAATATAGCTATCTTTTGTGAATACACTTATATGATTTTATGTATTTAAGTCTTAAAAGTGAGTAAATACATTACTTATACGATATATGTATAAACATTATAAGTCTTAAGTATTTATGTCAAATAACGTTACGTATAGTTATCGTTTTGAAAACTTAAGTTAGTAGTTTCAAAATATACTTATAACTTATAGTTTTTGATACAAAATAAGATATTAAAACATTCATTAATCATGTTAAATATGTATATATACATATATATACGCAAACGTATAATTATCATATATTGTATAGTTCGTGATATCGTCGGTCAAACTAGACGGTCAAACGTTGTGTAAAACTCTTTTCGGAAATATAAATCTCGACAATTTGGATTACTTATCATGTTGGTAAGTTTTAATTTATGTAAATATTAATCTTATAAGTATAGAACGATCGAAAAAAAAATGCGGGTCAACTTTAGGGTTTTTGCTTATCGTGTCGGAACCATATAGAGATTAGAGTTTAAATTTGGTCGGAAATTTCCGGGTCGTTACAGTACCCATCCGTTAAAGAAATTTCGTCCTCGAAATTTGGTAGAGGTTGTCATAAATAACCATAGGAATGTTTTCATGACGAATATGAGGTAATAATGAAATTTTATCATTATTGAAAGATTTAGATAAAACGATTTGGTTATGTGAGACGCACGAGCGAAGCTATCACAAAAAAAAAATGAAATGAGTAAATATGGAATCGTTTTTAATCGATGACGTGGTTTAGAATTGATTTCCGGGATTTAAGGGATTTAGGAAAAATCTTACGTAATAAGATTTGGTTATTCGGCGATCAGAATCTTCTTTGATTTAATGCGGTAATCTGTTTCGATTTCTCTGTCGGATATTTCACTATAAATCCACCCCTTCGTTTCCTTATTTTTCACAACTCGCATCTTCTACTCTTATTACAATCTCGATATATATATATACGTTGTTCTTTCGCCATCGTTACCGGAGAACCTTTTATATTCCATCATATTACCATCAGCGTTTAATCATCTAAAAATACAATTCTCCTTAAACCATCTTGGTTTGATAACCAATGACCCAGATCCGATAACTTTGAAAATACTGACGAAGCAGCATGTTGTAGAAGGTCTTAATGACCAAATGTTGATGATAAAAGAAGGAAGTGTTAGGAACGCTCGATAGAAAATTGGTACTGAAAACCGGATTGAACAAACCATGAAGGAGACTCTGAACAAGTTACAAGGACTAAACTTGTACATAAAGAATTATGACGATTCTGTAGCAAACACCTTGCTTCTGAATCTAAACCCTTACGGGTCAATCTTCATCATCATCCTTCGACATTAGAAATTCCAAGATATTATCATATCTTTCATTATAAATATCCTCAATATTTCTGAAGATATTTTCACCACTATCCTTATCTGAAATCATTTATCTCTCTGTAATATCTGCGTTACAATATAAAGGAAACTGTGTTAGTTTCTAAATCCTTCAAGTTTAAAATAGGAATGTTCTGAAGCAGTGTTGGGAACTGATGCATGAACTAGTATAATATAATGAAACTTGATCAACTTCATTATATTACAGTAAGTCATGTTAAGTTTCTAATGGAATATGATGATTCACAGTACCGTCATCATGTGCCATGTTACACGACTTTTACATTCTATCCAATTCCGAAACATATTAAGAACAAATCATCTTGATAGTTCTATTTTCCTGGATATTCTGGTAATTTGACAAATCAAAATCGTGCCATTACCATTCCTTTCTTAGAGCATTAGCTATGTTCATTCCGAATTTTATACCTACGAATTTCGAACTATTGATCGCTTGACTCAAGGACGGGAAGAAGAAACGAAGGGACAAAGTCCCAAAATAGAAATTGGGGTATAGATTACAGCAAATAGGAGAGAGTATTAACTATGGATGACAATGATTATGGAAAACAGAAGCAGGAGCATCGAAATATAAGGAAAGATATCAAACCCAATAACCACCCAGAAACTACAAACCGTGTGTATCAATACGTATGGCGACGTAAAGACACGGGAGAATTAGAAACATTATAATTCCAAGAAAATCATAAAAGTGAATAGATTCTTCTAGCGGTAGATGAAAGAGAAGAATGAAAGATATGAAAGTTAGAAGTATAACAAAAATCAGAACGGGATGAAGCATTTTAAAGGATACCTTAAGGTATGAATTAGAGGAGGAAGAGTAAGAGATGTGAGGTATGGAAGTAAGAAAGGGAAGGAGGTGGATTTATAGTGAAATATCCAACAAAGAAATCGAAACAGATTATCGCATTAAATCAAAGGAGATCCTGTTTTCTAAATCATCGAAGAACCAAATCTTATTACATAAGATTTTCTTTAAATCCCTTAAATTCTGGAAATCAATCCTAATCTCGACATCGGTTAAAACAATTCTATATTCACTCATTTCATTCTTTTGTGATAGCTTCACTCGTGCGCTTCACATGACCGAATCATTTTATCCATATCTTCCAATAATGATAAAACTCTATTAATACCTCATATTCGTCATGAAAACATTCCTATTGTTATTTATGACAACCTCTACCAAATTTCGGGACGAAATTTCTTTAACGGGTGGGTACTGTAACGACCCAGATTTTTCCGATCGTTTTACACTTATAAGATTAATATTTACATAAATTAAAACTTACCAACATGATAAGCAATCTAAATTGTTGAGATTTATGATTTTGAAAAGAGTTTTACATAACGTTTAACCGTCTAGTTTGACCGATGATATCACGAACTATACAATATATGTTAATTATACGTTTGTGTATATATATGTATATATACATATTTAACATGATTTAAGGATGTTTAAATATCTCATTTTGTATTAATAACAATAAGTTATAAGTATATTTTGAAACTACTAACTTAAGCTTTCAAAACGATAACTATACGTAACGTTATTTGACATAAATACTTACGACCTATAATGTTTATACATATATCGTATATATAATGTATTTAATCACTTTTAAAGACTTAAATACATAAAACAATATAAGTATATTCACAAAAGATAGCTATATTTGAATCCTCATTCCATTTTTCACAAGATTTCTATACGTATATCTAGAGTATATGTACTCGTATCATACCTAGCTTCTATACATATTTACTATTGGTATATACACATCAAATCACCACCAACCAGCCCTTGTTCATGCCTTATGTATAAGGTAACTACTTTTGTTATTTAGTATGACAATTTCACATGATTAAAAGATCTTTTCACAAAATTACAAATTTATACACCTTTTACACCACCATAAATACATGCATCCATTTTCAATTTTTGGAACATCATTTCTCTAGCTAAACACACACACTTACTAGCCTCATGTCTCTCTAAGAACTCCAGCAAAAATCCTCTCAAGAATCACCTTAAACACCACCATAAAAAGATCAACAAAAACACTACAAAAATACAACTTTCAATTCAAGTTTATGTCTTAAGTTGCTTCCAATCTTTCATCCAATTTCATCACTCTTTTGGTTCTAGGTTTTTACTCCTCTTTTACAGCAATCTTGTCCAAGTAACTTGAGGTAGTAACTTTGTTCATAACCTTATTCGATTCATATATATATAGCTATCTTATTGTATGGTATACAATTTTAACAACAAAAACATAGTTTGAATGATTTCAAACTTGTTTGCAAACTAAATAGATCCTTCTAACTTAACTTTTAAAATACTTCAAGACCTGTAATATAACTTAAATATATGCTAATTTAACAAGGTATAACTTGGTTTTTCAAAGAATACCTTAAAAACTGTTTTTATGACGTCGGAGTGCAACCGGGGGCTGTTTTGGGTTGGATAATTAAAAACCATCTTGAACTTTGAATTGGAGGTTTATATTCTGGAAAAATGATATTTCTTATGAATATGTTAACACATAAAAATTTCATGATTTAATTCATAGTATAAGTATTTTTAGAAAAATGGTCATTAAATGATGTTTTTGTAACAAAAATGATTAACTTCATAAGTTTCACCAAAATTTGACCTATGACCTATGATTTCGAATACAAACTAAGGTATTTACAGTTCATATTCTTAAAGAGGGACTCGATCCAAGGAAGTGGAAAGTTGAATCAACGAAAACGGAGTTGTAACGAAGAAATTATGACCAAAACAAAATCGGATATCCAAGACTAGTTTAGCCACGAAAATAATTGGAGAAAATTAAATAAATCACATCTTCCTAAAGTAACATGATATTTTATACATATATACTCATAATTTAATTTTATATGGTTCAGGATCACCCGTAAACAATACGAGAAGATTAATCATAAGATCCCATGATTGTACGCAACACGTCATTTGACAACACCGGTACTTTATGTACGCAACACGTCATTTGACAACACCGGTACCATGGGTCAAGATTAATCTCGACCAATACATATACGATGGGGGTTTTATTTATTTCATTGGGGGTTTATTAAACAACTAAATATGAACCATTAAAATTGAATTACTAACATCGGACTGCTAACTACGGACTAAGGAATTATTAAAAGTATTAAAAGTATTATAAGTATATATATGTGACGATTGTTTAAAAAGAAAAGGTATTGATATATTATATATGGATAGGTTCGTGATATCAATCGGATACCAAGTCGAAATTACATATCTTCAAGACAAAAGTGAGTATATAGTCCCACTTTTAAACTCTAAATATTTCGGGATGAGAATACATGTATTTTATGTTTTACGCTATGGACACAAGTAACTGAAAAATATATTCTACGTTGAGTTGTACCACTGGCATACTTCCCTGTAGCTTGGTAACTAATATTTACAGCGGTATTGTAAACGCGAATCCTGTTGATAGATCTATCGGGCCTGACAACCCCAACCGGACTGGACGACCAGTATTCAACGGTTGCACAGTACTTCGTTTCGTGACTACACCTTGGTACGGTGTAGTAAGATTTCATAATAAAGGGAATATGCGACGTGATTAAATGTTAAGTATGGTTACCAAGTGCTCAACCACTTAGAATATTTTTATTAAAATGTTTATATATGAAATCTTGTGTTCCATTGTTATAACGCTGCTAGCATCAAACCTATATATCTCACCAACTTTATGTTGACGTTTTAAAGCATGTTATTCTCAGGTATGAATTAAGTCTTCCGCTGTGCATTAGCTCATGTTAAGGATACTACTTGGGACCTTTTAAGCCATGATACAAAGACGTTGCATTCGAGTCATTGGAGTTCAATAGAGAATATAAATAAGTAAATGACAGATTAGGTCATTTGGATATTATGAAATGTTAGACGAAAATGTCAAATATTGATGTAATGATAGTTTGCCTTTTAAGAATAAATGCAACGTTTGTAAAATGTATCATATAGAGGTCAAGTACCTCGCAATGTTATCATATGTTATTGTATTCGTCCCTATGGATTGGGTCGGGTCGTCTCATGTGGTATCAGAGCGTTGGTCTTAGCGAACCAGGCCTTGCATTAGTGTGTTTAACTGGTAGTTGTTAGGATGCATTAGTGAGTCTGGACTTTGACCGTGTCTACATGTCAAAAGTTTTGCTTATCATATCTAGTCGAAAATCATCTGCTTATCATCCTTAAGAATTGCCTGCTTAGTATTCTTAAGTCTAGACACGTCTTACTGCATTTGGTGCATCGATAGTGTATAGACAAAATTCGTATCCTAGCGTATCTGTTGCGATAGACATTGCCTGACGAATTTCAAAGATTCTCCGTAATTCACGGGATTTTGAGTATTATAAATACATATGTAAATTATGTATTGAAGAATACCAAACCCAACTCCTATAATCTATTCCAAACCAAAAATTCATTTCCCCGACTGTACAAGATGAACTCTGCGTCCAGTTCGAATTCCTCCGACTCCGACAGCTACGCTGATATGGATTTCCATTCGGGCTCCGAAGGCAGCGTCACTGGAATGGATCAACCAATTTCTCATCATCTATTCTGGATGAATTGGGGATGGGTTCGTAGTATACTAAATTATTGGAGACAAGAAGAAGGTGATCCCTTTCACCCACCGAATTGCCCCATTGGCGACGAACCTGAAGCACTTACCGGCGAACCTGTTTGAGAAACCATTTTCTCTCTCATTTCTAGAGTATCTCGTCACGATTATATCCTATCCCATATTTCGGATCTTGTTCATTCGCTCACTCCAACCACCAATCATCCTGGTGTACTAGCAGAAATTAACGAACTTCGCGCTCGTGTGACGGCTTTGGAGAACACGGTGCGAAGGTTACAAACACCAGCAGCAGCACCAGCAGCATAACCAGTACCGTTAACAACATCAACCTCGCAATCTTCAGTACCAGTAGCATCATCGACGTCAACGACATCATCAGCATCAACACCAACCGTATCATTACCACCACCAATAATCACATCCGCACCACGTACCTCAACATCATCATCTGAACTTCGAATATGATCTTTGTTCTACATATCATTCTACACCGATTACCTCTTCTTTACGTATCGTTCTTCGTTCGACATGACGATTATGTAATCTCTAATGTTTTGGAGATTATGTAATCTAGTAATAACGATAAATCAAATGAGTTGAATATTTTATTGACTCATTAAATTCATAGTTACCTCCGAAGAAAATATATATGCAAATATATTTTCATAAATATTGTAATTAAAAATTTCATTCGTACAAACTGTTAATGATGAAAATATTTTAACGGGTGGGTAGTACCCAAGGAATATTTAGAATTCACATTAACAAGTTACACTGTACATTCTTCGAATCTGATTCAACGATCATTTATTATCCTACTTACAATTACCGATATACGTATCCGTTCACCCCAGATTAACCATTTCCATTTAAATTTCATATTTGGATTTTTACCTATCCGAATCCAACAAGTGGCATAATGAAGAAACATTGGCAAAATAAAAATTGTTAGAAACAGATGAATTAATTAATTGAAATTGTGATAGGATTACACGCTAACTGTTCCAGCTAACTGTTCCCAGCTAACTGATTAATATTTAATTTATCGCAATTTACATTCTTGCAATTTTAATTTCTGTACTTTACATACCGTCGGGACACATGTACAACAACACGTCGGATTAATTCTGAGACAACACGTTGTATAATGGGTCATGATATATATTTATTTATTTTACGCATTTTAAATAACGGGACACGTGTACAAGGTTTCGACTTATCATATTGATCCATCTATATATATATTTCGGAACAACCATAGACACTCTATATGTGAAGGTGGGAGTTGGCTATACAGGGTCGGAGTTGATTCCAAAATATATATATACTTTGAGTTGTGATCGACACCGAGACCAGTACACGGGTCACGATACGTATTAAGTAATTCGAATATTATATATTTAGTTCATATATGAATTTATTGAACCATTGGACAATCGGACTATTGGACTGCTAACTTTGGACAATTAAAAATGAGTTAAAATGATGATTATTACATATGAAACTAAACAATCCTTCAAGTTTGCCACTTGATTCTATTTTAAACCTCATTTGTATCTTGACGATTACAATTCGCATTCACAACTTTTCATGATTCTTGAAAACATCTCGATCGAGAAGTTCAACCAGCCGCACCTCGTCTACGGAATAAAGATTTATGCATACAGTTATGCACCTAAAAATTTTTGAACTCGAAGTTATAGTTAAAACGTATCCGCATCGAATTCCTTATCATCCATTAGCAAAAACAATCACGCGATTCCTTTTCAATTAACTAATTTTGTCACAGCTCCACTTCGATATCTCAGTAAGACTACTCTTATTACAATCTCGATATATATATATACGTTGTTCTTTCGCCATCGTTACCGGAGAACCTTTTATATTCCATCATATTACCATCAGCGTTTAATCATCTAAAAATACAATTCTCCTTAAACCATCTTGGTTTGATAACCAATGACCCAGATCCGATAACTTTGAAAATACTGACGAAGCAGCATGTTGTAGAAGGTCTTAATGACCAAATGTTGATGATAAAAGAAGGAAGTGTTAGGAACGCTCGATAGAAAATTGGTACTGAAAACCGGATTGAACAAACCATGAAGGAGACTCTGAACAAGTTACAAGGACTAAACTTGTACATAAAGAATTATGACGATTCTGTAGCAAACACCTTGCTTCTGAATCTAAACCCTTACGGGTCAATCTTCATCATCATCCTTCGACATTAGAAATTCCAAGATATTATCATATCTTTCATTATAAATATCCTCAATATTTCTGAAGATATTTTCACCACTATCCTTATCTGAAATCATTTATCTCTCTGTAATATCTGCGTTACAATATAAAGGAAACTGTGTTAGTTTCTAAATCCTTCAAGTTTAAAATAGGAATGTTCTGAAGCAGTGTTGGGAACTGATGCATGAACTAGTATAATATAATGAAACTTGATCAACTTCATTATATTACAGTAAGTCATGTTAAGTTTCTAATGGAATATGATGATTCACAGTACCGTCATCATGTGCCATGTTACACGACTTTTACATTCTATCCAATTCCGAAACATATTAAGAACAAATCATCTTGATAGTTCTATTTTCCTGGATATTCTGGTAATTTGACAAATCAAAATCGTGCCATTACCATTCCTTTCTTAGAGCATTAGCTATGTTCATTCCGAATTTTATACCTACGAATTTCGAACTATTGATCGCTTGACTCAAGGACGGGAAGAAGAAACGAAGGGACAAAGTCCCAAAATAGAAATTGGGGTATAGATTACAGCAAATAGGAGAGAGTATTAACTATGGATGACAATGATTATGGAAAACAGAAGCAGGAGCATCGAAATATAAGGAAAGATATCAAACCCAATAACCACCCAGAAACTACAAACCGTGTGTATCAATACGTATGGCGACGTAAAGACACGGGAGAATTAGAAACATTATAATTCCAAGAAAATCATAAAAGTGAATAGATTCTTCTAGCGGTAGATGAAAGAGAAGAATGAAAGATATGAAAGTTAGAAGTATAACAAAAATCAGAACGGGATGAAGCATTTTAAAGGATACCTTAAGGTATGAATTAGAGGAGGAAGAGTAAGAGATGTGAGGTATGGAAGTAAGAAAGGGAAGGAGGTGGATTTATAGTGAAATATCCAACAAAGAAATCGAAACAGATTATCGCATTAAATCAAAGGAGATCCTGTTTTCTAAATCATCGAAGAACCAAATCTTATTACATAAGATTTTCTTTAAATCCCTTAAATTCTGGAAATCAATCCTAATCTCGACATCGGTTAAAACAATTCTATATTCACTCATTTCATTCTTTTGTGATAGCTTCACTCGTGCGCTTCACATGACCGAATCATTTTATCCATATCTTCCAATAATGATAAAACTCTATTAATACCTCATATTCGTCATGAAAACATTCCTATTGTTATTTATGACAACCTCTACCAAATTTCGGGACGAAATTTCTTTAACGGGTGGGTACTGTAACGACCCAGATTTTTCCGATCGTTTTACACTTATAAGATTAATATTTACATAAATTAAAACTTACCAACATGATAAGCAATCTAAATTGTTGAGATTTATGATTTTGAAAAGAGTTTTACATAACGTTTAACCGTCTAGTTTGACCGATGATATCACGAACTATACAATATATGTTAATTATACGTTTGTGTATATATATGTATATATACATATTTAACATGATTTAAGGATGTTTAAATATCTCATTTTGTATTAATAACAATAAGTTATAAGTATATTTTGAAACTACTAACTTAAGCTTTCAAAACGATAACTATACGTAACGTTATTTGACATAAATACTTACGACCTATAATGTTTATACATATATCGTATATATAATGTATTTAATCACTTTTAAAGACTTAAATACATAAAACAATATAAGTATATTCACAAAAGATAGCTATATTTGAATCCTCATTCCATTTTTCACAAGATTTCTATACGTATATCTAGAGTATATGTACTCGTATCATACCTAGCTTCTATACATATTTACTATTGGTATATACACATCAAATCACCACCAACCAGCCCTTGTTCATGCCTTATGTATAAGGTAACTACTTTTGTTATTTAGTATGACAATTTCACATGATTAAAAGATCTTTTCACAAAATTACAAATTTATACACCTTTTACACCACCATAAATACATGCATCCATTTTCAATTTTTGGAACATCATTTCTCTAGCTAAACACACACACTTACTAGCCTCATGTCTCTCTAAGAACTCCAGCAAAAATCCTCTCAAGAATCACCTTAAACACCACCATAAAAAGATCAACAAAAACACTACAAAAATACAACTTTCAATTCAAGTTTATGTCTTAAGTTGCTTCCAATCTTTCATCCAATTTCATCACTCTTTTGGTTCTAGGTTTTTACTCCTCTTTTACAGCAATCTTGTCCAAGTAACTTGAGGTAGTAACTTTGTTCATAACCTTATTCGATTCATATATATATAGCTATCTTATTGTATGGTATACAATTTTAACAACAAAAACATAGTTTGAATGATTTCAAACTTGTTTGCAAACTAAATAGATCCTTCTAACTTAACTTTTAAAATACTTCAAGACCTGTAATATAACTTAAATATATGCTAATTTAACAAGGTATAACTTGGTTTTTCAAAGAATACCTTAAAAACTGTTTTTATGACGTCGGAGTGCAACCGGGGGCTGTTTTGGGTTGGATAATTAAAAACCATCTTGAACTTTGAATTGGAGGTTTATATTCTGGAAAAATGATATTTCTTATGAATATGTTAACACATAAAAATTTCATGATTTAATTCATAGTATAAGTATTTTTAGAAAAATGGTCATTAAATGATGTTTTTGTAACAAAAATGATTAACTTCATAAGTTTCACCAAAATTTGACCTATGACCTATGATTTCGAATACAAACTAAGGTATTTACAGTTCATATTCTTAAAGAGGGACTCGATCCAAGGAAGTGGAAAGTTGAATCAACGAAAAC
The DNA here is from genome assembly GCF_046630445.1 of Rutidosis leptorrhynchoides. NCBI lineage: Eukaryota > Viridiplantae > Streptophyta > Magnoliopsida > Asterales > Asteraceae > Rutidosis > Rutidosis leptorrhynchoides. The sequence continues at coordinate 513,029,326 of NC_092334.1, forward strand.
GGAGTTGTAACGAAGAAATTATGACCAAAACAAAATCGGATATCCAAGACTAGTTTAGCCACGAAAATAATTGGAGAAAATTAAATAAATCACATCTTCCTAAAGTAACATGATATTTTATACATATATACTCATAATTTAATTTTATATGGTTCAGGATCACCCGTAAACAATACGAGAAGATTAATCATAAGATCCCATGATTGTACGCAACACGTCATTTGACAACACCGGTACTTTATGTACGCAACACGTCATTTGACAACACCGGTACCATGGGTCAAGATTAATCTCGACCAATACATATACGATGGGGGTTTTATTTATTTCATTGGGGGTTTATTAAACAACTAAATATGAACCATTAAAATTGAATTACTAACATCGGACTGCTAACTACGGACTAAGGAATTATTAAAAGTATTAAAAGTATTATAAGTATATATATGTGACGATTGTTTAAAAAGAAAAGGTATTGATATATTATATATGGATAGGTTCGTGATATCAATCGGATACCAAGTCGAAATTACATATCTTCAAGACAAAAGTGAGTATATAGTCCCACTTTTAAACTCTAAATATTTCGGGATGAGAATACATGTATTTTATGTTTTACGCTATGGACACAAGTAACTGAAAAATATATTCTACGTTGAGTTGTACCACTGGCATACTTCCCTGTAGCTTGGTAACTAATATTTACAGCGGTATTGTAAACGCGAATCCTGTTGATAGATCTATCGGGCCTGACAACCCCAACCGGACTGGACGACCAGTATTCAACGGTTGCACAGTACTTCGTTTCGTGACTACACCTTGGTACGGTGTAGTAAGATTTCATAATAAAGGGAATATGCGACGTGATTAAATGTTAAGTATGGTTACCAAGTGCTCAACCACTTAGAATATTTTTATTAAAATGTTTATATATGAAATCTTGTGTTCCATTGTTATAACGCTGCTAGCATCAAACCTATATATCTCACCAACTTTATGTTGACGTTTTAAAGCATGTTATTCTCAGGTATGAATTAAGTCTTCCGCTGTGCATTAGCTCATGTTAAGGATACTACTTGGGACCTTTTAAGCCATGATACAAAGACGTTGCATTCGATAGAGAATATAAATAAGTAAATGACAGATTAGGTCATTTGGATATTATGAAATGTTAGACGAAAATGTCAAATATTGATGTAATGATAGTTTGCCTTTTAAGAATAAATGCAACGTTTGTAAAATGTATCATATAGAGGTCAAGTACCTCGCAATGTTATCATATGTTATTGTATTCGTCCCTATGGATTGGGTCGGGTCGTCTCATGTAATCTGCCATTTTCATAACAATAGTCTTTAATGAACTTCAATGACTCGAATGCAACGTCCTTGTATCATAGCTTAAATGGTCCCAAGTAGTATTCTTAACATGAGCTAATGCACAGCGGAAGACTTAATTCGTACCTGAGAATAACATGCTTTAAAACGTCAACATAAAGTTGGTGAGATATATAGGTTTGATGCTAGCAGCGTTATAACAATGGACCACAAGATTTCGTATATAAACATTTCAATAAAAATATTCTAAGTGGTTGAGCACTTGGTAACCATACTTAACAATTAATCACGTCGCATATTCCCTTTAATATGAAATCTTACTACACTGTACCAAGTGTAGTCACAAAACGAAGTACTGTGCAACCGTTGAATACTGGTCGTCCAGTCCGGTTGGGGTTGTCAGGCCCGATAGATCTATCAACAGGATTCGCGTTTACAATACCGCTGTAAATAACAGTTACCAAGCTACAGGGAAGTATGCCAGTGGTACAACTCAACGTAGAATATATTTTTCAGTTACTTGTGTCCATAACGTAAAACATAAAATACATGTATTCTCATCCCGAAATATTTAGAGTTTAAAAGTGGGACTATATACTCACTGTTGTCTCGAAGATATATATATTTTTGACTTGGTCTTCCGGTTGATATCACGAACCTATCCATATATAATATATCAATATATTTTCATTTTAAACAAACATCTCGTATATATATTTATAATACTTTTAATACTTTGAATAATTCCTTAGTCCGTAGTTAGCGTTTCGATGTTAGTAATTCAATTTTAATGGTTCATTTTTAGATGTTTAATATACCCGCAATAAATAAACCCCCAACGAAATAAATAAAACTCCCATAAAACCCCATCGTATATGTGTTGGTCGAGATTAATCTTGACCCATGGTACCGGTGTTGTCAAATGACGTGTTGCGTACATAAAGTACCGGTGTTGTCAAATGACGTGTTGCGTACAATCATGGGATCTTATGATTAATCTTCTCGTGTTGTTTACGGGTGATCCTGAACCATATGAAATTGAATTATGAGTACATATATATAAAATATCATGTTATCTTAGAAATATGTGATTTATATCTTTTTTTTCCAATTGATCCCGTAGTTGAAATGATCTAGGATAACCAATTTTGTTTCGGTCATAGTTTCTTCGTTACAAGTCCGTTTTCGTTGATTCAAATTGCCATCTTCTTGGATCGAGTTCTTCTTTAAGACTATGAACTGTAAATACCTTGGTTTGTATTCAAAATCATACGGCATAAGTGAAACATTAGTGAAACATATGAAGTTAAACATTTTGTTACAAAAAAAATCATTTAATGACCATTTTTCTAAAAATACTTATACTTTGAAAAACCAAGTTTTACCTTATTAAATTAGCATATATTTAAGTTATATTACAGGTCTTGAAGTATTTTAAAAGTTAAGTTAGAAGGATCTATTTAGTTTGCAAACATGTTTGAAAACATTCAAACTATGTTCTTGTTGTTAAACTTTTGTACCACAAAATAAGATAGCTATATATATATGAATCGAATAAGGTTATGAACATAGTTTCTACCTCAAGTTCCTTGGATAAGTTTGCTGTAAAAGAGGAGTAAGAAGCTAGAATCAAAAGGATGATAGAAGTGGATGAAAGATTGGAAGTAAGTTGGTGTTCTTGGAGGGTTTTCTTGAAGTGTTTTTGTATGGTTTTCTTATGGTGTTTTAGTATGGTTTTTGAAGCTAGATCTTCTTGAAAACTTTGCTGAATTGATTAAGGGTTTTAAGGCTTCAAAGTATGTGTGTGTTTTGGCTAAAATATTGAAGTAAAATGAAACAAAGTGATGATACATATATACACCATAAAAAACGTGATTATGGTGTATATATGTACAAAATTTCAATTAATCATTTTATGTATTTAGTCATAATTGCATCCAAATACAATTACCTAGCCCTAAGGGCATGTACAATGGCTGGTTAGGTAGTGATTTGACATGTATGTACTATTAGTAAATACGTATAGAAGCTAGGTATGATACGAGTACTTATACTCTAGATATACGTATAGAAATTTTGTGAAAAATGGAATGAGGATTCAAATATAGCTATCTTTTGTGAATACACTTATATGATTTTATGTATTTAAGTCTTAAAAGTGAGTAAATACATTACTTATACGATATATGTATAAACATTATAAGTCTTAAGTATTTATGTCAAATAACGTTACGTATAGTTATCGTTTTGAAAACTTAAGTTAGTAGTTTCAAAATATACTTATAACTTATAGTTTTTGATACAAAATAAGATATTAAAACATTCATTAATCATGTTAAATATGTATATATACATATATATACGCAAACGTATAATTATCATATATTGTATAGTTCGTGATATCGTCGGTCAAACTAGACGGTCAAACGTTGTGTAAAACTCTTTTCGGAAATATAAATCTCGACAATTTGGATTACTTATCATGTTGGTAAGTTTTAATTTATATTAATCTTATAAGTATAGAACGATCGAAAAAAAATGCGGGTCAACTTTAGGGTTTTTGCTTATCGTGTCGGAACCATATAGAGATTAGAGTTTAAATTTGGTCGGAAATTTCCGGGTCGTTACAGTACCCATCCGTTAAAGAAATTTCGTCCTCGAAATTTGGTAGAGGTTGTCATAAATAACCATAGGAATGTTTTCATGACGAATATGAGGTAATAATGAAATTTTATCATTATTGAAAGATTTAGATAAAACGATTTGGTTATGTGAGACGCACGAGCGAAGCTATCACAAAAAAAAAATGAAATGAGTAAATATGGAATCGTTTTTAATCGATGACGTGGTTTAGAATTGATTTCCGGGATTTAAGGGATTTAGGAAAAATCTTACGTAATAAGATTTGGTTATTCGGCGATCAGAATCTTCTTTGATTTAATGCGGTAATCTGTTTCGATTTCTCTGTCGGATATTTCACTATAAATCCACCCCTTCGTTTCCTTATTTTTCACAACTCGCATCTTCTACTCTTTCTCCTTAATTCCTACTTTAAGGTATCCTTTGAAATGCTTCATCCCGTTCTGATTTTTGTTATACTTCTAACTTTTATATCTTTCATTCTTCTCTTCCATCTACCGCCAGAAGAATCTATTCAATTTTATGATTTTCTTGGAATTATAATGTTTCTAATTCTCCCGTGTCTTTACGTCGCCATACGTATTGATATACATGGTTTGTAGTTTCTGGGTGGTTGTTGGGTTTGATATCTTTCCTTATACTTCGATGCTCCTGCTTCTGTTTTCCATAATCATTGTCATCCATAGTTAATATTCTCTCCTATTTGCTGTGATCTATACCCCAATTTCTATTTTGGGACTTTGTCCCTTCGTTTCTTCTTCCCGTCCTTGAGTCAAGCGATCAATAGTTCGGAATTCGTAGGTATAAAATTTGGAATGAACCTAGCTATTGGTTTTAGAATAAAATTGTAATGGCACGATCTTGATTCGTTAAATTACTCGAATATTCCGGAAAAATAGAACTATCAAGGTGATACGTTCTAATATGTTTGGAGACTTGATAGAATGTAAGAGCCGTGTAACATGGCACATGATGACGGTACTGTGAATCATCACATTCCATTAGAAACTTAACATGACTTACTGTAATATAATGAAGTTGATCAAGTTTCATTATATTATACTAATTCATGTATCAGTTCCCAACACTACTTCAAAACATTCCTATTTTAAACTTGAAGGTTTTAGAACTTAGAAACTAACACAGTTTCTTTTATATTGTAACGCAGATATTACGGAGAAATACATGATTTTGGATAAGAACAATTGTGAGAATATCTCCAGAAATATGGAGGATATGTATAACAAAAGATATGAAGATATCTTATAATATCTAAGATAAGATGATGATGAAGAATATCATCGGGAAAGGTTTAGGATAAGGGGTAGGTTTTTTTTTTTTACTAATGGTTTCAGCAAGCACTGAATCGTTTGAATCCTTTGAAAGCAGATTCAGTTCTTGTGATTTATCTACATCCTCCTTCATACTTTGCTCAATCCGTTTTCCAGTTCCAACTCTCCTCTTTTTCTAAGCTTTACCAATACAATGTACTTCATCATTAAACTTTTGACTGTTCAAGTCGTTTACAGTTTTTTTTTTTTTTTTTTTTTTTTTTTTTTTTTTTTTTTTTTCTGCTTCTTCAGCATTTCAAGAACTACTTCATAGTCCAGGATGTTTTTCAGAACTTCACATTCGAAAAATGTAATTCTTAGGGATAGTCGTTCTCGGTATAACTGGGAGAATTTCTACGAGATTTTCAAAATACTGATTGCGGGTTTCGCCAAAGAGATAACGAGTTGCTGGTACGTCTGCTGATGATGTTGTGAAAAAGGTTCTCCGGTAACAACGTCGAAAGGACAAAGTATAAATATCGAGATTATAATAGGAGTAGTCTCACTGAGAAGTCGAAGTGGAGCTGTGACAAAATTAGCTTCTTGAAAAGGAATCGTATGATTGTTTTTGATAATGAATGATAAGGAATTCGACGCGGATACGTTTTAACTATAACTTCGGTTTCGAAAATTTTTCAGGTGCATCACTGTATGCATAAATCTTTCTTCCGTAAACGAGGTGCGGCTGGTTCAACTTCTCGATCGAGGTGTTTTCAAGAATCATGAAAAGATTTGAATGAGGATTATAATTGTCGAAGTACAAATGAGGTTTAGGATGAAATCAAGTGGCAAAATTGAAGAATTGTTTAGTTTCATATGTTATAATCAACATTTTATTTCATTTTAATTGTCCAATGTTTTTTCTTTATGCCACTTGTTGGATTTGGATAGGTAAAAAAAAATTCAAATATGAAATTTAAATGGAAATGGTTATTCTGGGGTGAACGGATACGTATATCGATGGTTGTAAGTAAAATAACAAATGACCGTTGAATCAGATTCAAGAATGTACAATATAACTTATTAATGTGAATTCTAAATATTCCTCGGGTACTACCCACCCGTTAAAATATTTTCATCATTATTAGTTTGTACGAAGGAATTTTTAATTACTATCTTTATGAAAATATACTTGCATATATATTTTCTTCAGAGATAATCATAGATTTAATGAGTCAATAAGATAATAAACTCATTTGATTTATCGTTAATTCTAGATTACATAATCTCTAAGACTTTAGAAATTACATAATCGTCATACGATACGTAAAGCGAAGATAATCGATGTAGAACGATATATAGAACGAAGATCATACTCGAAGTACAGATATTGAGTCGTGTGATGTTGATATTCGAGATACAGATTGTGATGTTGAGATTTTGGGGGTGACAAGAGTACTGTCGGCGTTGATGATGGTGGTATAGATTATGCTGCTGGTGCTGCTGCTGGTGTTTGTAACCTTCGCACCGTATTTTCTAAAGCCACTACCCGAGCGCGAAGCTCGTTGACTTCTTCTATTATACCGGGATGATTGACGGTTGGAACGAGCGAATGAACAAGATTCGAAATATGGGATAGTATGTAATCATGACGAGATACTCTAGAAATGAGCGAGAAAATGGTGTTTCGAATGGGTTCGCTGGTAAGTGCTTCAGGTTCATCGTTAAGAGGGCAATTTGGTGGATGAAATGGATCACCTTCTTCTTGCCTCCAGAGATTTAGTATATTACGAACCCATCCCCAGTTCATCCAGAATAGATGATGGGAAATTGGTTGATCCATTCCGGTGACGCTGTTCTCGGAGCTCGAATGGAAATCCATGTCGGCGTAGCTATCGAAGTTGGAGGAATTCGAACTGGATGAAGAATCCATCTTGTATGGTCGGAGAAATGAATTTTTGGTTTGGAATAGATTATAGGAGTTGGGTTTGGTATTCTTCAATACATAATTTACATATGTATTTATAATACTCAAAATCCCGTGAATTACGGAGAATCTTTGAAATTCGTCAGGCAATGTCTATTGCAACAGATACGCTAGGATACGAATTTTGTCTATACACTATCGATGCACTAAATGCAGTAAGACGTGTTTAGACTTAAGAATGATAAGCAGACAGTTCCCTAAGGATGATAAGCAGATGATTTCCGACTAGGATTGATAAGCAAAACTTTTGACAGGCAGACACGGTCAAAGTCCAGACTCACTTAATGTATCCTAACAACTACTAGTTAGACACACTAATGCAAGGCCTGGTTCGCTAAGACCAACGCTCTGATACCAACTGAAAGGATCCGAAACTAATCATCCGGACATCGTCCATATAGATTAAAAACGAATTACAATAGTTGATAACATCGCGAGGTACTTGACCTCTATATGATACATTTTACAAACGTTGCATTTATTTCTTAAAGGCAATCTATTATTACATCGAGAGTTGACATATTAGCCTAACATTTTATAACAACCAAATGATCTAATCTGCCATTTTCATAACAATAGTCTTTAATGAACTTCAATGACTCGAATGCAACGTCCTTGTATCATAGCTTAAATGGTCCCAAGTAGTATTCTTAACATGAGCTAATGCACAGCGGAAGACTTAATTCGTACCTGAGAATAACATGCTTTAAAACGTCAACATAAAGTTGGTGAGATATATAGGTTTGATGCTAGCAGCGTTATAACAATGGAACACAAGATTTCGTATATAAACATTTCAATAAAAATATTCTAAGTGGTTGAGCACTTGGTAACCATACTTAACATTTAATCACGTCGCATATTCCCTTTATTATGAAATCTTACTACACCGTACCAAGGTGTAGTCACGAAACGAAGTACTGTGCAACCGTTGAATACTGGTCGTCCAGTCCGGTTGGGGTTGTCAGGCCCGATAGATCTATCAACAGGATTCGCGTTTACAATACCGCTGTAAATATTAGTTACCAAGCTACAGGGAAGTATGCCAGTGGTACAACTCAACGTAGAGTATATTTTTCAGTTACTTGTGTCCATAGCGTAAAACATAAAATACATGTATTCTCATCCCGAAATATTTAGAGTTTAAAAGTGGGACTATATACTCACTTTTGTCTTGAAGATATGTAATTTCGACTTGGTATCCGATTGATATCACGAACCTATCCATATATAATATATCAATACCTTTTCTTTTTAAACAATCGTCACATATATATACTTATAATACTTTTAATACTTTTAATAATTCCTTAGTCCGTAGTTAGCAGTTCGATGTTAGTAATTCAATTTTAATGGTTCATATTTAGTTGTTTAATAAACCCCCAATGAAATAAATAAAACCCCCATCGTATATGTATTGGTCGAGATTAATCTTGACCCATGGTACCGGTGTTGTCAAATGACGTGTTGCGTACATAAAGTACCGGTGTTGTCAAATGACGTGTTGCGTACAATCATGGGATCTTATGATTAATCTTCTCGTATTGTTTACGGGTGATCCTGAACCATATAAAATTAAATTATGAGTATATATGTATAAAATATCATGTTACTTTAGGAAGATGTGATTTATTTAATTTTCTCCAATTATTTTCGTGGCTAAACTAGTCTTGGATATCCGATTTTGTTTTGGTCATAATTTCTTCGTTACAACTCCGTTTTCGTTGATTCAACTTTCCACTTCCTTGGATCGAGTCCCTATTTAAGAATATGAACTGTAAATACCTTAGTTTGTATTCGAAATCATAGGTCATAGGTCAAATTTTGGTGAAACTTATGAAGTTAATCATTTTTGTTACAAAAACATCATTTAATGACCATTTTTCTAAAAATACTTATACTATGAATTAAATCATGAAATTTTTATGTGTTAACATATTCATAAGAAATATCATTTTTCCAGAATATAAACCTCCAATTCAAAGTTCAAGATGGTTTTTAATTATCCAACCCAAAACAGCCCCCGGTTGCACTCCGACGTCATAAAAACAGTTTTTAAGGTATTCTTTGAAAAACCAAGTTATACCTTGTTAAATTAGCATATATTTAAGTTATATTACAGGTCTTGAAGTATTTTAAAAGTTAAGTTAGAAGGATCTATTTAGTTTGCAAACAAGTTTGAAATCATTCAAACTATGTTTTTGTTGTTAAAATTGTATACCATACAATAAGATAGCTATATATATATGAATCGAATAAGGTTATGAACAAAGTTACTACCTCAAGTTACTTGGACAAGATTGCTGTAAAAGAGGAGTAAAAACCTAGAACCAAAAGAGTGATGAAATTGGATGAAAGATTGGAAGCAACTTAAGACATAAACTTGAATTGAAAGTTGTATTTTTGTAGTGTTTTTGTTGATCTTTTTATGGTGGTGTTTAAGGTGATTCTTGAGAGGATTTTTGCTGGAGTTCTTAGAGAGACATGAGGCTAGTAAGTGTGTGTGTTTAGCTAGAGAAATGATGTTCCAAAAATTGAAAATGGATGCATGTATTTATGGTGGTGTAAAAGGTGTATAAATTTGTAATTTTGTGAAAAGATCTTTTAATCATGTGAAATTGTCATACTAAATAACAAAAGTAGTTACCTTATACATAAGGCATGAACAAGGGCTGGTTGGTGGTGATTTGATGTGTATATACCAATAGTAAATATGTATAGAAGCTAGGTATGATACGAGTACATATACTCTAGATATACGTATAGAAATCTTGTGAAAAATGGAATGAGGATTCAAATATAGCTATCTTTTGTGAATATACTTATATTGTTTTATGTATTTAAGTCTTTAAAAGTGATTAAATACATTATATATACGATATATGTATAAACATTATAGGTCGTAAGTATTTATGTCAAATAACGTTACGTATAGTTATCGTTTTGAAAGCTTAAGTTAGTAGTTTCAAAATATACTTATAACTTATTGTTATTAATACAAAATGAGATATTTAAACATCCTTAAATCATGTTAAATATGTATATATACATATATATACACAAACGTATAATTAACATATATTGTATAGTTCGTGATATCATCGGTCAAACTAGACGGTTAAACGTTATGTAAAACTCTTTTCAAAATCATAAATCTCAACAATTTAGATTGCTTATCATGTTGGTAAGTTTTAATTTATGTAAATATTAATCTTATAAGTGTAAAACGATCGGAAAAATCTGGGTCGTTACAGTACCCACCCGTTAAAGAAATTTCGTCCCGAAATTTGGTAGAGGTTGTCATAAATAACAATAGGAATGTTTTCATGACGAATATGAGGTATTAATAGAGTTTTATCATTATTGGAAGATATGGATAAAATGATTCGGTCATGTGAAGCGCACGAGTGAAGCTATCACAAAAGAATGAAATGAGTGAATATAGAATTGTTTTAACCGATGTCGAGATTAGGATTGATTTCCAGAATTTAAGGGATTTAAAGAAAATCTTATGTAATAAGATTTGGTTCTTCGATGATTTAGAAAACAGGATCTCCTTTGATTTAATGCGATAATCTGTTTCGATTTCTTTGTTGGATATTTCACTATAAATCCACCTCCTTCCCTTTCTTACTTCCATACCTCACATCTCTTACTCTTCCTCCTCTAATTCATACCTTAAGGTATCCTTTAAAATGCTTCATCCCGTTCTGATTTTTGTTATACTTCTAACTTTCATATCTTTCATTCTTCTCTTTCATCTACCGCTAGAAGAATCTATTCACTTTTATGATTTTCTTGGAATTATAATGTTTCTAATTCTCCCGTGTCTTTACGTCGCCATACGTATTGATACACACGGTTTGTAGTTTCTGGGTGGTTATTGGGTTTGATATCTTTCCTTATATTTCGATGCTCCTGCTTCTGTTTTCCATAATCATTGTCATCCATAGTTAATACTCTCTCCTATTTGCTGTAATCTATACCCCAATTTCTATTTTGGGACTTTGTCCCTTCGTTTCTTCTTCCCGTCCTTGAGTCAAGCGATCAATAGTTCGAAATTCGTAGGTATAAAATTCGGAATGAACATAGCTAATGCTCTAAGAAAGGAATGGTAATGGCACGATTTTGATTTGTCAAATTACCAGAATATCCAGGAAAATAGAACTATCAAGATGATTTGTTCTTAATATGTTTCGGAATTGGATAGAATGTAAAAGTCGTGTAACATGGCACATGATGACGGTACTGTGAATCATCATATTCCATTAGAAACTTAACATGACTTACTGTAATATAATGAAGTTGATCAAGTTTCATTATATTATACTAGTTCATGCATCAGTTCCCAACACTGCTTCAGAACATTCCTATTTTAAACTTGAAGGATTTAGAAACTAACACAGTTTCCTTTATATTGTAACGCAGATATTACAGAGAGATAAATGATTTCAGATAAGGATAGTGGTGAAAATATCTTCAGAAATATTGAGGATATTTATAATGAAAGATATGATAATATCTTGGAATTTCTAATGTCGAAGGATGATGATGAAGATTGACCCGTAAGGGTTTAGATTCAGAAGCAAGGTGTTTGCTACAGAATCGTCATAATTCTTTATGTACAAGTTTAGTCCTTGTAACTTGTTCAGAGTCTCCTTCATGGTTTGTTCAATCCGGTTTTCAGTACCAATTTTCTATCGAGCGTTCCTAACACTTCCTTCTTTTATCATCAACATTTGGTCATTAAGACCTTCTACAACATGCTGCTTCGTCAGTATTTTCAAAGTTATCGGATCTGGGTCATTGGTTATCAAACCAAGATGGTTTAAGGAGAATTGTATTTTTAGATGATTAAACGCTGATGGTAATATGATGGAATATAAAAGGTTCTCCGGTAACGATGGCGAAAGAACAACGTATATATATATATCGAGATTGTAATAAGAGTAGTCTTACTGAGATATCGAAGTGGAGCTGTGACAAAATTAGTTAATTGAAAAGGAATCGCGTGATTGTTTTTGCTAATGGATGATAAGGAATTCGATGCGGATACGTTTTAACTATAACTTCGAGTTCAAAAATTTTTAGGTGCATAACTGTATGCATAAATCTTTATTCCGTAGACGAGGTGCGGCTGGTTGAACTTCTCGATCGAGATGTTTTCAAGAATCATGAAAAGTTGTGAATGCGAATTGTAATCGTCAAGATACAAATGAGGTTTAAAATAGAATCAAGTGGCAAACTTGAAGGATTGTTTAGTTTCATATGTAATAATCATCATTTTAACTCATTTTTAATTGTCCAAAGTTAGCAGTCCAATAGTCCGATTGTCCAATGGTTCAATAAATTCATATATGAACTAAATATATAATATTCGAATTACTTAATACGTATCGTGACCCGTGTACTGGTCTCGGTGTCGATCACAACTCAAAGTATATATATATTTTGGAATCAACTCTGACCCTGTATAGCCAACTCCCACCTTCACATATAGAGTGTCTATGGTTGTTCCGAAATATATATATAGATGGATCAATATGATAAGTCGAAACCTTGTACACGTGTCCCGTTATTTAAAATGCGTAAAATAAATAAATATATATCATGACCCATTATACAACGTGTTGTCTCAGAATTAATCCGACGTGTTGTTGTACATGTGTCCCGACGGTATGTAAAGTACAGAAATTAAAATTGCAAGAATGTAAATTGCGATAAATTAAATATTAATCAGTTAGCTGGGAACAGTTAGCTGGAACAGTTAGCGTGTAATCCTATCACAATTTCAATTAATTAATTCATCTGTTTCTAACAATTTTTATTTTGCCAATGTTTCTTCATTATGCCACTTGTTGGATTCGGATAGGTAAAAATCCAAATATGAAATTTAAATGGAAATGGTTAATCTGGGGTGAACGGATACGTATATCGGTAATTGTAAGTAGGATAATAAATGATCGTTGAATCAGATTCGAAGAATGTACAGTGTAACTTGTTAATGTGAATTCTAAATATTCCTTGGGTACTACCCACCCGTTAAAATATTTTCATCATTAACAGTTTGTACGAATGAAATTTTTAATTACAATCTTTATGAAAATATATTTGCATATATATTTTCTTCGGAGGTAACTATGAATTTAATGAGTCAATAAAATATTCAACTCATTTGATTTATCGTTATTACTAGATTACATAATCTCCAAAACATTAGAGATTACATAATCGTCATGTCGAACGAAGAACGATACGTAAAGAAGAGGTAATCGGTGTAGAATGATATGTAGAACAAAGATCATATTCGAAGTTCAGATGATGATGTTGAGGTACGTGGTGCGGATGTGATTATTGGTGGTGGTAATGATACGGTTGGTGTTGATGCTGATGATGTCGTTGACGTCGATGATGCTACTGGTACTGAAGATTGCGAGGTTGATGTTGTTAACGGTACTGGTTATGCTGCTGGTGCTGCTGCTGGTGTTTGTAACCTTCGCACCGTGTTCTCCAAAGCCGTCACACGAGCGCGAAGTTCGTTAATTTCTGCTAGTACACCAGGATGATTGGTGGTTGGAGTGAGCGAATGAACAAGATCCGAAATATGGGATAGGATATAATCGTGACGAGATACTCTAGAAATGAGAGAGAAAATGGTTTCTCAAACAGGTTCGCCGGTAAGTGCTTCAGGTTCGTCGCCAATGGGGCAATTCGGTGGGTGAAAGGGATCACCTTCTTCTTGTCTCCAATAATTTAGTATACTACGAACCCATCCCCAATTCATCCAGAATAGATGATGAGAAATTGGTTGATCCATTCCAGTGACGCTGCCTTCGGAGCCCGAATGGAAATCCATATCAGCGTAGCTGTCGGAGTCGGAGGAATTCGAACTGGACGCAGAGTTCATCTTGTACAGTCGGGGAAATGAATTTTTGGTTTGGAATAGATTATAGGAGTTGGGTTTGGTATTCTTCAATACATAATTTACATATGTATTTATAATACTCAAAATCCCGTGAATTACGGAGAATCTTTGAAATTCGTCAGGCAATGTCTATCGCAACAGATACGCTAGGATACGAATTTTGTCTATACACTATCGATGCACCAAATGCAGTAAGACGTGTCTAGACTTAAGAATACTAAGCAGGCAATTCTTAAGGATGATAAGCAGATGATTTTCGACTAGATATGATAAGCAAAACTTTTGACATGTAGACACGGTCAAAGTCCAGACTCACTAATGCATCCTAACAACTACCAGTTAAACACACTAATGCAAGGCCTGGTTCGCTAAGACCAACGCTCTGATACCACATGTCATAACCCGTCCTTAACCATAAGAACGTGTTAGATAACGTATGATTTCATTGCGAGGTATTGACCTCTATATGCGACATTTTTAAAAAGGAAAACTGCATATATTATACATTACAAACCAAACCATTATTTTTGTTACAAGCTTTAGACAATAAAAAGATGATTATCGTTTAACGATAATCTTCGACTTACAAACTTTACAAATGATAATAACAACACGATTTCTAGCATATTTTACAACACACGTCCTAGGATATGCAGTTTTATTTTTGACACAAATATGAGTACGCATGATCCTGCTTAGATTCAACATAATGCAGCGGAAGCTTTAATTATCACCTGAGAATAAACATGTTTAAAAACGTCAACATAAAGTTGGTGAGATATAGGTTTAGTGCGCAGCAATATATATATATAGACCACAAGATTTCGTATATAAACATTTCAATAAAAATATTCTAAGTGGTTGAGCACTTGGTAACCATACTTAACATTTTCACGTCGCATATTCCCTTTAATATGAAATCTTACTACACTGTACCAAGTGTAGTCACAAAACGAAGTACTGTGCAACCGTTGAATACTGGTCGTCCAGTCCGGTTGGGGTTGTCAGGCCCGATAGATCTATCAACAGGATTCGCGTTTACAATACCGCTGTAAATATTAGTTACCAAGCTACAGGGAAGTATGCCAGTGGTACAACTCAACGTAGAACATATTTTTCAGTTACTTGTGTCCATATCGTAAAACATAAAATACATGTATTCTCATCCCGAAATATTTAGAGTTTAAAAATGGGACTATATACTCACTCTTGTCTTGATGATATATATAATTTGACTCGGTCTTCCGGTTGATATCACGAACCTCAAGTTCCTTGGATGAAGTTGCTGTAAAAGAGAAGTAAGAAGCTAGAATCAAAAGGGTACTAGAGGTGGATGAAAGATTGGAAGTAAGTTGGTGTTCTTGGAGGGTTTTCTTGAAGTGTTTTTGTATGGTTTTCTTATGGTGTTTTAGTATGGTTTTTGAAGCTAGATCTTTATGGAACTTTGCTGGATTGTTATGGAGTTTAGAGAGTAAGAAAGAGTGTGTGTTGTTAGTTAAGAGATTGAAGTAAAAATGAATCAAAAATGATGATACATATATACTCCTAAAAATGTGATCTTTAAGGATAACATAACAAAATTTTAGTTTGTATTTTTGTTAATTAGTCAAGTAATCATCCAAAAGTAATTACCTAGCTCTAAGGGCATGAATAATGGCTGGTTAGGTGGTGATTTTGATGTGTATTTACTATTAGTAAATACGTATAGGAGCTAGGTATGATACGAGTACAAATACTCTAGGTATACGTATAGAAATTTTGTGAAAAATGAAATGAGGATTCAAATATAGCTATCTTTTGTGAATACACTTATATGGTTTTATGTATTTAAGTTCTTTAAAAGTAATTAAATACATTACTTATACAATATATGTATAACATTATAAGTCTTAAGTATATATGTCAAATAACGTTACGTATTGTTATCGTTTTGAAAACTTAAGTTAGTAGTTTCAAAATACACATATAACTTGTTGTTATTAATATAAAATGAGGTATTAAAACATTCTTTAATCATGTTAAATATGTATATATACATATATATACACAAACGTATAATTATCATATATTGTATAGTTCGTGATATCATCGGTCAAACTAGACGGTCAAACGTTATGTAAAACTCTTTTCGGAAACATAAATCTCAACAATTTGGATTGCTTATCATGTTGGCAAGGTTTAATTTATGTAAATATTAATCTTATAAGTATAGAACGATCGAAAAAGTGCGGGTCGTTACATTACCTCCCCGTTAAATAAATTTCGTCCCGAAATTTTAAAATTGTACCTATTTTGCGTTATCGAGAAACAAGTGTGGATACTTTTGTTTCATTTGATCCTCTCGTTCCCACGTAAACTCGGGACCTCTTCTAGCATTCCAACGAACCTTAACAATCGGTATATTACTCTGTTTGAGCTGTTTAACTTCACGGTCCATGATTTCGATTGGTTCTTCGACGAATTGTAGTTTCTCGTCGACATGGATTTCTTCAAGAGGAATGGTGAGGTCTTCCTTTGCAAGACACTTCTTAAGGTTTGAGACGTGAAAGGTATTATGTACTCCGGCGAGTTGTTGTGGTAACTCGAGTCGATAAGCTACCGGTCCAATGCGTTCGATGATCTTAAACGGGCCTACGTATCTTGGGTTCAGTTTACCCCTTTTGCCGAAACGTATTACACCTTTCCAAGGTGACACCTTTAGCATAACCATGTCCCCGACCTGAAACTCTAATGGTTTCCTTCGAACATCGGCGTAGCTCTTTTGGCGACTACGGGCTGTTTTCAATCTCTCCTTGATTTGCACTATCTTCTCAGTCGTTTCATGTATGATCTCGGGACCAGTTAAATGTCGATCTCCTACTTCATTCCAACAGATAGGAGATCTACACTTCCTTCCGTACAATGCTTCGAATGGCGCAGCTCCAATGCTCGCATGATAACTATTATTATACGAGAATTCTGCTAACGGTAGATATTTATCCCATCCGTTTCCAAAATCGATCACACATGCCCTGAGCATGTCTTCGAGAGTCTGAATCGTTCTCTCACTCTGTCCATCGGTTTGTGGATGATATGCGGTACTCATATCCAACCGAGTTCCTAGTGCCTCCTGTAGTGATTGCCAAAACTTTGAGGTAAATCTACTATCACGATCGGATATAATGGAAATAGGTATTCCATGCCTTGAAACAACTTCCTTTATATACAATCGTAATAGTTTCTCCATTCTATCTGTTTCCTTTATAGGCAAGAAATGTGCAGACTTGGTGAGACGATCAACAATCACCCAAATGGTGTCGTACCCCCAGGCAGTCTTTGGTAACTTCGTGATGAAATCCATGGTAATACCATCCCATTTCCATTCTGGGATTTCTGGTTGTTGAAGTAACCCTGACGGCTTTTGATGTTCTGCTTTGACTTTGGAACAAGTTAAACATTCCCCAACATATGTTGCAACGTCTGTCTTCAAATTAGGCCACCAATAATGCGTCTTAAGATCTTGGTACATCTTTCCAACTCCAGGATGTATCGAATATCTTGTCTTATGTGCCTCGTTCAATATCAACTTCCTTAATCCACCCAACTTCGGTACCCAAATACGATTTGCAAAATATCGAATTCCATCTTCCCGCATAACGAGTTGCTTCTCATACTTCTTCATTATTTCATTTCCTATATTTTCTTTAGTAAGTGCTTCTCGTTGAACTTCTTTGATTTGTGAGTTGAGATTCATGCGAATTTTTATGTTCATCGCTCGTACTCGAATTGGTTCTCGTTCCTTTCTGCTTAGAGCGTCGGCCACCACGTTCGCTTTCCCGGGATGATAACGAATTTCACAATCATAGTCATTTATTAACTCAACCCACCTACGTTGCCTCATGTTCAGCTGTTTTTGATCGAAAATATGTTGAAGGCTTTTATGATCAGTAAACACAGTGAATTTAACCCCATACAAGTAATGTCTCCACATCTTCAATGCAAACACGACTGCTCCCAATTCTAGATCATGCGTCGTATAATTCCGCTCGTGAATTTTCAATTGTCGGGATGCGTATGCAATAACTTTCTTTCGTTGCATAAGAACACAACCAAAACCTTGTCGCGAAGCGTCACAATATATTTCAAAATCATCATTCCCTTCAGGTAACGATAAAATAGGCGCCGTAGTTAACTTCTTCTTCAGTAATTGAAATGCGTTCTCCTGCTCCGAGGTCCATTCATATTTCTTCCCTTTTTGCGTTAACGCTGTCAACGGCTTAGCTATTCGGGAAAAATCTTGAATAAACCTTCTATAATAACCGGCTAAACCCAAAAATTGGCGTATCTGCGTTGGTGTCTTAGGAGTCTCCCATTTTTCAATAGCTTCAGTTTTTGCTGGATCAACCTGAATTCCTTCGCTATTAACAACATGGCCAAGAAATTGCACTTCTTTCAACCAAAAAGCACACTTGGAAAATTTAGCATATAGCTGTTCTTTTCTTAACAACTCCAATATCAACCTTAAATGCTCTTCATGATCTTGCTCACTCTTGGAATAGATAAGAATATCATCAATGAAAACGATAACAAACTTATCTAAATACGGACTACAAACTCGATTCATGAGGTCCATAAATACAGCTGGCGCATTCGTCAATCCAAACGGCATAACCAAAAATTCGTAATGACCATAACGTGTCCGAAAAGCAGTTTTCGGAATGTCCTCTTCTTTGACGCGTAGTTGATGATAGCCCGATCTTAAGTCGATTTTCGAATAAATACATGATCCTTGCAGTTGATCAAATAAGTCATCAATTCTCGGTAGTGGATATCGATTCTTGATAGTTAACTTATTTAATTCACGATAGTCTATACACATCCTAAAAGATCCATCTTTCTTCTTAACAAACAAAATTGGAGCTCCCCACGGTGAAGTACTCGGTCGTATGAATCTACGGTCCAGTAATTCTTTTAACTGACTTTGAAGTTCTTTTAACTCGGACGGTGCAAGTCTATATGGAGCACGAGCCACTGGTGCAGCTCCTGGTACTAAATCTATTTGAAATTCTACCGATCTAAATGGAGGTAATCCCGGCAATTCTTCCGGAAAAACTTCAGGAAAATCTCTTGCCACAGGCACGTCGTTGATGCACTTTTCTTTCTTTTCGACTTTATTAACATGTGCTAAAATAGCGTAACATCCCTTTTCTAAACACTTCTTGGCTTTCAAACAGCTAATGAGTTTTAGTTTTGAATTACCCTTCTCTCCATAAATCATCACTGGCATTTTATCCTTACCAGGAATACGAATTGCCTTCTTGGCACAAACAACTTCCGCTCCTATTTTGGACATCCAGTCCATGCCGACTATTACATCAAAACCTCCTAATTCTACGGGTATTAAGTCGATTTTAAACGTTTCTCCGGCTAGATTTATTTCACAACCACGACAAATTTTATCGGCTTTAATTAGTTTACCATTAGCTAACTCAATCATGTACTTAGCATCTAGAGGTAATGATGAACAATTCAATTTAGTGTAAAAATTTCTACACACATAACTTCTATCGGCGCCAGTATCAAATAAAATAGATGCTGATAAGTTATTAATGGTAAACGTACCCGTAACAAGCTCCGGGTCTTCTCGTGCCTCTCTAGCATTAATAACAAACGCTCTTCCACGTGCAGGTCCGCCATTCTGATTCGGGCACTGGCTCTTATAATGACCTTGTTTTCCACACCCAAAACAAGTAATGTTAGCCAAAGCAGTTCTATTTGCGTTGGTGGCAGGAGTCTTGTTACCATTTGCATTTGTAACGAGAGCCTTACAATCTTCAGCAAGATGTCCCTGTCTATTGCATTTAGTGCACAACACACTACAGTAACCAAAATGATGTTTGTGACAACGGTTGCATAAAGGACTTTGTCCTTTGTAACCAAAGCCTGAACCGCTACCCGCACCTTTCGTGGTTTCTTGTTTCTTATAAGGTTGTTGTTGGTTACCTTGATCATAACCTCCATTCCACTTTTTCTTGTTCCCCAATACCTTCACCTCAGTATTGAATGCTTTCTTGTCCAAAATAACCTGATCCATTAGCTCGTTTGCCATGGTTATAGCTTCATGAATTGTCTTAGGTTTCGATGCCGTAACGTTTGCCTTGACCTTCTTGGACAAACCACCTTTGTACATTTCAATCTTCCGTGCTTCGGTTGGAACCAATTCAGGACATAGTAAAACCAATTCCATGAATCGCTGATTGTAGTTGGTGATTTCAGTACCAACCACCTTCAAACTTCGTAACTCATCTTCTAACTTAATAACCTCATTCCTTGGACAATACTCGGTGATTATCATTGCTTTGAATTCTTCCCATGGAGTATCATAAGCTACATCTCCTCCTACCGCCTTCACATAATTCTTCCACCATGTGAGTGCACTATCTTGTAAAGTGCACGATGCAAACTTGGTCATGTCTTTTTCATCACAACCGCTGATTTTGAACACCGTCTCCATCTTTTCTATCCATCGGGTTAAACCGATAGGTCCTTCCGTTCCACTGAATGATGATGGCTTGCAAGCTTGAAACGTCTTGTAGGAGCATCCTACACGAGGATTTGGATTAACTGCAGCAGCTCTTGCAGCCTCAACCCATAACATTCTGTCGTTCACTCGCTGGTTGATGAGTTCCTCGAGTTCTTGTTCCGTCATTCGATTCAATCGCGCCATTTCCTAATGAAAGAAAATAATTATTCACATGGAATATTATAGATGTAGTGTGTATTTATAGTACATTTATAGCTTGTTAATAATATGAACCAGATATTATTATAAAAGCCTTTTCTTCTTATTAGCGTTTTATAATTATATCTTGGGTAGTACCTACCCGTTAATGTTCATACTTAATAGCTTAGTACAGAATCAATTACTACAATCTAAATAATACTTAACCATGGAAAATTATTGCATTTCATACTTCAATATTTTACATATGCTTATCTTACATCGAACATTAAGCAAACCACACTATTAATATTATACAAAACATTATTCGGTTCCATGGTTTGACACAGCAGCGCATCGTTTGATCTATTTTCTAGGACGTTTAGACACAAAGATTTGCTTAACGCTTATCCTAACTGTCTGCCTATATTTTGGCTGTGGGACTGAAGAACTGGATGCAGGGATAGAATGAATAGGAATAGCGGGAATAGGGGTGGTAGTGTCTAGTGGAGTTGGTGCCACATCATCCTTATTAAACTCAGGATTTGAATTTTCTAATTCATTAGCCTTTCGTTTCTTTCCTAGTTCGAACTCGTCTTTTGTAATTTCCTGTATTTCTTCCTCGGGTTCACTTTCCTCCTCGGGTTCACTTTCCTCCTCGGGTTCACTTTCCTCTTCGGGTTCACTTTCCTCCTCGGGTTCACTTTCCGGGTTCTCTATAGTTGGTTCATCCGGAAATTGTGAGTCTTCCCCAAGGATATCATTTTCGTCATCGGACAGGTTAATGACTGGAACGCCATCTGAAGATTCTGATTCGGAGTCGTTGATTGTGATAACAATTTTTGAGCTCGACATCTATCACACAACAACTAACCCATTAGTACTTATATAATATTTACATATAAATTTTAACCAACAGTGATAAGCAATGGTTTTTTTTTTTTTTTTAAATCAGACCCGGTCAAAGTCCAGACTTACTAATGTATCCTAACGGCTTCTCGGTTAGACACACTAATGCAGACCTGGTTCGCTACTGTAACGACCCGGAAATTTCCGACCAAATTTAAACTCTAATCTCTATATGGTTCCGACACGATAAGCAAAAACCCTAAAGTTGACCCGCATTTTTTTTCGATCGTTCTATACTTATAAGATTAATATAAATTAAAACTTACCAACATGATAAGTAATCCAAATTGTCGAGATTTATATTTCCGAAAAGAGTTTTACACAACGTTTGACCGTCTAGTTTGACCGACGATATCACGAACTATACAATATATGATAATTATACGTTTGCGTATATATATGTATATATACATATTTAACATGATTAATGAATGTTTTAATATCTTATTTTGTATCAAAAACTATAAGTTATAAGTATATTTTGAAACTACTAACTTAAGTTTTCAAAACGATAACTATACGTAACGTTATTTGACATAAATACTTAAGACTTATAATGTTTATACATATATCGTATAAGTAATGTATTTACTCACTTTTAAGACTTAAATACATAAAATCATATAAGTGTATTCACAAAAGATAGCTATATTTGAATCCTCATTCCATTTTTCACAAAATTTCTATACGTATATCTAGAGTATAAGTACTCGTATCATACCTAGCTTCTATACGTATTTACTAATAGTACATACATGTCAAATCACTACCTAACCAGCCATTGTACATGCCCTTAGGGCTAGGTAATTGTATTTGGATGCAATTATGACTAAATACATAAAATGATTAATTGAAATTTTGTACATATATACACCATAATCACGTTTTTTATGGTGTATATATGTATCATCACTTTGTTTCATTTTACTTCAATATTTTAGCCAAAACACACACATACTTTGAAGCCTTAAAACCCTTAATCAATTCAGCAAAGTTTTCAAGAAGATCTAGCTTCAAAAACCATACTAAAACACCATAAGAAAACCATACAAAAACACTTCAAGAAAACCCTCCAAGAACACCAACTTACTTCCAATCTTTCATCCACTTCTATCATCCTTTTGATTCTAGCTTCTTACTCCTCTTTTACAGCAAACTTATCCAAGGAACTTGAGGTAGAAACTATGTTCATAACCTTATTCGATTCATATATATATAGCTATCTTATTTTGTGGTACAAAAGTTTAACAACAAGAACATAGTTTGAATGTTTTCAAACATGTTTGCAAACTAAATAGATCCTTCTAACTTAACTTTTAAAATACTTCAAGACCTGTAATATAACTTAAATATATGCTAATTTAATAAGGTAAAACTTGGTTTTTCAAAGTATAAGTATTTTTAGAAAAATGGTCATTAAATGATTTTTTTTGTAACAAAATGTTTAACTTCATATGTTTCACTAATGTTTCACTTATGCCGTATGATTTTGAATACAAACCAAGGTATTTACAGTTCATAGTCTTAAAGAAGAACTCGATCCAAGAAGATGGCAATTTGAATCAACGAAAACGGACTTGTAACGAAGAAACTATGACCGAAACAAAATTGGTTATCCTAGATCATTTCAACTACGGGATCAATTGGAAAAAAAAGATATAAATCACATATTTCTAAGATAACATGATATTTTATATATATGTACTCATAATTCAATTTCATATGGTTCAGGATCACCCGTAAACAACACGAGAAGATTAATCATAAGATCCCATGATTGTACGCAACACGTCATTTGACAACACCGGTACTTTATGTACGCAACACGTCATTTGACAACACCGGTACCATGGGTCAAGATTAATCTCGACCAACACATATACGATGGGGTTTTATGGGAGTTTTATTTATTTCGTTGGGGGTTTATTTATTGCGGGTATATTAAACATCTAAAAATGAACCATTAAAATTGAATTACTAACATCGAAACGCTAACTACGGACTAAGGAATTATTCAAAGTATTAAAAGTATTATAAATATATATACGAGATGTTTGTTTAAAATGAAAATATATTGATATATTATATATGGATAGGTTCGTGATATCAACCGGAAGACCAAGTCAAAAATATATATATCTTCGAGACAACAGTGAGTATATAGTCCCACTTTTAAACTCTAAATATTTCGGGATGAGAATACATGTATTTTATGTTTTACGTTATGGACACAAGTAACTGAAAAATATATTCTACGTTGAGTTGTACCACTGGCATACTTCCCTGTAGCTTGGTAACTGTTATTTACAGCGGTATTGTAAACGCGAATCCTGTTGATAGATCTATCGGGCCTGACAACCCCAACCGGACTGGACGACCAGTATTCAACGGTTGCACAGTACTTCGTTTTGTGACTACACTTGGTACAGTGTAGTAAGATTTCATATTAAAGGGAATATGCGACGTGATTAATTGTTAAGTATGGTTACCAAGTGCTCAACCACTTAGAATATTTTTATTGAAATGTTTATATACGAAATCTTGTGGTCCATTGTTATAACGCTGCTAGCATCAAACCTATATATCTCACCAACTTTATGTTGACGTTTTAAAGCATGTTATTCTCAGGTACGAATTAAGTCTTCCGCTGTGCATTAGCTCATGTTAAGAATACTACTTGGGACCATTTAAGCTATGATACAAGGACGTTGCATTCGAGTCATTGAAGTTCATTAAAGACTATTGTTATGAAAATGGCAGATTAGATCATTTGGTTGTTATAAAATGTTAGGCTAATATGTCAACTCTCGATGTAATAATAGATTGCCTTTAAGAAATAAATGCAACGTTTGTAAAATGTATCATATAGAGGTCAAGTACCTCGCGATGTTATCAACTATTGTAATTCGTTTTTAATCTATATGGACGATGTCCGGATGATTAGTTTCGGATCCTTTCAGTTGGTATCAGAGCGTTGGTCTTAGCGAACCAGGCCTTGCATTAGTGTGTCTAACTAGTAGTTGTTAGGATACATTAAGTGAGTCTGGACTTTGACCGTGTCTGCCTGTCAAAAGTTTTGCTTATCAATCCTAGTCGGAAATCATCTGCTTATCATCCTTAGGGAACTGTCTGCTTATCATTCTTAAGTCTAAACACGTCTTACTGCATTTAGTGCATCGATAGTGTATAGACAAAATTCGTATCCTAGCGTATCTGTTGCAATAGACATTGCCTGACGAATTTCAAAGATTCTCCGTAATTCACGGGATTTTGAGTATTATAAATACATATGTAAATTATGTATTGAAGAATACCAAACCCAACTCCTATAATCTATTCCAAACCAAAAATTCATTTCTCCGACCATACAAGATGGATTCTTCATCCAGTTCGAATTCCTCCAACTTCGATAGCTACGCCGACATGGATTTCCATTCGAGCTCCGAGAACAGCGTCACCGGAATGGATCAACCAATTTCCCATCATCTATTCTGGATGAACTGGGGATGGGTTCGTAATATACTAAATCTCTGGAGGCAAGAAGAAGGTGATCCATTTCATCCACCAAATTGCCCTCTTAACGATGAACCTGAAGCACTTACCAGCGAACCCATTCGAAACACCATTTTCTCGCTCATTTCTAGAGTATCTCGTCATGATTACATACTATCCCATATTTCGAATCTTGTTCATTCGCTCGTTCCAACCGTCAATCATCCCGGTATAATAGAAGAAGTCAACGAGCTTCGCGCTCGGGTAGTGGCTTTAGAAAATACGGTGCGAAGGTTACAAACACCAGCAGCAGCACCAGCAGCATAATCTATACCACCATCATCAACGCCGACAGTACTCTTGTCACCCCCAAAATCTCAACATCACAATCTGTATCTCGAATATCAACATCACACGACTCAATATCTGTACTTCGAGTATGATCTTCGTTCTATATATCGTTCTACATCGATTATCTTCGCTTTACGTATCGTATGACGATTATGTAATTTCTAAAGTCTTAGAGATTATGTAATCTAGAATTAACGATAAATCAAATGAGTTTATTATCTTATTGACTCATTAAATCTATGATTATCTCTGAAGAAAATATATATGCAAGTATATTTTCATAAAGATAGTAATTAAAAATTCCTTCGTACAAACTAATAATGATGAAAATATTTTAACGGGTGGGTAGTACCCGAGGAATATTTAGAATTCACATTAATAAGTTATATTGTACATTCTTGAATCTGATTCAACGGTCATTTGTTATTTTACTTACAACCATCGATATACGTATCCGTTCACCCCAGAATAACCATTTCCATTTAAATTTCATATTTGAATTTTTTTTTACCTATCCAAATCCAACAAGTGGCATAAAGAAGAAACATTGGACAATTAAAATGAAATAAAATGTTGATTATAACATATGAAACTAAACAATTCTTCAATTTTGCCACTTGATTTCATCCTAAACCTCATTTGTACTTCGACAATTATAATCCTCATTCAAATCTTTTCATGATTCTTGAAAACACCTCGATCGAGAAGTTGAACCAGCCGCACCTCGTTTACGGAAGAAAGATTTATGCATACAGTGATGCACCTGAAAAATTTTCGAAACCGAAGTTATAGTTAAAACGTATCCGCGTCGAATTCCTTATCATTCATTATCAAAAACAATCATACGATTCCTTTTCAAGAAGCTAATTTTGTCACAGCTCCACTTCGACTTCTCAGTGAGACTACTCCTATTATAATCTCGATATTTATACTTTGTCCTTTCGACGTTGTTACCGGAGAACCTTTTTCACAACATCATCAGCAGACGTACCAGCAACTCGTTATCTCTTTGGCGAAACCCGCAATCAGTATTTTGAAAATCTCGTAGAAATTCTCCCAGTTATACCGAGAACGACTATCCCTAAGAATTACATTTTTCGAATGTGAAGTTCTGAAAAACATCCTGGACTATGAAGTAGTTCTTGAAATGCTGAAGAAGCAGAAAAAAAAAAAAAAAAAAAAAAAAAAAAAAAAAAAAACTGTAAACGACTTGAACAGTCAAAAGTTTAATGATGAAGTACATTGTATTGGTAAAGCTTAGAAAAAGAGGAGAGTTGGAACTGGAAAACGGATTGAGCAAAGTATGAAGGAGGATGTAGATAAATCACAAGAACTGAATCTGCTTTCAAAGGATTCAAACGATTCAGTGCTTGCTGAAACCATTAGTAAAAAAAAAAAAACCTACCCCTTATCCTAAACCTTTCCCGATGATATTCTTCATCATCATCTTATCTTAGATATTATAAGATATCTTCATATCTTTTGTTATACATATCCTCCATATTTCTGGAGATATTCTCACAACTGTTCTTATCCAAAATCATGTATTTCTCCGTAATATCTGCGTTACAATATAAAAGAAACTGTGTTAGTTTCTAAGTTCTAAAACCTTCAAGTTTAAAATAGGAATGTTTTGAAGTAGTGTTGGGAACTGATACATGAATTAGTATAATATAATGAAACTTGATCAACTTCATTATATTACAGTAAGTCATGTTAAGTTTCTAATGGAATGTGATGATTCACAGTACCGTCATCATGTGCCATGTTACACGGCTCTTACATTCTATCAAGTCTCCAAACATATTAGAACGTATCACCTTGATAGTTCTATTTTTCCGGAATATTCGAGTAATTTAACGAATCAAGATCGTGCCATTACAATTTTATTCTAAAACCAATAGCTAGGTTCATTCCAAATTTTATACCTACGAATTCCGAACTATTGATCGCTTGACTCAAGGACGGGAAGAAGAAACGAAGGGACAAAGTCCCAAAATAGAAATTGGGGTATAGATCACAGCAAATAGGAGAGAATATTAACTATGGATGACAATGATTATGGAAAACAGAAGCAGGAGCATCGAAGTATAAGGAAAGATATCAAACCCAACAACCACCCAGAAACTACAAACCATGTATATCAATACGTATGGCGACGTAAAGACACGGGAGAATTAGAAACATTATAATTCCAAGAAAATCATAAAAGTGAATAGATTCTTCTGGCGGTAGATGGAAGAGAAGAATGAAAGATATAAAAGTTAGAAGTATAACAAAAATCAGAACGGGATGAAGCATTTCAAAGGATACCTTAAAGTAGGAATTAAGGAGAAAGAGTAGAAGATGCGAGTTGTGAAAAATAAGGAAACGAAGGGGTGGATTTATAGTGAAATATCCGACAGAGAAATCGAAACAGATTACCGCATTAAATCAAAGAAGATTCTGATCGCCGAATAACCAAATCTTATTACGTAAGATTTTTCCTAAATCCCTTAAATCCCGGAAATCAATTCTAAACCACGTCATCGATTAAAAACGATTCCATATTTACTCATTTCATTTTTTTTTTGTGATAGCTTCGCTCGTGCGTCTCACATAACCAAATCGTTTTATCTAAATCTTTCAATAATGATAAAATTTCATTATTACCTCATATTCGTCATGAAAACATTCCTATGGTTATTTATGACAACCTCTACCAAATTTCGAGGACGAAATTTCTTTAACGGATGGGTACTGTAACGACCCGGAAATTTCCGACCAAATTTAAACTCTAATCTCTATATGGTTCCGACACGATAAGCAAAAACCCTAAAGTTGACCCGCATTTTTTTTCGATCGTTCTATACTTATAAGATTAATATAAATTAAAACTTACCAACATGATAAGTAATCCAAATTGTCGAGATTTATATTTCCGAAAAGAGTTTTACACAACGTTTGACCGTCTAGTTTGACCGACGATATCACGAACTATACAATATATGATAATTATACGTTTGCGTATATATATGTATATATACATATTTAACATGATTAATGAATGTTTTAATATCTTATTTTGTATCAAAAACTATAAGTTATAAGTATATTTTGAAACTACTAACTTAAGTTTTCAAAACGATAACTATACGTAACGTTATTTGACATAAATACTTAAGACTTATAATGTTTATACATATATCATATAAGTAATGTATTTACTCACTTTTAAGACTTAAATACATAAAATCATATAAGTGTATTCACAAAAGATAGCTATATTTGAATCCTCATTCCATTTTTCACAAAATTTCTATACGTATATCTAGAGTATAAGTACTCGTATCATACCTAGCTTCTATACGTATTTACTAATAGTACATACATGTCAAATCACTACCTAACCAGCCATTGTACATGCCCTTAGGGCTAGGTAATTGTATTTGGATGCAATTATGACTAAATACATAAAATGATTAATTGAAATTTTGTACATATATACACCATAATCACGTTTTTTATGGTGTATATATGTATCATCACTTTGTTTCATTTTACTTCAATATTTTAGCCAAAACACACACATACTTTGAAGCCTTAAAACCCTTAATCAATTCAGCAAAGTTTTCAAGAAGATCTAGCTTCAAAAACCATACTAAAACACCATAAGAAAACCATACAAAAACACTTCAAGAAAACCCTCCAAGAACACCAACTTACTTCCAATCTTTCATCCACTTCTATCATCCTTTTGATTCTAGCTTCTTACTCCTCTTTTACAGCAAACTTATCCAAGGAACTTGAGGTAGAAACTATGTTCATAACCTTATTCGATTCATATATATATAGCTATCTTATTTTGTGGTACAAAAGTTTAACAACAAGAACATAGTTTGAATGTTTTCAAACATTTTTGCAAACTAAATAGATCCTTCTAACTTAACTTTTAAAATACTTCAAGACCTGTAATATAACTTAAATATATGCTAATTTAATAAGGTAAAACTTGGTTTTTCAAAGTATAAGTATTTTTAGAAAAATGGTCATTAAATGATTTTTTTTGTAACAAAATGTTTAACTTCATATGTTTCACTAATGTTTCACTTATGCCGTATGATTTTGAATACAAACCAAGGTATTTACAGTTCATAGTCTTAAAGAAGAACTCGATCCAAGAAGATGGCAATTTGAATCAACGAAAACGGACTTGTAACGAAGAAACTATGACCGAAACAAAATTGGTTATCCTAGATCATTTCAACTACGGGATCAATTGGAAAAAAAAGATATAAATCACATATTTCTAAGATAACATGATATTTTATATATATGTACTCATAATTCAATTTCATATGGTTCAGGATCACCCGTAAACAACACGAGAAGATTAATCATAAGATCCCATGATTGTACGCAACACGTCATTTGACAACACCGGTACTTTATGTACGCAACACGTCATTTGACAACACCGGTACCATGGGTCAAGATTAATCTCGACCAACACATATACGATGGGGTTTTATGGGAGTTTTATTTATTTCGTTGGGGGTTTATTTATTGCGGGTATATTAAACATCTAAAAATGAACCATTAAAATTGAATTACTAACATCGAAACGCTAACTACGGACTAAGGAATTATTCAAAGTATTAAAAGTATTATAAATATATATACGAGATGTTTGTTTAAAATGAAAATATATTGATATATTATATATGGATAGGTTCGTGATATCAACCGGAAGACCAAGTCAAAAATATATATATCTTCGAGACAACAGTGAGTATATAGTCCCACTTTTAAACTCTAAATATTTCGGGATGAGAATACATGTATTTTATGTTTTACGTTATGGACACAAGTAACTGAAAAATATATTCTACGTTGAGTTGTACCACTGGCATACTTCCCTGTAGCTTGGTAACTGTTATTTACAGCGGTATTGTAAACGCGAATCCTGTTGATAGATCTATCGGGCCTGACAACCCCAACCGGACTGGACGACCAGTATTCAACGGTTGCATAGTACTTCGTTTTGTGACTACACCTTGGTACGGTGTAGTAAGATTTCATATTAAAGGGAATATGCGACGTGATTAAATGTTAAGTATGGTTACCAAGTGCTCAACCACTTAGAATATGTTTATTGAAATGATTATATACGAAATCTTGTGGTCCATTGTTATAACGCTGCTAGCATCAAACCTATATATCTCACCAACTTTATGTTGACGTTTTAAAGCATGTTGTTCTCAGGTACGAATTAAGTCTTCCGCTGTGCATTAGCTCATGTTAAGGATACTACTTGGGACCATTTAAGCTATGATACAAGGACGTTGCATTCGAGTCATTGAAGTTCATTAAAGACTATTGTTATGAAAATGGCAGATTAGATCATTTGGTTGTTATAAAATGTTAGGCTAATATGTCAACTCTCGATGTAATAATAGATTGCCTTTAAGAAATAAATGCAACGTTTGTAAAATGTATCATATAGAGGTCAAGTACCTCGCGATGTTATCAACTATTGTAATTCGTTTTTAATCTATATGGACGATGTCCGGATGATTAGTTTCGGATCCTTTCAGTTGGTATCAGAGCGTTGGTCTTAGCGAACCAGGCCTTGCATTAGTGTGTCTAACTAGTAGTTGTTAGGATACATTAAGTGAGTCTGGACTTTGACCGTGTCTGCCTGTCAAAAGTTTTGCTTATCAATCCTAGTCGGAAATCATCTGCTTATCATCCTTAGGGAACTGCCTGCTTATCATTCTTAAGTCTAGACACGTCTTACTGCATTTAGTGCATCGATAGTGTATAGACAAAATTCGTATCCTAGCGTATCTGTTGCAATAGACATTGCCTGACGAATTTCAAAGATTCTCCGTAATTCACGGGATTTTGAGTATTATAAATACATATGTAAATTATGTATTGAAGAATACCAAACCCAACTCCTATAATCTATTCCAAACCAAAAATTCATTTCTCCGACCATACAAGATGGATTCTTCATCCAGTTCGAATTCCTCCAACTTCGATAGCTACGCCGACATGGATTTCCATTCGAGCTCCGAGAACAGCGTCACCGGAATGGATCAACCAATTTCCCATCATCTATTCTGGATGAACTGGGGATGGGTTCGTAATATACTAAATCTCTGGAGGCAAGAAGAAGGTGATCCATTTCATCCACCAAATTGCCCTCTTAACGATGAACCTGAAGCACTTACCAGCGAACCCATTCGAAACACCATTTTCTCGCTCATTTCTAGAGTATCTCGTCATGATTACATACTATCCCATATTTCGAATCTTGTTCATTCGCTCGTTCCAACCGTCAATCATCCCGGTATAATAGAAGAAGTCAACGAGCTTCGCGCTCGGGTAGTGGCTTTAGAAAATACGGTGCGAAGGTTACAAACACCAGCAGCAGCACCAGCAGCATAATCTATACCACCATCATCAACGCCGACAGTACTCTTGTCACCCCCAAAATCTCAACATCACAATCTGTATCTCGAATATCAACATCACACGACTCAATATCTGTACTTCGAGTATGATCTTCGTTCTATATATCGTTCTACATCGATTATCTTCGCTTTACGTATCGTATGACGATTATGTAATTTCTAAAGTCTTAGAGATTATGTAATCTAGAATTAACGATAAATCAAATGAGTTTATTATCTTATTGACTCATTAAATCTATGATTATCTCTGAAGAAAATATATATGCAAGTATATTTTCATAAAGATAGTAATTAAAAATTCCTTCGTACAAACTAATAATGATGAAAATATTTTAACGGGTGGGTAGTACCCGAGGAATATTTAGAATTCACATTAATAAGTTATATTGTACATTCTTGAATCTGATTCAACGGTCATTTGTTATTTTACTTACAACCATCGATATACGTATCCGTTCACCCCAGAATAACCATTTCCATTTAAATTTCATATTTGAATTTTTTTTTACCTATCCAAATCCAACAAGTGGCATAAAGAAGAAACATTGGACAATTAAAATGAAATAAAATGTTGATTATAACATATGAAACTAAACAATTCTTCAATTTTGCCACTTGATTTCATCCTAAACCTCATTTGTACTTCGACAATTATAATCCTCATTCAAATCTTTTCATGATTCTTGAAAACACCTCGATCGAGAAGTTGAACCAGCCGCACCTCGTTTACGGAAGAAAGATTTATGCATACAGTGATGCACCTGAAAAATTTTCGAAACCGAAGTTATAGTTAAAACGTATCCGCGTCGAATTCCTTATCATTCATTATCAAAAACAATCATACGATTCCTTTTCAAGAAGCTAATTTTGTCACAGCTCCACTTCGACTTCTCAGTGAGACTACTCCTATTATAATCTCGATATTTATACTTTGTCCTTTCGACGTTGTTACCGGAGAACCTTTTTCACAACATCATCAGCAGACGTACCAGCAACTCGTTATCTCTTTGGCGAAACCCGCAATCAGTATTTTGAAAATCTCGTAGAAATTCTCCCAGTTATACCGAGAACGACTATCCCTAAGAATTACATTTTTCGAATGTGAAGTTCTGAAAAACATCCTGGACTATGAAGTAGTTCTTGAAATGCTGAAGAAGCAGAAAAAAAAAAAAAAAAAAAAAAAAAAAAAAAAAAAACTGTAAACGACTTGAACAGTCAAAAGTTTAATGATGAAGTACATTGTATTGGTAAAGCTTAGAAAAAGAGGAGAGTTGGAACTGGAAAACGGATTGAGCAAAGTATGAAGGAGGATGTAGATAAATCACAAGAACTGAATCTGCTTTCAAAGGATTCAAACGATTCAGTGCTTGCTGAAACCATTAGTAAAAAAAAAAAAACCTACCCCTTATCCTAAACCTTTCCCGATGATATTCTTCATCATCATCTTATCTTAGATATTATAAGATATCTTCATATCTTTTGTTATACATATCCTCCATATTTCTGGAGATATTCTCACAACTGTTCTTATCCAAAATCATGTATTTCTCCGTAATATCTGCGTTACAATATAAAAGAAACTGTGTTAGTTTCTAAGTTCTAAAACCTTCAAGTTTAAAATAGGAATGTTTTGAAGTAGTGTTGGGAACTGATACATGAATTAGTATAATATAATGAAACTTGATCAACTTCATTATATTACAGTAAGTCATGTTAAGTTTCTAATGGAATGTGATGATTCACAGTACCGTCATCATGTGCCATGTTACACGGCTCTTACATTCTATCAAGTCTCCAAACATATTAGAACGTATCACCTTGATAGTTCTATTTTTCCGGAATATTCGAGTAATTTAACGAATCAAGATCGTGCCATTACAATTTTATTCTAAAACCAATAGCTAGGTTCATTCCAAATTTTATACCTACGAATTCCGAACTATTGATCGCTTGACTCAAGGACGGGAAGAAGAAACGAAGGGACAAAGTCCCAAAATAGAAATTGGGGTATAGATCACAGCAAATAGGAGAGAATATTAACTATGGATGACAATGATTATGGAAAACAGAAGCAGGAGCATCGAAGTATAAGGAAAGATATCAAACCCAACAACCACCCAGAAACTACAAACCATGTATATCAATACGTATGGCGACGTAAAGACACGGGAGAATTAGAAACATTATAATTCCAAGAAAATCATAAAAGTGAATAGATTCTTCTGGCGGTAGATGGAAGAGAAGAATGAAAGATATAAAAGTTAGAAGTATAACAAAAATCAGAACGGGATGAAGCATTTCAAAGGATACCTTAAAGTAGGAATTAAGGAGAAAGAGTAGAAGATGCGAGTTGTGAAAAATAAGGAAACGAAGGGGTGGATTTATAGTGAAATATCCGACAGAGAAATCGAAACAGATTACCGCATTAAATCAAAGAAGATTCTGATCGCCGAATAACCAAATCTTATTACGTAAGATTTTTCCTAAATCCCTTAAATCCCGGAAATCAATTCTAAACCACGTCATCGATTAAAAACGATTCCATATTTACTCATTTCATTTTTTTTTTGTGATAGCTTCGCTCGTGCGTCTCACATAACCAAATCGTTTTATCTAAATCTTTCAATAATGATAAAATTTCATTATTACCTCATATTCGTCATGAAAACATTCCTATGGTTATTTATGACAACCTCTACCAAATTTCGAGGACGAAATTTCTTTAACGGATGGGTACTGTAACGACCCGGAAATTTCCGACCAAATTTAAACTCTAATCTCTATATGGTTCCGACACGATAAGCAAAAACCCTAAAGTTGACCCGCATTTTTTTTCGATCGTTCTATACTTATAAGATTAATATAAATTAAAACTTACCAACATGATAAGTAATCCAAATTGTCGAGATTTATATTTCCGAAAAGAGTTTTACACAACGTTTGACCGTCTAGTTTGACCGACGATATCACGAACTATACAATATATGATAATTATACGTTTGCGTATATATATGTATATATACATATTTAACATGATTAATGAATGTTTTAATATCTTATTTTGTATCAAAAACTATAAGTTATAAGTATATTTTGAAACTACTAACTTAAGTTTTCAAAACGATAACTATACGTAACGTTATTTGACATAAATACTTAAGACTTATAATGTTTATACATATATCGTATAAGTAATGTATTTACTCACTTTTAAGACTTAAATACATAAAATCATATAAGTGTATTCACAAAAGATAGCTATATTTGAATCCTCATTCCATTTTTCACAAAATTTCTATACGTATATCTAGAGTATAAGTACTCGTATCATACCTAGCTTCTATACGTATTTACTAATAGTACATACATGTCAAATCACTACCTAACCAGCCATTGTACATGCCCTTAGGGCTAGGTAATTGTATTTGGATGCAATTATGACTAAATACATAAAATGATTAATTGAAATTTTGTACATATATACACCATAATCACGTTTTTTATGGTGTATATATGTATCATCACTTTGTTTCATTTTACTTCAATATTTTAGCCAAAACACACACATACTTTGAAGCCTTAAAACCCTTAATCAATTCAGCAAAGTTTTCAAGAAGATCTAGCTTCAAAAACCATACTAAAACACCATAAGAAAACCATACAAAAACACTTCAAGAAAACCCTCCAAGAACACCAACTTACTTCCAATCTTTCATCCACTTCTATCATCCTTTTGATTCTAGCTTCTTACTCCTCTTTTACAGCAAACTTATCCAAGGAACTTGAGGTAGAAACTATGTTCATAACCTTATTCGATTCATATATATATAGCTATCTTATTTTGTGGTACAAAAGTTTAACAACAAGAACATAGTTTGAATGTTTTCAAACTTGTTTGCAAACTAAATAGATCCTTCTAACTTAACTTTTAAAATACTTCAAGACCTGTAATATAACTTAAATATATGCTAATTTAATAAGGTAAAACTTGGTTTTTCAAAGTATAAGTATTTTTAGAAAAATGGTCATTAAATGATTTTTTTTTTTGTAACAAAATGTTTAACTTCATATGTTTCACTAATGTTTCACTTATGCCGTATGATTTTGAATACAAACCAAGGTATTTACAGTTCATAGTCTTAAAGAAGAACTCGATCCAAGAAGATGGCAATTTGAATCAACGAAAACGGACTTGTAACGAAGAAACTATGACCGAAACAAAATTGGTTATCCTAGATCATTTCAACTACGGGATCAATTGGAAAAAAAAGATATAAATCACATATTTCTAAGATAACATGATATTTTATATATATGTACTCATAATTCAATTTCATATGGTTCAGGATCACCCGTAAACAACACGAGAAGATTAATCATAAGATCCCATGATTGTACGCAACACGTCATTTGACAACACCGGTACTTTATGTACGCAACACGTCATTTGACAACACCGGTACCATGGGTCAAGATTAATCTCGACCAACACATATACGATGGGGTTTTATGGGAGTTTTATTTATTTCGTTGGGGGTTTATTTATTGCGGGTATATTAAACATCTAAAAATGAACCATTAAAATTGAATTACTAACATCGAAACGCTAACTACGGACTAAGGAATTATTCAAAGTATTAAAAGTATTATAAATATATATACGAGATGTTTGTTTAAAATGAAAATATATTGATATATTATATATGGATAGGTTCGTGATATCAACCGGAAGACCAAGTCAAAAATATATATATCTTCGAGACAACAGTGAGTATATAGTCCCACTTTTAAACTCTAAATATTTCGGGATGAGAATACATGTATTTTATGTTTTACGTTATGGACACAAGTAACTGAAAAATATATTCTACGTTGAGTTGTACCACTGGCATACTTCCCTGTAGCTTGGTAACTGTTATTTACAGCGGTATTGTAAACGCGAATCCTGTTGATAGATCTATCGGGCCTGACAACCCCAACCGGACTGGACGACCAGTATTCAACGGTTGCACAGTACTTCGTTTTGCGACTACACCTTGGTACGGTGTAGTAAGATTTCATATTAAAGGGAATATGCGACGTGAAAATGTTAAGTATGGTTACCAAGTGCTCAACCACTTAGAATATTTTTATTGAAATACTTGACCTCTATATGATACATTTTACAAACGTTGCATTTATTTCTTAAAGGCAATCTATTATTACATCGAGAGTTGACATATTAGCCTAACATTTTATAACAACCAAATGATCTAATCTGCCATTTTCATAACAATAGTCTTTAATGAACTTCAATGACTCGAATGCAACGTCCTTGTATCATAGCTTAAATGGTCCCAAGTAGTATTCTTAACATGAGCTAATGCACAGCGGAAGACTTAATTCGTACCTGAGAATAACATGCTTTAAAACGTCAACATAAAGTTGGTGAGATATATAGGTTTGATGCTAGCAGCGTTATAACAATGGACCACAAGATTTCGTATATAAACATTTCAATAAAAATATTCTAAGTGGTTGAGCACTTGGTAACCATACTTAACAATTAATCACGTCGCATATTCCCTTTAATATGAAATCTTACTACACTGTACCAAGTGTAGTCACAAAACGAAGTACTGTGCAACCGTTGAATACTGGTCGTCCAGTCCGGTTGGGGTTGTCAGGCCCGATAGATCTATCAACAGGATTCGCGTTTACAATACCGCTGTAAATAACAGTTACCAAGCTACAGGGAAGTATGCCAGTGGTACAACTCAACGTAGAATATATTTTTCAGTTACTTGTGTCCATAACGTAAAACATAAAATACATGTATTCTCATCCCGAAATATTTAGAGTTTAAAAGTGGGACTATATACTCACTGTTGTCTCGAAGATATATATATTTTTGACTTGGTCTTCCGGTTGATATCACGAACCTATCCATATATAATATATCAATATATTTTCATTTTAAACAAACATCTCGTATATATATTTATAATACTTTTAATACTTTGAATAATTCCTTAGTCCGTAGTTAGCGTTTCGATGTTAGTAATTCAATTTTAATGGTTCATTTTTAGATGTTTAATATACCCGCAATAAATAAACCCCCAACGAAATAAATAAAACTCCCATAAAACCCCATCGTATATGTGTTGGTCGAGATTAATCTTGACCCATGGTACCGGTGTTGCCAAATGACGTGTTGCGTACATAAAGTACCGGTGTTGTCAAATGACGTGTTGCGTACAATCATGGGATCTTATGATTAATCTTCTCGTGTTGTTTACGGGTGATCCTGAACCATATGAAATTGAATTATGAGTACATATATATAAAATATCATGTTATCTTAGAAATATGTGATTTATATCTTTTTTTTCCAATTGATCCCGTAGTTGAAATGATCTAGGATAACCAATTTTGTTTCGGTCATAGTTTCTTCGTTACAAGTCCGTTTTCGTTGATTCAAATTGCCATCTTCTTGGATCGAGTTCTTCTTTAAGACTATGAACTGTAAATACCTTGGTTTGTATTCAAAATCATACGGCATAAGTGAAACATTAGTGAAACATATGAAGTTAAACATTTTGTTACAAAAAAAATCATTTAATGACCATTTTTCTAAAAATACTTATACTTTGAAAAACCAAGTTTTACCTTATTAAATTAGCATATATTTAAGTTATATTACAGGTCTTGAAGTATTTTAAAAGTTAAGTTAGAAGGATCTATTTAGTTTGCAAACATGTTTGAAAACATTCAAACTATGTTCTTGTTGTTAAACTTTTGTACCACAAAATAAGATAGCTATATATATATGAATCGAATAAGGTTATGAACATAGTTTCTACCTCAAGTTCCTTGGATAAGTTTGCTGTAAAAGAGGAGTAAGAAGCTAGAATCAAAAGGATGATAGAAGTGGATGAAAGATTGGAAGTAAGTTGGTGTTCTTGGAGGGTTTTCTTGAAGTGTTTTTGTATGGTTTTCTTATGGTGTTTTAGTATGGTTTTTGAAGCTAGATCTTCTTGAAAACTTTGCTGAATTGATTAAGGGTTTTAAGGCTTCAAAGTATGTGTGTGTTTTGGCTAAAATATTGAAGTAAAATGAAACAAAGTGATGATACATATATACACCATAAAAAACGTGATTATGGTGTATATATGTACAAAATTTCAATTAATCATTTTATGTATTTAGTCATAATTGCATCCAAATACAATTACCTAGCCCTAAGGGCATGTACAATGGCTGGTTAGGTAGTGATTTGACATGTATGTACTATTAGTAAATACGTATAGAAGCTAGGTATGATACGAGTACTTATACTCTAGATATACGTATAGAAATTTTGTGAAAAATGGAATGAGGATTCAAATATAGCTATCTTTTGTGAATACACTTATATGATTTTATGTATTTAAGTCTTAAAAGTGAGTAAATACATTACTTATACGATATATGTATAAACATTATAAGTCTTAAGTATTTATGTCAAATAACGTTACGTATAGTTATCGTTTTGAAAACTTAAGTTAGTAGTTTCAAAATATACTTATAACTTATAGTTTTTGATACAAAATAAGATATTAAAACATTCATTAATCATGTTAAATATGTATATATACATATATATACGCAAACGTATAATTATCATATATTGTATAGTTCGTGATATCGTCGGTCAAACTAGACGGTCAAACGTTGTGTAAAACTCTTTTCGGAAATATAAATCTCGACAATTTGGATTACTTATCATGTTGGTAAGTTTTAATTTATATTAATCTTATAAGTATAGAACGATCGAAAAAAAATGCGGGTCAACTTTAGGGTTTTTGCTTATCGTGTCGGAACCATATAGAGATTAGAGTTTAAATTTGGTCGGAAATTTCCGGGTCGTTACAGTACCCATCCGTTAAAGAAATTTCGTCCTCGAAATTTGGTAGAGGTTGTCATAAATAACCATAGGAATGTTTTCATGACGAATATGAGGTAATAATGAAATTTTATCATTATTGAAAGATTTAGATAAAACGATTTGGTTATGTGAGACGCACGAGCGAAGCTATCACAAAAAAAAAATGAAATGAGTAAATATGGAATCGTTTTTAATCGATGACGTGGTTTAGAATTGATTTCCGGGATTTAAGGGATTTAGGAAAAATCTTACGTAATAAGATTTGGTTATTCGGCGATCAGAATCTTCTTTGATTTAATGCGGTAATCTGTTTCGATTTCTCTGTCCGATATTTCACTATAAATCCACCCCTTCGTTTCCTTATTTTTCACAACTCGCATCTTCTACTCTTTCTCCTTAATTCCTACTTTAAGGTATCCTTTGAAATGCTTCATCCCGTTCTGATTTTTGTTATACTTCTAACTTTTATATCTTTCATTCTTCTCTTCCATCTACCGCCAGAAGAATCTATTCACTTTTATGATTTTCTTGGAATTATAATGTTTCTAATTCTCCCGTGTCTTTACGTCGCCATACGTATTGATATACATGGTTTGTAGTTTCTGGGTGGTTGTTGGGTTTGATATCTTTCCTTATACTTCGATGCTCCTGCTTCTGTTTTCCATAATCATTGTCATCCATAGTTAATATTCTCTCCTATTTGCTGTGATCTATACCCCAATTTCTATTTTGGGACTTTGTCCCTTCGTTTCTTCTTCCCGTCCTTGAGTCAAGCGATCAATAGTTCGGAATTCGTAGGTATAAAATTTGGAATGAACCTAGCTATTGGTTTTAGAATAAAATTGTAATGGCACGATCTTGATTCGTTAAATTACTCGAATATTCCGGAAAAATAGAACTATCAAGGTGATACGTTCTAATATGTTTGGAGACTTGATAGAATGTAAGAGCCGTGTAACATGGCACATGATGACGGTACTGTGAATCATCACATTCCATTAGAAACTTAACATGACTTACTGTAATATAATGAAGTTGATCAAGTTTCATTATATTATACTAATTCATGTATCAGTTCCCAACACTACTTCAAAACATTCCTATTTTAAACTTGAAGGTTTTAGAACTTAGAAACTAACACAGTTTCTTTTATATTGTAACGCAGATATTACGGAGAAATACATGATTTTGGATAAGAACAGTTGTGAGAATATCTCCAGAAATATGGAGGATATGTATAACAAAAGATATGAAGATATCTTATAATATCTAAGATAAGATGATGATGAAGAATATCATCGGGAAAGGTTTAGGATAAGGGGTAGGTTTTTTTTTTTTTACTAATGGTTTCAGCAAGCACTGAATCGTTTGAATCCTTTGAAAGCAGATTCAGTTCTTGTGATTTATCTACATCCTCCTTCATACTTTGCTCAATCCGTTTTCCAGTTCCAACTCTCCTCTTTTTCTAAGCTTTACCAATACAATGTACTTCATCATTAAACTTTTGACTGTTCAAGTCGTTTACAGTTTTTTTTTTTTTTTTTTTTTTTTTTTTTTTTTTTTTTTTCTGCTTCTTCAGCATTTCAAGAACTACTTCATAGTCCAGGATGTTTTTCAGAACTTCACATTCGAAAAATGTAATTCTTAGGGATAGTCGTTCTCGGTATAACTGGGAGAATTTCTACGAGATTTTCAAAATACTGATTGCGGGTTTCGCCAAAGAGATAACGAGTTGCTGGTACGTCTGCTGATGATGTTGTGAAAAAGGTTCTCCGGTAACAACGTCGAAAGGACAAAGTATAAATATCGAGATTATAATAGGAGTAGTCTCACTGAGAAGTCGAAGTGGAGCTGTGACAAAATTAGCTTCTTGAAAAGGAATCGTATGATTGTTTTTGATAATGAATGATAAGGAATTCGACGCGGATACGTTTTAACTATAACTTCGGTTTCGAAAATTTTTCAGGTGCATCACTGTATGCATAAATCTTTCTTCCGTAAACGAGGTGCGGCTGGTTCAACTTCTCGATCGAGGTGTTTTCAAGAATCATGAAAAGATTTGAATGAGGATTATAATTGTCGAAGTACAAATGAGGTTTAGGATGAAATCAAGTGGCAAAATTGAAGAATTGTTTAGTTTCATATGTTATAATCAACATTTTATTTCATTTTAATTGTCCAATGTTTCTTCTTTATGCCACTTGTTGGATTTGGATAGGTAAAAAAAAATTCAAATATGAAATTTAAATGGAAATGGTTATTCTGGGGTGAACGGATACGTATATCGATGGTTGTAAGTAAAATAACAAATGACCGTTGAATCAGATTCAAGAATGTACAATATAACTTATTAATGTGAATTCTAAATATTCCTCGGGTACTACCCACCCGTTAAAATATTTTCATCATTATTAGTTTGTACGAAGGAATTTTTAATTACTATCTTTATGAAAATATACTTGCATATATATTTTCTTCAGAGATAATCATAGATTTAATGAGTCAATAAGATAATAAACTCATTTGATTTATCGTTAATTCTAGATTACATAATCTCTAAGACTTTAGAAATTACATAATCGTCATACGATACGTAAAGCGAAGATAATCGATGTAGAACGATATATAGAACGAAGATCATACTCGAAGTACAGATATTGAGTCGTGTGATGTTGATATTCGAGATACAGATTGTGATGTTGAGATTTTGGGGGTGACAAGAGTACTGTCGGCGTTGATGATGGTGGTATAGATTATGCTGCTGGTGCTGCTGCTGGTGTTTGTAACCTTCGCACCGTATTTTCTAAAGCCACTACCCGAGCGCGAAGCTCGTTGACTTCTTCTATTATACCGGGATGATTGACGGTTGGAACGAGCGAATGAACAAGATTCGAAATATGGGATAGTATGTAATCATGACGAGATACTCTAGAAATGAGCGAGAAAATGGTGTTTCGAATGGGTTCGCTGGTAAGTGCTTCAGGTTCATCGTTAAGAGGGCAATTTGGTGGATGAAATGGATCACCTTCTTCTTGCCTCCAGAGATTTAGTATATTACGAACCCATCCCCAGTTCATCCAGAATAGATGATGGGAAATTGGTTGATCCATTCCGGTGACGCTGTTCTCGGAGTTCGAATGGAAATCCATGTCGGCGTAGCTATCGAAGTTGGAGGAATTCGAACTGGATGAAGAATCCATCTTGTATGGTCGGAGAAATGAATTTTTGGTTTGGAATAGATTATAGGAGTTGGGTTTGGTATTCTTCAATACATAATTTACATATGTATTTATAATACTCAAAATCCCGTGAATTACGGAGAATCTTTGAAATTCGTCAGGCAATGTCTATTGCAACAGATACGCTAGGATACGAATTTTGTCTATACACTATCGATGCACTAAATGCAGTAAGACGTGTTTAGACTTAAGAATGATAAGCAGACAGTTCCCTAAGGATGATAAGCAGATGATTTCCGACTAGGATTGATAAGCAAAACTTTTGACAGGCAGACACGGTCAAAGTCCAGACTCACTTAATGTATCCTAACAACTACTAGTTAGACACACTAATGCAAGGCCTGGTTCGC
Organism: Rutidosis leptorrhynchoides; assembly: GCF_046630445.1. Classification (NCBI taxonomy): domain Eukaryota; kingdom Viridiplantae; phylum Streptophyta; class Magnoliopsida; order Asterales; family Asteraceae; genus Rutidosis; species Rutidosis leptorrhynchoides. The sequence goes on from NC_092334.1 coordinate 513,072,892, forward strand.
TAAGACCAACGCTCTGATACCAACTGAAAGGATCCGAAACTAATCATCCGGACATCGTCCATATAGATTAAAAACGAATTACAATAGTTGATAACATCGCGAGGTACTTGACCTCTATATGATACATTTTACAAACGTTGCATTTATTTCTTAAAGGCAATCTATTATTACATCGAGAGTTGACATATTAGCCTAACATTTTATAACAACCAAATGATCTAATCTGCCATTTTCATAACAATAGTCTTTAATGAACTTCAATGACTCGAATGCAACGTCCTTGTATCATAGCTTAAATGGTCCCAAGTAGTATTCTTAACATGAGCTAATGCACAGCGGAAGACTTAATTCGTACCTGAGAATAACATGCTTTAAAACGTCAACATAAAGTTGGTGAGATATATAGGTTTGATGCTAGCAGCGTTATAACAATGGACCACAAGATTTCGTATATAAACATTTCAATAAAAATATTCTAAGTGGTTGAGCACTTGGTAACCATACTTAACAATTAATCACGTCGCATATTCCCTTTAATATGAAATCTTACTACACTGTACCAAGTGTAGTCACAAAACGAAGTACTGTGCAACCGTTGAATACTGGTCGTCCAGTCCGGTTGGGGTTGTCAGGCCCGATAGATCTATCAACAGGATTCGCGTTTACAATACCGCTGTAAATATTAGTTACCAAGCTACAGGGAAGTATGCCAGTGGTACAACTCAACGTAGAATATATTTTTCAGTTACTTGTGTCCATAACGTAAAACATAAAATACATGTATTCTCATCCCGAAATATTTAGAGTTTAAAAGTGGGACTATATACTCACTGTTGTCTCGAAGATATATATATTTTTGACTTGGTCTTCCGGTTGATATCACGAACCTATCCATATATAATATATCAATATATTTTCATTTTAAACAAACATCTCGTATATATATTTATAATACTTTTAATACTTTGAATAATTCCTTAGTCCGTAGTTAGCGTTTCGATGTTAGTAATTCAATTTTAATGGTTCATTTTTAGATGTTTAATATACCCGCAATAAATAAACCCCCAACGAAATAAATAAAACTCCCATAAAACCCCATCGTATATGTGTTGGTCGAGATTAATCTTGACCCATGGTACCGGTGTTGTCAAATGACGTGTTGCGTACATAAAGTACCGGTGTTGTCAAATGACGTGTTGCGTACAATCATGGGATCTTATGATTAATCTTCTCGTGTTGTTTACGGGTGATCCTGAACCATATGAAATTGAATTATGAGTACATATATATAAAATATCATGTTATCTTAGAAATATGTGATTTATATCTTTTTTTTTCCAATTGATCCCGTAGTTGAAATGATCTAGGATAACCAATTTTGTTTCGGTCATAGTTTCTTCGTTACAAGTCCGTTTTCGTTGATTCAAATTGCCATCTTCTTGGATCGAGTTCTTCTTTAAGACTATGAACTGTAAATACCTTGGTTTGTATTCAAAATCATACGGCATAAGTGAAACATTAGTGAAACATATGAAGTTAAACATTTTGTTACAAAAAAAATCATTTAATGACCATTTTTCTAAAAATACTTATACTTTGAAAAACCAAGTTTTACCTTATTAAATTAGCATATATTTAAGTTATATTACAGGTCTTGAAGTATTTTAAAAGTTAAGTTAGAAGGATCTATTTAGTTTGCAAACATGTTTGAAAACATTCAAACTATGTTCTTGTTGTTAAACTTTTGTACCACAAAATAAGATAGCTATATATATATGAATCGAATAAGGTTATGAACATAGTTTCTACCTCAAGTTCCTTGGATAAGTTTGCTGTAAAAGAGGAGTAAGAAGCTAGAATCAAAAGGATGATAGAAGTGGATGAAAGATTGGAAGTAAGTTGGTGTTCTTGGAGGGTTTTCTTGAAGTGTTTTTGTATGGTTTTCTTATGGTGTTTTAGTATGGTTTTTGAAGCTAGATCTTCTTGAAAACTTTGCTGAATTGATTAAGGGTTTTAAGGCTTCAAAGTATGTGTGTGTTTTGGCTAAAATATTGAAGTAAAATGAAACAAAGTGATGATACATATATACACCATAAAAAACGTGATTATGGTGTATATATGTACAAAATTTCAATTAATCATTTTATGTATTTAGTCATAATTGCATCCAAATACAATTACCTAGCCCTAAGGGCATGTACAATGGCTGGTTAGGTAGTGATTTGACATGTATGTACTATTAGTAAATACGTATAGAAGCTAGGTATGATACGAGTACTTATACTCTAGATATACGTATAGAAATTTTGTGAAAAATGGAATGAGGATTCAAATATAGCTATCTTTTGTGAATACACTTATATGATTTTATGTATTTAAGTCTTAAAAGTGAGTAAATACATTACTTATACGATATATGTATAAACATTATAAGTCTTAAGTATTTATGTCAAATAACGTTACGTATAGTTATCGTTTTGAAAACTTAAGTTAGTAGTTTCAAAATATACTTATAACTTATAGTTTTTGATACAAAATAAGATATTAAAACATTCATTAATCATGTTAAATATGTATATATACATATATATACGCAAACGTATAATTATCATATATTGTATAGTTCGTGATATCGTCGGTCAAACTAGACGGTCAAACGTTGTGTAAAACTCTTTGCGGAAATATAAATCTCGACAATTTGGATTACTTATCATGTTGGTAAGTTTTAATTTATATTAATCTTATAAGTATAGAACGATCGAAAAAAAATGCGGGTCAACTTTAGGGTTTTTGCTTATCGTGTCGGAACCATATAGAGATTAGAGTTTAAATTTGGTCGGAAATTTCCGGGTCGTTACAGTCCACATGTCATAACCCGTCCTTAACCATAAGAACGTGTTAGATAACGTATGATTTCATTGCGAGGTATTGACCTCTATATGCGACATTTTTAAAAAGGAAAACTGCATATATTATACATTACAAACCAAACCATTATTTTTGTTACAAGCTTTAGACAATAAAAAGATGATTATCGTTTAACGATAATCTTCGACTTACAAACTTTACAAATGATAATAACAACACGATTTCTAGCATATTTTACAACACACGTCCTAGGATATGCAGTTTTATTTTTGACACAAATATGAGTACGCATGATCCTGCTTAGATTCAACATAATGCAGCGGAAGCTTTAATTATCACCTGAGAATAAACATGTTTAAAAACGTCAACATAAAGTTGGTGAGATATAGGTTTAGTGCGCAGCAATATATATATATAGACCACAAGATTTCGTATATAAACATTTCAATAAAAATATTCTAAGTGGTTGAGCACTTGGTAACCATACTTAACATTTTCACGTCGCATATTCCCTTTAATATGAAATCTTACTACACTGTACCAAGTGTAGTCACAAAATGAAGTACTGTGCAACCGTTGAATACTGGTCGTCCAGTCCGGTTGGGGTTGTCAGGCCCGATAGATCTATCAACAGGATTCGCGTTTACAATACCGCTGTAAATATTAGTTACCAAGCTACAGGGAAGTATGCCAGTGGTACAACTCAACGTAGAACATATTTTTCAGTTACTTGTGTCCATATCGTAAAACATAAAATACATGTATTCTCATCCCGAAATATTTAGAGTTTAAAAATGGGACTATATACTCACTCTTGTCTTGATGATATATATAATTTGACTCGGTCTTCCGGTTGATATCACGAACCTATCCACATATAATATATCAATATGTTTTCATTTTTAAACAAACGTTATAAATATATACTTGTTATACTTTTAATACTTTGAATAATTCCTTAGTCCGTAGTTAGCAGTCCGATGTTAGTAATTCAATTTTAATGGTTCATTTTTAGATGTTTAATATACCCGCAATAAATAAACCCCCAACGAAATAAATAAAACTCCCATAAAACCCCATCGTATATGTGTTGGTCGAGATTAATCTTGACCCATGGTACCGGTGTTGTCAAATGACGTGTTGCGTACATAAAGTACCGGTGTTGTCAAATGACGTGTTGCGTACAATCATGGGATCTTATGATTAATCTTCTCGTGTTGTTTACGGGTGATCCTGAACCATATGAAATTGAATTATGAGTACATATATATAAAATATCATGTTATCTTAGAAATATGTGATTTATATCTTTTTTTTCCAATTGATCCCGTAGTTGAAATGATCTAGGATAACCAATTTTGTTTCGGTCATAGTTTCTTCGTTACAAGTCCGTTTTCGTTGATTCAAATTGCCATCTTCTTGGATCGAGTTCTTCTTTAAGACTATGAACTGTAAATACCTTGGTTTGTATTCAAAATCATACGGCATAAGTGAAACATTAGTGAAACATATGAAGTTAAACATTTTTGTTACAACAAAATCATTTAATGACCATTTTTCTAAAAATACTTATACTTTGAAAAACCAAGTTTTACCTTGTTAAATTAGTATATACATAAGTTATATTACAGGTCTTGAAGTATTTTAAAAGTTAAGTTAGAAGGATCTATTTAGTTTGCAAACAAGTTTGAAAACATTCAAACTATGTTCTTGTTGTTAAACTTTTGTACCACAAAATAAGATAGCTATATATATATGAATTGAATAAGGTTATGAACATAAATTCTACCTCAAGTTCCTTGGATGAAGTTGCTGTAAAAGAGAAGTAAGAAGCTAGAATCAAAAGGGTACTAGAGGTGGATGAAAGATTGGAAGTAAGTTGGTGTTCTTGGAGGGTTTTCTTGAAGTGTTTTTGTATGGTTTTCTTATGGTGTTTTAGTATGGTTTTTGAAGCTAGATCTTCTTAGAACTTTACTGAATTGTTGAAGGTGTTTAAGGGTTATAAGTGTGTGTGTTTTAGCTAGGAGATTGAAGTAGTAAATGAATCAAAATGATGATACATATATACTCCTAAAAATGTGATCTTTAAGGATAACATGACAAAATTTTAGTTTGTATTTTTGTTAATTAGTCAAGTAATCATCCAAAAGTAATTACCTAGCTCTAAGGGCATGAATAATGGCTGGTTAGGTGGTGATTTTGATGTGTATTTACTATTAGTAAATACGTATAGGAGCTAGGTATGATACGAGTACAAATACTCTAGGTATACGTATAGAAATTTTGTGAAAAATGAAATGAGGATTCAAATATAGCTATCTTTTGTGAATACACTTATATGGTTTTATGTATTTAAGTTCTTTAAAAGTAATTAAATACATTACTTATACAATATATGTATAACATTATAAGTCTTAAGTATATATGTCAAATAACGTTACGTATTGTTATCGTTTTGAAAACTTAAGTTAGTAGTTTCAAAATACACATATAACTTGTTGTTATTAATATAAAATGAGGTATTAAAACATTCTTTAATCATGTTAAATATGTATATATACATATATATACACAAACGTATAATTATCATATATTGTATGGTTCGTGATATCATCGGTCAAACTAGACGGTCAAACGTTGTGTAAAACTCTTTTCGGAAATATCAGTCTCGACAATTTGGATTGCTTATCATGTTGGTAAGGTTTAATTTATGTAAATATTAATCTTATAAGTATATAACGATCGAAAAAGTGCGGGTCGTTACATTACCTCCCCGTTAAATAAATTTCGTCCCGAAATTTTAAAATTGTACCTATTTTGCGTCATCGAGAAACAAATGCGGATACTTTCGTTTCATCTGATCCTCTCGTTCCCAAGTAAACTCGGGACCTCTTCTAGCATTCCAACGAACCTTAACAATCGGTATATTACTCTGTTTGAGCTGTTTAACTTCACGGTCCATGATTTCGATTGGTTCTTCGACGAATTGTAGTTTCTCGTCGACATGAATTTCTTCAAGAGGAATGGTGAGGTCTTCCTTTGCAAGACACTTCTTCAGGTTTGAGACGTGAAAGGTATTATGTACTCCAGCGAGTTGTTGCGGTAACTCGAGTCGATAAGCTACCGGTCCAATGCGTTCGATGATCTTGAACGGGCCTACGTACCTTGGGTTCAGTTTACCCCTTTTGCCGAAACGTATTACACCTTTCCAAGGTGACACCTTTAGCATAACCATGTCCCCGACCTGAAACTCTAATGGTTTCCTTCGAACATCGGCGTAGCTCTTTTGGCGACTACGGGCTGTTTTCAATCTCTCCTTGATTTGCACTATCTTCTCAGTCGTTTCATGTATGATCTCGGGACCAGTTAAATGTCGATCTCCTACTTCATTCCAACAGATAGGAGATCTACACTTCCTTCCGTACAATGCTTCGAATGGCGCAGCTCCAATGCTCGCATGATAACTATTATTATACGAGAATTCTGCTAACGGTAGGTATTTACATAACGTTTAACCGTCTAGTTTGACCGATGATATCACGAACTATACAATATATGTTAATTATACGTTTGTGTATATATATGTATATATACATATTTAACATGATTTAAGGATGTTTAAATATCTCATTTTGTATTAATAACAATAAGTTATAAGTATATTTTGAAACTACTAACTTAAGCTTTCAAAACGATAACTATACGTAACGTTATTTGACATAAATACTTACGACCTATAATGTTTATACATATATCGTATATATAATTTATTTAATCACTTTTAAAGACTTAAATACATAAAACAATATAAGTATATTCACAAAAGATAGCTATATTTGAATCCTCATTCCATTTTTCACAAGATTTCTATACGTATATCTAGAGTATATGTACTCGTATCATACCTAGCTTCTATACATATTTACTATTGGTATATACACATCAAATCACCACCAACCAGCCCTTGTTCATGCCTTATGTATAAGGTAACTACTTTTGTTATTTAGTATGACAATTTCACATGATTAAAAGATCTTTTCACAAAATTACAAATTTATACACCTTTTACACCACCATAAATACATGCATCCATTTTCAATTTTTGGAACATCATTTCTCTAGCTAAACACACACACTTACTAGCCTCATGTCTCTCTAAGAACTCCAGCAAAAATCCTCTCAAGAATCACCTTAAACACCACCATAAAAAGATCAACAAAAACACTACAAAAATACAACTTTCAATTCAAGTTTATGTCTTAAGTTGCTTCCAATCTTTCATCCAATTTCATCACTCTTTTGGTTCTAGGTTTTTACTCCTCTTTTACAGCAATCTTGTCCAAGTAACTTGAGGTAGTAACTTTGTTCATAACCTTATTCGATTCATATATATATAGCTATCTTATTGTATGGTATACAATTTTAACAACAAAAACATAGTTTGAATGATTTCAAACTTGTTTGCAAACTAAATAGATCCTTCTAACTTAACTTTTAAAATACTTCAAGACCTGTAATATAACTTAAATATATGCTAATTTAACAAGGTATAACTTGGTTTTTCAAAGAATACCTTAAAAACTGTTTTTATGACGTCGGAGTGCAACCGGGGGCTGTTTTGGGTTGGATAATTAAAAACCATCTTGAACTTTGAATTGGAGGTTTATATTCTGGAAAAATGATATTTCTTATGAATATGTTAACACATAAAAATTTCATGATTTAATTCATAGTATAAGTATTTTTAGAAAAATGGTCATTAAATGATGTTTTTGTAACAAAAATGATTAACTTCATAAGTTTCACCAAAATTTGACCTATGACCTATGATTTCGAATACAAACTAAGGTATTTACAGTTCATATTCTTAAAGAGGGACTCGATCCAAGGAAGTGGAAAGTTGAATCAACGAAAACGGAGTTGTAACGAAGAAATTATGACCAAAACAAAATCGGATATCCAAGACTAGTTTAGCCACGAAAATAATTGGAGAAAATTAAATAAATCACATCTTCCTAAAGTAACATGATATTTTATACATATATACTCATAATTTAATTTTATATGGTTCAGGATCACCCGTAAACAATACGAGAAGATTAATCATAAGATCCCATGATTGTACGCAACACGTCATTTGACAACACCGGTACTTTATGTACGCAACACGTCATTTGACAACACCGGTACCATGGGTCAAGATTAATCTCGACCAATACATATACGATGGGGGTTTTATTTATTTCATTGGGGGTTTATTAAACAACTAAATATGAACCATTAAAATTGAATTACTAACATCGGACTGCTAACTACGGACTAAGGAATTATTAAAAGTATTAAAAGTATTATAAGTATATATATGTGACGATTGTTTAAAAAGAAAAGGTATTGATATATTATATATGGATAGGTTCGTGATATCAATCGGATACCAAGTCGAAATTACATATCTTCAAGACAAAAGTGAGTATATAGTCCCACTTTTAAACTCTAAATATTTCGGGATGAGAATACATGTATTTTATGTTTTACGCTATGGACACAAGTAACTGAAAAATATATTCTACGTTGAGTTGTACCACTGGCATACTTCCCTGTAGCTTGGTAACTAATATTTACAGCGGTATTGTAAACGCGAATCCTGTTGATAGATCTATCGGGCCTGACAACCCCAACCGGACTGGACGACCAGTATTCAACGGTTGCACAGTACTTCGTTTCGTGACTACACCTTGGTACGGTGTAGTAAGATTTCATAATAAAGGGAATATGCGACGTGATTAAATGTTAAGTATGGTTACCAAGTGCTCAACCACTTAGAATATTTTTATTGAAATGTTTATATACGAAATCTTGTGGTCCATTGTTATAACGCTGCTAGCATCAAACCTATATATCTCACCAACTTTATGTTGACGTTTTGAGCACTTGGTAACCATACTTAACAATTAATCACGTCGCATATTCCCTTTATTATGAAATCTTACTACACCGTACCAAGGTGTAGTCACGAAACGAAGTACTGTGCAACCGTTGAATACTGGTCGTCCAGTCCGGTTGGGGTTGTCAGGCCCGATAGATCTATCAACAGGATTCGCGTTTACAATACCGCTGTAAATATTAGTTACCAAGCTACAGGGAAGTATGCCAGTGGTACAACTCAACGTAGAATATATTTTTCAGTTACTTGTGTCCATAGGGTAAAACATAAAATACATGTATTCTCATCCCGAAATATTTAGAGTTTAAAAGTGGGACTATATACTCACTTTTGTCTTGAAGATATGTAATTTCGACTTGGTATCCGATTGATATCACGAACCTATCCATATATAATATATCAATACCTTTTCTTTTTAAACAATCGTCACATATATATACTTATAATACTTTTAATACTTTTAATAATTCCTTAGTCCGTAGTTAGCAGTCCGATGTTAGTAATTCAATTTTAATGGTTCATATTTAGTTGTTTAATAAACCCCCAATGAAATAAATAAAACCCCCATCGTATATGTATTGGTCGAGATTAATCTTGACCCATGGTACCGGTGTTGTCAAATGACGTGTTGCGTACATAAAGTACCGGTGTTGTCAAATGACGTGTTGCGTACAATCATGGGATCTTATGATTAATCTTCTCGTATTGTTTACGGGTGATCCTGAACCATATAAAATTAAATTATGAGTATATATGTATAAAATATCATGTTACTTTAGGAAGATGTGATTTATTTAATTTTCTCCAATTATTTTCGTGGCTAAACTAGTCTTGGATATCCGATTTTGTTTTGGTCATAATTTCTTCGTTACAACTCCGTTTTCGTTGATTCAACTTTCCACTTCCTTGGATCGAGTCCCTCTTTAAGAATATGAACTGTAAATACCTTAGTTTGTATTCGAAATCATAGGTCATAGGTCAAATTTTGGTGAAACTTATGAAGTTAATCATTTTTGTTACAAAAACATCATTTAATGACCATTTTTCTAAAAATACTTATACTATGAATTAAATCATGAAATTTTTATGTGTTAACATATTCATAAGAAATATCATTTTTCCAGAATATAAACCTCCAATTCAAAGTTCAAGATGGTTTTTAATTATCCAACCCAAAACAGCCCCCGGTTGCACTCCGACGTCATAAAAACAGTTTTTAAGGTATTCTTTGAAAAACCAAGTTATACCTTGTTAAATTAGCATATATTTAAGTTATATTACAGGTCTTGAAGTATTTTAAAAGTTAAGTTAGAAGGATCTATTTAGTTTGCAAACAAGTTTGAAATCATTCAAACTATGTTTTTGTTGTTAAAATTGTATACCATACAATAAGATAGCTATATATATATGAATCGAATAAGGTTATGAACAAAGTTACTACCTCAAGTTACTTGGACAAGATTGCTGTAAAAGAGGAGTAAAAACCTAGAACCAAAAGAGTGATGAAATTGGATGAAAGATTGGAAGCAACTTAAGACATAAACTTGAATTGAAAGTTGTATTTTTGTAGTGTTTTTGTTGATCTTTTTATGGTGGTGTTTAAGGTGATTCTTGAGAGGATTTTTGCTGGAGTTCTTAGAGAGACATGAGGCTAGTAAGTGTGTGTGTTTAGCTAGAGAAATGATGTTCCAAAAATTGAAAATGGATGCATGTATTTATGGTGGTGTAAAAGGTGTATAAATTTGTAATTTTGTGAAAAGATCTTTTAATCATGTGAAATTGTCATACTAAATAACAAAAGTAGTTACCTTATACATAAGGCATGAACAAGGGCTGGTTGGTGGTGATTTGATGTGTATATACCAATAGTAAATATGTATAGAAGCTAGGTATGATACGAGTACATATACTCTAGATATACGTATAGAAATCTTGTGAAAAATGGAATGAGGATTCAAATATAGCTATCTTTTGTGAATATACTTATATTGTTTTATGTATTTAAGTCTTTAAAAGTGATTAAATACATTATATATACGATATATGTATAAACATTATAGGTCGTAAGTATTTATGTCAAATAACGTTACGTATAGTTATCGTTTTGAAAGCTTAAGTTAGTAGTTTCAAAATATACTTATAACTTATTGTTATTAATACAAAATGAGATATTTAAACATCCTTAAATCATGTTAAATATGTATATATACATATATATACACAAACGTATAATTAACATATATTGTATAGTTCGTGATATCATCGGTCAAACTAGACGGTTAAACGTTATGTAAAACTCTTTTCAAAATCATAAATCTCAACAATTTAGATTGCTTATCATGTTGGTAAGTTTTAATTTATGTAAATATTAATCTTATAAGTGTAAAACGATCGGAAAAATCTGGGTCGTTACAGTACCCACCCGTTAAAGAAATTTCGTCCCGAAATTTGGTAGAGGTTGTCATAAATAACAATAGGAATGTTTTCATGACGAATATGAGGTATTAATAGAGTTTTATCATTATTGGAAGATATGGATAAAATTGAAATCTGTTAAGGATTCCACGCTAACTGTTCCTAGTTAACTGTTCCCAGCTAACTGTTAATTCCGTATTACATTTTATCGCAATTTAGTTTATTGTCATTTAAGTTCTGTTATTTATTTTACGCACTTTAAATAACGGGACACGTATACAAGGTTTCGACCTATCATATCGACCCATCTATATATATATTTCGGAACAACCATAGACACTCTATATGTGAATGTTGGAGTTGGCTATACAGGGTTGAGGTTGATTCCAAAATATATATATACTTTGAGTTGTGATCGACACTGAGACTGGTACACGGTTCACGATACGTATTAGTTAATTCAAATATTATATATTTAATTTATATATGAATATATTGGATCATTGTACAATCGGACTATTAGACTGCTAACTTTGGACAATTAAAATGAATTAAAATATTGATTATAATATATGAAACTAAACTAATCTTCAAGTTTGCCACTTGATTTCATCCTAAACCTCATTTGTATCTTGACGATTACAATCCGCGTACAAACCTATCAGGATTCTTGAAAATACCTCAATCGAGAAGTTGAACCGACCGCACTTCATCTACAGAAGAAAAGATCTATACACATGAAAAACTCTTGAACCCAAAGTCATAGTTTAACACATACCGCGACTAATTCTTTAGCATTTATTAGCAAAAACAACCTTACGATTCCTTTTCAAAGTAGCCAATTTTGTCACAGCTTCAGCAGAACAACTTCGACCTTTCATTCGAAAAAGTCTTATTATAACTTTGATATATACGATTGGTTTTCCTCATCGTTACCGGGAAACCTTTCATACTCCGCCATTTTATCATCAGCATTTAATCATCTAAAAACACAATTCGCCCAAAAACACCTCGGATTGATAATCGACGATTCAGATATGACTGCATTAAATGCAGAGGAAACAGTAAAATTTTAGATGGCCTAAATGGCCAAAAGTTTGATGATAAAGAAGGGAATGTTAGGAACGCTCGATAGAAAATTTAGTGCTGAAAAATGGATTGGGCTAACCGTGAAGGAAACAAAGAACAAATACAAGGAATGAACCTGCCTTCAAATAATGCAAATAATTCAGTGTCTGTTGAAACCGTCAGTATGAACCCTACTCCTTATTCTAAACTTTTTCAGATGATATTATTCATCATCATCTTATCTTAGATATTATAAGATATCTTCATATTTTCCGCTATACATATTCTCCATAATTCTAAAGATATTTTCACAGCTATTCCTATCTGCAATCATCTATCTCCCCGTAATACCTGCGTTACAACATAAAAGAAACTGTGGTAGTTTCTAAATTCTGAAATCTTAAAGTTTAAAATATGAATGTTTTGAAGTAGTGTTAGGAACTGATGCATGAATTAGTATAATATAATGAAATTTGATCAACTTCATTATATTACAGTAAGTCACGTTGCGTTTCTAATGGAATGTGATGATTCACAGTACCATCATCATGTGCCATGTTACACGGCTCTTACAATCTATCCAATCTCTAAACATATCAAGAAAATATTCTCTTGATGATTCGGTCTTTTCCAGGATATTCTGGTAATTTGACAAATCAAAAATCGTGCCATTACAAATTCTCTCTTAGGACATTAACTATATTCATTTCGAATTTCATACCTACGAATTCCGGACCATTACAAAAGATGCTTAGTTGAAAAAGAGGAAAAGAAAAAGAATGAAGCTCCGAAATGGAAATTGGAGTATAAATCGCAGTAAATGGAAGAGAGTATTAACTGTGGATGATAATGATTATAGAAAACAAAAGCAAGGACATCGAAGTATAAGGGAAGATATAAAACCCAATAATCACCCAGAAATTACAAACCGTGTATATCAATACGTATTGCGATGTAAAGACACGGGAGAATAAGAAAACATTATAATTCCAAGAAAATCATAAAAGTGAATAGATTCTTCTGGCGGCAAATGAAAAAGAAGAATGAAAGATATGAAGGTTAGAAGTATAATAAGAATCAGGATTGGATGGAACATATTAAGAATGAGTAGAGGAAGAAAGAATAAAAGGTGTGGAGAATAAGGAAAACGAAGGGGGTGGATTTATAGCAATATATCCGACAGAGAAATCAGGAACAGATTATTGCATTAATTAAAGAAGATTTTGATTTTCTAAATCGCCGAAGAACCAAATCTTACTACGTAAGATTTTCTTTAAATCCCTCAAAATCCGGAAATCAGTTATAACCACGTCATCGGTTAAAACAATTTCATAATTACTCATTTCACTCTTTTGTGATAGCTTCACTCGTGAGTTACATATGATCGAATCGTTTTATCCACACCTTTCAATAATGATAAAACTCTATTATTACCTAATATTCGTCATGAAAACATTCCTATTGTTATTTATGACAACCTCTACCAAATTTCGGGGACGAAATTTCTTTAACGGGTGGGTACTGTAACGACCCGGAAATTTCCGACCAAATTTAAACCTTAAACTCTATATGTTTCCGACATGATAAGCAAAAACCTTAATGTTGAGTCTAGAAAGTCTGAAATCTATGTCTGGTTGTTACCCTTTGACCAAGCCTGACGATTCACGAACAACTAATTGAAAATAGATAAACATATATGTAGATATATATGATTATGTATATTAAATAAATATTTTGTGAATTCGAATTTAATTAGTAAATGACAGTAATGCTCAATTGCCAGTCGATGTTATATATGTTAAGTATTGTATTTAACTTGATTACTGTTATATTATTAGATATTATTATTATTAATAATATTATATTAATACTTTAAACTGTTACATCCGTGATATTTGATTTATGAATCTATTTTACTGTGTTGCAAGTTGTTTTCCACCATTTTGCATATCTAAATGCATACACACATATGTAGACATATAAATGTATACACACTACCATATGCATATATTACTAACCATCTCCTTAACAAATCTCGTGCACCATCCACCACCTAACACCACACTTCTTCATTCTTCTCCTACAACAACCATGATCTCTCTTCTTTTGCTTACGATGGTCAACCAACAACAAAAAAAAAAACTAGTGTCCTTGTTCGATAATCAACCACAACCAAACACCTCTTTGAAAACCACCCTCTTTATCGATAAACCATCTCACTCTCATCCTAACCTTCAACGACAACCACCCTAAAGCCGCTGTCTTTTCTCTCTCACTCATCTCTCTTTCATCATACCTATTCTTCATATTTAAATTTGCTTCTCTTTCTAGTGATATTGACGATCAAAACGTTATCATAATACAAGATGTCTTCGATTATGGCTGCCGTTTATCTTTTTCTGTTTCTTTAATCTCGATCACCCCAACGAATTAACGTGACCCATATATTTTTTTTCTTTTCTTATCTTCGTTACCTGTAGAGACCCAGGAACGAAACGAACCATAATAATCACCAATTGTCTCCCTCTCCATCTCTCTATTACTCGAACACTCACACCATGAAACCCCTATCATCTACTTTCTGTTTCGATTGATACAACCAACAAATAAATAAGGAAAACCCATTTAAAACACCACCCTAATCAAATCCCATTTAACCACCATCATCGCCATTATCACTTTGCAAACTCACGATCGCCATGTACAACTTCACAGCCTTCACCACTGCATCATCTCTCTCTCTTATCTCTTTCTTGTTGTAGCCATCAAACCGTCACCTGCATAAATTTCTTTTATTTTTCCTGTCGAAGCTTTGCATCTCAACCATTATCACTTCAACTATTTGCTGCTATTCCCTTTTCGTATACAGCTCAAACGCTATTGAATTAACTACTGCTACTACCGTAAGCATATAATTCTATTTTCTAATCTATTCGAAACTCACATACCCTAAACCTACAACTATATGTGTCGGCTGCTACTGCAGAAGTACCTATTCGTTTCTATTTCTATAACGTGAGTGATGATTAATGGCGATGATAAGAAGAGGATGATAAAGCATGATGATATTTATGAACATACTTAATTATTCAAAAAAAAAAAAAAAAATCATTCACTTGTCGGTAAACTAGATGCTATGAATATGTTAGTGGAGGATGACCACATGATAACGATGGAATGATGTATTAGGTTGAAACGTTTGATGTTTCTGCTTCCAGACAAAACCCCAAAAACCGTTGGTGTATTTATATTAAACAAGTTAACGGACCTTGAATCCTTACACTATTTAACGTGGGCTTTTAATTTGGTTGTTTGGGCCGAGACCCATGGGAACTTTCTTGTGGGCTAGTGGACTAACGGTTAGAACGGGTTATATTATATTCGGGTACTATATAATCGAAAAGACAAAGTGGTTCGACTGGTTAGGGTGTTGTGTTGATGACTGAGGGGTCGGGGGTTCAAACCTGTACCTGGACATTTTTTTTTTTTAAACAAAAATCATTCCATTTGAAGGTAGCTCTACTTATTAAGTTTATTATCATTATCATCATTATTATTATTATTATTATTATTATTATTATTATTATTATCAAGCATCAAGTATTATTATCTTTACTATCATTATTATCATCATTATAAGTATTATTATTATTATTAATAACATTATTATTATCATTACTATTATTGTTATTATTAAAAATTATTATTTTTATAACTATATTATTATTATTATTATCAGTTTTACTACTAGTATCATTATTATTATTATTATATTTAAAATTAAATTAAAAGAATCATTTTTTTTAGTAAAGTTATCATTTTTAAAATTATCATTTTAAAAATTTACATTTTATTATTACTAATATTACTATCTTTGATCTGGTGTTATTATAAATATTAATTTAACAAATAGACGATCTTTATATAAAAATATATTTGATGTGCATAACTTAACTATATTAATAATTTTACTTATTCACAATATACAAAGTGAATATATTTAATTAAATAATGAAATCTATAAATTATTAACATAAAAGTATTATCACTAATAAATTATATATATAAATTTGTTTGAATACAAATATATGTACTAATATATATACAAATGATTTAGGTTCGTGAATCGAAGGCCAACCTTATACGTATTCAATGATGTTATATGTATTTTTACTACAAAATACATTAGGTGAGTATATAGTCCCACTTTTAAACTCTAAATATTTCGGGATGAGAATACATGTATTTTATGTTTTACATTATGGACACAAGTAACTGAAAAATATATTCTACGTTGAGTTGTACCACTGGCATACTTCCCTGTAGCTTGGTAACTAATATTTACAGCGGTATTGTAAACGCGAATCCTGTTGATAGATCTATCGGGCCTGACAACCCCAACCGGACTGGACGACCAGTATTCAACGGTTGCACAGTACTTCGTTTCGTGACTACACTTGGTACAGTGTAGTAAGATTTCATATTAAAGGGAATATGCGACGTGAAAATGTTAAGTATGGTTACCAAGTGCTCAACCACTTAGAATATTTTTATTGAAATGTTTATATCAACAGGATTCGCGTTTACAATACCGCTGTAAATATTAGTTACCAAGCTACAGGGAAGTATGCCAGTGGTACAACTCAACGTAGAACATATTTTTCAGTTACTTGTGTCCATATCGTAAAACATAAAATACATGTATTCTCATCCCGAAATATTTAGAGTTTAAAAGTGGGACTATATACTCACTGTTGTCTCGAAGATATATATATTTTTGACTTGGTCTTCCGGTTGATATCACGAACCTATCCATATATAATATATCAATATATTTTCATTTTAAACAAACATCTCGTATATATATTTATAATACTTTTAATACTTTGAATAATTCCTTAGTCCGTAGTTAGCGTTTCGATGTTAGTAATTCAATTTTAATGGTTCATTTTTAGATGTTTAATATACCCGCAATAAATAAACCCCCAACGAAATAAATAAAACTCCCATAAAACCCCATCGTATATGTGTTGGTCGAGATTAATCTTGACCCATGGTACCGGTGTTGTCAAATGACGTGTTGCGTACATAAAGTACCGGTGTTGTCAAATGACGTGTTGCGTACAATCATGGGATCTTATGATTAATCTTCTCGTGTTGTTTACGGGTGATCCTGAACCATATGAAATTGAATTATGAGTACATATATATAAAATATCATGTTATCTTAGAAATATGTGATTTATATCTTTTTTTTCCAATTGATCCCGTAGTTGAAATGATCTAGGATAACCAATTTTGTTTCGGTCATAGTTTCTTCGTTACAAGTCCGTTTTCGTTGATTCAAATTGCCATCTTCTTGGATCGAGTTCTTCTTTAAGACTATGAACTGTAAATACCTTGGTTTGTATTCAAAATCATACGGCATAAGTGAAACATTAGTGAAACATATGAAGTTAAACATTTTGTTACAAAAAAAATCATTTAATGACCATTTTTCTAAAAATACTTATACTTTGAAAAACCAAGTTTTACCTTATTAAATTAGCATATATTTAAGTTATATTACAGGTCTTGAAGTATTTTAAAAGTTAAGTTAGAAGGATCTATTTAGTTTGCAAACATGTTTGAAAACATTCAAACTATGTTCTTGTTGTTAAACTTTTGTACCACAAAATAAGATAGCTATATATATATGAATCGAATAAGGTTATGAACATAGTTTCTACCTCAAGTTCCTTGGATAAGTTTGCTGTAAAAGAGGAGTAAGAAGCTAGAATCAAAAGGATGATAGAAGTGGATGAAAGATTGGAAGTAAGTTGGTGTTCTTGGAGGGTTTTCTTGAAGTGTTTTTGTATGGTTTTCTTATGGTGTTTTAGTATGGTTTTTGAAGCTAGATCTTCTTGAAAACTTTGCTGAATTGATTAAGGGTTTTAAGGCTTCAAAGTATGTGTGTGTTTTGGCTAAAATATTGAAGTAAAATGAAACAAAGTGATGATACATATATACACCATAAAAAACGTGATTATGGTGTATATATGTACAAAATTTCAATTAATCATTTTATGTATTTAGTCATAATTGCATCCAAATACAATTACCTAGCCCTAAGGGCATGTACAATGGCTGGTTAGGTAGTGATTTGACATGTATGTACTATTAGTAAATACGTATAGAAGCTAGGTATGATACGAGTACTTATACTCTAGATATACGTATAGAAATTTTGTGAAAAATGGAATGAGGATTCAAATATAGCTATCTTTTGTGAATACACTTATATGATTTTATGTATTTAAGTCTTAAAAGTGAGTAAATACATTACTTATACGATATATGTATAAACATTATAAGTCTTAAGTATTTATGTCAAATAACGTTACGTATAGTTATCGTTTTGAAAACTTAAGTTAGTAGTTTCAAAATATACTTATAACTTATAGTTTTTGATACAAAATAAGATATTAAAACATTCATTAATCATGTTAAATATGTATATATACATATATATACGCAAACGTATAATTATCATATATTGTATAGTTCGTGATATCGTCGGTCAAACTAGACGGTCAAACGTTGTGTAAAACTCTTTTCGGAAATATAAATCTCGACAATTTGGATTACTTATCATGTTGGTAAGTTTTAATTTATATTAATCTTATAAGTATAGAACGATCGAAAAAAAATGCGGGTCAACTTTAGGGTTTTTGCTTATCGTGTCGGAACCATATAGAGATTAGAGTTTAAATTTGGTCGGAAATTTCCGGGTCGTTACAGTACCCATCCGTTAAAGAAATTTCGTCCTCGAAATTTGGTAGAGGTTGTCATAAATAACCATAGGAATGTTTTCATGACGAATATGAGGTAATAATGAAATTTTATCATTATTGAAAGATTTAGATAAAACGATTTGGTTATGTGAGACGCACGAGCGAAGCTATCACAAAAAAAAATGAAATGAGTAAATATGGAATCGTTTTTAATCGATGACGTGGTTTAGAATTGATTTCCGGGATTTAAGGGATTTAGGAAAAATCTTACGTAATAAGATTTGGTTATTCGGCGATCAGAATCTTCTTTGATTTAATGCGGTAATCTGTTTCGATTTCTCTGTCGGATATTTCACTATAAATCCACCCCTTCGTTTCCTTATTTTTCACAACTCGCATCTTCTACTCTTTCTCCTTAATTCCTACTTTAAGGTATCCTTTGAAATGCTTCATCCCGTTCTGATTTTTGTTATACTTCTAACTTTTATATCTTTCATTCTTCTCTTCCATCTACCGCCAGAAGAATCTATTCACTTTTATGATTTTCTTGGAATTATAATGTTTCTAATTCTCCCGTGTCTTTACGTCGCCATACGTATTGATATACATGGTTTGTAGTTTCTGGGTGGTTGTTGGGTTTGATATCTTTCCTTATACTTCGATGCTCCTGCTTCTGTTTTCCATAATCATTGTCATCCATAGTTAATATTCTCTCCTATTTGCTGTGATCTATACCCCAATTTCTATTTTGGGACTTTGTCCCTTCGTTTCTTCTTCCCGTCCTTGAGTCAAGCGATCAATAGTTCGGAATTCGTAGGTATAAAATTTGGAATGAACCTAGCTATTGGTTTTAGAATAAAATTGTAATGGCACGATCTTGATTCGTTAAATTACTCGAATATTCCGGAAAAATAGAACTATCAAGGTGATACGTTCTAATATGTTTGGAGACTTGATAGAATGTAAGAGCCGTGTAACATGGCACATGATGACGGTACTGTGAATCATCACATTCCATTAGAAACTTAACATGACTTACTGTAATATAATGAAGTTGATCAAGTTTCATTATATTATACTAATTCATGTATCAGTTCCCAACACTACTTCAAAACATTCCTATTTTAAACTTGAAGGTTTTAGAACTTAGAAACTAACACAGTTTCTTTTATATTGTAACGCAGATATTACGGAGAAATACATGATTTTGGATAAGAACAGTTGTGAGAATATCTCCAGAAATATGGAGGATATGTATAACAAAAGATATGAAGATATCTTATAATATCTAAGATAAGATGATGATGAAGAATATCATCGGGAAAGGTTTAGGATAAGGGGTAGGTTTTTTTTTTTTTACTAATGGTTTCAGCAAGCACTGAATCGTTTGAATCCTTTGAAAGCAGATTCAGTTCTTGTGATTTATCTACATCCTCCTTCATACTTTGCTCAATCCGTTTTCCAGTTCCAACTCTCCTCTTTTTCTAAGCTTTACCAATACAATGTACTTCATCATTAAACTTTTGACTGTTCAAGTCGTTTACAGTTTTTTTTTTTTTTTTTTTTTTTTTTTTTTTTTTTTCTGCTTCTTCAGCATTTCAAGAACTACTTCATAGTCCAGGATGTTTTTCAGAACTTCACATTCGAAAAATGTAATTCTTAGGGATAGTCGTTCTCGGTATAACTGGGAGAATTTCTACGAGATTTTCAAAATACTGATTGCGGGTTTCGCCAAAGAGATAACGAGTTGCTGGTACGTCTGCTGATGATGTTGTGAAAAAGGTTCTCCGGTAACAACGTCGAAAGGACAAAGTATAAATATCGAGATTATAATAGGAGTAGTCTCACTGAGAAGTCGAAGTGGAGCTGTGACAAAATTAGCTTCTTGAAAAGGAATCGTATGATTGTTTTTGATAATGAATGATAAGGAATTCGACGCGGATACGT
Source organism: Rutidosis leptorrhynchoides (assembly GCF_046630445.1). Lineage (NCBI taxonomy): Eukaryota > Viridiplantae > Streptophyta > Magnoliopsida > Asterales > Asteraceae > Rutidosis > Rutidosis leptorrhynchoides. The sequence goes on from NC_092334.1 coordinate 513,093,907, forward strand.
TTTAACTATAACTTCGGTTTCGAAAATTTTTCAGGTGCATCACTGTATGCATAAATCTTTCTTCCGTAAACGAGGTGCGGCTGGTTCAACTTCTCGATCGAGGTGTTTTCAAGAATCATGAAAAGATTTGAATGAGGATTATAATTGTCGAAGTACAAATGAGGTTTAGGATGAAATCAAGTGGCAAAATTGAAGAATTGTTTAGTTTCATATGTTATAATCAACATTTTATTTCATTTTAATTGTCCAATGTTTCTTCTTTATGCCACTTGTTGGATTTGGATAGGTAAAAAAAAATTCAAATATGAAATTTAAATGGAAATGGTTATTCTGGGGTGAACGGATACGTATATCGATGGTTGTAAGTAAAATAACAAATGACCGTTGAATCAGATTCAAGAATGTACAATATAACTTATTAATGTGAATTCTAAATATTCCTCGGGTACTACCCACCCGTTAAAATATTTTCATCATTATTAGTTTGTACGAAGGAATTTTTAATTACTATCTTTATGAAAATATACTTGCATATATATTTTCTTCAGAGATAATCATAGATTTAATGAGTCAATAAGATAATAAACTCATTTGATTTATCGTTAATTCTAGATTACATAATCTCTAAGACTTTAGAAATTACATAATCGTCATACGATACGTAAAGCGAAGATAATCGATGTAGAACGATATATAGAACGAAGATCATACTCGAAGTACAGATATTGAGTCGTGTGATGTTGATATTCGAGATACAGATTGTGATGTTGAGATTTTGGGGGTGACAAGAGTACTGTCGGCGTTGATGATGGTGGTATAGATTATGCTGCTGGTGCTGCTGCTGGTGTTTGTAACCTTCGCACCGTATTTTCTAAAGCCACTACCCGAGCGCGAAGCTCGTTGACTTCTTCTATTATACCGGGATGATTGACGGTTGGAACGAGCGAATGAACAAGATTCGAAATATGGGATAGTATGTAATCATGACGAGATACTCTAGAAATGAGCGAGAAAATGGTGTTTCGAATGGGTTCGCTGGTAAGTGCTTCAGGTTCATCGTTAAGAGGGCAATTTGGTGGATGAAATGGATCACCTTCTTCTTGCCTCCAGAGATTTAGTATATTACGAACCCATCCCCAGTTCATCCAGAATAGATGATGGGAAATTGGTTGATCCATTCCGGTGACGCTGTTCTCGGAGCTCGAATGGAAATCCATGTCGGCGTAGCTATCGAAGTTGGAGGAATTCGAACTGGATGAAGAATCCATCTTGTATGGTCGGAGAAATGAATTTTTGGTTTGGAATAGATTATAGGAGTTGGGTTTGGTATTCTTCAATACATAATTTACATATGTATTTATAATACTCAAAATCCCGTGAATTACGGAGAATCTTTGAAATTCGTCAGGCAATGTCTATTGCAACAGATACGCTAGGATACGAATTTTGTCTATACACTATCGATGCACTAAATGCAGTAAGACGTGTTTAGACTTAAGAATGATAAGCAGACAGTTCCCTAAGGATGATAAGCAGATGATTTCCGACTAGGATTGATAAGCAAAACTTTTGACAGGCAGACACGGTCAAAGTCCAGACTCACTTAATGTATCCTAACAACTACTAGTTAGACACACTAATGCAAGGCCTGGTTCGCTAAGACCAACGCTCTGATACCAACTGAAAGGATCCGAAACTAATCATCCGGACATCGTCCATATAGATTAAAAACGAATTACAATAGTTGATAACATCGCGAGGTACTTGACCTCTATATGATACATTTTACAAACGTTGCATTTATTTCTTAAAGGCAATCTATTATTACATCGAGAGTTGACATATTAGCCTAACATTTTATAACAACCAAATGATCTAATCTGCCATTTTCATAACAATAGTCTTTAATGAACTTCAATGACTCGAATGCAACGTCCTTGTATCATAGCTTAAATGGTCCCAAGTAGTATTCTTAACATGAGCTAATGCACAGCGGAAGACTTAATTCGTACCTGAGAATAACATGCTTTAAAACGTCAACATAAAGTTGGTGAGATATATAGGTTTGATGCTAGCAGCGTTATAACAATGGACCACAAGATTTCGTATATAAACATTTCAATAAAAATATTCTAAGTGGTTGAGCACTTGGTAACCATACTTAACATTTTCACGTCGCATATTCCCTTTAATATGAAATCTTACTACACTGTACCAAGTGTAGTCACAAAACGAAGTACTGTGCAACCGTTGAATACTGGTCGTCCAGTCCGGTTGGGGTTGTCAGGCCCGATAGATCTATCAACAGGATTCGCGTTTACAATACCGCTGTAAATATTAGTTACCAAGCTACAGGGAAGTATGCCAGTGGTACAACTCAACGTAGAACATATTTTTCAGTTACTTGTGTCCATATCGTAAAACATAAAATACATGTATTCTCATCCCGAAATATTTAGAGTTTAAAAGTGGGACTATATACTCACTGTTGTCTCGAAGATATATATATTTTTGACTTGGTCTTCCGGTTGATATCACGAACCTATCCATATATAATATATCAATATATTTTCATTTTAAACAAACATCTCGTATATATATTTATAATACTTTTAATACTTTGAATAATTCCTTAGTCCGTAGTTAGCGTTTCGATGTTAGTAATTCAATTTTAATGGTTCATTTTTAGATGTTTAATATACCCGCAATAAATAAACCCCCAACGAAATAAATAAAACTCCCATAAAACCCCATCGTATATGTGTTGGTCGAGATTAATCTTGACCCATGGTACCGGTGTTGTCAAATGACGTGTTGCGTACATAAAGTACCGGTGTTGTCAAATGACGTGTTGCGTACAATCATGGGATCTTATGATTAATCTTCTCGTGTTGTTTACGGGTGATCCTGAACCATATGAAATTGAATTATGAGTACATATATATAAAATATCATGTTATCTTAGAAATATGTGATTTATATCTTTTTTTTCCAATTGATCCCGTAGTTGAAATGATCTAGGATAACCAATTTTGTTTCGGTCATAGTTTCTTCGTTACAAGTCCGTTTTCGTTGATTCAAATTGCCATCTTCTTGGATCGAGTTCTTCTTTAAGACTATGAACTGTAAATACCTTGGTTTGTATTCAAAATCATACGGCATAAGTGAAACATTAGTGAAACATATGAAGTTAAACATTTTGTTACAAAAAAAATCATTTAATGACCATTTTTCTAAAAATACTTATACTTTGAAAAACCAAGTTTTACCTTATTAAATTAGCATATATTTAAGTTATATTACAGGTCTTGAAGTATTTTAAAAGTTAAGTTAGAAGGATCTATTTAGTTTGCAAACATGTTTGAAAACATTCAAACTATGTTCTTGTTGTTAAACTTTTGTACCACAAAATAAGATAGCTATATATATATGAATCGAATAAGGTTATGAACATAGTTTCTACCTCAAGTTCCTTGGATAAGTTTGCTGTAAAAGAGGAGTAAGAAGCTAGAATCAAAAGGATGATAGAAGTGGATGAAAGATTGGAAGTAAGTTGGTGTTCTTGGAGGGTTTTCTTGAAGTGTTTTTGTATGGTTTTCTTATGGTGTTTTAGTATGGTTTTTGAAGCTAGATCTTCTTGAAAACTTTGCTGAATTGATTAAGGGTTTTAAGGCTTCAAAGTATGTGTGTGTTTTGGCTAAAATATTGAAGTAAAATGAAACAAAGTGATGATACATATATACACCATAAAAAACGTGATTATGGTGTATATATGTACAAAATTTCAATTAATCATTTTATGTATTTAGTCATAATTGCATCCAAATACAATTACCTAGCCCTAAGGGCATGTACAATGGCTGGTTAGGTAGTGATTTGACATGTATGTACTATTAGTAAATACGTATAGAAGCTAGGTATGATACGAGTACTTATACTCTAGATATACGTATAGAAATTTTGTGAAAAATGGAATGAGGATTCAAATATAGCTATCTTTTGTGAATACACTTATATGATTTTATGTATTTAAGTCTTAAAAGTGAGTAAATACATTACTTATACGATATATGTATAAACATTATAAGTCTTAAGTATTTATGTCAAATAACGTTACGTATAGTTATCGTTTTGAAAACTTAAGTTAGTAGTTTCAAAATATACTTATAACTTATAGTTTTTGATACAAAATAAGATATTAAAACATTCATTAATCATGTTAAATATGTATATATACATATATATACGCAAACGTATAATTATCATATATTGTATAGTTCGTGATATCGTCGGTCAAACTAGACGGTCAAACGTTGTGTAAAACTCTTTTCGGAAATATAAATCTCGACAATTTGGATTACTTATCATGTTGGTAAGTTTTAATTTATATTAATCTTATAAGTATAGAACGATCGAAAAAAAATGCGGGTCAACTTTAGGGTTTTTGCTTATCGTGTCGGAACCATATAGAGATTAGAGTTTAAATTTGGTCGGAAATTTCCGGGTCGTTACAGTTTATACTCACTCTTGTCTTGATGATATATATAATTTGACTCGGTCTTCCGGTTGATATCACGAACCTATCCATATATAATATATCAATATGTTTTCATTTTAAAACAAACGTTATATATATATATATACTTGTTATACTTTTAATATTTTGAATATTTCCTTAGTTCGTAATAGTTTTCGATGTTAGTAATTCAATTTTAATGGTTCATTTTTAGATGTTTAATATACCCGCAATAAATAAACCCCCAACGAAATAAATAAAACTCCCATAAAACCCCATCGTATATGTGTTGGTCGAGATTAATCTTGACCCATGGTACCGGTGTTGTCAAATGACGTGTTGCGTACATAAAGTACCGGTGTTGTCAAATGACGTGTTGCGTACAATCATGGGATCTTATGATTAATCTTCTCGTGTTGTTTACGGGTGATCCTGAACCATATGAAATTTAATTATGAGTACATATATATAAAATATCATGTTATCTTAGAAATATGTGATTTATATCTTTTTTTTCCAATTGATCCCGTAGTTGAAATGATCTAGGATAACCAATTTTGTTTCGGTCATAGTTTCTTCGTTACAAGTCCGTTTTCGTTGATTCAAATTGCCATCTTCTTGGATCGAGTTCTTCTTTAAGACTATGAACTGTAAATACCTTGGTTTGTATTCAAAATCATACGGCATAAGTGAAACATTAGTGAAACATATGAAGTTAAACATTTTGTTACAAAAAAAATCATTTAATGACCATTTTTCTAAAAATACTTATACTTTGAAAAACCAAGTTTTACCTTATTAAATTAGCATATATTTAAGTTATATTACAGGTCTTGAAGTATTTTAAAAGTTAAGTTAGAAGGATCTATTTAGTTTGCAAACATGTTTGAAAACATTCAAACTATGTTCTTGTTGGTAAACTTTTGTACCACAAAATAAGATAGCTATATATATATGAATCGAATAAGGTTATGAACATAGTTTCTACCTCAAGTTCCTTGGATAAGTTTGCTGTAAAAGAGGAGTAAGAAGCTAGAATCAAAAGGATGATAGAAGTGGATGAAAGATTGGAAGTAAGTTGGTGTTCTTGGAGGGTTTTCTTGAAGTGTTTTTGTATGGTTTTCTTATGGTGTTTTAGTATGGTTTTTGAAGCTAGATTTTCTTGAAAACTTTGCTGAATTGATTAAGGGTTTTAAGGCTTCAAAGTATGTGTGTGTTTTGGCTAAAATATTGAAGTAAAATGAAACAAAGTGATGATACATATATACACCATAAAAAACGTGATTATGGTGTATATATGTACAAAATTTCAATTAATCATTTTATGTATTTAGTCATAATTGCATCCAAATACAATTACCTAGCCCTAAGGGCATGTACAATGGCTGGTTAGGTAGTGATTTGACATGTATGTACTATTAGTAAATACGTATAGAAGCTAGGTATGATACGAGTACTTATACTCTAGATATACGTATAGAAATTTTGTGAAAAATGGAATGAGGATTCAAATATAGCTATCTTTTGTGAATACACTTATATGATTTTATGTATTTAAGTCTTAAAAGTGAGTAAATACATTACTTATACGATATATGTATAAACATTATAAGTCTTAAGTATTTATGTCAAATAACGTTACGTATAGTTATCGTTTTGAAAACTTAAGTTAGTAGTTTCAAAATATACTTATAACTTATAGTTTTTGATACAAAATAAGATATTAAAACATTCATTAATCATGTTAAATATGTATATATACATATATATACGCAAACGTATAATTATCATATATTGTATAGTTCGTGATATCGTCGGTCAAACTAGACGGTCAAACGTTGTGTAAAACTCTTTTCGGAAATATAAATCTCGACAATTTGGATTACTTATCATGTTGGTAAGTTTTAATTTATATTAATCTTATAAGTATAGAACGATCGAAAAAAAATGCGGGTCAACTTTAGGGTTTTTGCTTATCGTGTCGGAACCATATAGAGATTAGAGTTTAAATTTGGTCGGAAATTTCCGGGTCGTTACAGTACCCATCCGTTAAAGAAATTTCGTCCTCGAAATTTGGTAGAGGTTGTCATAAATAACCATAGGAATGTTTTCATGACGAATATGAGGTAATAATGAAATTTTATCATTATTGAAAGATTTAGATAAAACGATTTGGTTATGTGAGACGCACGAGCGAAGCTATCACAAAAAAAAAATGAAATGAGTAAATATGGAATCGTTTTTAATCGATGACGTGGTTTAGAATTGATTTCCGGGATTTAAGGGATTTAGGAAAAATCTTACGTAATAAGATTTGGTTATTCGGCGATCAGAATCTTCTTTGATTTAATGCGGTAATCTGTTTCGATTTCTCTGTCGGATATTTCACTATAAATCCACCCCTTCGTTTCCTTATTTTTCACAACTCGCATCTTCTACTCTTTCTCCTTAATTCCTACTTTAAGGTATCCTTTGAAATGCTTCATCCCGTTCTGATTTTTGTTATACTTCTAACTTTTATATCTTTCATTCTTCTCTTCCATCTACCGCCAGAAGAATCTATTCACTTTTATGATTTTCTTGGAATTATAATGTTTCTAATTCTCCCGTGTCTTTACGTCGCCATACGTATTGATATACATGGTTTGTAGTTTCTGGGTGGTTGTTGGGTTTGATATCTTTCCTTATACTTCGATGCTCCTGCTTCTGTTTTCCATAATCATTGTCATCCATAGTTAATATTCTCTCCTATTTGCTGTGATCTATACCCCAATTTCTATTTTTGGGACTTTGTCCCTTCGTTTCTTCTTCCCGTCCTTGAGTCAAGCGATCAATAGTTCGGAATTCGTAGGTATAAAATTTGGAATGAACCTAGCTATTGGTTTTAGAATAAAATTGTAATGGCACGATCTTGATTCGTTAAATTACTCGAATATTCCGGGAAAATAGAACTATCAAGGTGATACGTTCTAATATGTTTGGAGACTTGATAGAATGTAAGAGCCGTGTAACATGGCACATGATGACGGTACTGTGAATCATCACATTCCATTAGAAACTTAACATGACTTACTGTAATATAATGAAGTTGATCAAGTTTCATTATATTATACTAATTCATGTATCAGTTCCCAACACTACTTCAAAACATTCCTATTTTAAACTTGAAGGTTTTAGAACTTAGAAACTAACACAGTTTCTTTTATATTGTAACGCAAATATTACGGAGAAATACATGATTTTGGATAAGAACAGTTGTGAGAATATCTCCAGAAATATGGAGGATATGTATAACAAAAGATATGAAGATATCTTATAATATCTAAGATAAGATGATGATGAAGAATATCATCGGGAAAGGTTTAGGATAAGGGGTAGGTTTTTTTTTTTTTACTAATGGTTTCAGCAAGCACTGAATCGTTTGTTAAATATACGTTAACTCATCTATATTTTTTTTTCCTGTTTGGTTCGAATTTAATGCCAAACCATTACTCAAACCGCTACCACAACTATTTCTGTTTCTTCTTTTCAGTTTTGTGAACCCAATCAACAACTTTCGAAACCCATTGAAGCGTTGCTGCGATTCTGTTTACTTCTCCTGTTAAAGAATCAAACAAATCACGATATTGTTATTATTTTATTCTATTTTTTTCTTTCTCTTTTCGATCCATTGATTACGGGATATTAAAGATAGTGGAGTAATGAGCTGGAAATATGAGAGGTCAAGTGGCGGCTGAAAAAAAAAAACTTGTTCCTTCGTATCTGTTTTTACTCGGGGGTCGAACTATACAAAAGAACCAAAATATTATCAGGCTATATTTTTTCTGTTGGACATTGGAAAGTAATTTGGGCCGTAATCCTTGTTGTGGGCCGTAAATAATTCATGGGCTGATTATGTAGTTGGGCCGAGTTAATGGCCAGGGTTTATGAAGTTGAAGAGGATACAGATATATACGGGTTATGTATATATGTATCTCGTGTTAAAACGTAAAAACCGAAACAGAGTAGTGGTTAATGGGTGGTGTTAGTTAGCAGGAGGTCACGGGTTCGAGTCACAGCTTGAGCAATTTGATATCTTTATTTTTGAACCTTTAAGGTAGTAAACATTTTTTTTTGTTATATTTATTATTATTTATTTTTATTATTAATGATAATATTATTGTTGTTACTAAAATTATGACATCATGAATATAAGTAAGATGTAAGAATTACGAAGTTAATGTATATGACTAATAAAATTATGAAAATAATATGAAAAATTAACATAAGAAAAAGTTATAATTATGACAATAACGTAATACAAATATAACAAAAATTGTGAATATAAGATTAATGACATAAGTACTATTGTTATTACTAATTTATTTATCATTAATATTAATATTATTACTAAAAGTATCATTATTTTTTTAATTAAAAATTAATATTATTATTGAAATTAATGTTTCTGTTAAAATTATCATTTTGTTATTAAAAATTATTATTATTATCATTAATAGAATTATCATGATTTTTATTATAATTAGTAATATTTTTATTACTATTATATATATAAAATAAAGGTTTTCTATAAAAAAAAAATATATATTTATGACATAAAAATATTATAATGAGTAATTACTATATTAGAATATAATAATAAGTAATGGTTATATAAGAGATATAGATTAAATATAAATTTAACTATATAAAATACAAAAAGTATATTAATAACAATAATAATATATATGATTTGTTCGATTACGATTATACGTGTTAATATATATATATACATGATATAGGTTCGTGAATTCGAGGCCAACCCTATACCTGTTCAATGATGTTATATGTATTTTTACTACAAAATACAGTATGGTGAGTATATAGTCCCTTTTAAACTCTAAATATTTTTGGGCTGAGAATACATGCGCTATTGTTATAAATGATTTACGTTATGGACACAAGTGACTAAAATTACGTTCTACATGGGTTTGAATCAAAAATCCCCTAGCTTGGTAACTTTAACTATTGGTTTATGAACTGGTAGGCGCGAATCCTAAAGATAGATCTATCGGGTTTTACACCCCCACCCAGATGTTGTTCTAGTAAACTAGAAGAACGGGTGTTTAGTACTTCGAGGTTAACGGAACGCACTTGATTCGGTGCACATATTATTATAACTCAGGGGTACACACTCTTGTTAAGGCTAGTTACCGGGTGCCCATTACTTAGAATGCTTTTCATACACTTGCGAGTGTATTATGTTTATAAATATGAAATCTTGTGGTCCATAGTTATAACGCTGCTACCATCAAACCTATATATCTCACCAACTTTATGTTGACCTTTTAAAGCATGTTATTCTCAGGTACAAATTAAGTCTTCCGCTGTGCAATAGCTCATATTAAGGACCTTACTTGGAGTCGATCATCGCAATGGAACCAAATGTTGAAGATATCGTCCGGATGGATAAGGACGGGTCTTTACAGGTGGTATCAGAGCGTTGGTCTTAGCGAACCAGGTCTTGCATTAGTGTGTCTAACTGGTAGTTGTTAGGATACATTAGTGAGTCTGGACTTTGACCGTGTCTACCTGTCAAAAAGTTTTGCTTATCATTTCTAGTCGTAAATTATTTGCTTATTATCCTTAGGGAATTGCCTGCTTATCATTCTTTAGCCTAGACACGTCTTACTGCATTTAGTGCATCGATAGTGTATAGACAAAATTCATATTTTAGCATATCTATTACTTTGGACTTTAGTTGACATCTTTTCAAAGATTCTCCGTAATTTACGGGATTTTGGTATTATATATACATATGTAAAGTATGTATAGAAGAGTACCAAATCTAACTTCTATAATCTATTTCATACCAAAAATTCATTTTTCCGATTATACAAGATGGATTCCGCATCTAGTTCGAATTCCTCAGATTATGACGGCTATGCCGATATGGATTTTCATTCAAGCTCCGAAGGCAGCATCGCCGGAATGGATCAACCAATCTCCCATCATCTATTCTGGATGAATTGGGGGTGGGTTCGTAATATACTAAGTCACTGGAGACATGAAGAGGGTGATCCCTTCCATCCACCAAATTGCCCTCTTGGCAATGAACCTGAAGCACTTACCGGCAAACCTGTTCGAAAAACCATTTTCTCTCTCATTTCTAGAGTATCTCGTCACGATTATATACTATCCCATATTTCAGATCTTGTTCATTCGCTCACTCCAACCACCAATCATCCCGGTGTACTAGCAGAAGTTAACGAACTTCGCGCTCGCGTGACGGCTTTGGAGAATATGGAGCGAAGGTTACAAACACCAGCAGCAGCACCAGCAGCATAATCCGTACCACCATCATCAACACCGACAGTACCCATATCACCCTCAACCACAACCGCGTCGTAAACCTCAACATCACAATTTGTACCTCGGATATCAACATCACACACCTCAATATCACTATCTGTACTTCGAGTATGATCTTCGTTTTACATATCATTCTATATCGATTATCTTCGCTTTACTTATCGTTCTATCTCATTTATCTTCGTTCGACATGGTAATTATGTAATCTTTAATGTTTTAGAGATCATGTAATCAAGTATTAACGATAAATCAAAAAAAAAAAAAAAAAAAAAAATTAATATCTTATTGACTCATTAGATCCATGATTACATCTGAAGAAAATATATATACAAGTATATTTTCATAAAGATTGTAATTAAAAATTCTTTCGTACAAACTGTTAATGATGAAAATATTTTAACAGGGTAGGTAGTACCCGAGGAATATTTAGATCTCACATTAATAAGTTACAGTGTATATTCTTCGAATCTGATTCAATGGTTATTTGCTATCTCACCTACAATCCCCGATATACGTATCTGTTCACCCCAGATTTACCATTTCCATTTCAATTTCAAATTTGGATTTTTATCTATCAGAATCCAACAAGTGGCATAAAGAAGAAACATTGGACAAATTAAAAATTGTTAGAAACACACGAATTAACTAATTGAAATCTGTTAAGGATTCCACGCTAACTGTTCCTAGTTAACTGTTCCCAGCTAACTGTAAATTCCGTATTACATTTTATCGCAATTTAGTTTATTGTCATTTAAGTTCTGTTATTTATTTTACGCACTTTAAATAACGGGACACGTATACAAGGTTTCGACCTATCATATCGACCCATCTATATATATATTTCGGAACAACCATAGACACTCTATATGTGAATGTTGGAGTTGGCTATACAGGGTTGAGGTTGATTCCAAAATATATATATACTTTGAGTTGTGATCGACACTGAGACTGGTACACGGGTCACGATACGTATTAGTTAATTCAAATATTATATATTTAATTTATATATGAATATATTGGATCATTGTACAATCGGACTATTGGACTGCTAACTTTGGACAATTAAAATGAATTAAAATATTGATTATAACATATGAAACTAAACTAATCTTCAAGTTTGCCACTTGATTTCATCCTAAACCTCATTTGTATCTCGACGTTTACAATCCGCGTACAAACCTATCAGGATTCTTGAAAATACCTCAATCGAGAAGATGAACCAGCCGTACTTCATCTACGGAAGAAAAGATTTATGCACCTGAAAAACTCTCGAACTTAAATTCCTAGATTAACACGTACCCGTGTTGAATCCTTTACCAGTTATTAACATAAACAACCTTACAATTCCTTTTCAAAGTAGCCAATTTTGTCACAGCTCCACTTCGACTTCTCAGTAGGACTACTCTTATTATAACCAAGATATATATCTACGTTATCCTTTCGACGTTGTTACCAGAGAACCTTTTACAATCCACCATACTACCATCAGCGTTTAATCATCTAAAAACACAATGCTCCTGAAATCACCTCGGTTTGATAACCGATGACCCAGATCTGTTAACTTTGAAAATGCTGACGAAGCAGCATGTTGTAGATGGTCTTAATGGTTAAAAGTTGATGATAAAGAAGGAAGTGTAAGAAACACTCGATAGTAAATTTGGTAATAAAAAAAAAACGGATTGAGCTAACCGTGAAGGAAACAAAGAACAAATACAAGAACTGAATCTGCTTTCAAAGAATCCAAATGATTCAGTGCCTGCTGAAATCATTAGTAAGAACCCTACTCTTTACTCTAAACCTTGCCCGGATGATATTCTTCATCATCATCTTATCTTAGATATTATAAGATATCTTCATACCTTTTCTCCATATTTCTGGAGATATTTTCACAACTATTCATATCAGAAATCATTTATCTCTCCGTAATATCTGCGTTACAATATAAAAGAAACTGTGTTAGTTTTTAAATTCTGAAAGCTCCGAGTTTAAAATATGAATGTTTTTGAAGTAGTGTTGGGAACTGATGCATGAATTAGTATAATATAATGAAACTTGATCAACTTCATTATATTACAGTAAGTCATGTTAAGTTTCTAATGGAA